>NC_090449.1:556887100-557512100 GCF_031143425.1 Pleurodeles waltl
TAGCTTCCATTGTTCGTGGGCCAATGTGCATAAACACATGGGCAAAGCCCACACACGAGACCCGATTCCATTGGAGAGAACACTGCTGGGGCATCAGATAATAAAACTACAGGCACCTCAGGGGGAAGGGAAGGGTGGCACCTCTGCCACATGAGTCCACGACACCAGATCCACGAGGGGCCTCCATGCCCACTGTACCATCCAGGGGAGTGCAAAGCCACAGTCTCTCAAGTCTCTACAGTGGGTGGATTGCCCACTGCTGCATCCTGGGGAGTGCAAAGCCACAGTCTCTCAAGTCTCTACAGTGGGTGGATTGCCCACTGCTGCATCCTGGGGAGTGCAAAGCCACAGTCTCTCAAGTCTCTCCAGTGGGTGGATTGCCCACTGTTACATCCTGGGGAGTGCAAAGGCACAGTCTCTCAAGTCTCTACAGTGGGTGGATTGCCCACTGCTGCATCCTGGGGAGTGCAAAGCCACAGTCTCTCAAGTCTCTCCAGTGGGTGGATTGCCCACTGTTACATCCTGGGGAGTGCAAAGGCACAGTCCATCAAGTGGATTACAGACTCCACTGGTTATGGAGGAGGCATGGTGCCCAGAGTGCTTCGTGAAGCCCTGCCCGACACAGATCCGGCCCTGCACGACACAGATCCGGCCCTGCCAATGGGCCAGCGGTGCTTGAGATGAAGGGCCCAGCGGAGCGGTGCTTGACAGGAAGGGCCCAGGGGAGCGGTGCTTGGAAGGAAGGGCCCAGCGGAGCAGTTCAGAGATGGCGGTGCCCAGCGGAGCGGTGCTTGAGATGAAGGGCCCAGCAGAGCGGTGCTTGACAGGAAGGGCCCAGCGGAGCGGTGCTTGAGATGAAGGGCCCAGCGGAGCAGTTCAGAGACGGCGGTGCCTAGCGGAGTGGTGCTTGACAGGAAGGGCCCAGCGGAGCGGTGCTTGAGATGAAGGGCCCAGCGGAGTGGTGCTTGACAGGAAGGGCCCAGCGGAGCGGTGCTTGAGATGAAGGGCCCAGCGGAGTGGTGCTTGACAGGAAGGGCCCAGCGGAGCGGTGCTTGACAGGAAGGGCCCAGCGGAGCGGTGCTTGAGATGAAGGGCCCAGCGGAGCGGTGCTTGACAGGAAGGGCCCAGCGGAGCGGTGCTTGACAGGAAGGGCCCAGCGGAGCGGTGCTTGAGATGAAGGGCCCAGCTGAGCAGTTCAGAGACGGCGGTGCCCAGCGGAGCGGTGCTTGAGATGAAGGGCCCTGTTCAGCGGTGCTTGTCTTGGCGGGGCCTGTTCAGCGGGGCTTGTCACGGCGGGGCCCTGTTCAGCTGTGCTTGTCACGGCGGGGCCCTGTTCAGCGGTGCTTGTCACGGCGGGGCCCTGTTCAGCGGTGCTTGTCACGGCGGGCCCTGTTCAGCAGTGCTTGTCTTGAAGGGCCCTGTTCAGCGGTGCTTGTCTTGAAGGGCCCTGTTCAGTGGTGACTGAGACGGCGGGGCCCTGTTCAGCGGTGCTTGTCACGGCGGGGCCCTGTTCAGCGGTGCTTGTCTTGGCGGGGCCTGTTCAGCGGTGCTTGTCACGGCGGGGCCCTGTTCAGCGGTGCTTGTCACGGCGGGGCCCTGTTCAGCGGTGCTTGTCTTGGCGGGGCCTGATCAGCGGTGCTTGTCACGGCGGGGCCCTGTGCAGCGGTGCTTGTCTTGGCGGGGCCTGTTCAGCGGTGCTTGTCATGACGGGGCCCTGTGCAGCGGTGCTTGTCTTGTGTTCCTAGGGAACCAGATCTGGCCAATATTTCCCGCTCAGTCGCCATCCGACCTTTTGCTTGTGGGGCCCTCCTGTGCTGGAGTCCTGGGCCCGTGGGTGTCCTCCGTCACACCCGAAATGGGGCTGGTGGGGCCCTCCTGGGCAGCTCGCCTGCTGCCGGACTTGTCCGCCTTTCTGCCCTTGCCCTCCTTCGCCGAATCTCTGGGGCCCTTGCCTCCCTTTGTGGATGTGCCTGGTAACGGTGCAAGGGTAGTGTCCTTGGGGGCAGCCGTCTCAGGCCTGTCGCGCCAGCCCTTCCCTTTTTTGGTTCTTTTCCCAGGGGGTGGGCTGGCTGTCCCCTTGCTGCTGGCCGATGTTCCTGCCCTAGGAGCTGGTGGACTCCAATAGCCCTGAACTATGGTCCTAGTAGGTGCAGGGCTTGTGGTGGCTGAGGTGCTGTTTGGACTCTTACGAGATGGAGGGGGTGGGTCAGGTGATGCAAAGAGGTTAATTTTGGAGAGGAAAAACTTTTTAGGAGCAATGGGAAGGGTAGGTGCAGTGGGTATGGGAGTGGAGGAAGAGGATGTGTTTGTAGGAGAGTCAAGTGTGCTGTCTTTTGGTGCAGGTGCTTGTGACGGAGGCTGTCATGAGGTGGATGGCTGTTGGGTGGGTGGCTGCCTGCGTTTGTGTGGTTTGGAAGAGGGGGTGACAGACACAGTGGGAGAGGACACAGGGGACGTGTAAATGGCAGCGGGGGTGGTGACTGCACGTGTGCGGAGTGTTCTGGTGGGTGTGCTGGTGATGGACGTACTGGCTGATGGTGGTGTGCATGCAGGTGTGAGTGGAGACGTCACAGGGAGGGAGGAGGGGGACGAGGAGGAGGGGGACACAGAGGAGGCAGTGGCTGTTGGCATGTCTGCATGTGGATGTTGCTTGGGTGAATGCTTGTGTGATCTGTGGTGCTTATGTCTGGATGAGCTGCCCTTGGGTGTTGAGGTGTGTGCAGGCTGGTCTGTAGGTGTGGCTGGGATAGGCAGAGGAACAGGGGAGTGGGACTGGGTGGAGGGAGTTGGAGGAGGGAGGCTGGAGACAGGGACAATGGCTGCCGTCAGTGCTGAGGCCAGAGCATTGAACGATCGCTGATGGGCAGCCTGACCCGAATGAATGCCCTCCAGGTATGCACTGCTCCAATGCACCTCCCTTTCTACACCCTGGATGGCATTCAAAAGGGTAGACTGCCCAACAATGAGCGTCTGGAGGAGGTCAATGATCTCCGCACTGAGGGCAGCAGGGGTAACTGGGGCAGGGCCTGAGGTGCCTGGGGCGAAGGAGATGCCCACCTTCCTGGGCGAGCGGGCACGGGGCGAACGCTGAGGGGCTGCTGGGAGGGCGGAGCTGGTGCGCTGGGTGGCGGCTGTACCTGTTGTTGCGGTGGGCACGGATGTTGCCGCCACCACAAGGGAGCTCCCTTCCGAGGACGTGTCTGTGTCGCTGACGTCTCCACGGGTCCCCGTTGTGGAGCTCCCCTTGCCCTCCGTCTCACTGGTGAACTCGGAGTCGGTTGCATGGCCCTCCGGGGCCATGTGAGATGCAGCTCCCTTGTGCGCCGATTCCACTTCTCCTCCGCCTGATGATGCTAATGCACACATGAACAGGAAGACCAAAAAAAAGGGGGGGGGAGAAAGAAAGACATGTTGAGTGCATGCATTGGCGACACCGTTGGGGGAGAGGACAGACACAGAAGCCCCCTGCACTACGCCGCGCACTCGGGCTACACTACTCAATTATTGTGACTTGGCCTACAAGTCTATGGACGACAAATGCACACATAGGTGAGCCCGTGCCATGGATAGCTGTACTTAGCACCCTACAGAGGTGGGGGGCGGGGGCACAGGGCCATGCCTTATGGAGGGGCCTAGCCTACAGAAACCGCCCTGGCCTAGAGATAGCCACAGCCCTCCTCCCCCACCCAGACACCTCCACTGTGCGCTAATATAGCAGAATGTGCTGATACTCACCCCCTTGTGTCTGCTGTGATGTCCTCACGCGCCCATCCAAATCGGGGTAGGCCACCGCCAGGATCCGGGACATCAGGGGGGTCAATTGCCGTGTGGCACCCCTCCTAGGTTGGGAGGCCATCCCCAGCAGAGCCTCCGCAGTCTTTCTGCTCCCGCGGCAGATGTCCTCCCACCTCTTGCGGCAGTGGGTGCCCCGTCTGTTGTGGACCCCCAGGGCCCGGACGTCTTTGGCGATGGCACGCCAAATGTCGATCTTCTGATGGGCGCTGACCTATGTGACATGTACAGGGTGGGAAAAGAAATATCATCATTTTTCTGCATGGACGATGTGAGTGGCCCCCCCTCCCCAACCTTGCCATGTGGCACATGCCCTCATCTGTCGTTTGATGCATTCTTCATTCGCTCCTCTCACCACCATCGTTCATTCACCCCACTCAACCCAGCATTGCCCACTAAGCATGGTCCCAGTGTACTTACCTGTTGGTCTGGAGGACCGTAGAGTAGCGCATTCTGGGGGAGGACCCCATCCACGAGTGTCTCCAACTCTTCTGAAGTGAAGGCAGGGGCCCTTTCCCCAGTCGCAGCAGCCATTGCCTCTTCCAGACCGAGGTCACAGCAGCACTTGCAGTATAGGTCCTCTCCTGTGGATGATCAGGTCTCGAGTGATTAAGCAGATAGAAAATGGCGGTCACGCCCACGGCGGTGAGTACCGCGGCGGTGCGTACCGTGACCGCCGGCGCACTTCCTCATTGGCTCCTGAAACCCATAGGGTTCAATGTTAACCAATGCAGCTTTGCACCGCGGTCTTCGACCGCCTACTGCCACGGTGTGCCACGCCATCGCAATGAGCTCACATCCCATTGTCACACTTCAGAGGTCAGGCAGCCGCCATTTCAAAGGCCCACATGGCTTAATTTCTACTGCGTCACACAGGCTTAGGCCTTGCATTGCCACTCATACAAGCCATTCAATGCATTGAGAATCGTGTACTATGCAAGCTGTGTGAACGTACCTGTGGGTTGATTGACTCTGTGCTCCATGTTGTCCTTCCTAGGCACCGTCCGCTGGGACTTGTGAGGAGGTGGAGGACTGTTCCTGTGTACAGACCGCTGGTGGACCTGTCGACAATGGAAGAACGACATGTCATACTCACATACAGACTTGACCGTGCCACTATACAGGAACTGTGTGCCCAGCTGGAGCCATACCTGATATCACCCATCCGCCAACCCACAGGGATTCCCCCTCTAGTGCAGGTTCTGTCAGTACTCCATTTTTTGGCAAGTGGATCATTCCAAACAACAGTGGCCATTTCATCTGGGGTGTCTCAGCCTATGTTTTCTAAGGTTTTGTCCAGAGTGTTGTCTGCCCTGATGAAATACAAGCGGAGCTACATTGTTTTCCCTTAGGTGGAGGATTTGGCTACAGTGAAGGGTGATTTCTATGCCCTTGGACATATTCCCAACATCATTGTGCCATTGATGGGACCCATGTTGCTTTGGTTCCCCCCAGAGGAAGTGAACAGGTGTACAGGAACAGAAAAAGTTATCATTCGATGAATGTCCAGGTGGTCTGTTTGGCAGACCAGTACATCTCCCATGTAAATGCCAAATTCCCTGGGTCAGTGTATGACGCGTACATCATGTGAAATAGCAGCATCCCCTATGTGATGGAACAGCTACAGAGACACCGTGTGTGGCTAATAGGTGACTCTGGTTACTCCAACCTGTCATGGCTACTGACCCCAGTGAGGAATCCCAGGACCAGGGCAGAGGAACGGTACAATGAGGCCCATGGGCGTACTAGGAGGGTGATTGAGCGGACCTTCGGCCTCTTGAAGGCCAGGTTTAGGTGCCTGCATATGACAGGTGGATCCCTAATGTACTCACCAAAGAAGGTGTGTCATATCATCGTGGCCTGCTGTATGCTTCACAACCTGGCTTTGCGACGCCAGGTGCCTTTCCTGCAGGAGGATGGTCCAGATGGTGGTCTTGTGGCAGCGGTGGAACCTGTGGAGAGTGAAGAGGAGGAAGACGACGGGGACGACACAGACAACAGGGACAGAGTGATACAACAGTATTTTCAATAACACACAGGTAAAATACAACACCAGCATTTTACAATTACTTACAGTCTCCTGCCTATCTACTGTCATTCCTATTCCCCCAGTGTATGTTAACTGAGTTGTGACTTTCCCTTCAAATTTCTGAGATGTGGCCCCACTGCGTGACCTCTGCTTTGTTTCCCCATGGACTACAGCTGTGTGACAGTGGTATGTTTTCATCACTGTGTAACTGGACATTTTGGCAGCATTCTGTTTAATACATTTGTTCACAATACAGGCAGACTCCAGATTGTTTTTGTGCAATAAGTGTTTTTATTAAAATGCTGAATTTAGGGACATGGTGGGAAATAGGTGATGGGTGATGGTGGAGGAATGTCCATGGCAGAGTCCAGCTTTTCAGTCTCACAGGTGCATTGTCCATATGCCTGTGGAAGGTGGAGCAGGGGCAGTTAAAGGTTGGACAGGGTGACAATGTTGGACAGTGGGATAACATCAGGGGGTATCCTTTGCTGGCGGGGGTCTTGACATCCTACTCTGTCTTCTTCCGAGATCTCAGGCCCCGCTTGCGGGATGGTTCTTCTTCTGCAGGAGGTGCGGTTCTGGTGGCCTGTTGTTGTGTGGGGGCCTCCTGTCCACTAGCGCCGGCGGAGGTGGTTGCCTGTTCTTGGTCCATGCTAGTGACAGGGGCCCTTTGTGGTGCCACATGGTCCCGCAATGTGGTGACAAACTGGTTGAGTGCCCCTACGATGGTGCCCATTACGGAACTGTTGCTGCTAAGTTCTTCCCTGAACCCCATGTACTGTTGCTCCTGCATGACCTGGATCTCCTGGAACCTGGCCAGTACCGTCGCCATCGTCTCCTGGGAGTGGTGGTATGCTCCCATGATGGAGGAGAGGGCCTTGTGGAGAGTGGGTTACCTGGGCCTGTCCCCCCCCCCTGTCGCACAGCAGCCCTCCCAGTTCCCCTGTTTCCCTGGGCCTCTGTCCCTTGGACCGTGTGCCCACTACCACTGCCCCCGGGTCCCTGTTGTTGTTGGGGTGGTGGGTTAACCTGGGTGCCCTGTAGTGGTGGACACACCGCTGATTGACATGTCCTGGAGACAGGCATGGGCCCGCTGGGTGGGAGCTGTGCTGGTGTTCCCAGAGGGGGTTGGGTCTGCTGTGGCCAGTGGCTGTGTGAGGGGAACCGACTGTCCAGAGGTCCCTGATGGTCCGGGCTGGTCATCTGGGTCCAGGGAGACAGAGCTGCTGTCATCACTGGTGGCCTCTTCTGGGGGTGGGATGGACATTTCTGGACCCTCCTGGGCGGTGTGGTGGCGTTCGGGTCCTGCAGGGGTATAGAGGTATGGTTATTGCTTCAGTGTGTGCCATATCGGTCAATGGGTCGGTGCCCGTGTACCCCAGGGCTGGCATTCCTGTGTGTGGGCTTTTGTGAGGGTGGCTTGTGGGGGAGATTTGTATGTGCAGTGGGCATGCTTTGGTGATGGGTGTCCATGCTTTGTGGACGCATGCAGGTCTAGTTGTTGGGATGGGTGGGTTGTGATGGTGAGACATTTGCAGAGAGTAGGTGTGATGGGGGTGGGGGTGAGGGTGGGGGTATGATTTGGGATGCAGGTGGGGTGGGGGTGGGAAGAAGTAGTTAAGATTTGACTTACCAGAGTCCATTCCTCCAGATACTCCTGCGAGGCCTTCAGGATGCAGGATGTGCAAGACTTCCTCCTCCCATGCTGTAAATTCTGGGGGAGTAGGTGGGGGTCCGCCGTCAGTCTTCTGCACCGCGATGTTGTGCCTTGATACCATGGAACGCACCTTTCCCCGTAGGTCGTTCCACCGCTTCCTGATGTCATCCCGATTTCGTGAATGCTGTCCCACAGCGTTGACCCTGTTGACTATCCTTTGCCTTAGCTCCATCTTCCTGGCAATTGTGGTGTGCTGCACCTGTGTCCCGAAGAGCTGGGGCTCTACCCGAACTATTTCCTCCACCATGACCCGGAGTTCGGCGTCTGAGAACCGGGGGTGTCTTTGGGGTGCCATAGGGTGGTGTGGATGAGGTGTGGGGTGGTGTATGTGTTGTAGAGTGTGGTGAGTGTGGTGATGTGTGGTGTTTTGTGCGTGGATATTGTGTGGGTGATGGTGTGGTTTGCCTCTGTGTGATGGTGTTGTCTAAGCAGTGCTGTCTATCTCTGGCTTTCTGTCATTTTTTTTTGTCGTAGGGGTTTGTGGGTGATGTGGGTGTGTGTTTTATATTGTATTGGGTGTGTTGTTTGTATGTGTATCAGGTGTGTGTATTTCAAATTGTCCAATGTGGTTGTGTTTTGTAAAGGTGTGTGTATTTTGACCGCGGCGGTGTGTACCGCCAATGGAATACTGCGGTTGAAAGACCGCCGCGTGGATTTGTGGGTCGGAATGGCATGGGCGTATTTCTGTTGGCGTGACGGTGGAGATTTGGTCATCACCAGTTTTTCGCTGGCCGTTGGTGTGGTGGACTTTTGTGGATGTCGGGTTTTTGGCGGTTTGCCAGTTGCGGGTCAGAATGACCGTGGCGGTTTACCGCGGCCGCAGCGGTGTTATGGCGGTCTTCTGACCGGCGGTAAGCGCCTTTTACCGCCGAGGTCAGAATGATCCCCTTAGTGTGTGGGCACCCTGGCACGAGCCAAGGTGCTCCCACATTGTTCAGGGCAAATTCCCCGGACTTTGTGAGTGCGGGGACACCATTACACGCGTGCACTATACATATGTCACAACATATGTATAGCGTCACAATGGTAACTCCGAACATGGCCATGTAACATGTCTAAGATCATGGAATTGTCACCCCAATGCCATTCTGGCATTGGGGAGACAATTCCATGATCCCCCGAGTCTCTAGTTCAGACCCAGGTACTGTCAAGCAAACTTTCCCGGGGTTTCACTGCAGCTGCTGCTGCTGCCAACCCCTCAGACAGGTTTCTGCCCTCCTGGGGTCCAGCCAGGCTTGGCCCAGGAAGGCAGAACAAAGGACTTCCTCAGAGAGAGGGTGTTACACCCTCTCCCTTTGGAAAAAGGTGTCAGGGCTGGGGAGGAGTAGCCTCCCCCAGCCTCTGGAAATGCTTTGATGGGCACAGATGGTGCCCATCTCTGCATAAGCCAGTCTGACGGGTTCAGGGATCCCTCAGCCCTGCTCTGGCACGAAACTGGACAAAGGAAAGGGGAGTGACCACTCCCCTGACCTGCACCTCCCCTGGGAGGTGCCCAGAGCTCCTCCAGTGTGCTCCAGACCTCTGCCGTCTTGGAAACAGAGGTGATGCTGGCACACTGGACTGCTCTGAGTGGCTATTGTCAGCAGGTGACGTCAGAGACTCCTTCTGATAGGCTCCTTCAGGTGTTGCTAGCCTATCCTCTCTCCTAGGTAGCCAAACCTCCTTTTCTGGCTATTTAGGGTCTCTGCTTTGGGGAATTCCTTAGATAACGAATGCAAGAGCTCATCAGAGTTCCTCTGCATCTCTCTCTTCACCTTCTGCCAAGGAATCGACTGCTGACCGCGCTGGAAGCCTGCAAAACTGCAACAAAGTAGCAAAGACAACTACTGCGACCTTGTAAAGCTGATCCTGCCGCCTTCTCGACTGTTTTCCTGGTGGTGCATGCTGTGGGGGTAGTCTGCCTCCTCTCTGCACTAGAAGCTCCGAAGAAATCTCCCGTGGGTCGACGGAATCTTCCCCCTGCAACCGCAGGCACCAAAGAACTGCATCACCAGTCCTCTGGGTCTCCTCTCAGCACGACGAGCGAGGTCCCTTGAACTCAGCAACTCTGTCCAAGTGACTCCCACAGTCCAGTGACTCTTCAGTCCAAGTTTGGTGGCGGTAAGTCCTTGCCTCCCCACGCTAGACTGCATTGCTGGGAACCGCGTGTTTTGCAGCTACTCCGGCTCCTGTGCACTCTTCCAGGATTTCCTTTGTGCACAGCCAAGCCTGGGTCCCCGGCACTCTAACCTGCATTGCACGACCTCCTGAGTTGTCCTCTGGTTTCGTGGGACCCTCTTGTGCAACTTCGGGTGAGCTCCGGTTCACTACACTTTGTAGTGCCTGTTCCGGACCTCCTTTGGGTGCCGCTTGCTTCTGAGTGGGCACTTTGTCTTGCTGGACGCCCCCTCTGTCTCCTCACGCAATTGGCGACATCCTGGTCCCTCCTGGGCCACAGCAGCATCCAAAAACCCTAACCGCAACCTTTGCAGCTAGCAAGTCTTGTTGGCGGTCTTTCTGCACGAAAACACCTCTTCACGACTCTTCATGATGTGGGACATCCATCCTCCAAAAGGGAAGTTTCTAACCCTTGTCGTTCTTGCAGAATCCACAGCTTCTACCATCCGGTGGCAGCTTCTTTGCACCCACAGCTGCCATTTCCTGGGGATCTGCCCACTCCCGACTTGATCGTGACTTTTGGACTTGGTCCCCTTGTCCACAGGTAGTCTCGTCTGGAAATCCATCGTGGTTGCATTGCTGGTGTTGGTCTTTCCTGCAGAATTCCCCTATCACGACTTCTGTGCTCTTTGGGGAACTTAGGTGCACTTTGCACCCACTTTTCAGGGTCTTGGGGTGGGCTATTTTTCTAACGCTCACTGTTTCTTTACAGTCCCCGGGACCCTCTACAAGGTCACATAGGTTTGGGGTCCATTCGTGGTTCGCATTCCACTTCTAGAGTATATGGTTTGTGTTGCCCCTATCCCTATGTGCCCCCATTGCATCCTATTGTGACTATACATTGTTTGTACTGTTTTCTATTGCTATTACTGCATATTTTGGTATTGTGTACATATATCTTGTGTATATTTGCTATCCTCATACTGAGGGTACTCACTGAGATACTTTGGCATATTGTCATAAAAATAAGTACCTTTATTTTTTAGTATATCTGTGTATTGTGTTTTCTTATGATATTGTGCAAGTGACACTAGTGGTACTGTAGGAGCTTCACTTGTCTCCTAGTTCAGCCTAAGCTGCTCTGCTAAGCTACCTTTTCTATCAGTCTAAGCTGCTAGACACCCCTCTACACTAATAAGGGATACCTGGGCCTGGTGCAAGGTGTAAGTACCCCTTGGTACTCACTACAAGCCAGTCCAGCCTCCTACAGTGGCCTTCTCCGCTGTGCTGCTCTTCCCAGACTTTGGCGCTTTCTTCTGCCCCTTCCCCACCTTGGGAGGAGTCACAGCTGACTCGACACTCCCCCCGGGACCCTTGTGAGCGGCTTTGCCGGCTGGAGTCTTCCCCCTATCCCGCTGGGCACTGTCCAACTTCTGGTGCTTCACAGGGGGGGGATTGGCTGTGCTGTGGCTCCGTGTCACACTGGCTGCCCTGGTGGCCGGTGCACTCAACATACCTCTAACAGGTACCACTGGTACCGTTGATTTTTTGGCTGAGGTGTTAGTATTGACCTATGAATTGGAGGGGGGTGGTGGGAAAGAGGTCAACGTTGCTCAGGAAACGTTTCTGACGAACACTGGGACGGGTAGCTGAGGGGGCCTGGGAGTGGAGGAAGAGGAGGTGGATGTAGGAGGTGTAACTTTTGATGATTTGGGTGCAGGTGCAGGTGCATGTTCTGGAGGCTGTCGTGAGGTGAATGGATGTTGGGTGTGTGCGTGCCCGCGTTTGTGTACTTTGGGAGGGGGTGTCACAGACACACTGGGAGAGGACACAGGGGACGTGTAAATGGTAGTGGGGGTGGTGAGTGCAGGTGAGCGGGGTGTGCTGGTGGATGTGCTGGTGCGGATCCTAGTGGCTGTAGTGGTAGTGCATGCAGGTGAGTGTGTAGACGACACTGGGGGGAGGAGGGAGACAACGAGGAGGGGGACACAGTGGAGGCAGTCGATGTTGCTGTGTCTCTATGTAGGTGATGCTTGTGTGAGTGCCTGTGGGATATGTGGTGCCTATGTTTGCCTGAGCTTCCCTTGTGTGTTGAAGTGTGTGCAGGCTGGTCTGATGGTCTGCTTGGTATAGGCAAAGGCACAGGGGATTGGGTCTGGGTGGAGGAAGGTGGAGGGGGTAGGCTAGACACAGGGACAATGGCTGCCATCAGTGCTGAGGCCAGAGATTGCAGGGTTCGATGATGGGCAGCCTGACCAGAATGAATGCCCTCCAGGAATGCATTAGTGTGTTGCAACTCCCTTTCTACACCCTGGATGGCATTCACAATGGTAGACTGCCCAACAGTGAGTGACCTGAGGAGGTCAATGGCCTCCTCACTGAGGGCAGCAGAGGTGACAGGGGCAGGGGCTGAGGTGCCTGGGGCGAAGGTGATGCCCACCCTCCTGGGTGAGCGGGCACAGGACGAAGGCTGAGGGGCTGCTGGAAGGGCAGTGCTGGTAGGGGGGGTGACGGCTGTACCTGTAGAAGTGGGGGGCACAGATTTTGCTGCCACCACAAGGGAGCTCCCATCGGAGGACGAGTCCGTGATGCTGGTTGCTGATCCACTGACCGCCGTGAAGCTCCCCTCGCCCTCCGTCCCACTGGTGCATTCAGAGTCCGTGGTGTGGCCCTCCATGGCCATGTGGGATGCAGCTCCCTCATGCTCCGGTGCCACTGTACCTCCGCCTGATGATGCTGATGCACAAAAGAACAGGGAGAGCACAAAGAGGGGGGGTCGACGACAG
Source organism: Pleurodeles waltl (assembly GCF_031143425.1). Lineage (NCBI taxonomy): Eukaryota > Metazoa > Chordata > Amphibia > Caudata > Salamandridae > Pleurodeles > Pleurodeles waltl. The sequence goes on from NC_090449.1 coordinate 556,899,522, forward strand.
AAGAAAGACAGGTTGAGTGCATGGCTTACCCCTACCGTTGGCGGACAATACAGACACACCAGCCCCCTGCATTACGCCGCGCTGTTGGGCTCTACAGATGCAAATCCTGGGATATGTCCTACATGGCTATGGTCGACATCTGCACACATAGATGACACAGGGGCATGTATACCTGTACTTGGCACTCTACAGAGGTGAGGTGGAGTGCCACATGGCCTGAATTACGGAGGGGCCTAGGCTACGGAACTCGCCCTGGCCTAGGGGAACCTACAGCCCACCTCCTCCACAAAGACACCTTCACTGCACGCAAAGTCTGCAGAATGATGTTGTACTCACCCCCTTGTGTCTGCTGTGATGCCCTCAAGCGCCCATCCAACTCAGGGTAGGCCACCGCCAGGATCCTGAACATCGTGGTTTCATGGAGCGACGGGCACACCTCCCAAGTTGGGAGGCCATCCCCAGCTGAGCCTCCGCCGTCTTCTTGCTCCAGCGGCGAATGTCCTCCCATCTTTTACGGCAGTGGGTGCTCCCTCTCCGGTGGACCCCCAGGGTCCTGACGTCCTTGGCGATGGCACGCCAAATAGCCTTCTTCTGGTGGGCGCTGACCTACATGACATGTACAGGGGGAGAAGAGAAGTCATTAGCAACTGCACCGTCGAAGTGAATGGCCCACATCCCTACCCTTGACATGTGGCACATGCATTCAATTCACAGTCCTTCATGCTCGCAGAACTGTGCCCCTTCCTTCTTACAACCAGCCCTCTCCACCCAGGCATAGCCCATACAACTTGCTCCCTGTGTACTCACCTGTTGGTTTGGAGGACCGTAGAGTAGCGTGTACTGTGGGAGGACCCCGTCCACGAGCTTCTCCAACTCTTGTGCAGTGAAGGCAGGGGCCCTTTCCCCAGACGCAGGAGCCATTGTCTCTTCCAGACCCAGGTCACAGCAACACTTGCAGTATAGGTCCTCTCCTGTCGAAGATCAGGTATCGAGTGATTGTACAGATAGAAAATGGCAGTCACGTCCGCAGCAGTCACGTCCGCGGAGGTGCGTATCATCACCGCCGGCGCACTTCGTCATTGGCTCCTGGGACCCATAGGGTCCAATGTTAACCAATGCACCATTGCGCCGCGGTCTTCGACCGCCTACCGCGACGGTGTACAATACCAGCGCAGTTACCTCACATCCCATTGTCCCAGTTTAGAGGTCAGGCAGCCGCCATTTCAGGGGCCCACATGGCTTCATTTTCAACTGCGTCACACATACCTAGGCCTGGACTCAACACACTTACAGATAACTTTTTGGATTATGTTTTGTGTTCTGTGTGGACTGTGGGTACATACCTCTGAGTAGCTTGACTCTGTGGTCGCTGTTGTCCTTCCTAGGCACCGTCAGCTGGGACATGTGAGGAGATGGCTGAATCCTCCGGTGTACCGACCGCTGGTGGACCTGTTGACAATGGAGGAGCGACATTTAATCATCACCTACAGGTTTGACCGTGCCACAATCCAGGAACTGTGTATCCAGTTGGAGCCTGACCTGATGTCAGCAATCCGCCATCCCACAGGAATCCCCCCTCAAGTGCAGGTGCTGTTAGTGCTCCATTTCCTTCCAAGTGGGTCATTTCAAACAACAGTGGCCATGGCATCAGGGGTGTCCCAGCCTAAGTTTTCCAACGTGTTGTCCAGAGTGTTGTCTGCCCTGCTTAAACACATGAGGAGCTACATCGTTTTCCCTCAGGTGGAGGATTTGGCTACAGTTAAAGTTGACTTCTATGCCCTTGGACATATCCCCAACATCATAGGTGCCATTGATGGGACCGATGTGGCTTTGGTACCCCCCCCGCAGGAGTGAACAGGTGTACAGACACCGGAAGAGTTATCATTCCATGAATGTACAGATGGTATGTTTGGCAGACCAGTACATCTGCCTGGTAAATGCTATGTTCCCTGGCTCAGTGCATGACGCCTACATCCTGCAGAATAGCAGCATCCCTTATGTGATGGGTCAACTCCAGAGGCACCGTGTGTGGCTATTAGGGGACTCTGGTGACCCCAACCTGTCATGGCTACTGACCCCAGTGAGGAATCCCAGGACCAGGGCAGAGGAACGCTACAATGAGGCCCATTGGCGGACTAGGAGGGTGATCGAACGCACCTTCGGCCTCCTGAAGGCCAGGTTCTGGTGCCTCCATATGACAGGTGGTTCTCTATTCTACTCGCCAAGGAAGGTGTGCCAGATCATCATAGCCTGATGTATGCTTCACAATCTGGCTTTGCGACGCCAGGTGCCTTTTCTGCAGGATGATGGTCCAGATGACGGTGTTGTGGCAGCTGTGGAGCCTGTGGACAGTGATGAAGAGGAAGCAGAGGAAGAAGACATTGACAACAGGGACTCAGTCATCCAGCAATATTTCCAGTGAAACACAGGTGAGAACACATTCCTGCCTACTACAAGTACTTTCACACTTCTACCTTTATCCTGTCTGTCTGTTTCAAGCAGTATTTGGTAACTGAGTTGTACATATATATTACGGTTTCACAGGTGTGGTTACCAACGTGTGTCATCTGCTTGTATCCTTCATGGACTTGTGATGTGTGACATAGGTATGTTGACATTACATTTGAAAACGCTTTTTGTCACTGTCATTGCTAATACACATTTTCAAAATCACAGACTGGCTCCAGATTGTTTTGTACTTCAATTGAAGTGCTAATTATTGGAGGTGGTGGTAAAATGGTGAGGGGGGATGGTGGAGGAATATCCATGGCAGAGTTCAGTCTATTAGTCTCACAGGTGCACTGCCCATATGGGCATAGGAAGTGGAGCTGGGGCAGTTCCAATATGGACAGGGTTACAAAGTGGGACAGTGGGATGACAATCAGGGTAGTCTCATTTCTTGGCGGGGGTCTTGCCATCGTGCTCTGTCCTGTTCCTGGTTCTCAGGGACCGCTTGCGGGGTGGTTCTCCGTCTGCAATGGGTGGGGTGCTGGTGTGGTGGTCCTGTGGCGGGGCGTCCTGTCCACTAGCGCCAGCGGAGGTGGTGGGCAGTTATTCGTCCATGCTAGTGTCAGGGGCTCCTTGGAGTGCCACTGTGTCCCTCATGGTGTTCTGTATGTCCTTCAGCACCCCTACGATGGTGGCCAGGGTGGAGCTGATGGTTCTGAGTTCCTCCCTGAATCCCAAATACTACTCCTCATGCATGCGCTGGGTCTCCTGAAACTTGGCCAGGACCGTCGCCATCGTCTCCTGGGAGTGGTGGTATGCTCCCATGATGGAGGAGAGGGCCTCGTGGAGAGTGAGTTCCTTTGGCCTGTCCGCCCCCTGTCGCACAGCAGCCCTCCCAGTTCCCCTGTGTTCTTGGGTCTCCATCCCCTGGACCGTGTGCCCACTACCACTGCCCCCAGGTTCCTGTTGTTGTTGAGGTGGTGGGCTATCCTGGGTTCCCTGTAGTGGTGGACACAGCTGATTAACGTGTCCTGGGGACGTAGGTATGGGACCGCTGGGTGGGTGCTGTGCTGGTGTTTCCAGAGGGTGGAAGGTCAGTGTTGGGCTGTGCTTGTGCGAGGGGAACCGACTGTCCCGAGGCCCACGATGGTCCAGCTGGTCATCTGGATCCAGGTGGACAGAGCTGCTGTCATCACTGTGGGCCTCTTCTGTGGGTGGGGTAGAGATGTCTGGACCCTCCTGTCTGGTGATGTTGGGTAGGGGTCCTGCAGGGGTATAAAGGTATGATTATTGCATCTGTGTGTGTCATGGTGTGCAATGGGTGGGTGAGCGTGTGCCCCAGTGCCAGCATTCCAGTGTGGGGGCTTGTGTGATGATGGTTGGGGGGGTGTTATGGGTATGTGCTGTGGGCATGCTTTAGTTCGGGGTGACCATACTTTGTTGTGTCATGCAGGGCTTGGTGTTGGGATGTGTAGTTTGTGTTATTGGTACATTAGTGAGGAGTTGGCGTGATAGGGGAGGGGGTGAGGGTGGGGGGGTGTGATAGCATGCAGGTAGGGTGGGGGATATGATAGTCAAGATTTGACTTACCAGTGTCCATTCCTCCACTGATTCCTCCGAGGCCCTCAGGATGCATGATGGTCAAGACCTGCTCCTCCCATGTTGTTAGTTGTGGGGGAGGAGGTGGGGGTCCGCTGCCAGTCTGCTGTACCGCAATATTGTGCCTGGATATCACGGAACGCACCTTCCCACGTAGGTCATTCCACCTCTTCCTGATGTACTCCCGATTTCTTGGGTGCTGTCCCACTGCGTTCACCCTGTTGACTATTCTTCGCCATAGCTCCATCTTCCTAGTTATGGAGGTGTGCTGCACCTGTGAGCCAAATAGCTGTGGCTCTACCCGTACGATTTCCTCCACCATGACCCCGAGCTCTTCCTCGGAGAACCTGGGGTGTCTTTGCCATGCCATGGGGAGGTGTAGGTGATGTGTGGGGTGGTGTATGTGGTGATGATTGTGGTGATGTGTAGTGGTATGTGGTGTTTTGTGCGTGGATGTTGTGTGGGTGATGGTGTCATGTGCCTCTGTGTGGTGGGGTTGTCTATGCTGTGCTGTCTCTCTTGCCTTCTGTCGCAATTGTTGTCGTAGGGGTTTGTGGGTGATGTGGGTGTGTGTTTTATATTGTGTTGGGTGTGTGGGAGTGGTGTGTGTATGTGTATCAGGTGTGTGTATTTGGAATTGTCCAATGTGGCCGTGTTTTGGAGATGTGTGTGTATTTTGAGCGCGGCAGTGTGTATCGCCAATGGAATACCACGTTTGAAAGACCGCCGCGTGGATTCATGGGTCGTGATAGCATGGGCGTGTTTCTGTTGGCTTGACGGTGGAGGTTTTGTTTTCGCCAGTTTATCACCGACCTTTGGTGTGGTGGAGTTGTGTGGGTGTCTGAATTTCGGCAGATTCCGAGATGTGGGTCATAATAGCTGTGGCGGTTTTCCGCGGCCGCGGCGGTGTATTGGTGGTCTTCTGCACGGCGGTAAGCGGCTTTTACCGCCAATGTTGTAATGACCCCCATTGACTTTAAGAAAAAGCACATGTTTAATCCCAAATTCATAGGTCCTTACACCGTCCTCCAGCAAATTAATCTAGTGACCTATAAACTGCAGTTGCCCCGGTCACTACGTATTCATCCGGTGTTCCATACTTCCCTCCTGAAAAAAGCAGTTCAGAAAGTATACTCCCAACCAGCTCCAGTTCTAGTATGGGGGAATTGGAATACGAAGTTAAACAGGTGTTGGATTCCAAACTTAGAGGTCGTAACCTGTGGAATCTGATCTCTTGGAAAGGTTACGGTCCTGAAAGCAACTCATGGGTCTCCACATCTGACATTCATGCGCCACGACTAGTGAGACGTTTTCATCGTCTTAACCCAAGCAAACCAGGCCCTAGAGTGCTTTTGGGAGAGGGGAGTACTGTCAACATTAGGACAGTGATCTCTCTACGGGTGACAAAAATACAAAAACCCAGTCTTTATGCAAGAGCATAATTTATACTTTGTGTTTATATGCAATATGTTAACCTTTTGCATTGCAGAGTTTAACCTTGAAAAACACTATCAATGATGTTTGCAATAACTGTTCATTTGCAAGGTATTGCTGCAGGCTTACTGAGTGTGTTAGGGTGTGGTCCCTTTCTAGGATCTTCTAGAAGCTTTCCATGCAGCATGACTGGGTGTGGTTTGTGGGCTGGGCTTGACTCTATATAAGGGAGCTAGCCCAGCTCCACGTGCTCACTAATCAGAGGTACCGGTGCAGAGCAGCAGCAACTTCCTGAGCTCCTATTCCAGAGGCCTACTTTGATATTCCAGGCCTGCCCTCATTATATTGGTGATCGTTGAGCAGGGTGGTAAGGCGGAGGTCGGGCTGGGCCCCCCACCCCCGTTCTCAAAGACATTTGAGTTTTGGGCCTAGTTGTGAAGCTCTCTGTGTGCATGAGTGTGATTTCTTAGCATTTGCATAGTCTTGTCCGAATCGGCAGAGTACGCGATTAATTTCTGACATGTAACCCTTGGCATTCAAATCGGCAACAGTGTGCGCAATCACTTCATGGCAGTTGCATATTCTTGTCCGAATTGGCAGAGTGCGCGATTCATTTCTGACATGTAACCCTTGGCATTCAGATCGGCAACAGTGTGCGCGATCACTTCATGGCATTTGCATATTCTTGTCCGAATCGGCAGAGTGCGCGATTCATTTCTGACATGTAACCCTTGGCATTCAGATCGGCAACCATGTGTGCGATCATTTCATGGCCTTTGCATATTCTTGTTCAAATCAGCAACAGTGTGCACAATTCAACCCTGACATAAAACTATTGGCTTTTGGATCGGCAGTGTGTGCGATCATTTCCTGACATTTGCATTGTGTATTTCGAATCAGCAACAGTGTGCGTGATTCAATCCCTGGCATAAAACTCTTGGCTTTTGGATCAGCAGGGTACGCGAACATTTCCTGACATTTGCATTTTGTATTTCGAATCGGCAACAGTGTGCCCAATTCAATCCCATGCATAAAACTCTTGGCTTTTGGATCAGCAGTGTGCGTGATCATTTCCTGACATTTGCATTGTGTATTTCGAATCGGCAACAGTGTACGAGATTCAACCCTGGCATAAAACGCTTGGCTTTTAGATCGGCAGTGTGCGTGATCATTTCATGAATTGAAAACTTTGGTGTGCTGTGTTTGTTGATGTGCACACATTTATCCTGAGCTTTTGATTTTCTTTGAAATGCTTAATTCAAAGTGCAATATTCTTTGTGCATATTAAGTTCCTAGTACAGTTCCTGTTGTTTCCAGGGAATGTTCAGATAGCCTTTGTCCTCATGTAAAAATGCAATGTTTATTCTGAAACATTATTGAAGAAGGTTCTTGTATTCTAGACAGTATGTGATATTTCCTGAAAAGCTCATAGAAAACATTGTATTAACCCATTCTTGATTTTTCCAGGTACCTAGATTTCTTGAGGTCTAGTTATAGTCATTTCTTAGGTTATCCATGCTTACAGTATAAGAACTCTTAGAACCATAGTCTATTGAAAGTCAATGTGATTATATCTTGATATTGTGTTGTTTAACCTCTTGCTTCCTACAGGCCTCCTTCCCAGCTGTTCCCTACCTAATCCCCTTTTCCCCCACTTGGACTCTCGCCGGCTCTGTGGTATATCTATTGGAGCTATGGAGCTGTCTAGTGGTGGACATGTTGGGAACGTGCGCAGGCCCCGAGGATCTGGTCTCCCTGACAGTTGAGGCACCCTTGCTGGCAATAAAATACTACTGGTAGGTGCATGAGGACCCGATACAGAGATTTCAATATGTTTATTATGTTTATTACTGAGGGATCTGTATTCAATTTCATATGTATATCTGTACAGAGACTTCTGCGTGTAACAAATTATTTTTATACTTAAATGATTAACCAATGTATTGTGTTGATGAAACTTTAATAGCGTTTTGAAAATTGAAAACAAACTGCATTTAACAAAGTACTACTGCTAAGACTACTGTACCGTCGCTTGGGGGAATTGAAGGAGTTTAAAGGCAGGTTTTCCTCATCGATAAGGACTGGAATGAAGAAGAGGGACAAAGTGGTAATACAGATTATGGAAGAAAATGCGGGACGTCCAAAACATTCTATGCGTGTAAGTGAGAAATTTCAACTAAAAACCCATGCTAGGGAGTTGCCTTTCCAAAGCAGAGGTGAATTTCAGGTTTTCATGCCTAACAGTTGTGGCTCATGGGTCGCCGAGGGAGCGGGGGGAGCGGGGCGGTGCGCATGGGGGGTTAACAAAAACACCACACATTAAAAAATATATTAAGAAACACTCACCTCTTCTCCCGCAACATGCCGCTCCATTCGTTTCCTTCAGCACAGGCTCCCAGCCTGCCCTGCTACCAATCCTGATGCTGCTCAGAGCAGCATCAGTATTGGCTGGGAGCACTAAGCCAGGGCGCTACCAGGCAGACTGGGAGCCTGTGCAGGCTCCCTCCAGCCCAGCAACTGTGTTTGTGGGCTGGAGGGACCATTCTACGCGTGTGTGTTTGGCCAGCCCCAGACAGCCGGCCAAACATGCATATACAGTGAGGGGGAGTGCTCGGCACTCCCCCTCATTGCTCATCACTCCCGTGGCCCCACCCCTTTCCCCCAAAAGTATGATAAACATAGGGCCTGATTACAACTTCGGAGGAGGTGTTAATCCGTCCCAAATGTGACGGATATACCACCAGCCGTATTACGAGTTCCTTAGGATATAATGGACTCGTAATACGGCTGGTGGTATATCCGTCACATTTGGGATGGATTAACACCTTCCTCTAAAGTTGGAATCAGGCCCATAGTTTATTACACTTTTGGGGGAAAAGGTTTGCAGCTGCTGCTGCTGGAAAGGGAGCAATGCTCCTCGCCCTTTTGGAGGAGCAGCTTCTGATGCCTAAATAGAAAGATCACCCAAGAGACTGGACACAGATATTGTCCCTGTATGTTTTAGACAACACCCCTTCCAGTCAGTTTAATATTGAGCAGGAAAAATCATTTTCTCATTTTCTCATTTCCCGAACCCCATCCTGTGCTAAGGTAAGCAGCACAAGGTACACAGTGGGGCTACAGGCCTTTGTGCCCCTTAATTTCTTTAGTGAGTATTTAATATTTCTTTGTTAACATTTCAAAACTATGTAATTATTTTTAAAGTGTATGGATATTGTTATGAAACACCCAGATCTGAACTGGTATTTTAACATATTTTTCTAAAGCCTATTTTGCCTTCCAGGGTGCCTGGCCCATGTTTTTTTCCAGTGGAGATAATCTTGGTTATTCGATGTCGCACTGGAAAGCCTGTTTATGCAATTGGATTTTCAGGTTTTTTTCATTCACTTAGAGACCAAGGAGTGAGTGGGCAGAATTGCCTTACTGAGTCTAGGTAGGACTAGATCCTTGAGGTATTGCACATCTTTTTGCTCCTATTCCTTGAATGCAGAGAAAAGCATGTTAAATTTTATCCTTTATGCCACTGTGATCCAGTGTATACTTTTGAGAGCTAGTATGAGGTGATCAGATTGGTTAACTTAAATATTCTAAATATGAACTCCTATAATCAGGAATGTTTCTACACAATCCAGTCTGCTTCCTAATATAGCTGCATGTGGGACCCTTGTGGGCTAGATTGTATGGGAAGGAAATATTTGTCAATGTACTAATGACCCCAGATGGGAGAGGAGTTTTCCCTCTGGTGGATCAGATTCATATACTGCAACAAGCACAGTGGGTTGTTTTATCCCCTTTGTTTGATTGACAGATGAACAATTGATGTTACAGAGCAAATTACATAGTTCTAAATTACAGAACAGAAATCTTCTAAGGAGGACACACTGTGGGTCACAGTGGTGTTCACTGGATGTGTCATGTAACTGCAGCAATTCAAAACTCTTTAATGCTTTCAGTATGATGGCCTGTTGGAAATACAGGTGTAGACCGCCCTGGGGAAAGGCTTTGATTGGTGTTCAGGGAGCGAAGGCCAGTAAACTCTGTTGTCGGCATTGAGCAGCTTGCTGGAGGTGCCATATGGCCCCTATGGCACGACTATGGAGGACTGGAGGACTGCGCTCGGCTGGGAAGGCAGGATTGGCTGTGGGCCCTTTGAAGTGAAGTCTGGGGTGATTTCAGCTCCCTCCGCAGAGTGGAGGAGTGTGCAGGTGGGGTCAGGCCCCCTGGTTGGCCCCCCGCATTGTGTGAGTAACGTACCCTATTGCTCTCCTGGAGCAGCTTTGGAGGCCCCTGAATAAGCCAGCACACAGGACCTTGGTCCTCAGAGGACTCCCCACAGAAGTGTGTGTGGGCTGCAGGGCTCTGTACAACTCCTTCCCTCTTCTCTGGCATGCAGACTGTGGACATCGCTGACCTTCACTACATTGCCATTGCTGGCCTTTATCTCCAGGCAAGTAACACTCTGGGCATTTTCACACTTATGATTGCCCCTGCATGAGTTTGGGGCATTCTAGGTGGATTGTATTAGTCTGAGTGGGCCCCAATCCTTTGACTCTGCAGGGGTGTTTTCCTGACACTGGAGGGTCCCTCTCTGTGTTAGAGAATAACTGTATAGCAGTCACTTGCCCATTGCGTATCTAGGCTGCGGGCTGGGTCAGTGTGGGCCTTCTCATCCTTGACTCCTGTGATAGGGAGAAACGAGGCTCTCGCAGGGGAATATCATGGAACACTACACAACCCAAGCAACCCCTTTGCCGCGCCCTGTGTGACAAACCATTGTCAGGGGTGATCGGGAGACCAATTTGCTTACTAAGGAGCCCTTCAAGGTTCCAGGGAAGCCTTGGAGTGAAAAATCGCAACTGTGGAGATTGAGGTAACCCTCCTTTGCATGGACCTATGCCAAGTCTCTGACAAGGTGCGGGTGGCTGAGGAATCCATTGCAGAGGTTCAAGCTGAGGTGGCCTCTTTAAAGAAATAGCTGGCTATGGTCACGTCCAAAACTAGGGTCTTGGAAGTGCTGGTGGGAGACGGAGAGGGGAAATTCAGCTGCAACAATGTGAGATTTTTGGGGTTTCTGGAGTGGGCCGAAGGAGCCTCTATAGAGCACTTTGTTGAGTTTTGGACTCTCAACACCTTGAAACCAAGCACATTGTCCCCTCTGTTTGCCATCGAGAGGGAGCATCTGGAGCTGGTGGCACCCCGGAGGCCAAGTGCACCTCTGTAGGCTACAATAGCCCACTTATTGAACTATAAAGACAGGGATTGCATTTTGCATGCGGCAAGAGAAACAGATTATGCCCGGTTTGAGAATGAAAGAAGTTCCATTTATCATGACTACACCAACACGGTTCAAAGTTCTCTAAAAACCTTCCTCGAGTTCAAGACCAAGTTACTAACCATGGGCCTCTGCTATATGCTTCTGTACCCAGCTAGGCTGTGGGTGCTGACCGAGGTAGGTCTAATTTCTTTGACTCTCTGGATGATTTGTGGAGGTTGTTAGAGGTATGCAACATGGTGCTTAAGGATAAGACTAATCCATGGATGTCCAGTGCTCAGGACTCGAGTGGGGCTTGTAGTCCCCACTGGGGGAAGCGTGAGGAAACTGTGGGGGAGGGAGCTGATCCTTTCCCACTGACAGCCCAACAAGTGTTGTTATTCACAGAGATGGCACCATGGCACTGGCTCCCTCAGCCCAGGAGTCAGAACTGGGCAGCGATGAGCACAGACACAAGAGTGCCTTGATGATGAGTGATTTGATTGTGTGACAAGACAATGTTTTCTGTGTATCCTTGGACTAGGTTCTGTGTGGCTTTTGCAGGGGGAAGGATGATCTTTTTGCAGGACAAGACTGTCCATTTGGTTTAAAGGAACCACAATTGGTGCATTGTGGGTTTCTATATACTCTTAATAATGTTTTCTAATATGGTGGTATATTATGTCAGAGTTCCCTCTCCACAATAGTAGGAGGTAATGCGTGGGGTTAGGCTGTGTGTCCTGGCAGCAAAAGTAATGTTGGATCTGCAGAGCACCTTTTTGTTGTTCTACTGCTTATTCGGGGTGGGGGAGATTGGGATGGTACAGAGATTACATGCTTCCTATGTTGGGGAGTGTTTGGTTCTTATTATAGTGTGCACAAGTGCTCTGGTCACAGGGAGGCCTTATGGAAGGTTTCATAATTGGATGCTGGAGGACACACAGTGGTACTCACTGTCACGGGTGGGGGATGCCATTACATATGGCTCAACACATAAGTATTGTTACATGGAATGTCAGGGGGTTTAAAAATGACACTATACACTATAAAGTGCACTCTGTCCTTATATGGCACAAAGTGCAGATAGCCTTTTTTTACAGGAAATGCATTTGGAAGACTGGGAGTCCCACTAATTGGGAAAGAGGTGGCAGGAACAACTTTCTCCGCCTCTTACTCATCCTATGCTTAGGGAGTGGCCATCTGGGTCACACCGGGGGGCTCCTTTCATGAACACCTACAGAGAAGCAGATGTGGATGGGGGTTATCGCCTTCTTTAGGGCTCATTAGATGGGGAGCTGTAGGAAAGTACCATATTGCCTGGCATGTTACCCCCATAATTCACTGTATATATGTTGTTTTAGTTGTATGTGCCACTGGGACCCTGCCAGCCAGGGCCCCAGTGCTCATAAGTGTGCCCTGTATGTTTTACCTGTGTTATGACTAACTGTCTCACTGAGGCTCTACTATCCAGAACCTCAGTGGTTATGCTCTCTCATTTCTTTCCAAATTGTCACCAACAGGCTAGTGACCAATTTCACCAATTTACATTGGCATACTGGAACACCCTTATAATTCCCTAGTATATGGTACTGAGGTACCCAGGGTATTGGGGTTCCAGGAGATCCCTATGGGCTGCAGCATTTCTTTTGCCACCCATAGAGAGCTCTGACAATTCTTACACAGGCTTGCCCTTGCAGCCTGAGTGAAATAACATCCATGTTATTTCACAGCCATTTACCACTGCACTTAAGTAACTTATAAGTCACCTATATGTCTAACCTTTACCTGGTAAAGGTTGGGTGCTAAGTTACTTAATGTGTGGGCACCCTGGCACTAGCCAAGGTGCCCCCACATTGTTCATGGCAAATTCCCCGGACTTTGTTAGTGCGGGGACACCATTACACGCGTGTACTATACATATGTCACGACATATGTATAGCGTCACAATGGTAACTCCGAACATGGCCATGTAACATGTCTAAGATCATGGAATTGTCACCCCAATGCCATTCTGGCATTGGGGAGACAATTCCATGATCCCCCGAGTCTCTAGCTCAGACCCGGGTACTGCCAAACTACCTTTCCCGGGGTTTCACTGCAGCTGCTGCTGCTGCCAACCCCTCAGACAGGTTTCTGCCCTCCTGGGGTCCAGCCAGGCCTGGCCCAGGAAGGTAGAACAAAGGACTTCCTCAGAGAGAGGGTGTTACACCCTCTTCCTTTGGAAAAAGGTGTCAGGGTTGGGGAGGAGTAGCCTCCCCCAGCCTCCGGAAATGCTTTGATGGGCAGAGATGGTGCCCATCTCTGCATAAGCCAGTCTGCACCGGTTCAGGGATCCCTCAGCCCTGCTCTGGCGCGACACTGGACAAAGGAAAGGGGAGTGACCACTCCCCTGACCTGCACCTCCCCTGGGAGGTGCCCAGAGTTCCTCCAGTGTGCTCCAGATCTCTGCCATCTTGGAAACAGAGGTGCTGCTGGCACACTGGACTGCTCTGAGTGGCCAGTGCCAGCAGGTGACGTCAGAGACTCCTTCTGATAGGCTCCTTCAGGTGTTGCTAGCCTATCCTCTCTCCTAGGTATCCAAACCTCCTTTTCTGGCTATTTAGGGTCTCTGCTTTGGGGAATTCCTTAGATAACGAATGCAAGAGCTCATCAGAGTTCCTCTGCATCTCTCTCTTCACCTTCTGCCAAGGAATTGACTGCTGACCACGCTGGAAGCCTGCAAAACTGCAACAAAGTAGCAAAGACGACTACTGCTACCTTGTAACGCTGATCCTGCCGCCTTCTCAACTGTTTTCCTGGTGGTGCATGCTGTGGGGGTAGTCTGCCTCCTCTCTGCACTAGAAGCTCCAAAGAAATCTCCTGTGGGTCGAAGGAATCTTCCCCCTGCAACCGCAGGCACCAAAGAACTGCATCACCGGTCCTCTGGGTCTCCTCTCAGCACGACGAGCGAGGTCCCTTGAACTCAGCAACTCTGTCGAAGTGACTCCCACATTCCAGTGACTACTCAGTCCAAGTTTGGTGGAGGTAAGTCCTTGCCTCCCCACGCTAGACTGCATTGCTGGGAACTGCGTGTTTTGTAGCTACTCCGGCTCCTGTGCACTCTTCCAGGATTTCCTTTGCGCACAGCCAAGCCTGGGTCCCCGGCACTCTAACCTGCAGTGCACGACCTCCTGAGTTGTCCTCCGGCGTCGTGGGACCCTCTTTTGTGACTTCGGGTGAGCTCCGGTTCACTCCACTTTGTAGTGCCTGTTCATCCACTTCTGTGGGTGCTGCTTGCTTCTGAGTGGGCTCTTTGTCTTGCTGGACGTCCCCTCTGTCTCCTCACGCAATTGGCGACATCCTGGTCCCTTCTGGGCCACAGCAGCATCCAAAAACCCTAACCGCGACCCATGCAGCTAGCAAAGCTTGTTTGTGGTCTTTCTGCACGGAAACACCTCTGCACGACTCTTCATGACGTGGGACATCCATCCTCCAAAGGTGAAGTTTCTAGCCCTTGTCGTTCTTGCAGAATCCACAGCTTCTACCATCCGGTGGCAGCTTCTTTGCACCCACAGCTGGCATTTCCTGGGCATCTGCCCACTCCCGACTTGATCGTGACTCTTGGACTTGGTCCCCTTGTTCCACAGGTACTCTTGTCAGGAAATCCATCGTTGTTGCATTGCTGGTGTTGGTCTTCCTTGCAGAATTCCCCTATCACGACTTCTGTGCTCTTTGGGGAACTTAGGTGCACTTTGCACCCACTTTTCAGGGTCTTGGGTGGGCTATTTTTCTAACCCTCACTGTTTTCTTACAGTCCCAGCGACCCTCTACAAGGTCACATAGGTTTGGGGTCCATTCGTGGTTCGCATTCCACTTCTAGAGTATATGGTTTCTGTTGCCCCTCTCCCTATGTACCCCAATTGCATTCTATTGTGACTATACATTGTTTGCACTGTTTTCTATTGCTATTACTGCATATTTTGGTATTGTGTACATATATCTTCTGTATATTTGCTATCCTCATACTGAGAGTACTCACTGAGATACTTTTGGCATATTGTCATAAAAATAAAGTACCTTTATTTTTAGTATATCTGTGTATTGTGTTTTCTTATGATATTGTGCATGTGACACTAGTGGTACTGTAGGAGCTTCACTCGTCTCCTAGTTCAGCCTAAGCTGCTCTGCTAAGCTACCTTTTCTATCAGCCTAAGCTGCTAGACACCCCTCTACACTAATAAGGGATGCCTGGGCCTGGTGCAAGGTGTAAGTACCTCTTGGTACCCACTACAAGCCAGTCCAGCCTCCTACATTGGTTGTGCAGCGGTGGGATAAGTACTTGCAACTACTTACCACTTTGTCATATTGTACTTTTCATAAGAGAAAAATATACAAAACAAGTTCAGTGTATGTACACCTAACCAAAAAGTTTTGCTTTTCTCCTCTCACTTCTTTGCTAAGTGCTGAAAAGTACCTCTAAAACTTTCAAAAAGTTCTTAAAAAGTTTTTAAAGTTTTTTTTCTGTCCTTTAAAAAGTTCTGAAACTTTTTCTTTCTTTTTCTGTCCCTTAAACTCTTGTCTATCATGTCTGGTACAGGCCAAACTCTTGATCTGGCCAGCATAGCTTATGACAACCTTAGCTGGAAAGAAGCAAGGAGTCTCTGCATAGATAGAGGTTTAAGGGTAGGGAAGAATCCCTCAAGACAACTGTTAGTTAATATGCTCATTGAACAAGATAAGACCTTAGTTGGCACTTCTGGTGAGAAATTAGCTGATGGTTCCCACTCTGATTCTGGGGCACCCCCAGTGAAAGATTTGGAAGGGAACCTTCCCAACCTGACCCTTAGCAGGCCACCTAGCATAGCTGGTACTGCTGTGAATTCACATCACAGTAAGAGTGTTACTTCTCATCATAGTAGGAGTGTTACTTCTATTAGCCAGGTTGTTAGAGTGCCATCTGTTAGGGACAGGTCTCCCTCTGTTCATTCTCACCATTCTTCTGTGTCAAGGCATGCCCAGCCACCCACCCTGATGACAGAGTGTTAGAAAGGGAGCTCAATAGATTGAGAGTGTAAGAATCCAGGCTGAAGCTCAAGAAGCAACAGCTGGATTTAGATAGGCAAGCCTTTGATTTAGAAAAAGAAAGACAGAGGTTGGGGTTAGGACACCATGGTGGCAGCAGCAGTATTCCAAATAGTCATCCTGCAAAGGAGCATGATTCTAGGAATCTGCATAAGATAGTTCCCCCTTACAAGGAGGGGGGTGACATTAACAAGTGGTTTGCTGCACTTGAGAGGGCCTGTGTTGTACAGGAGGTCCCTCAAAGGCAGTGGGCTGCTATCCTATGGCTATCTTTCAGTGGAAAGGGTAGGGATAGGCTCCTTACTGTTAAGGAAAGTGATGCCAGTAATTTTACAGTTCTTAAGAATGCACTCCTAGATGGTTATGGCTTAACCACTGAACAGTACAGGATGAAGTTCAGAGAAACCAAAAAGGAGTCTTCACAAGACTGGGTAGACTTTGTTGACCATTCAGTGAAGGCCTTGGAGGGGTGGTTACATGGCAGTAAAGTTTCTGACTATGAAAGCCTGTATAACTTAATCCTGAGAGAACATATTCTTAATAATTGTGTGTCTGATTTGTTACACCAGTACCTGGTAGACTCTGATCTGACCTCTCCCCAAGAATTGGGAAAGAAGGCAGACAAATGGGTCAGAACACAGATAAGTTCATACAGGGGGTGACAAGGATGGCAAGAAGAAGGATGGTAAGTCTTCTGACAAGGGTGGGGACAAATCTAAAAATGAGTCTTCATCAGGCCCACAGAAACACTCTGGTGGGGGTGGTGGGCCCAAATCCTCTTCAAATCAAAACAAAGAAAAGAAACCATGGTGCTATTTATGTAAAATAAAAGGCCATTGGACAACTGATCCCAGTTGCCCAAAGAAAAGCACCAAGCCTCCTACCACTACAACCCCTGCTGCTACACCCAGTGCCCCTAGTAATAGCAGTGGTGGTGGGAACAAACCTACTAATAGCCAATCCAAGGGAGTAGCTGGGCTCACTTTTGGTAATTTAGTTGGGGTTGGTCTTGTTAGGGAGACCACAGAGGCTGTGTTAGTCTCTGAGGGGGGCATTGATTTGACCACCTTGGTTGCTTGTCCCCTTAATATGGATAAGTACAAGCAACTTCCCCTAATAAATGGTGTTGAGGTTCAGGCCTACAGGGACACAGGTGCCAGTGTTACCATGGTAATAGAGAAACTGGTCCACCCTGAACAACACCTACTTGGTCACCAGTACCAAGTGACTGATGCTTATAACAACACTCATAGCCACCCCATGGCTGTTGTGAATCTCAACTGGGGGGGGGGGGGTTACTGGTCCAAAGAAAGTTGTGGTTGCCTCAGATTTACCTGTAGACTGTCTACTAGGGAACGATTTAGAGATAACAGCTTGGGCAGAAGTGGAGTGGGAGGCTCATGCAGCAATGCTGGGCATTCCAGGGCATATTTTTGCTTTAACCAGGGCTCAGGCCAAAAAGCAAAAAGGACAGGGTGACTTGGATCCTGGAAGAATGGACCAAGTGCTCCCTAAAGCTAGGGTTAGTAAAGGTAAAACACTACCTACTATCCCTCCCTCTACAGTGGATTCAACTTCTGAGGAAGAAGAATTTCCACCCTGTGCAGAACCTACACCAGAGGAGCTGGAAGCAGACACTGCTGAGCTTTTGGGTGAAGGGGGGCCTGCCAGGGAGGAGCTGAGTGTGGCACAGCATACCTGTCCCACACTAGAGGGTCTAAGGCAGCAAGCTGTCAAACAAGCAAATGGGGATGTCAGTGACTCTCACAGAGTTTACTGGAGGACAACCTTTTGTATACTGAAGCAAGGGATCCAAAACCTGGAGCTGCCAGGAGATTGGTGATTCCTCAGGAATACAGAAAGTTCCTCCTAACTCTAGCCCACGACATTCCCTTAGCTGGACATTTGGGGCAAATGAAAACTTGGGACAGGCTTGTCCCCTTGTTTCATTGGCCTAGAATGTCAGAGGACACAAATACATTTTGTAAGTCCTGTGAAACCTGTCAGGCCAGTGGCAAGACAGGAGGAACTCCAAAGGCATCCCTTATTCCACTACCTGTGGTTGGGGTTCCCTTTGAAAGGGTAGGGGTTGACATAGTTGGCCCCCTTGACCCTCCTAATGCTTCAGGCAACAGGTTTATCTTGGTGGTAGTGGACCATGCCACCAGATATCCTGAAGCAATTCCTCTAAGGACCACTACAGCTCCTGCAGTGGCAAAGGCCCTCCTGGGAATCTTTTCCAGGCTGGGCTTCCCAAAAGAGGTGGTATCAGACAGGGGAAGCAATTTCAAGGCTGCTTACTTAAAGGCCATGTGGAAGGAATGTGGTGTTACATACAAGTTCACCACACCCTATCATCCACAAACAAATGGACTGGTTGAGAGGTTTAATAAAACTCTCAAAGGAATGATAATGGGACTCCCTGAAAAACTCTGCAGGAGATGGGATATCCTGTTCCCTTGTCTCCTTTTTGCTTATAGGGAGGTACCCCAAAAAGGAGTGGGCTTTAGCCCCTTTGAACTCCTATTTGGACACCCTGTAAGAGGCCCTCTAACACTTGTGAAGGAGGGTTTGGAACAACCTTTAAAAGCTCCTAAGCAAGACATAGTGGACTATGTACTTGGCCTAAGATCTAGGATGGCTGAGTAAATTAAAAAGGCCAGTAAAAACCTTCAGGCCAGTCAAGAGCTCCAAAAGCAATGACATGACCAGAAGACTGTTTTGGTTCAGTACCAACCAGGACAGAAAGTGTGGGTCTTGGAGCCTGTGGCCCCAAGAGCACTCCAAGACAAATGGAGTGGACCCCACATAATTGTTGAAAAGAAGGGTGAAGTCACCTACT
This sequence comes from Pleurodeles waltl, assembly GCF_031143425.1. NCBI lineage: Eukaryota > Metazoa > Chordata > Amphibia > Caudata > Salamandridae > Pleurodeles > Pleurodeles waltl. The sequence goes on from NC_090449.1 coordinate 556,918,157, forward strand.
TAGTTGACTTAGGCACTGCCAGGAGTCCCCTTAGGGTGCACCATGTCAACTGCCTGAAACCCTACTATGACAGGGCTGATCTCACCCTGCTCATGGCAACAGATGAGGGACAGGAAGAAGAGAGTAACCCTCTCCCTGATCTCTTTCTCTTCCACAGAACAAGATGCTCTAGTGGAAGGTGTAGTTTTGGCAGATTGTCTTACTGCTGAGCATAAAGACCACGGCATAAATCTCCTGGGTCAGTTTTCTGAACTCTTTTCTACTGTGCCAGGCACCACTTCTTGGTGTGAGTACACTATAGATACTGGAGACAGCTTGCCTGTCAAAAGTAAGATCTATAGGCAGCCTGAACATGTCAGAGACTGCATAAAACAAGAGGTGCAGAAAATGCTTGAACTGGGAGTGGTTGAGCACTCTGAAAGTCCATGGGCCTCTCCTGTGGTACTTGTACCAAAACATCATTCCAAAGATGGTAAAAGGGAAATTTGATTTTGTGTTGACTACAGAAGTCTCAACCAGGTAACCAAAACTGATGCTCACCCTATACCCAGGGCAGATGAGCTAATAGATACACTGGCATCTGCCAAGTGCCTAAGCACCTTTGATTTGACTGCAGGGTATTGGCAGATCACGTTATCAGAGGATGCAAAAGCAAAAACTGCATTTTCAACCATTGGAGGGCACTACCAATTCACAGTAATGCCCTTTGGTTTGAAAAATGCACCTGCCACTTTTCAGAGGTTGGTGAATACAGTCCTGCAAGGCCTGGAAGCTTTTAGTGCAGCATATCTAGATGATATAGCTGTCTTTAGCTCCAGCTGGGATGATCACCTGGTCCACCTCTGGAAAGTTTTGGAGGCCCTGCAAAAAGCAGGCCTCACTATCAAGGCTTCAAAGTGCCAGATAGGGCAGGGGAAAGTGGTTTATCTGGGACACCTGGTAGGTGGAGAACAGATTGCACCACTTCAGGGGAAAATCCAAACTATAACAGATTGGGTTTCCCCTACAACTCAGACTCAGGTGAGAGCCTTTTTAGGCCTCACTGGGTACTACAAGAGGTTCATAAAGAACTATGGGGGTGATTCTAACCCTGGCGGTCGGTGTTAAAGCGGCGGCCAATCCGCCAACAGGCTGGCGGTAAAAAAAATGGGATTCTGAGCCTGGCGGGAACCGCCAACACAGACAGCCACCTTAACACTCCGACCGCCACGGCGGTACAAACAAACAGCTACTCAATCTAACAACAATAAATTGTTTTGGGAACTGTTAGGCAAACGAGAGAAAGAGGGTAGGATTGGTGTGAGAAGCCATATACAGCCAGAAAAATGGGTTGACCATTTCTCTGGCTTATACAGAGAAATTGAAACTCCTACAACCTTAATTACAGGGGAAGCAGGCCAAGACCTTCCATCTACCCCCGATGAGAATTGTGGCCCAGCCCCTCTTGTAGGGGGAACACAGGGTTTTAAGAGCTATATCTGTTTTACCACCAAAGAAACAGCCAATGCTATTGGTTCCTTAAAACTTGGGAAAGCCCCAGGCCCAGACAAAATTCCAGGGGATCTCTACTCGTCAGAACCATTAGTCTGGACTTGGTATATCAATACACTCTCTAATAAAATTGCCGAAGGGGGGCAGATCCCCATGACATGGAAGGGAGCAGAAATTATCCCCATCCATAAAAAGGGTGACGCCAACCTTCCGACAAATTATAGACCAATCAGTTTAATTGACAACATCCAAAAAATATTTGCCAAACAACTCCTAGGTAAATTAACCAATTGGGCCAAAGACCAGAATATTCTTTCCCCTCTCCAAGCTGGTTTTCGCCCAAAGACCAGTACAGTGGACCAGGTTTTTAGACTGGCCATTCTGTACTGGAAGTACACAGCTCTTGCCAAACAACCATTATACATTGCCTTTGTCGACCTGAGATCAGCATTTGACTTGGTCCCGAGGGAAAAGTTGTGGGAAGTGTTACAAAAAATAGGGACTCCGGCCAATTTAATCCAACTTCTAAAGCGGTTGCATGAGGATACATATGCGCAGGTGAGATGGGGGAACCTAGGCGAATTAACGGACAAAATCCCCATAAATAGGGGTGTTCGCCAGGGTTGTGTATTGGCACCATTTTTATTTTCTATTTTTATTAACGAGGTTGTACAGGTTTTAATGACGTGCCAGAATGATGCCCCCACCCTATGCGCTCAAAAAGTTCCAATCCTTCTCTTTGCTGATGACTCTCTCCTTATTTCTAAATCCCCCATGGGCCTTCAAATTCTTATCAACAGATTTAACTCCTTCTGTTGTGACTACGGCCTAGAGCTAAACCATAAAAAGACCAAGCTAATGGCGTTCCGCTCAGGAGTGCGGAAGAAATGCACTATCCACCTAGAAGGGAACCTCCTGGATAAAGTATCCTCCATCGATTACCTGGGTGTAAGGATTGCTGACAATTTAAATTGGGGAGAACAGATTAATAAAAGTGAGGGTCGTTTGCAGCATGGTGCGGCTCCAATCCTGCGCTTTTACAGGGGCACGACAGCAAAAACCGTCTCCCCGGCAATTAAGATCTACATCGCCAGAGCACAGGGCGCTGCCGCATACGGAGCAGAGGTTTGGGGTTTTTCTGACTGTAACAGGCTCACTATTAGTGAGAATAGTTTTGCGAGGTCTCTGTGTGCTTGTCCTCCTAGTACTCCACTGCTACCTCTGTTCTTAGACTTAGGCCTGAGACGCATAGCCGATCTGATCATCCTAAGACCATTATTATATTGGATACGACTATGGACCAACCCCGAACTAGACGTTTATAAGTCCTCACTCCACGACCTGCTTATGTGCCCCAATTCAACTTCTATTCCCTGGGTCAAACATGTATCCAGTTGGTTTAACAAACTCGGCCTAAGCCACTTTTGGGAGGAACCCCATAAATTAGAAAAGGCTCATTCTATTGCGCTAAAACGCATATATTGGTCCCATGTATATAACGATCATATTACTCATAGAACTCATGGCACTTTAACAAATCATTTTACAGATTTTAAATGGTATCCTCAATTTGAACCCTATCTAGACAATATACCTGACATTCTTGGCAAAAGCTTATATGCCAGATTCCGTTTCGGGTCGCTGCCATTGAAGACATTGATGTGCAGATGGGGTACAAAAACAGATACAAGTACATGCCCAGCCTGTGACGCAAAACCAGAAACGATTGAGCATTTCATGTTTTTTTGCCCTGCTTATTCTCTTCCCAGGTCTCAGTGGATCTGTCATATCTGCCGCGATATGGGGATAAGAGATTGTGCCTCTGCTTTGAGGATTTTAAAAAGTCATCATTCCACGGTTTTAATACTTGCTGTCAGTAAATATTTATTAGTAGCATGGCGAATACGAAATTCCATTGCAAAGACTGTGTCTTAATTAGAGCCTTACTTTTATTCTTTATTCTCTTACTCTTACAAGGATTATAGGAAAGGGGCTGAAATCGTATTATGTGTATTATGTGTCCTGAGAATTCTTTTAATTATAGTATGCTCAGTAACCTATGTTCCACAATTTCTATTTATGTTTTATAATATAATATTTTTATTATTACTGGTTTTATCCTTATTTATTATTATTGTATTTTCGCTTTGATGATTGACTGATCGAATAAAGCATGTGTCAAACAAACAAAAACAAACAAACAGCGCGGCGGTCACCGCCAACAGACAGGCGGCAGACAATGTACCGCCCACACTATTCCAACTCACCAATACGCCATCTTTTCCGGGGCGGGAGCACCGCCGATAAAAACACGGCGGAAACAGACTACGGACGGGAAAACGCTCACCACTACGCACTCCAGGAGGAAGGAGGACAGCATGGAACCCGAATTAAACATCCTACCTGCTCTCGTCTACCTTCTCATCTACCACGAGTACGAAGTCCGGCGCAGACGACAACGGTGAGTACTGCACCTACGACACACGGGAGGGGGAGGACGAAAGGTTACGGGCACACACATATGCGACCCCCCCCCCCCCAACTATGTACTCACCAATGAAGAGCACCAAGTCACAGTGACACCACCCAAACACCCCTGAAAAATGCTAGGACATCATCAAATTTGGAATAAATATTTATGTACCAAAAAGCTCCAGAAAATTATCGTACAACCATGAAAGATATTCACAACAAAACTAATGACATACACATCAGTGTATAACTGAAGTACCAAGTCCTGCACATCCTACGAATTCAGCATGTCCGTGGGCCAAAGTCTTGAGAAATAAGGGCAAAGCCCACACAGGAGACATGAGTCCTTTGGAGAGAACACTGCAGGGGCATCAGATGTAAAAACTACAGGCACCTCAGGGGGAAGGGAAGGGGGGGGGCACCACAGCCACATGAGTCCACAACGCCAGATCCACGAGGAGCCACCATGCCCACTGGACCATCCTGGGGAGTGCAAAGCCACAGTCTCTCAATGTCTCTACAGTGGGTGGGCTGCCCACTGGACCATCCTGGGGAGTGCAAAGCCACAGTCTCTCAATGTCTCTACAGTGGGTGGGCTGCCCACTGGACCATCCTGGGGAGTGCAAAGCCACAGTCTCTCAATGTCTCTTCAGTGGGTGGGCTGCCCTCTGGACCATCCTGGGGAGTGCAAAGCCACAGTCTCTCAATGTCTCTACAGTGGGTGGGCTGCCCACTGGACCATCCTGGGGAGTGCAAAGCCACAGTCCATCAGGTGGATGACAGTCTCCACTGGTCAAGGAGGAGGCATGGTGGGCACAGTGAACCATAAACGGTGCTTGAGACGGCGGTGCCCAGCGGAGCGGTGCTTGAGATGGCGGTGCCCAGTGGAGCGGTGCTTGAGAGGAAGGGCCCAGCGGAGCGGTGCTTGAGATGAAGGGCCCAGCGGAGCGGTGCTTGAGAGGAAGGGCCCAGCGGAGCAGTGCTTGAGAGGAAGGGCCCAGCGGAGCGGTGCTTGAGATGGCGGGCCCAGCGGAGCGGTGCTTGAGAGGAAGGGCCCAGCGGAGCGGTGCTTGAGATGAAGGGCCCAGCGGAGCGGTGCTTGAGATGAAGGGCCCAGCGGAGCGGTGCTTGAGAGGAAGGGCCCAGCGGAGCGGTGCTTGAGATGAAGGGCCCAGCGGAGCGGTGCGTGAGAGGAAGGGCCCAGCGGAGCGGTGCTTGAGACGGCGGTGCCCAGCGGAGCGGTGCTTGAGAGGAAGGGCCCAGCGGAGCGGTGCTTAAGATGAAGGGCCCAGCGGAGCGGTGCTTGAGAGGAAGGGCCCAGCGGAGCGGTGCTTGAGATGAAGGGCCCAGCGGAGCAGTGCTTGAGATGAAGGGCCCAGCGGAGCGGTGCTTGAGAGGAAGGGCCCAGCGGAGCGGTGCTTGAGATGAAGGGCCCAGCGGAGCGGTGCTTGAGAGGAAGGGCCCAGCGGAGCGGTGCTTGAGATGAAGGGCCCAGCGGAGCGGTGCTTGAGAGGAAGGGCCCAGCGGAGCGGTGCTTGAGATGAAGGGCCCAGCGGAGCGGTGCTTGAGATGAAGGGCCCAGCGGAGCGGTGCTTGAGAGGAAGGGCCCAGCGGAGCGGTGCTTGAGATGAAGGGCCCAGCGGAGCGGTGCGTGAGACGGCGGTGCCCAGCGTAGCGGTGCTTGAGAGGAAGGGCCCAGCGGAGCGGTGCTTGAGACGGCGGTGCCCAGCGGAGCGGTGCTTGAGAGGAAGGGCCCAGCGGAGCGGTGCTTGAGAGGAAGGGCCCAGCGGAGCGGTGCTTGAGACCGCGGTGCCCAGCGGAGCGGTGCTTGAGAGGAAGGGCCCAGCGGAGCGGTGCTTGAGACGGCGGTGCCCAGCGGAGTGGTGCTTGAGAGGAAGGGCCCAGCGGAGCGGTGACTGAGATGAAGGGCCCAGCGGAGCGGTGCTTGAGAGGAAGGGCCCAGCGGAGCGGTGCTTGAGATGAAGGGCCCAGCGGAGCGGTGCTTGAGATGAAGGGCCCAGCGGAGCGGTGCTTGAGATGAAGGGCCCAGCGGAGCGGTGCTTGAGATGGCGGGGCCCTGTTCAGCGGTGCTCTTCTCCACGGCGGGGCCCTGTTCAGCGGTGCTCTTCTGCACCGCGGGCCCTGTTCAGCAGTGCCTATCTCCACGGCGGGGCCCTGTTCAGCGGTGCTCTTCTCCACGGCGGGGCCCTGTTCAGCAGTGCTCTTCTGCACCGCGGGCCCTGTTCAGCGGTGCTCTTCTGCACCGCGGGCCCTGTTCAGCGGTGCCTATCTCCACGGCGGGGCCCTGTTCAGCGGTGCTCTTCTGCACCGCGGGCCCTGTTCAGCGGTGCCTATCTCCACGGCGGGGCCCTGTTCAGCGGTGCTCTTCTGCACCGCGGGCCCTGTTCAGCGGTGCTCTTCTGCACCGCGGGCCCTGTTCAGCGGTGCCTATCTCCACGGCGGGGCCCTGTTCAGCGGTGCTCTTCTTCACCGCGGGCCCTGTTCAGCGGTGCTCTACTCCACGGCGGGGCCCTGTTCAGCGGTGCTCTACTCCACAGCGGGGCCCTGTTCAGCGGTGCTCTTCTGCACCGCGGGCCCTGTTCAGCGGTGCTCATCCAGCAGGTCAAGGGAGCCAGACCTTGCCTGGACTCCCTGCTCAGTCACCCTCGGACCGTGACGTTTCTGGACCCTTCGGGGACGGACTCCTGGCCTCCTTAGTGTCCTCCTTCCCAGCTGGGATGTGGCATGTGGGGTCCACCTTCTCCGCGCTCCTGCTGCCCTTCCGCTCCTTTGATGGGGCTCTCGGGCCCTTGCCTCCCCTACATGGTGTGGGTGGTGAAGTGGCCGCACATTGCTCCTTGGGGGCAGCCCTGTCGGTCCTCGCACGGCGGCCCTTGTTTTTGCGGGTCCTCTTGCCGGGGGGGGGGCTGGACGTGTCCTTGCTGCTGATCGATGTGTCACTGCTGGCAAAGGGTGGGCTCCAGAACCCAGGCACAACAGTGACACCCGAAGCTGGGCTGGTGGTGGCTGCGGTGCTCTTGGGACTCTTTGAAGATGGATGGGGGAGCTCATCGGGGGGAAAGAGGTTAAGGTTAGCCAGGAAAAGTTTTTTAGGGCCAAGGTAAAGGGTAGGAGAAGTGGAGATGGAAGTGGAGGTAGAGGAGGTGGTTGTAGGAGAGTCAGGTGTGCTGTCATTGGGTGAAGGTGCTGGTGCTGTAGGCTGTCGTGAGGTGGATGGCTGTTGGGTGGGTGTCTGCCTGCGTTTGTGTGTCTTGGAAGAGGGGGTGACAGACACAGTGGGAGAGGACACAGGGGTCGTGTAAATGGCAGTGGGGGTGGTGACTGCACGAGTGTGGACTGTACTGGAGGGTGAGGTGGTGATGGAAGCACTGGCTGATGTTGGTGTGCATGCAGGTGTGAGTGTAGACATCACAGGGAGGGAGGAGGGAGACGAGGACGAGGGGGACACAGGGGTGGCAGTGGCTGTTGGCATGTCTGCATCTGGGTGTTGCTTGGGTGAGTGTTTGTGGGATCTGTGGTGCTTGTGTTTGGATGAGCTGCTCTTGGGTGTTGAGGTGTGTGCAGGCTGGTCTGATGGTGTGGATGGGATAGGCTGAGGAACAGGAGACAGAGAAAGGCTGGAGGCAGTAAGAAGAGGGAGGCTGGAAACAGGGACAATGGCTGCCGTCAGTGCTGAGGCCAGAGCAGTGAACGCTCGTTGATGGGCAGCCTGACCCGAATGAATGCCCTCCAGGTACGCATTGCTCTGTTGCACCTCCCTTTGCACACCCTGGATGGCATTCAAAAGGGTCGTCTGCCCAACAATGAGCGTCCTTACCAGGTCAATGAGCTCCGCACTGAGGGCAGCAGGGGCAGCAGGGGCAACAGGGGCAGGGGCTGAGGTGCCTGGGGCGAAGGAGACGCGCGCCTTCCTGGGCGAACCGTCACGGAGCGAAGACTGAGTGGCTGCTGGGAGGGCGGGGCTGGTGCGCTGGGTGTACCTGTAGAGGCGGGGGGCACGGATGTTGCCGCCACCCCTAGGGAGCTCCCATCCGAGGACGTGTCGCTTTCGCTGCTCTCACCAGCGGTCCCCGTCGTGGTGCTCCCCTCGCCCTCCGGATCACTGGTGCCCTCGGTGTCTGTTCCTGGGCCCACCGGGGCCTTGTGTCCTGCAGCTCCCTCGTGCTCCGATGCCAAATCTCCTCCGCCTGATGATGCTAATGCACACATGCACAAGAAGATGATGAGAAAGGGTGGGGGGAGAAAAAAGAAGACCAGGTTGAGTGCATGCAATGTCAACACCGTTGGCGGAGAGGACAGACACAGGTGCCTAATGCACTAAGCCGCGCATTCGGGGTACACTACTCAGTACTACTGACTAAGACAACAGGCCAAGAGACGTCAAACGCGCACATGGGAGATGATGGACCTTCAATGGCTGTACTTGTCACCCTACCGAGGTGGGGGCCGGGGGCACAGGGCCATGCCTAAGGGAGAGGACTACACTACAGAAGCGCCCTGGCCTAATGTCACCGACAGCCCTCCTCCCCCACCCAGACGCCTCCACTGCGCAGAAAGATAGGAGAATGTGCTGATACTCACCCCCTTGTGTCTGCTGTGATGTCTTAAAGCGCCCATCCAATTCAGGGTAGGCCACCGCCAGGATCCGGGACATCAGGGGGGTCATGGTGCGACTGGCACCCCTCCTAGGTTGGGAGGCCATCCCCAGCAGTGTTTCTGCGGTCTTCCTTGTTCCGCGGCGGATGTCCTCCCACCTCTTGCGGCAGTGGGTGCCCCGTCTGTTGTGGACCCCCAAGTTCTGGACTTCCTTGGCGATGGCACGCCAAATCTCGATTTTCTGATGGGCGCTGACCTATTTGACATGTACAGGGTGGAAAGGAGGAAATCATGAATGACCTGCATGTTAGATGTGATTGGCCCCCCCCACCAACTTTGCCATATGGCACATGCTCTCATCTGTCGGGCGTTGCACTCCTCATTCGCCCCCCACCCCACCAACTTCCATCCACCCCAATCCACACAGGCATAGCCCATTCCATGTGCACCCGGTGTACTCACTTGTTGGTCTGGAGGACCGTAGAGTAGCGCATACTGGGGGAGGACCCCATTCACGAGCTTCTCCAACTCTTCAGACGTGAAGGCAGGGGCCCTTTCCCTAGTCGCAGCAGCCATTGTATCTTCCAGACCGAGGTCACAGCAGCACTTGCAGTATAGGTCCTCTCCTGTGAATGATCAGGTCTCGAGTGATTAAGCAGATAGAAAATGGCGGTCACGCCCGCGGCGGTGCGTACCGCGACCGCCGGCGCACTTCGTCATTGGCTCCTGAAACCCATAGGCTTCAATGTTAACCAATGCGGCTTAGCGCCGCGGTCTTCGACCGCCTACCGCCACGGTGTGCCCCGCCAGCGCATTGACCTCACATCCCATTGTCCCACTTCACAGGTCAGGCAGCCGCCATTTCAAGGGCCTACATGGCTTAATTTTGACTGCGACACACAGGCCTAGGCCTTGCATTGCCACACATACACGCCTTTCAACCCATTGCCATTCTTTAACTGTGCAAGCTGTCTGTACGTACCTGTGGTTTGGCTGACTCTGTGCTCCATGTTGTCCTTCCTAGGCACCGTCCGCTGGGACTTGCGATGAGAAGGAGGAATCCTCGCGTGTACCGACCGCTGGTGGACCTGTCGACAATGGAAGAACGCCATATATTAATTCGATACAGACTTGACCGTGCCACTATCCATGAACTGTGTGCCCAGCTGGAGCCAGCCCTGATGTCCCCCATCCGCCAACCCACAGGGATTCCCCCTCTGGTGCAGGTTTTGTCAGTCCTCCATTTTTTGGCCAGTGGGTCATTCCAGACCACAGTGGCCATGTCATCTGGAATGTCTCAGCCTATGTTTTCTAAGATTTTGAGCAGAGTGTTGTCTGCCCTGATGAAACTCATGCGGAGCTACATCATTTTCCCAGAGGAGGGTGACTTGCCTACAGTGAAGGGTGATTTCTATGCCCTTGGACATATCCCCAACATCATTGGTGCCATTGATGGGACCCATGTGGCTTTGGTACCCCCAAAAGACGATGAGCAGGTGTACCGAAACAGAAAAAGTTATCATTCGATGAATGGCCAGGTGGTCTGTTTGGCTGACCAGTACATCTCCCATGTAAATGCCAAGTTCCCAGGGTCAGTGCATGACGCGTATGTGATGCGAAATAGCAGCATCCCCTATGTGATGGAGCAGCTACAGAGACAACGTGTGTGGCTAATAGGTGACTTTGGTTACCCCAACCTGCCGTGGCTACTGACCCCAGTGAGGAATCCCCGGACAAGGGCAGAGGAACGGTACAATGAGGCCCATGGGCGTACTAGGAGGGTGATTGAGCGAACCTTTGGCCTCCTGAAGGCCAGGTTTAGGTGCCTGCATATGACAGGTGGATCCCTAATGTACTCACCAAAGAAGGTGTGCCATATCATCGTGGCGTGCTGTATGCTTCACAACCTGGCTTTGCGACGCCAGGTGCCTTTCCTGCAGGACGATGGTCCAGATGGTGGTGTTGTAGAAGCCGTGGAGCCTGTGGAGAGTGAAGAGGAGGAAGACTCAGAGGACGACACAGACAATAGGGACAGAGTGATACAACAGTATTTCCAGTAACACCCAGGTAAGAATCACCCACGCCATTTCACAATTGGTTCTAGCCTCCTGCATCTGTACTTTCTGTAGTTCCCACCAGATCTTTTTGGGTAATTTTTGTTTTTCCCTTCCCTTCTCAGTGCTGTATGACTCAGTGCCTGACTTCTGCTTGGTTTGCCCATGAACTACAGCGTATTGACATTGGTATGTTGTCATCACTAATTGACAGAACAGATATTGAACAGTAATATGTAATACATTTGCTAATAATACAGCATGACTCCAAACTGATTTGTGTGCAATATGTGATTTATTTACAGGGCTAGATATTGGTACATGTGATTATAAGGGTGATGGGTGGGGGTGGAGTAATGTCCATGGCAGAGTCCAGTTCTCAGTCTCACAGGTGCATTGTCCTTTTGCCTGTGGAAGGATGGAGCAGAGGCAGTTCATGGTTGGACAGGGTGGCAATGTGGGACAGTGGGAAGAGTTCAGGGGGTATGTCCTGCTGGCGGGGGTCTTGACATCCTACTCTGTCTTTTTTTTGGATCTCAGGCTCCTCTTACGGGGTGGTTGTTCTTCAGCAGGAGGTGGGGTTCTGGTGGCCTGCCGTGGTGTTGGGGTCTCCTGTCCACTAGCGCCGGCGGAGGTGGTAGGCTGTTCCTGGTCCGGGCTAGTGACAGGGGCCCTGTGTGGTGCCACATGGTCCCACAACGCGTCTTCTATCCTGTTGAGGGCCAGGACGATGGTCCCCATTGCGGGCCCGATGATTCTCAGCTCCTCCCTGAACCCCATGTACCGTTCCTCCTGCTGTGCCTGGATCTCCGTGAACCTGGCCAGTACCGTCGCCATCGTCTCTTGGGAGTGGTGGTAGGCCCCCATGATGGTGGTGAGGGCCTCTTGGAGAGTGGGTTCCCTGGGCCTCTCCTCCCCCCCCTGTCGCACAGCAGCCCTCCGAGCTGCCCGGTTTCCCCCGGCCTCTGTCTCCTGGACGGTGTGCCCGCTCCCACTGCCCCCAGGTCCCTGTTGTTGTTGGGGTGTTGGGTTAGCCTGGGTGCCCTGTAGTGGCAGACACACCGCTGATTGACGTGTCCTAGAGACAGAGGCATGGGCCCGCTGGGTGGGAGCTGTGCTGGTGTTGGCAGAGGGGGTCGGGTCTGGTGTGGCCTGTGTCTGGGTGAGGGGAACCGACTGCCCAGAGGTCCCCGATGGTCCGGGCTGGTCATCAGGTTCAGTGTCGACAGAGCTGCTGTCCTCACTGTGGGCCTGTTCCGTGGGGGGGGTTGGACATTTCTGGACCCTCCTGGCTGGTGTTTTGGCGTTCGGGTCCTGCATGGGGTAAGAGAGTTTGGTTATTGTTTCTGTGTGTGCAATAGCGTGCGTGTTATGGGTGCCCTCGTCCCCCAGTGCAGGCATTCCCTTGAGGGAGGTGTTGTGAGGGTAGTTAGTGGGGGGGGGGTAAGTGCAGTGGTCATGCTTGGGTGATGGGTGTCCATGGATTGTGTTGGCATGCAGGAGTTGGTGTTGGGATGGGTGGGTTGTGCTGGTGAGACATTGTCAGGGAGGATGTGTGCTGGGGGGTTGGGGGTGAGGGTGGGGGTGTGGGATGGCATGCTGGTGGGGTGGGGGGGATCTAGTAGTTGAGATTGGACTTACCAGAGTCCATTCCTCCGGCTACTACTGCGAGGCCCTGAGGATGCAGGATGTTGAAGACCTCTTGCTCCCATGATGTAAATTCGGGAGGGGTGGGTGGGGGTCCGCCGCCAGTCTTCTGGACCGCGATGTTGTGCCTGGAGACCATCGATCGGACCTTCCCCCGTAGGTCGTTCCATCGTTTGCGGATGTCCTCCCTATTCCTGGGATGCTGTCCCACCGCGTTGACCCTGTCCACGATCCGCTGCCATAGCTCCGCCTTCCTAGCTATACTGGTGTGCTGCACCTGTGAGCCGAAGAGCTGGGGTTCCACTCTTAGGATTTCCTCCACCATGACCCGGAGTTCTTGGTCCGAAAAGCGTGGGTGCCTTTGGGGTGCCATGGGGTGGTGTGGGTGAGGTGTGGGGTGGTGTATGTGATGATGAGTATGTTGGTGTGTGGTGCTTTGTGCTACTATGTGGTGTGTGTGATGGTGTAGTGTGCCTCAGTGTGTATTGCTATGGATTGTCTGCTGTGTCTCTCTCTCCTCTCAGTAATTGTGGTCGTAGGGGTTTGTGGGTGATGTGGGGGTGTGTTTTATAGTTGATTGATTGTGTGGGAGTGGGTTGTGTATGTGTATCAGGTGTGTGTATTTGTAATTGTCCAATGTGCCTGTGTTTTGGTGCTGTGTGTGTATTTTGACCGCGGCGGTGTGTACCGCCAATGGAATACCGCGTTGGAAAGGCCGCCGCGTTGATTCGTGGGTCGTAATGGCATGGGCGTTTTTCTGTTGGCGTGACGGTGGAGGTTTGGTCATCTCCAGTTTATCGCTGCCCGCTGATGTGGCGGGCTGCAGTGGAGGTCGGATTTTTGGAGGTTTGGCCGTTGTGGGTCAGAATGACCGTGGCGGCTTTCCGCGGCCGCGGCGGTGTTATGGCGGTCTTCTGACCGGCGGTGAGCGCCTTTTACCGCCGAGGTCAGAATGACCCCCTATGTCTCCATTGCAGCCCCTCTTATGACCTCAAATCTAAGAAAATGCCTAAGAAGGTATTATGGACAGCAAACTGTCAGAAAGCTTTTGAGGAGCTGAAGCAGGCCATGTGCTCTGCACCTGTCCTGAAAATCCCCTGTTATTCCAAAAACTTAATTGTCCAAACTGATGCATCTGAATTAGGGGTAGGGGCAGTCTTATCACAACTTAATTCTGAGGGCCAGGATCAACCTGTTGCTTTTATCAGAAGGAGGTTGACCCCTAGAGAAAATCGTTGGTCTGCCATAGAGAGTGAGGCCTTTGCTGTGGTCTGGGCACTGAAGAAGTTGAGGCCATACCTGTTTGGCACTCACTTCATTGTTCAGACAGACCACAAACCTCTACTTTGGCTAAAACAAATGAAAGGTGAAAACCCTAAATTGTTGAGGTGGTCCATATCCCTACAGGGAATGGACTATACAGTGGAACATAGACCTGGAAGTACCCACTCCAATGCAGATGGACTCTCCAGATATTTCCACTTAGACAATGAAGACTCATCAGGTCATGGCTAGTCTTATTGTCTTTTGTTTGGGGGGGGGGTTGTGTAGGAAAGTACCATCCTGCCTGGCATGTTACCCCCATAATTCACTGTATATATGTTGTTTTAGTTGTATGTGTCACTGGGACCCTGCCAGCCAGGGCCCCAGTGCTCATAAGTGTGCCCTGTATGTGTTACCTGTGTTATGACTATCTGTCTCACTGAGGCTCTGCTATCCAGAACCTCAGTGGTTATGCTCTCTCATTTCTTTCCAAATTGTCACTAACAGGCTAGTGACCAATTTCACCAATTTACATTGGCATACTGGAACACCCTTATAATTCCCTAGTATATGGTACTGAGGTACCCAGGGTATTGGGGTTCCAGGAAATCCCTATGGGCTGCAGCATTTATCGTGCCACCCATAGGGAGATCTGACAATTCTTACACAGGCCTGCCAGTGCAGCCTGAGTGAAATAACGTCCACGTTATTTCACAGCCATTTACCACTGCACTTAAGTAACTTATAAGTCACCTATATGTCTAACCTTTACCTGGTAAAGGTTGGGTGCTAAGTTACTTAGTGTGTGGGCACCCTGGCACAAGCCAAGGTGCTCCCACATTGTTCAGGGCAAATTCCCCGGACTTTGTGAGTGCGGGGAAACCATTACACGTGTGCATTATACATGTGTCACGACATATGTATAGCGTCACAATGGTAACTCCGAACATGGCCATGTAACATGTCTAGGATCATGGAATTGTCACCCCAATGCCATTCTGGCATTGGGGAGACAATTCCATGATCCCCCAAGTCTCTAGCTCAGACCCGGGTACTGCCAAACTACCTTTCCCTGGGTTTCACTGCAGCTGCTACTGCTGCCAACCCCTCAGACAGGTTTCTGCCCTCCTGGGGTCCAGCCAGGCCTGGCCCAGGAAGTCAGAACAAAGGACTTCCTCAGAGAGAGGGTGTTACACCCTCTCCCTTTGGAAAAAGGTGTCAGGGCAGGGGAGGAGTAGCCTCCCCCAGCTTCTGGAAATGCTTTGATGGGCACAGATGGTGCCCATCTCTGCATAAGCCAGTCTGCACCGGTTCAGGGATCCCTCAGCCCTGCTCTGGCGCGAAACTTGACAAAGGAAAGGGGAGTGACCACTCCCCTGACCTGCACCTCCGCTGGGAGGTGCCCAGAGCTCCTCCAGTGTGCTCCAGACCTCTGCCATCTTGGAAACAGAGGTGCTGCTGACACACTGGACTGCTCTGAGTGGCCAGTGTCAGCAGGTGACGTCAGAGGCTCCTTCTGATAGGCTCCTTCAGGTGTTGCTAGCCTATCCTCTCTCCTAGGTAGCCAAACCTCCTTTTCTGGCTATTTAGGGTCCCTGCTTTGGGGAATTCCTTAGATAACGAATGCAAGAGCTCATCAGAGTTCCTCTGCATCTCTCTCTTCACCTTCTGCCAAGGAATTGACTGCTGACTGCGCTGGAAGCCTGCAAAACTGCAACAAAGTAGCAAAGACGACTACTGCGACCTTGTAACGCTGATCCTGCCGCCTTCTTGACTGTTTTCCTGGTGGTGCATGCTGTGGGGGTAGTCTGCCTCCTCTCTGCACTAGAAGCTCCGAAGAAATCTCCCGTGGGTCGACGGAATCTTCCCCCTGCAACCGCAGGCACCAAAGAACTGCATCACCGGTCCTCTGGGACTCCTCTCAGCACGATGAGCGAGGTCCCTTGAACTCAGCAACTCTGTCCAAGTGACTCCCACAGTCCAGTGACTCTTCAGTCCAAGTTTGGTGGAGGTAAGTCCTTGCCTCCCCACGCTAGACTGCATTGCTGGGAACCGCGTGTTTTGCAGCTACTCCGGCTCCTGTGCACTCTTCCAGGATTTCCTTTGTGCACAGCCAAGCCTGGGTCCCCAGCACTTTAGCCTGCAGTGCACGACCTCCTGAGTTGTCCTCCGGTGTCGTGGGACCCTCTTTTGTGACTTCGGGTGAGCTCCGGTTCACTCCACTTCATAGTGCCTGTTCCGGCACTTCTGCGGGTGCTGGTTGCTTCTGAGTGGGCTCTTTGTCTTGCTAGACACCCCCTCTGTCTCCTCACACAATTGGCGACATTCTGGTCCCTCCTGGGCCACAGCAGCATCCAAAAACCCTAACCGCAACCCTTGCAGCTAGCAAGGCCTGTTTGCAGTCTTTCTGCACGGAAACACCTCTGCACGACTCTTCACGACGTGGGACATCCATTCTCCAAAGGGGAAGTTTCTAGCCCTTGTCGTTCTTGCAGAATCCACAGCTTCTACCATCCTGTGGCAGCTTCTTTGCACCCACAGCTGGCATTTCCTGTGCATCTGGCCACTCCCGACTTGATCGTGACTCTTGGACTTGGTCCCCTTGTTCCACAGGTACTCTCGTCAGGAAATCCATCGTTGTTGCATTGCTGGTTTTGGTCTTCCTTGCAGAATTCCCCTATCACGACTTCTGTGCTCTTTGGGGAACTTAGGTGCACTTTGCACCCACTTTTCAGGGTCTTGAGGTGGGCTATTTTTCTAACCCCCACTGTTTTCTTACAGTCCCAGCGACCCTCTACAAGGTCACATAGGTTTGGGGTCCATTTGTGGTTTGCATTCCACTTCTAGAGTATATGGTTTGTGTTGCCCCTCTCCCTATGTACCCCCATTGCATTCTTTTGTGACTATACATTGTTTGCACTGTTTTCTATTGCTATTACTGCATATTTTGGTATTGTGTACATATATCTTGTGTATATTTGCTATCCTCATACTGAGGGTACTCACTGAGATACTTTTGGCATATTGTCATAAAAATAAAGTACCTTTATTTTTAGTATATCTGTGTATTGTGTTTTCTTATGATATTGTGCATGTGACACTAGTGGTACTGTAGGAGCTTCACTCGTCTCCTAGTTCAGCCTAAACTGCTCTGCTAATCTACCTTTTCTATCAGCCTAAGCTGCTAGACACCCCTCTACACTAATAAGGGATACCTGGGCCTGGTGCAAGGTGTAAGTACCTCTTGATACCCACTACAAGCCAGTCCAGCCTCCTACAGGAGCCTTTCACAATTCTGAACATTTATGCACCTAATACTGATGACCATTTATTTTCTGATAACATGCTGGATTTGATGGAGAATAGTGTGGGTTTCCCATTATATAGGTGGAAAACTTTGATTGTGTGATTGATGTGGAGAGGGATCGGCTTCCACCTAGATGGGGAGTAAGCCCCTAATGGTAGCCTCCCTTACTATGGTTATGCATATTCTGAGGCTCCTGGGTGTATGGAGGGCACTACACCCTTCCAGGTATGTGAGTACACTTGCCACTCTTAAATGCATGACACATACAGTCACCTGAGTTACTTTCTTTTGGGCAATCTGGAGCACTCACAATTGGATGTAGGGACACACCTAGGGAAGTTCCTCTCTGATCATGCTCCTGTGCTTCTTAAAATGAGTTATAGGGCTGCTCAGGGTGCTTCCAGATATTGGTGTCTGTTTCCTGACCTCTTGGCTGATGAGGCCTGTTGGGAAGTACTATCTACCCTTTTGATAGGATATCTGGAGATGAACTGGGGTATTATGAATAATATGAGTGGGCAGAGCTCACGGAGTTATACTCTGTGGAATTCTGTAAAGTTATCTAAAACCTCAGGGAAATTCCTCAGAGTTCCACGTGCAGCAGAATGCCACCCAGTCCTGAGCAGCTGGTGCTTATCTGGTCTCCAGCTCTCCATGCTGGCCTCTGCAGCGTACCCCATAATACCACTTCCTTTCTCAGGGACTCTGAAGAGACAGGTTTTTGTAGTGGAGCTCTGATTACAAGTTTCCATTTTCTCCAAGCACAGACCACTCCACCCCCCCCATATGCAAATATGTATTAAGTCTTAAGAACGATGCTGGTGTGGTGGCCACCAGCCAGCAAGATATCCTGTCTGGCTTGGTGGACCACTTCTGAGTCCTGTATCGGGCTGGTCTGAAAGTCCTAGAGGGGGCCTTAGATGACTTTTCACAAAAAATGGGGTCCTCAGTTAGTGCCCGATCATGTACAGGAACTGGAGGAGGACATATCCTTGGATGAACTAAGGGACACTATAAGGGCTCTTAATAGGTCCAAATCTCCAGGTGGGAATGGTTTTCCTGTTGTATTTTATCAATCATACTCTTCTGTGCTTAGGGAGAAGTTATTGGAGGTTCTTCTCGAGGCTCAGGAGAGAGGTGTACTGCCAGAGACTATGCACCAGGGGATTGTCTGTCATATGCTTAAGCCTGGGGGAGACTCAGCGGATCCCCTTTTGTTTAGCCCCTTCACTATGCTCACCGCTGATCTCAAGGTATTATGTTAGATCATAGCCACTAGACTGAGCAGTGTATACGTGAGCTGGTCTATGAAGACTAATGCAGCTTTATGCAAGCGCGCAGTATGACTTTTAATGTACGCCAACTTTCTTATATATTGCATGAAACCTCAGGAATGAGATGAAGCTGGTATCCCTGGACCTGTAAAAGGCTTCCAATACTGTTGAATAGAGTTATCTGATGGTAGTTTTGAAGGGTATGGAGTTGAGACCCAACTTCTGTGCGTGGATGAGACTCTTATATACTGATCCCTCCATTTGAATTTGGGTGGGAGGTGAACTGTCTAAGACCTGGGTTATTGGAAGATGAACTAGGGTATCCCCTATCACTGCTACTTTTTGAGTTAGCAATTGAGCCCTTCACCCTGTTGTTCCATCAGGAAAATGACCTCTGAGGAATTCGGTTGGGAAATACTACCCTTGTTGTCTCCCTATAAGCTGACAATATGCAGTGATGTATCTCAGGTCTCCTGGTGAGTTGGTACAATTGCTGATGCACTTGTTAACATACTTTGGGAACATTTCCTGTCTCAATTCCTTGAAAGCTCTCATGTTCCGTATGGGGGTGCTCTGTGGGAAGTTGTTGGATCAGATACCAGACGTTGGCCTTTCCTTTGAAACAGAGGGGTTTCAATATTTGGATATTTGATTTCCCCACACTGAGGTTGCTCACAAATGCTCAACGTGGATAGGGAGGTGACAGGCCTTGAACGCCCACTTGTGTTCTGGAATAGATTTCTTCTCTCGATGATGGGTAGGGTGGCTATCATGAAAATTTTATTCCTCCTGTTTGATTGAATCTTGTTGCGTTATTAGTATAATGCCACTTGAACACACCCCAATACAAATGAGTCTCTATACTACAGCAAATATGATGATTAATTGCGACAAAAAAGTATGGACATTCAGGAGACCCTATTCAAAATGGTACTCATCAACAAGTTATTATTTTGTCTTGCATTTGAAAACAGAAACACCCTATTATTACTACTATACTTTCTACCTTCCAGAGAGAAATGTTTATATGAAACACGCACTGTTGCCTTCAGGACAAAAATAAGCCTAGTTGAAGGTGCGCCTCTTTTTTCTGTGCATCCCAGTTATGTTTTAACTGCATTTTCATTTCTGGGCTCAACAGGGTTGCTTTGGTAATATCTTCGTGCATCTATACATCCCTGTCGAACACAGTTCTACGTTAGATAGGTATTATACCACTTTCGCGCTGGAATATACTGTAAAGTTCAAGATGATAGGGTCTACTGGCTCAGTGAAAATTAGATGCTTGTTTTGATGTGCCTGAACTGTGCAAAGTGAGCTAATTTAACCCGATATTTCTACGAGTGGAAGCTTGATCTTCAGACATTACAACTCAGAAATACTGTGTGAGGTTTGTGTCTATTTCTTAACTGTGCTCTCTAAGATAATGCATCAAAAGATTCATCAGGTTAAATGAATTCACTTTACACATTGCAGGTGCGCAGAAACAGGAGCTTGCTCTACTATGAACCAGTACAGGACATCATGTTGCAGTGCTTACATAACAAGTCCCTAAATTGGGGTTGGATAAATTAATACAGCTCCCAACAACTTAAGTGGGCAGATAATTTTAAGAAGGTGTGTGCCAAAACATTTCTCCCAGTGTTATGTTACTTTTGGTCCATTTGAGATATAACCATTTTTTATTGAAATCTGCAGATTATGGATTTTGTGGCAAATGTCACATAATTGTGAGAAAAACACTGTTGTGTCAGTTAATCTGTCTTTATGTATTACCTTCCTCCAGTCTTAAATATCTGAATTTAGTTGGCTCACTCTGAGTGTGAACAGGGAAAAACAAATTCCTCCTAAAATGTCAAGGTATCTAAGTGTCTCTGGACTTTATAGGCCCAAACTCTGTTTTTTAGTTTTGTCTACTAGTGGATGTGGCCTTCCTTGGGACATTAACTCATTCATCACAGTAGATAAACAAAGAGTGAGTACCTTTTCATTATTTATTGCATCAATCCGCGTAACATTGTGGCATCAATGTTATGAGTATGATTAGGCATGACACGCTAGTGTGGTATGTATCAGACGCTGCAGTCACTGTACTGATGTCAATGGAAAATGTATTTCAAGAGAATTGAGCCCCTCCCCAATTGCCATGTACAAACGTTCCCATACTGTTTTCCGAGAAACAGGGCAGTTGGGACAAGTAGGGGCTTGGGATTACTGTCCTTCTTTGTGTACTCTTGTTCCCTTAGTTTAAAATTTTCCTTTCCAAGTTTTCTATCTTGAAACTGACATTTGTGTAGTTTTTACTGTTCTTGTTTTGTTAGGTCTATATACCCTATTATACTTCCAAACTCCGTGTCACTACTTTTGTTCAGAATCTGGCTGTAGGTTTCTCTGGTAGGGAGCATCTTTCCCTTTCTTTATTTCAGTCATATAGGGTGCATCATACTGCTGATGTCAGGAAGTAGTCACTGTACAACTTCAGGTGTACCGGTATGGGCTGCTGTCTGGTGAGTGTAGATCCTTGTTCTCATCGTAAGGTCCAGGACAGACGTCTGTGTCTGCTGCTCCTTTCCATTAACCTACAGAGAGCCAGCTGTAAGAACAACTGTCATAAAATGACAGATTTCCTAATCAGAATGTTAGGGGAAATTGTGTGAAAATTATGTATGAAACCCACTGGGACGTCATCATGTTTATCGCAGTAGTAACTACTTTCTCTTTTCTCATCTCAATTTTTGTTTTCCATTATATACTTCTCGCCTAATGTCCTGTTTCTGTAGTAATTTTGCTCTTTACCTTTCTAACTGTTTCCAATACAAGTATGTGGGCTCTTACCATGTGTATGCACCTTTGATTTTACCACGCAAAGCAGTTTCGCATCCCTTTTGTGCCCAAATATACCATGAGCCAATATCTTGGACACAGCCAACATATGGGTAAGTGTCTGTGTGCTAAGAATATCTTCATTTGTTTATTAAGTCTACCGTGTCAGGAAACATTATGAGATACGCTTTGTATTTCCATGCATGGCGCTTAACCAGGGAGACCATCTACATTCAGCGTCGACATCTCTTTAGACTCTTATCTCATTTTATGTCATAACATTTTACCTAAACAAGATATTTAAAATACTACATTTGTATTTCTGCTCAGGGACAGCTTTAAGGTGGTGCGAGCTGTGCGGCCGGGCGCTGATCTGGATTGGGGGCAGTGGCCTCAACAGGTCCTGTGTTTAGCTATAATTTAGAAACTTGGGATTTAAAAGCACCTGTTGAAAAGTCCATTGTGCATCCAGCCTCCAGGAAACAATTAAAATGTCAAGATATCTCTTGTGATTAATGATCCTGCTATGGGGAGAAATGGGATTTTTGTCTAGCAGCAGCTTTGACTTGCCATAAAGAAGCGTAGAGGGTTAATATGCTTACTGCAAAGAACAGAACTATATTTTGGGTAGATAGCTGAGTGGATTAGTAAAGCCAGCCTTTACAAGCACTTTGAAACAAATGAATGTAAGTGAAAGCGGGGCTATGGAGAGATGAGGGGCACATTTGCCGGGTCGTAGTGAGAGAATCCGAGGAGGTGGTCATGGCGACGCCAAAAAAAACTGTCCCTATTGAGGTCTTAAAAAATCTGCAGATGAGAACGTCAGTTTACCTTTGTTCTCTTCATTAAAATATATTCCTAAATATAGTGAAATTAAAAGAGTGGTTTAATGTTAGAAATGGGGTTTCTGGCTGGCTAGGGTATGCACCTCAGCCAGGCAGAACCTACCCACTCTAGTCAGGGCTTGGGAGTTACACGTCCAAGATAACCCCTGCTCACCCCCTTGGTAGCTTGGCACGAGCAGTCAGGCTTAACCTGGAGGCAATGTGTAAAGCGTCCGCACAACCCACAACACATGTGACACATAATGTACACCACAAAGTAAACACAACACTGAACTATGTAAAAAATAATCTGTATTGCACCAAAACATAATTAGACCAACATTACACGTAAGTAATATTCTGCAACATAAGCAGTAGTCGGAAGGTTACACAAGTTACTAATACTCCGCAAGAAGTTGCAGTTGTCACATTAGAACAGGTAAGTATTCAGGATTCTGCAACATAAGCAGTAGTCAGAAATAATAATACGAGGTATATGCACTTGTCATGAACAATTCCCAAATACCCATAAAAGGAACTTTAGAGAATATACCACAAGTCATATAAATACATATTAGCCAGACATGCCTAAAGAAAAAGGAACATTAGCACATATATGTATCACCACTATACAGGTAGGAAGTAGCAAACCTCTACAAGTATGTGTTAGGCTCCTAGAGTCTAAGTTTCCTAAAGAGTACCTGAATTATGGTGTAGGAAGGCACTTCCTGTGCCTGGAGATGATCACGGGTGCCCCCGGCGCTCCTATGCGCCAACCGGGGGGCCTCCCTCGTGGTGGGGGCCTGCCTCGGCCTCCTCATACCCTGTCCGTGGGGTGGGGGCCGGGCGTGGCCCAGCAACAAGTTGTGTCCCAAAAACCGGGAAGGGACCTCCAATGAGGTCTCCCTTTCCTGCAGCATGGGCTGGCGAAGAAAGAGCTGCCCAAATACCGGAGCGTTCCGCTCCTGGGGCAGAGACTGGAGAAGGGGCGCTCCTCGCGCCTTCTCCGGGTCCTGCACGAAGTCCGGTGAGCCTGGCTCCCTCTGGGGCCGGCAGACACACTCGCGTGCACCGGGATCGGTGCGCGAGTGTCCGGGAGCTGTTCCCAACCGCCGGGGCGCTCCCAGATGGAGAGGAGGCGGCTGGTGCCCCGGGGGCGCTCCTAGGAGCAGACCGTGCCCCGGGGGCGCCGCTAGGAGCACGCCGGCTCCATGGAGATCTCCGTCGTGCCCCGGGGGCACTTGGTCGAGCGCGGACCTCGCGCTAGTAATAGCTCAGGATCCCGGGCTGCGGCGGTGATTCGGCGGGTCAAAATAAAGCGCTTTTCACAAGATGCAAGCCCCGGGCTGCGGCGGTGATTTTTAGGGTCAAAATAAAGCGCTTTTCACAGCGCTGAGGCAAATCTGCAGCCTGGGCTGCGGCGGTGATTCTTCCTTAGGATCCAGGGAGTGCCCCTTTGAAGAAGCGCTCTGAACCAGTGGGAGAAGGATTAGCAGGGGTGTGGGGCCACCATATCCCACCCCTGGGAGCACCCAGAACTAGGAGAAGCACAGGGCTGGTGGAACCAGCTACAGGCAAGCACAAGGAGAGCAGATGGTGGCAGTTCCTCCTAGTGACCAGGCAGGTCACAGGTCAGCACAACAGCAGCAGTCCAAGGTGGTTTCCTGGTGAGTCCATTCATCAGCGTTCCGTGTCCAGTTTCAAGTTCCAAGAATGTTCAAATTGTGGGGAAAATTCCCCTGTACTTATAGTCAGTTTTTACAGTGTTTCACAATGGTAGGGAGAGGAGGTTCCAGCCAGTTACAACTGGTTCTGTGAGTGCCCCCTCTCTCCTTTCAGCACAGGCTCCAAACATCAGTGGGGGGTTAACGACCCTATTGTGTGAGGCCAGGGCACAGACTTTGCAAATGCAGGTGTGCCCCGCCTCTCCCTTCTCTCAGCCCAGGAAGGCTTTACAATATGTAGATGCACCTCTGTGTCACCTCCACCCTCCCTGTGTTCAGGCTGTCTGAGAAGTATGCACAAAGCCCCAACTGTCAGTCTGCCCAGACGTTGATTGGAGACAAGCTGAAAAACACCAAAGTTATAAGTACAGATAAATGCGCACTTTTTAGAAGTGGCATTTCTGTGATAGTAATAAAAAATACACCTACACCAGTAAGTAGCATTTCTTACCACGGTCACAACCATACCAAACAGGCCTATGCTACCCCTCATAAATCCGACAATACCCCTTACACATAAGGCAGGGCATTTCTAATGCAATCCTATGAGAGGGCAGCACTCACAGTAGTGAGACACCAAGTTAGGCTGTTTGTCACTACCAGGACAGGCCACCTGGCACATGTCCGGCCTTCTACATACATGGCACCCTGCCCAGAGGGCTAGCTAGGGCGTACCTTAGGGGTGACTTACATGTAGTAAAAGGGGAGTTCTGGGCCTGGCAGGTAAATTTAGATGCCAGGTCCCTGTGGCAGGAAACTGCGCACACAGGCTTTGCGCCAGCAGGTTCTAAATAGGTTTGACAGGCTACTTCAGTGGGTGGCGCAAGCAGCGCTGCCGGCCCACTAGTAGCATTTAATTTACAGGCCCTGGGTATAGAGATACCACTTTACAAGGGACTTATAGGTAAATTAAATATGCCAATCATCAGGTATAATCCAATCATACCAAATTTGTAAGAGAGAGCACATGCACTTTAGCACTGGTTAGCAGTGAAAAAGTGCTCAGAGTCAAAAACGTCAGCCAACAAAGGTCAGAAAAATAAGGAGGCAAAAGCAAAAAGTCTGGGGAATGACCCTGTAAAAGGGCCAGGTCCAACACATGGGATTAAAGCATCAATCATTAATATCAACAAAGTTTTTCTAAATGTATTTTTTTCTCATTACCTTCTCTTTTGGTGCATTCCGCTGTACTTAAATGTGAGATGTAAAATAGATACATTGCCAGGGGAAAGAGTTTTCTCAAACCAGAGGTACTCAAATGTAAAACTAAACAAGCATTGAAAAGCCAATACGTTGATTTTTGAACGGCACATGCACACAGACACGCGTTGTGCATGCATACATTGGCATAGCTCATACATTCAAGCACATATGCAAACAGATCAAAGTACCCATATACATTAATTCTCAAATAGAAAAACAGTCCTGCAAACGTGGGCTGCCTGTCCATTTTTGAACCCTTCGCAAACTCTGTAACTACGAGTTTGTGTAAGAGATGCAGACATCACTACATGGAAACATAGCGTGGTAATCACTACTCCATGATTTAGAACTACATTATTATATGGAACCAACACACTAACTCGTATTACTGAGTTAATGTATGTGATATAGACAGCTTTGGCATCATGTAGACAACCTTCTTTTCAAATTAGGCGCACTGAGACATATCCGAGCCACTAGGATTCAGCACAACAGAATGGGCAGCATTGCTAGTTCCGTGCTAATCAGGCAATCAGGAGCACAACTGGTGAAAAATTAAGGTGCATTGCAAATGTATGTACTGACCATGAATCCTGTACAAACTTTCTAGCGAAGCGCTACAGGTGCATCCAGAAGAGTACTCATAAAGGACATCAGGCTGCAACTCCCCACAGACAGCAATCCACAGAGAGGATACATCTGGTTGATTTGTTATATGCCTTGCTTGTCCACTTTTCATCACGCTGATGGTTAAGTGGGGTTGCTCTAGTCTCTATCTACTGATTATGGCAAGTCGTGCAATTCTTCCAAGAAGCAAGAACAGAGGCTGGAATTTTGTTGCCCCATGTCAAGCCCAAGCACCAGATATCCCTCAAGCACCACTTTGTTATTCAAGCAGGATGTTGGCTTATAGTACTATAGTCCATAAATATTTGCTTCCTTAACATAAGACCTCAAA
This sequence comes from Pleurodeles waltl, assembly GCF_031143425.1. Lineage (NCBI taxonomy): Eukaryota > Metazoa > Chordata > Amphibia > Caudata > Salamandridae > Pleurodeles > Pleurodeles waltl. Next base: position 556,943,814 of record NC_090449.1, read on the forward strand.
ATAGAAAATTGTAGTCACTGCCTGTCATGAAATGAGTTGTGGTAAATTTCTTAAAAGGTAGGCAAAAATATGCTCTGCAAATTCATGCTAATATTCTAGTCCCTTAAACTAAGTCGAGCACCCCGGTCTGCAAAGCTGAGCAAAGGATATCTAAGTTTCAATATTTAATCGAGGAGCCGTATTAGTAAATGCATTTGCTTGGAAGCTTTTCTGATGATTGTGAAAAAGTTGCCATTTTTTTGTTGGTTAAGTGATCCAAGGAGATTCTGACATTAACCAAATTAGAATTTCAGTTCTTTCTAAATCTGAACATTTTCCTCTTCTTAAAACATTTAGGGGCACGTTCATCAAAATTCATGCAGCGCAGCATGACACCTTGCTGCATTGTGCTGCGTAGAAGGGAAAGGCAGGAATACATCGTATTTAAAATAATAATGCACATTCCTGCCTTTTCCCAGCTCTGACATATAACGTGATACCTTGCGTCATTGCAGGCACTCGTGGACCATGGAAAGGGGCACCCTCCTGCACTAAAACTTTACCCTCAGACAGTGTCCTCTTTCTATGAGTGCTGCAGAATGCAGAATAATGCACACATAAAATGAGGGGAAAACGAGAAGAAATAAAGATATGTCTCCTTGTTACGTCTCACCTATGGAGGAGTAGCAGTTTTGGCACATTCGCACGTCTGCCACTTATTGCAAGTCAGGGAATTCGCCAAAATCCATGGGTGTTGTGTGGGAACTCCCATTCACCACACACGGAATGCCTCCCTGGGGCACAGTAATGCAACACAGCAATTTTCACTGTTTTGCAATACTCTGGATTGATTAAGCTACTTAGAACCACACAAGGTGGCCTTGCGGGGCTTGATAAATCACACTGAAGGGTTATGTCACACTTACACCCAATTGCATGGTGCAAAAGTGATGCAACCCATATATAAATCGGCCTCCTAATTTCTTGTTCCATACTGAAATCACTGTGATGTGGGCTGCGTTCTTGTTTACAGCAGTATTCTCTGTTCACATGAACAATATAAACAATGCAGCCCCCACCTACATACCAATTTTCATTACTAAAGCTCAAATGACAGACTTTAAGAGACTTTTAATGTCTTTGTGCTGCCGTGACGAATCAGTACAGTATTTTGTTTGGAAAAAAACTGAACAGCAACTGAAAAAGACAAAAACAACAACGTCAATTGGAACTTAGCTCAAGTTCATGATTGCTTTCTCATACAATTATAGAAAGGCTCTCATGAATTTTCATGTTTTGAAGTAGGCTAACCAGTTTGCCAAGCTGAGGTTACATAAAGTTCAACCTATGTATGGAGTCAGTCTCTTAAATTGAGTTGTTACATAGTTTGTACATTATGTGCTTCAGATTATACATTGTCTGAATAAAATCTACCTTTGAAGAGCATGAGTGACTCATACAGTGAGATGTCCTTGGTAGGGATGTATACTTAAGGGGAACACATGGATGGCCAAGAAGAGACCTACTATTCTGCAGCTAATCATGTTGAAGATGCTCGACATTAAAAAAAAGAAATCATGAGACTAGTTGTTAAAGATTCACTATAATTGTACTATAAAACAGAGAAGTGGCATAAGTGGGTGTCTTGACTAAGATTGCTGAATATAGTTTTTTTGTTTTACAAAAATGAGAGAGAGATGCTGTATTTGTCATTTCAGCTATACCCACTGTGGGAAAGTGAAATATGAATTGTGGTGGATGGTAATCCATCACGAGTAATAAAGGGCCTGATTTAGATGTTAGTGGTCTTCCCATCAAGCCACGTCGGAGGCAAGCCTGAAAAGACCGTCACGTCTGCGGTCTACTGCCCCCGTATTTAGATGTATTGCAGCTTAGCCACTATAGAGTGTACTCTGTCAAGTCAGCTGCATCCCGCAGCTGGTGTGGCAGACTCTAGTACTGATGATTAGCACTCTGTCGCTATCTCAACTGAGGTATCCCGCCAAGCCTATTTAGATCCCAAAAGTCGTGCTGGCAGTGTGGCAGCAGCAGGCCCATGACAGTGGAAGTTCGTGGCAGGAGCCATTCAGTGACTACCATGGCTGTGGCCATTGGCTGAATGCTAGTAGACCACACCTGTTGCAAATTGGAGAATTGTGAACACCTGCAAAATATACTATAAAACACACTCTATTTCAGACCATGATCCTTTTCCATTCTACTGCAGAAAAACAGGCAACCAGCCAAATCCACAGCGTAGGAGACAGGTTTATTGATTCTGTACACCTCTCCCTCTGTGTCATTTTGTCTTATTATGTTTTTTACAGTAACATTATTTTTTGTGAGCACTAGTTTTGTGAAGATTCATTTCACAATGGCCGGGAGAAGAAATCCACATTTCACAGAGGGAGAATTGTTTGTCTCATGATTCGCGGTAGATCCGCAATTATTCAGAGCACAAGTCCAGAATACTACCATTTCCCAAAAAAGGCAAATGTGGGCCAGAATAGTTGACAGGGTGAATGCAGTAGCTAAAAACCTGCACACACAGGGGTTTAGAAAGAGGTGGAATGGCCTCCGGGGGAAGGCTCATTCACTGGCCTCCAAATGACACTTGGAGAACCAGAGGACTGGTTCTCCTCTGCCCTTATTTCAACTGTTTCCCTGGGAAGAGAAGGTCTTGCAGGTCTTCCATCCTGAAGGCTTGACTGGAATCCCTTGTGGAGTGCAGACTGGTAGGTCAGTCCTATGTATGTCTCCCTAATCACCAATGGAGTCCTGCGTTTAAGGTAGACAATTAGAATGCTGCAACAACCTTTGAAACACAGATGTAGCTATTTGTGACTAAACAAAATATGTTTTGTCATTCAAATTGCCAGCAACATGGGTGTAGCACTCCTATCAGAATGCTATATGTCTATCCAGATTGTGTGAAGTTCCCCATGGATCACCCCTTGCATGTGCTCTGCCGATTACTGTCTATCAATGTATGTTGTTGTTCTACCCAAAACAGGCCCAAAACTACATCCATTTTCACAGGAGAGGACAGTGTCCCTAAGTTGTTTTGTCTGCCAGTCACATGATATTCATATGTGTGCATCAGTTGCAAACAAGTTTTCATATCTAATGCAGTTGTGAAAGGAATATGTGGAATGTATTTTTCAAACAATTATTGTCCATGGTGTCAACAGATGACTGCAACTATCATGATACTCTTCTCCTGGATCTGAAAATAAAAACTGGAGTGTAATGTTGTAACTCAATCACTTCAATATGCACACACACACAGCTCAAAAACTGATGCATTTGTCTATCACCATGTCATGTTTAGAAATTAAATATCACCTCTTGTGCATCTCAACCATGTAGACACCTGCTCATAGCTACACTGAATTGTTGGAAATGCTTACATAAGCCATTGTTTTCTGAATACAAGAAATGAGAAGCTTTGTAGTGGCATGAAGAGAATTAGTAGCCACACACAAGTAACATTTTTACTGTTCATATGATGTTCAATTGAAATATTGTGTGTGTTATGAAACATTGTGTATCCAATGTTTTGCAGCATGCTAGGCCTTGGAAGGGTTCTGGACTCCAATGTACCCACCACTATGTTGGCTCCAATATCTGTCACATGTAACCCACAAATCTGAACTTGTACATTTTCATTTCAGGACATGTCTACAAGGTCAGGACTGGAGTTTCCATTTGTGCAAATCGGGCTGCATGGGTTAAACAGTGAAAAGCACACAATGGCCTAGGTTCTACGTTGGCCTTCATGTAAATAAAGGCACATGAAAGGCACAATGTTTAATTCACATATCCTCTGTATCATTTACAGGTCCAGTCACCTGGACCAGTGAACCACCATCTGGCAGTCAGGAAACCTCCACTCCAGCTCAGGAGCAAGCCCTCAATGAGGACCCAAATGTTGCAAGTCCAGATGATGAGGATCAAGCTGGCCCATCAGGTCTGTCTGGTAAGTCAGACCCAGTCCACAGCAACACCTTCCACCGCTGCTGCAAGGCCACCTCAGCAGGACACCTCCACTACCTGTGCACCATGAGTCAGTTCACCCGTCCTGTGCCCCCCAGTCCTGGCTCATGTTGAGTCACCAAGAACCCTGGCAACAGGTCTGCCAGGATCCAGTGGTTTAGGGCACACCTCAGGGGCACAGGCCAGTTGGGGTAGGAGTCATGGGAAGGAATCTGTGGGCCAGCCAAGGGAAGCTACTGGGATTTGGTGAACCGGATCACCGTTGACCGAGTCTTGGGATCAGGCCTACAGTCCCAAGACATGATGGGCCAGGTCCTAACTGAGATCTGTGATGTGAAGCAGGTGCAGAGAGAGAACAATGTGGAGCTCCTGAACATCAATTCCACTTTGGGCTTCTTGACTGGGGTGATGTATCACATCTACCAGCTAATGCGCAGGGCTTTTCCCAGTCCATCTGCTCCTGTCAGTGGTCCCTCAACATCTGGGCAAACCACAACTCTTCCAGACACAGAAAAGGAGGCCCCACCACAGGAGCAGTCTAATGCTCCACCCTGTGCCTTCCCCTCCTCCCCTGAGGGGTTAATCACCTGGACCAGCAGCAGAGGATGGCAAGGCCAACACCACCACCTCCAAGAAATGTCAAACCTAATCTCCCCCTGAGTGTGTACCATTCACCCTGTGGACTGTTCCATAGACACATTTACCTTTTCTGAGGACTATAGTATTTTGGACATTGGACTCTAAAATGTTTTTGGCTTTACTACCATGCTTCCAACCACCATGACAGAGTCTTTTTTGTTGAAAACTAATGTTTGTTTCTACACAATAAATGTAATGGGCACCTAGTACAAGTCTCTTGTTTGATTATTTGTTGCCTTTCCATTGTCTTGTCCATATACCAACATCATGTTGGGAACACTTAGTACAAAAATTTTGTAGAAAAAAGTTGCATTTACAAAGAGGGAAAGTGTCAAAAAATGTAGTCAAAGATTACAAAAAAATGTATTCAAAGAATACAAACTTTACTGAAAATGTATACGGAACATACAAAGTTGGGAAAAAAGTCATTGTAGAATTGGAGTCTGGGTGACAAAAAACAGTCATAACACCCAATGCCTGTGCCAATCAGGTTATAAGATATCTTGATAGCATGGAGGAAAGGGATAATTCAATGGGAACAGATTAAATAGGCAAACTATCACTGATGCATGACCTCGGTTGGCGCCATACATCCTACCCTCACAACAATAGTCCACATCCTGGCAGTGAACTGACAACATTTGAGGACACGTGACCAGTAGAGGACACTGTGGCGGTATCTGGTGCAGTGGCACATTCACCATTCAGTGGTGTGCTAACAATAAATCCTATTACCAGTGATGAAATACAGCAACAGCTACCTCCACTGTCCAGAAATTTAAGATGTAGCCAATGTGAAGGGAGAACAGTGTGCTAGGGCTTGAAATACATGTGGTTTGAGCAACTCAAGTGGCACATATTACCTTGATGGCAGCATCACACAGAAAACAGGTCAGATATGATCTTCTGAACTTCCATGTCATCAGAGTGCAAGTTGTCTGTGGAAAAGGTTTGTCCATTCCAAGTAGGTGTCTCTCAGAGGATCAAAACATGTTCACTTTGTACTTTCACACAGCAACATATCTCTGCACAAATCACAACATTGTAATGTCCAAATGAAGAGAACATGGTGAACAACCCTGAAACAATCAATTTTAACACATAGAATATGTAACTAAATTCCCAAGTCATGAGGACATGCATGCTTAGCATAAGCACTTTTCAACTATTTCAATGACCACATAATCCAATGTGGGGAAACACTGATCCTCTAGCATCTTTGGCCTGACCCCTCCTGCACTGACCAGACCTAAGAGAGTACCATAGCAGACAGATATGTACCCTAGGGACCAAGTTGCACTGACACTGGAGCATACATCTTGCAAAGGTAAACTTACACTCAGGTGAAGAAGTGAGCAATCACATCTTGAAGTCAACTCCTTCTGCTTCACCTCTGTCATCTTCATAGGGCATTTCAACATCCTCATCTGGGGGGTTATCACAGTTACCCTCCTCTGCATTTAGAGGGATGTCTCTCCTCACGGCGATGTTATGGAGAATGCAGCAGGCAACCTTGATTTGGCATACCTTATTGGGTGAGTAGAGGAAGACTCCACCAGTCTTATCAAGGCACCTAAGCCTAGCCTACAGGAGCCCGAAAGCCCACTCCACTGGCCTCCGTGTTGTTCTATGGGTCTCATTGAAATGGAATACCCCTGGCGTTGTTGGACTCCCGGGCAGTGCCAATAACCATGATCGATTAGGATACGCTGCATTTCCTATACAGAAGCAACACATCAACAGATCACTCTCAGATCAAACAATTGTCCCTTCCTAAACCAGGATTCAGGCAACATTTCTACAAGTCATGTTGTACTTACCAAAAAGGCAAGCCCTCTCTAGTCCAAGTTGTGACATCTGCATGGGTAGATTGATGTTCTGTATTATGAATTAATCATGTGTTGACCCAGGGAAGAGGGCACACACACTTGTGATGTATAAGTCTGGTAAGCAGACAACTTGCACATTGATATAATGGAAGCTCGTTTGTTGCGGTAGACCTGATCTTTATTGTGTGCTGGCACCAAGGCAATATGTGTGCCATCTATTGCTCCAAGCACATGTGGTATGCTATCCAAAGCATAAAAAATTCCCCCTTCATGGTGGCTAAATCCTAGGGATGTGGACATTGGATGCAGCTGTTCATGTTCTTAATCAGGAAAGCAAGGATGTCTTGTAGCACACCATTGAAAGCTAGATGGGATATGCCCCCAGATACTGCCACAGTGTTTTGAAAGGTGTCAATAGCTACAAAATGCAGTACTGCAGTGAATTTGGCTATTGGTGTTATGGAGTTTGGATTCATATTGTGAGGCAGGAGATCAGGCCCCAACTGCCGGCACAAATCCAGGATAGATTGCCTTTTTAGATGATATAGCTTGAATATGTCCCTTTCCTTCATGGTGGCAAGGTCTCAAAAGGGCGATACTCCTGGAGCAGTCGCCTCCTATCCATGGCTGGGTTTAGGCATTTGTATATATGGAAAAGAAAATGTCAGATGGAATGGCCACACCATACTACTAATGTCAAAGCACATCTGACTACTGGGTAACAGTAAGAATTTCATTAGATGATACATGTACACACTGACATCAAATATATGGCCCAAAAATATGTAAATTATACACATTCATGATTCTTTTGTCATTAAGTGCAAATAATACATTTGACCTGTATTGTTTGCACCTAGATATATATATAATTCTTTTTTTTAAATACCGTCAACGGGGGTAGTACTACCGCATGGTACTATCATTGACAAACATAGTCACAGTATACATTTTTACATGTCATATCTTGCCTAGAAAAGTGTCATTTTTAATTCCGAAATGCACTAGCCCCCATTTTGAGTGCTGGTGATGCATATACAATTGTAAAATGAGCAGAGAAACACCCTAAAATGGCAGCTGCCTGACCTTGCTGTCAGAACATTGCATAGCCGACGGCTGCCAGGGGACGTTGAAAACATAGTAGGTGAAAACCTCTATGATCGTCCCTGCAATAGGCTGTGTATGATGGCTATGCAAAATAGCCTATGGCTGTGTCCATCTCCATCACAAATCGCATCTGCTGTGTACTTGTTCACCACTTTGTGTAAAAAAAAAATAACTTGCCTCCTAACACTACAGCCATCAAGACCTCCTCGCTTTCTTCTGTTGTTTCCGACCTCTGAAAGCCAGGATACCGGGCAACGCAGGTGATAGGGCCCCTGCCTTCTACTGAGGAGCTAGTGACCATTGAGGTTTTGGGCCATATTTACAAGAAAGTGGAACATCACTAGAGATGCCCCACTTTAATTACAGCCCCCTTGCATTCCCTTATGCCATCATGGTAGGGCCGTATTTACAATATGGCGCACCATGGCACATGCTAGGGGCAATAGCAAAAAAAGAATTACGCTATTGTAACACTATACTGGATTAGTGTAAAAAAAATGAGTCTAATCCAGTATAGTGTTAAGAGGTCCATTGAAATCATTTGGAGCCTCATTTCAACGCCTGCTTTAAACAGGCATTAAAAATGGTGCTAGAAATGGCGCAATGGAGTCTTGTAGATTTCATTGCGCCATTTTTATCGATCCTCTAAGGAGGGAATGCCCCCTTTGCATGTATCATGCATATATTATGCATGATGTGGCGCAAAGGGTTTACAAGGTGGTTCAAACCTAGTTTGCAACACATTGCAAATATGGCGCTTGGGTAGTGGCCCTTTAGTGTAACATTTGCAGCAAAAATGTTGCCACAAATGTGGGGCTAAGGGTTGAAGGGCCTTGTAAATCTGGCCCTTTGTCCTTGTGCAGCCAAGTCTTTGAGACCCCAGAGGAACAGGTACATGTCTGATTGGGGAATGTCAGACTGAGTAACCTCTTCCTTTATGGTTCACAAGCTATTTGGTTCCCTTTTGGTAATGTGGTTGTTGTCGTGCTTTGGGTTAACAGAATGATGTATGTGGGACATATTTTTGTGGCCAATGCATGAATGATCTGTGCATAAGAATGTTAAGCCACCTGACAGTAGAAGCTGCAATGTGTGGCTATGTATCAACCAAATCCTATTTCCTCACACAAACTGCAGGCCTCTGACTGATAACGGCCAGCAGACAATGTACCAGTTGTATGGCCAACACCATACAGCCAATGTTGAAACAACAGTGATAAGGTTTGAAAAATATGGGGGTCTGGAGCTGTTTGGTGCTTTACTGTCACGTGGGAGTCCAGCACATATTGTCAATCATTTAGCTCTGCATGATTTCAACATGCCATGAAGCCATTTATAGAGAGGCTTATTTTAGGTGCAGTAAATTCAGATAACAGTGACTCACCATCATCCATCCAAGTCTGTCCCGTTGGAATCCACACATGTCCAAACAACCCACAAATCCCTGCTCTCATTGACATTTAGCAGGTCTCCTCTTTGCCCTTTGTCACAGTATGTGATGTAGACCATGGGTTCTAACTCTTAGGGCTGCTACGAGTTTAGGCAGGAAGCCAATGTAGGTTGTGTATGATTATAAGCAAGAATTGCACAAATGGTTTGGCCTACAGAAGCTATCAATGATTGTGAATGATAATGGGTGGGTCTCACAATAAAATTGGTTGCATAGTTCTGGCCAGGATGATGTTGTAGGCATGAGTAGGTAATGTGAGGATCTAGCAAGTATTGATGGTGCACATGAGATCACGGCTAATCTGTATTTCCACTTTACCTATGACTGTTTTGTTGACAAAAGAAATTGCAATTATTTTGTAAATGTACGTGTTCATTAGAAATATGTGATGTCACCGCAGTGCTGCCCAACAGTGACACTGAATTACCTTTTCCTGTTCTTTTATGTTATCAATATCGGTCAACACCCATCAAAAGTGGTATATATGGAATGCCACCGGAAAGATGGTGTGATCCCTGGGGGTCCACAAGCGGAGTAGCCTGGTGCTAGAAATCGGGTCTTTGGTTGGCAGTCAGGCTACCCCCTGTCCAAGCAAGGACCCTCACTCTAGTCAGGGTAGGTCACACACAATCCAAATTATCTTGTGCCCAAACCCTGGTAGCTTGGCATTGAGCAGTCAGGCTTAACTTAGAAGACAACGTGTAAAGTATTTGTACAATAAATCATGCAATAACACAGTATAACACCACACAAATACATCACACAGTGTTTAGAAAAATATATAATATTTATCTGGATGAATGCAGCTCAAAACGATCAAGATTCAATATGTATACGTTGATATATCACTGTAAAAATGAGATAAAGTGTCTTTAGTCTTTAAAAAGCAACAAATGTCTCTTGCATGCACAAAGTACCTGGTTTGCGTTCAAAATCTCAGCAAGGGATCGCAGAGGAGGAGATGAGTGGAAAATGGGGAGGTGTGCGCTGATTTTTCCGATGCACACAGATGATGCGTCGGCGAGTTTTCACGCAGGGCAGGTTTTTGTGTCGATTTCCAGCACGTAGACTGGGATCCACTTCGGGTTGCAGGGTGTTTGGATGCCCCGGGGACGATGCGTGAAAATCCTGGGCATGCAGGATGAAGTAACAGGGGCTTCACCGATCCGGTGGGTGATGCGTGGACATTTCTGCCATTGATTCCTCTCAGGAAGTCGGGCTGTGTCGTTCCGGCTCGGCTTTGCATCGATCCAATGGCCGTGTGTCGAATTTCCAGTTGCAACGCTGGTGCTGCATCACTCTCCTCTTCGGGAAATTGGCCTGCATCGATCAGGCTCGGCGTGCAGCGATTTTCTCACCGCGATGCAGGCTGTGCATTTTTTCTTGCAGGCTGTGCGTCGAGTTTTGCTGCACAAGGAGTTCTTTGGCAGGAATGACATCTTTTTGGTCGTGAGACTTCAGGGAACAGGAGGCAAGCTCTATCCAAGCCCTTGGAGAACACTTCTCAGCACAGCTAGACAACAGCAAGGCAGCAGGGCAGCAGTCCTTTGCAGAAAAGCAGTTAGGTGAGTCCTCTGGGTAGCCAGGCAGTTCTCCTTGGGAGGTTGCAGGTTCTGGTTAATGGATTCTTCACCAGTGGTATCCTGTCCAAAAGAGTCTGTGAAGTAGAAGTGTCTGAGTTGGTAGGGTCAGAGACCCTGCTTAAATACCCAGATGTGCCTTTGAAGTAGGAGAGACTTCAAATAGTGGCTTAGAAGTGCACAAGGTCCCCTTTCAGTTCCATCCTGTCTGTCAGGGTCCCAGTAGGGGGTGTGGCAGTCCTTTGTGTGAGGGCAGGCTACTGTCCTTTGACATGTAAGTGTCAGGCCCTCCACCCTTCCAGCCCAGGAAGACCCATTCAATATGCAGATGTGTGCAAATGTGACTGAGCATCCTGTATTTGTGGTTGTCTGATTGAATGCACAAGGGAGCTATCAACTAAACCTAGCCAGACGTGGATGGCAAGGCACAGAAGGATCTGAGAGTAGAGAAATGCTCACTTTCTAAAAGTAGCATTTCTACAATAGTAATATAAAATCCATCTTCACCATTAAGCAGGATTTTGTATCATCATTCTGGCCATACTACATATGACCTGGCTACTCCTTTCAGATCAGGATCTACCACTCAAACAGTATATGAAGGTAGACCTCATGCTATCCTATGAAAGGAGCAGGGCTCACAGCACCGTAAAACTAATTTAGGAGTGTTACACGCATGTTCACGTCCTGCCTTTTATCTACATAGCACCCTGCCCTGTGGGCTACCTAGGGTCTACCTTAGGGGTGCCTTATATGTAGAAAAAGGGGAGTTTAAGGCTTGGCAATTACTTTTAAATGCCACGTCGAAGTGGCAGTGAAACTGCACACTCAGGCACTGCAGTGGCATGCGTGAGACATGGCTGGGGGCTACTTATGTGGGTGGCACAACCAGTGCTGCAGCCCACTAGTAGCATTTTATTTACAGGCCCTGGGCACACATAGTGCACTTGATTAGGGACTTACAAGTAAATTAAATAAGCCAATTAGGTGTGAGCCAATGTTACCATGTTTTTAAGGAGAGAGTATTCACTTTAGCAATGGTTAGCAGTGGTAAAGTGTGCAGAGTCCTAAAGCCAGCAAAAATGAGGTCAGAAAAAGAGAAGGAGGAAGGCAAAAAGTTTGGGGGTGACCCTGCAGAAACGCCATTTCTAACACCTGCACTGTCGGAAGAGGTGGAAGTACATGTGGTAGGAAACTCGAAAATCTGCTGAAAGCCAAATCAGCCAGTCCTTCCAGCAATCCGGGTGGATGTGTGGCACCCTGACCTCCTTAATGGTCCACATACTTGCGGTGGCTTACCCGGAGCTGGATGGGCAGTTGAGGGCCCAAGAGCAGCAACAAGGGGTTAAGTAATTGTTTAGAGATACTGTTGTGGTTTAACCTCTTTTTTTATGCCAACAACTGTGAGGAAGGCACACATCCAAAGCCCATGATCAGGATTTGTGTGTTGTGTTGCTTTGTGCTGTCCATTGCCACTTGATCTCCCCACCCCCCAAGGCAGTTACTGCTGTGGACAGGCACATAGCTGCAGGCACACAAGAGGATGCCAGTATTTGTGCAATGACATGAGTGACAGTTTAAATAAACGGTCCCCCAGCTCATGAGTGGGTTAGATGTGATGGTACATCACACATGTGTGTAGTGGATGTAGGCTTCCTCAGTGGTGACTGCGGCAAACTGCAAAAATGTGAAATAGCTGATATTTCGGACCTGACATTTCTAAGTTGGTGCTATGACAATGTAGGAATGTGCATCTGCACTAACAGTTTTGATATCTTGTGTTCAGTGACATCCTTCCTTACCTGACACATGTTTGACAGCAGTTTTCCCAGCAAAATTATGATATTTTATGTTGACAGTAACTGATGGACCTGAGTCCTTAGCCCATCACAGTTGTGCATGTAAGACAGTCTGTGGATGACAACATTAATTTCTTTACAAACATATCTTGTAAGCAACAGACAGGAATGTGTCCACAGTGGTGGGAGATTTGTGCATCCTAAAAACAACATTTTGGTGTCCTTAGTCCTGCCGGGACTGTAATTTGGTGATGGTGAGAAATGTGATTATAAAATAGACATTTGCATGTGGAAGTCTATATCACATAGATGTTGTGGTGTCCCATTTTGGCAGGAAAATTCCATCCAAAACCCTTAGCCTTTTGGAGAAGGGGACCAATACTAGCTCCGTACTGCAGTGGTTCAGAGATGTAGCCAGGCCTATGAGCTCACTCATGGTGTTGGAACCCTTTGTTATGGAGTGAACTACAAGTGTATAAGTGTTAAAGACATATGTAATATTGGAGCAGAGTTTGGAGATAACTGAACTTGTTGCAAATGTTGTGTGATGAACATTTATGTCTAATTGTGTTCTCACAGATACACTATAATTTTTGTATCTTGTTTTTCAGCACTTACATGGCAAGGTGAACGAGGTAGCAGCAACATCAGGGGGGATGAAGCTGGCTACTGGGGATCAGATGCTCAGACCACTGACACCGACAGACCCAGTGGCATGGAGGGTGAAGAGTCTGGACAGGAGGCCATGAGTGACTCAACATCTTCTTTGGAGGCCTCCAGTGATGACCAGTCCCTAATAAAGGTTGTCCCTGGAGAGACTATCACACCGACATCTTTACCTGCCCTCTGCATTCCTAGCTCCACCTTCCCTCTTGCTCCTCTCCCACCTGGCTGTAGCCACCCCTCTAAAAGGGGTGACATCACCTTTGCTGCAGGCCCCTAGGCCTCTTCCCTGGTGTCCTAGGCTGTGCACACTGAGGAGGCTGTGAATCTATTAAGAACAAGCACTGTAGGCCAGACCGCATTACAGAATGCCATCCATGGGCTGGTTGGCCAGAAGACCCAGATGCTGGCTTCCCTGGATGGCATTCACAGTGCCTTGTCTGGCCTACAGCAGTTATTCTAGGGTCTGGTCTTCTCATTGGCCACAGCCTCCCACCCACCCCAGCCTCATGCTCGGGCTCCTACCCCTCCCATGTCCCAAATCCTCCAACCCAGCCATGTCCAAAGCAAACATATGCACGCACCCACAACAACAGCCACATGTAACACATCCCAGAACATGACAAGAAACATAAGCAAAAAAAGACCCATGCAGCCACAACACATACCACCACAGTCACACCCCCAGTCACTACACCTACCACTACACAACCACACACACAGACACACATCCCCAGATACGACACCCAACCGGCACATGAACACCCACAGACACCACAAGCACACCCCCAGTCATTACACCCATCACATCCCCAACACACACACCACAGACACAGCACCAATCATCACACCCACCACCACACATACATGCACCAGCACTCCCACAGACACCACAGCAACACAAACCACAACAGACACATCCACACACACACATACACGACACAAATGTTCACACTCACCCACCCAATAGACCAAGAGTAAAAACCACAAACTTGCAGATGCACCACGTACACCAGACCCTCATGCACCCTCACCTTCAACAAACACATGCACGACGGACACAGCCACTCCCTCTACCTCCCAAACACAACTCAGTCCTGAATACCCTACCCATTTCCCTAAAGAGAGCTTGCTCTTTTCCCTGGACCTGGCCCTGACCCCTTCCACATCCCAACCCACCCCCTTCCAAATCTCACATCACCTTTTCCAAATCCCAACCTACCCCTTATAAATTCCAAACCACCCCTTCCAAATCCCAACCAACCTTCTAAATCCCAACCCACCTCTTCTAAATCCCAAACCACCCCTTCCAAATCAAAACCCACTCCTTCAAAATCCAAACCCACCCCTTCCAAATCCAAACCACCAGCCTTCTAAATCCCAATCCTGCTTCCAAATCCAAACCCACCCCTTCCACATCCCAACCTATCCCCTCAAAATCTCAAACCACCCCTCCCAAAACCCGCCCCTTCCAAATCCAAAACCACCTCTCACAAACCAAAACCCACCCCTCCCAAACGCAAGGACCCATCCCCCCTAATAACATCTTTAAGGTGCCTGCTGTCTGGCCCATGGATGCACCTTCCAGAGGAGGTTTATTCTGGCAAAGACATTAGGAGGCAACTTGCAGGCATGCCCTCACGCTGTGGATTACTGTCCTGGTGCCTTTGTGTTTTCTATACAATCATTTCCTTTATTTAATTTATGAGAGCGTTATCTCATTTCTATAACACATTTTTATTTTGAGAATACCTTTGTCATGGTCTTAATTTTAGATTGTTACTAATTGATTGCTGGTGATGTTATTTCTGGTTATGTTTGGGCCATGCACTTCCTCCTGTGTGTAACCATGACAAGCACAGGTTGTGGATTTTAGTTAACATTTTAAATGCATACATTAGTGTTGTACATTTGTGATGGACATATTTGTTTTGGTGCAAGCATTCATCATGTTACTGCACACTTCCACCAAAATGATATGTGTTTCTGTTATTGTAACTGGAGAATGCATAATTGTTTATTTTGACATATGTCAATTATATGCACATGTGCATTACTCAGATGACCTGGCACTTTACATTTTTATGTGATGACATGTTTGTGATATGTTGCACATACCAAGGGTACATGTGAACTTCATACATCTCTGACATGTTTGCAGTTCACCAGTGAGTATTGTGCTACATTCTGGATAAAACCACCTGTAGAATGTTGTAGTGTTTGTGCTACATTGGAATGTTTTTTTGGGTGAAATTTAGGGTTATTTTTCCAATTGCCACTTTCAATGTTTGGGGACATTCTTGCACACACCTTTTCAGACACATTCCTATTTGTAATTGTTGAGACTTTTTTTTCTGTAGGTGTCCATTGCCATGTAGGCAATCCATCACTAATTGGTGGCAACTACTGATGCCTGGGGTCTGTTCTGATCAATTTCATACTTCAACATTACACACTTCCGCATTGTGTAACAGTATGGTGGTGTTTATAAAGATTTTGAGACATGCACAAGTCCAATGTTGCTATGCATATGCAAATCTGAGGGTAACAGGAATGCCTGTGACTTACCTTCTGACAGGATTGATTTCCATTTTAGACCTGGCCCAGGATTGGTAGCAGTGGATTCACGATGATAGGATATGTGGAAAGCAGTCAAAAGGTGGGTTTCATGTGTATGTAGCGGTCAATTCGGCAGCTCAGGTGTGGAGCTTTAGCTGCCACAGATGGTTCAGCAGGATTGCACATTGTGATTGGCTTGGAGGTAAAAGGGGTGGTCTTCCTGCCACCAGCCATTTCATCCTATAGTGCCATTGATGGGAAAGATGATGCTTGGTGGTGGCAGCGAACAGTCGTCAGTCTTTCGCCTATTCTCCTGCTAACATCTAAATAGGGCGGGGGGACCATCAAGATGGAAGGTGGTTTTACTGTCAAAATGTCAACAGTAGGAACGTTACCTCCAACATCTAAATCAGGCCCAAAGTCACTAACTTGTTAGTCCAGTCACAAGATTCAGTAATAACCTGAGCTCAGACCGAGGTGGCTGTGGCACAGTTCACACAGGATTAACATAGACAAAGTAAAATAGGTAAAGCATTTAAAAGTATTACAACCATTACAAAGTTGAAAACACAAGAAAATAAAAATCCAACTTCAATGTATGAACAAAATGAGAAAACAATGAGAAAAATCCAATAAGGGGGAAAGGACATATGAATTCTTCAAGGTTTAAGTGAAAATAGCACTATATAGTCCAAGGTGTCAATGTTAGTCAATGCTCATGGTAGTGTAGGACTGAGGTGCACTTTGGGGCCAATCAGGATAGAACGTGAGTCAGATATACCAGGTAGATTAGCCCCACAACAGCCTAGAAGTTGAACAGTTTACAAGAGTCTAAGTCTCAGCCTGCAAAAGGCACTTTGTTGTATTTCTGAGGAAGCACTCGCCTCTATGTGGAACAAACCTGAAGTTCAATCTGGCACTATGGAACTGGAGGTCAGGCACTTTTCACAGTCAGAATGCTTGAAGCTTTGGAGAAAAGTTTTGAAAACATCCCTAAGCCTCCTCTGGTGCACAAACAGCCAAAGGAGTACACATCCATGGCCCCCATGTAATCAGGGGGACCACTTAGAGACTCTCAAGGTGTCAGGAAGAGGGTAACAGTAAAGTCGAGTCCAGGTCTAGTTACCACTGGTCAGCTATGATTCTTCACAGGAATATCTTCATCAGCTCTTTTAAGTTTTTAGAGCCACTGAGGATCTTTCTTTCCTTGAACTTGAAATGGTAAGGGGGTCTAGTCTCCTCAGGACCTCTTCGCAGGTCACAGATGCCAAGTGCAGTAGATTCAGTTTGCCTAGTATCCCTTTGCAAGTCCTGCAGCATAAGATTCACCAGTTTGTGAGCAAGAGACACCCTAAGACACTCCTAGTCCTTCTCTGACCAATGGGGTAAAGGTTCCCAGAAGATGACCTAACCCCTTTTTCGATAGCCCATGTTGCCTTATAGCAAGCCAGCCCAAAATGTAATGTGTCTGGCAAATACAGGATGGCAAAGATCTTCTGCCACACTAAACCTGGGTTCTGAGGCTGGGGTTTTGAGTGGAGAGCTAACTATGGTAATCCTGGTGTCCTCCCACATCTAACATTAAAATCCAGATTGAAGCAGGCACTGTACGTAGACATAGATGTGTGGCAGGACAAAATCAGGGTACTTCAGCAACCAGTCAGGAGATTCCCACAAGGATTGTCTTGGCATTCTATTTCCTCCCTTTCAAGTGCACCCCAAGTATCACATCTGTCTTAATGGACCTTTCAAGGAGACCCTTCCTAGAATGCTCACAGCCCCCATTCAGAATATTCTGTGGAATTCAGAGGAATTCAGATGAGTCATCCCTGACCATTATGGCCAGCCTGTTGTTCCTTTTGCCCCTGGGATTCATTTCAAACCTGTTTCCCACTTATTACCAGGCTTCAGCACAGCATGGGAGCTGGCAAAAGCTTAAGCTAATTAGCCTTCTGACAGTTCAGGCAGATAAAGGCTAAGGGCCTGATTTATCAAAGTGGTACATTACCCTTGTGTCAAGCAAGGTAACATAAGGGCAATGCAACACTAAAGTCAGATTTATCAAGCCATGCGAAGCCACCTTGTGTGGCCATGCGGTGCTTTGTAAACATGGAGTAACACAAGGCAGAGCAAGTAGCTGCCTTACTTTGCTCTGCCCCATGAAGGCGGAGAAGTGTGGCTCAATGGTTAGAGCAGCAGACCCTGAAGCAGAGATCTGGCTCAAGACCAGGGTTCAAGTCCCGCTTCGGCAGGTCTTGGGCTCAATTCCCCTTGACCAGATAATTCTCGCCTCGGTGCCTAATCTAATTCATGGGTCCCACTCTGCAACTCTGGGCAATAGCTTGCTTAATCTCCACAATGGCCCCAACAGCACTTGGATGCCTGGCTTCACCCTGGGGGTGCTCAGGAGTGGGCACCTCACAGGGAAAAGCCAGGAGGGGTTCCATAGCGGTATGAGTACAGTGCCTTGAGACCCTAACAGGTGAGTAGTGCGCTATACAAGTGCTAATTTACATTTACAAGGCATTCCATGGGTGGAGTGTGGGAGTCCCATGAATCCACCTATGAAGTTTGGTGCATTCCCAGATTTATCATGAGTGGCAGACCTAGGAGTAGGTCAAACTGCTATGCCTTCCAAGAGGAGGCTTAACAAAGAAAACTATCTTTATTTCTCCTCGTTTTTCTCTCTTCCTATGTGCGCTGCATTCTGACACAAGGGTGCCTGCATTAGGCAACCAAAAATGTGCCAGTGCAAGGAGAGGGCAGAAATGTGCTATGTAATGTTATGGTGCATTCCATCACTCTTCTTTTCACACAGCACAGTGCAGAAAGGTGCCTTGCGGCATTGCATGAAATATTGATAAACCTTCCCAGAACTTTCTAAAATGTAGTTGTTAGACCTGACAGCCTTAGGGTGGTCACCCCTAACTTTTTGCCTGCCTCCCTCCACTTTTTGGACACTGTTTTTGCTGGCTTTTAGACTCTGCGCACTTTACCACTGCTAACCAGTGCTAAAGTGCATATGCTCTCTCCCTTTAAACATGGTTATCTTGGATCATACCTGATTGGACTATTTAATTTACTTATAAGTCCCTAATAATGTGCACTATATGTGCCTAGGGCCAGTAGATTAAAAGCTACTAGTGGGCCTGCAGCACTGGTCGTGCCACCCACTTAGGTAGCCCCTTTTCCTTGTCTCAGGCCTACCATTGCATGCTGTGTGCAGTTTCACTGACACCTCGACTTGGCATTTAAAAGTACTTGCCAAGCCTAAACCTCCCCTTTCTCCACATATAAGTCACCTCTAATGTGTGCCCTAGGTAACCCTTAGAGCAGGGTGCTGTGTGAGGGAAAGGTAGGACATCTACCTGTGTAGTTTACACGTCCTGGTATTGTAAAACTCCTAAATTGGTTTTTCACTACTGTGAGTCCTGCTCCCTTTATAGGCTAACATTGGGGCTACCCTCATACGGTATTGAAGTGGTAGCTGGTGATCTGAAAGGAGTAGGAAGGTCATATTTAGTATGGCCAGAATGGTAATACCAAATCCTGCTGACTGGTGAAGTTGGATTTAATATTACTATTCTAGAAATGCCACTTTTAGAAAGTGAGCCTTTCTTTGCACTTAAATCTTTTTGTGCCTTACAATCCACGTCTGGCTGGGCTTGGTTGACAGCTCCTTGTGCATTCACTTAGACACTTGCTGGAGAAGAAACCTGAACCAGAAACTACATCCTGTCAAGAAGAACTGCCTGGCTGCTCAAAGGACTCACCTGTCTGCTTTCTAAAAAGGACTGCTGCCTTGCTGTTGGCCTGCTGCCTTGCCGAACTCTTGTCTGGCTGTGAAAGTGCTCTCCAAGGGCTTGGATAGAGCTTGCCTCCTGTTCCCTGAAGTGTCAGGACCAAAAAGACTTCTCTTTTTCACTTGGACGCTTCGTGCGCCGAAATTTTCGACGCACAGCTTGTTCCGCAGCGAGAAAAATGCCGCACACTGACACTGATCGACGCGACGCCTTTGGGACAACCGGAACTTGGACGCACGGCCTCCAGAGGAGAAATCGGCGCAACGCCTGCCGTGAGAGCAAAACTTCGACGCGCAGCCCGGCAGAGCAACGTGCAGCCGGAAAATAAGCAGGAGAATCCACGCACAAACCCGGAACATCTGGTAATCCCTGCGATCCACAGAAAGAGACTGTACGCGCGCCAGAAAATGACGCACAACTTCCCCGCGTGAAAAATAACTACGCAAGTCCGTGTGTGCTGGGGAGAAATCAACGCACACACCATTTTTCCACGTGTCTCTTTTGTGGCCCTCTGAGGAGATTTTCCACTCCAAACCAGGTACTTTGTGTTTGAAAGAGACTTTGTTTGCTTTTTAAAGACTTAAGTCACTTTGGGGGTCATTACGAGCTTGGCGGTAACTGCCGTGCGGCCGCTAATGCGGCAGCACTCCCGTGGACCCCATCACGACATCCCCGCTGGGCCGGCGGGCGCAAACCAAGTTTACGCCCGCCGGCCCAGCGGGGATGAGGCCGCAACATAGGAGCCGGCTCCTAATGGAGCCGGCGGTGTTGCGGCCGTGCTACGGGTGCAGTAGCACCCGTCGCACTTTTCACTGTCTGCTATGCAGACAGTGAAAAGCTGCCCGGGGCCCTGTTAGGGGGCAGGGGCCCCAGGGGCCCCAGGACACCCCTTACCGCCAGCCTCTTCCTGGCAGTGCAAACCACCAGAAACAGGCTGGTGGTAGGGGGGTCATAATCCCCAGGGATTATCACCACGGGGGCTAAAACGGCGGGAAAACGCCGGCCCCGGCAGTGCGACTGCGGCGCTACCGCCGCGGTCCTAATGAGGGTCTCCGTACCGCCAGCCTGTTGGCGGTACGGACGTCACATTACCCCTGGCGGTCTCCGACCGCCCGGGTCGTAATGACCCCCTTTATGTCACTTTTCAGTGATATCTCTACAAATTCACATTGCAACTTTATTCATTTTGACCTACAATTATCCTGATAAAGGTGATATATTTTTCTATACACTGTGTGGTGTATTTTTGTGGTGCTATATGGTGGTATTGTATGATTTATTGCACAAATACTTTACACATTCCCTTCTAAGTTAAGCCTGACTGCTCGTGCCAAGCTACCAGAGGGTGGGCACAGGATAGTCTTGGATTGTGTGTGATTTACCCTGACTAGAGTGAGGGTTTTTGCTTGGACAGGGGGTAACCTGACTGCCAACCAAAACCCCAATTTCTAACAGCAGTTTTCTTTATTTATTAAAAAACAGGCTTTGCCATTCAATTGGATTTTTCAAAAACTGTTACACATAGTTGTATAATTATTTTCTAGCTTGTCCCCTAGCTGGGATAGCAGTATTGGTATTTTAATCTGTACTCTAGTTTTCCATATATTACTGTTAGGCTAGGCCTGCCACAATGAAAATAGTTTTTAGGGCCTTGCCACTGTAGAGAGATGGTAACATTCATTTTCTACATGTCCCCTTTTTAATTACCACACACAATCTACCTTATGGGCTACAGGGTTTACAAATAGGTGACTTAGTAATATTGAGGGACAGTTTTATTTGTTAAATAGGGTTATTTTAAAAGTTGTACTCCTGGTTGCACATTGCAGCAGTCCGGCTAAAATGGTTGATCTGAAGCCTTGTTTTCCTTTGTCACTTGTGTATGGCACAACAGGTGCTGCAACCCACTGGTGACATTTAGGTTTTCATGCCATGGTAGTATCTCTGCGCCATATACGATGGGCTTTTTTATCAGTGTGAAATTTTAAATTTCCCTTCATAACTTGGCTAGATTTGGAAATCTCATGTAACAACTGTTATATGAAATTTCTGAAATTATGGCACTACAACACTTTGGGTAGTTGTGCGCCATTCGTAGCAAAAGTTTACCAGAAAACGCATCATTCGCAGTAAAAATTTACAACAAGCAAACAACAGAACGTTAGCAGCTGTTGTTTACTGTGCTTTTGCCAAATACATATTCCCCGGAAAGGTGACGTGAGGACAAATTTCACACTAAAATACACTGCAAAACTATGGATTTTCATCTCAGGTAATTTCACGTAGTTTTGTCAAAATGTTGCATAAAGAGTCAAAGCTAAATGTAGAAATCGTACACACGCCGCATGACCTTAGAGAAAAGTTAAATACACCTTTCGGGGATTAGTCAAATTCTACATTTGTGTTAGGTGTCAGTGCTGTGTACAATTGGTATTGGACATTGGTGCCCCAGGGAGCAGAATCTAAAAAACAGAAATACAAATCAACACAATGAGGTGGCCATGGAAAAAGAGGAATTTTCTCTCACCCTTGGAAATCCATGACCTTTCATGTACGAATTAGAATGCTGTGGAAAAAAGTGTTTGGTATATAAATTAGTCAGTACAAACCTTTGTTTAGAAGAGTGTCACGCACATACAATTGCTAGAAATCTATAGGAGAATAGACTGTACTTTAATAAGAAGTCTAGAAACTGCTGTGAGTTATAGAGAGATGGGATTTAAACGTTTGGAAAAGCCTATGTGTATACATGTATGGTGTTGTGCAGTCATATTGTAAGTGTAACTTGGCTCAGACAGGCTGTACTGGAGCATTATGTGGTAGTCGGGGGGCATAACCTGCACTTTTGTGGATTTGATTGGCACATTGGGCACATTTCTGGAAGAGCTTGACACAGGCTGGTTGCATGTTTGCGCATCCTGCCTTTACTGAATTTCATTTAGTGCATTGACGTCAGTACTGGTATCAGAGTTAGTCCCACTGGATGAATTATCGGAGCCTTAGTACTTTGCAGCGCTATATTATGCTAAGACGAGAGGATATTATACCTCTGAATCTATTCTCAGAATCTTCAAAAACAAATCATCTAGGAATTAACATCCTTTCTAACAGAGGCTGACAAATGTATAAATACATTCTCTCTAAAAATCAGTTGGTTTATACCAATCGCCTTTAGGGTTTGTACAAAGATGTTTCTCTACAGAAACTCATAATGGCTGTGTTCAGAAGTATCACAGTGTTAAAAACAATGGCACTGAACTACAGTTAAAGAAATACAGTTTTTTCGAAAGAGTGTCAATATAGAATGCAAATTAGTTATTGGAGAAGATGAGTCTGTGTGACAAGCAAATATCACCCAGAGAAAAGAACTAAAATGTTGCACTCTGCCTCAAACCATGTCTTGTCGCAATATTTGATTGTTTATGTGCAGGAAGGGACACTTTCTTGCAAATAAACAATCATTCCCTGCAACACAGGCACTCTTGCACTATGGTGCAAGGATGCCTTTGTTAGCGCAAGACAGCTGATTTAGCGCTATTTGCAGGGACAAATACAGGGATGCGCCGTATTCTTGTAAATACAGTGCATCCCTGTGTTCTGGAAATGACGCAGCTCGGCGCAGCAAAATTGCTTGAAGCTCCGAGCTGCGCCATTTCCTAGTAAATGAGCCCCTGATTCTTTTCATGTTGAATATTTTTTGTGTAGTATGTGATTTGGCTATGAACTTCGAGATAGTAAATGCTGAAGTTATTTTTATTTTGTAATAGGCAGGTGCGTGTGTGTGTGTGTGTGTGTGTGAGAGCAGAGAGATTTCTGGGTGGGGTGACAAACGATTGAGGTTATATAGCTGTGTGAGGAGAGTACAGGTATGTGGAGATGTAACTAGACACGTGTGCGTGTTTTTATGTATGTAAGATGCATGGGTTCGTGAAGGATCCGAGATCTTTTTTCTAAAAATGTGTGAATGGGTTTGCCATGTATTGGGTTTCGGTGAGTGGGTCTGTGTCAGTGTGTTCTTCCCTGAGTATGAGTGATGGATGTGTGCAGTGCCATTAGGCTGGTTATAGGAGCATTCATGTGTGTCTGGGCGTGTATGGTATGTGTTTTGTGCAGTATTTTTCTAAGTAGTATCCAAGATTATGATGAGTTGTGTGGTGTTTCAGTCTCCTAGCCGTTTTTATGGGTTACTATGGTGAACGACAGTGTGTGTAGCAATGTAGTCATTTAAGACGAGTTTAGGTATGCCTAAGAGGATGTGTGAGTGAAATACATGCATTTCTGAGGAAAGTGAGCTGTATCTGTATTCCTAAAGACGTAAATTACTTGTTTTCGTGTTCCTCTGTCAAAATGAACCTGTCTGGGTAGTAGTGATGCCTATGTAATTGTGAATGTGAACACTAGTTTGAGACAGCACAGAGGCCGCAGGTATGTCCCTGCGAATTTTTTTCAAATTTATGAAAGCAGCGATATCTTTTTTAGACAACAGCTAAGCGTGGGAGACACCAACAGTAAAAACAATTGCATGATGTGTGATGTTTTTATAGCTTATTAATTTAGCTGATGGGCTAAAGCATCGGGAAATAAACATCGTGTCATCACAAATGTACATTTATGTAGCTCTATAATCCTCCATTTAATTAATAATTGAGTTATTTCACATCAACATATTCATTCCCATATGACATAAGAGAAAATGTATCGTGAAGTCCATATTTCAAACCTGTTATCCTGTCCAACGGCATTTAACGGGGTAGAGCCATTTCTCATATTAACTCATTTGTTGTATATTGACTTAATTGTGAGCCAGTTGGGTCACTGTCTCTGTGGGTGAACAGTGCCAGGCCTTTGTGGCCAGTTAGCCCCAAAAACGGAAGCTTTAGTTTATTTGTTCTATTGTTGTAAGAGGAATGCATGGTTTTCTTGTTTTTGGATGTGTTGTATCTCTCGTTTAAAGCTTCTCTGTGATAGAGGGCTGTGTGGTATTTTGGTTAAGGAGAGTGCAAGAATGTGTTGTTATGCCTGGGAATATGCTTGTGTGTGTGTGTTTGTGTGAACACGAAATATTTTTGTAAGGGATGTGAGCTGTGTCTATTGTTGTAAAACTTGTGGATGCATTCATTATGTTTAGGTGAGAGTGAACTCTGTCAGCCTGCGCTTTCTTGAGTGGAATTAATGGATTAGTCTGCACTTCTGTGAGGTGAGATACAAGATGTGTGTCTGCAAACAAAGCAGTATATATTTCATTTGTAGAATAATCTGTGTGTGTGAGATGCCTTTCTGTGGAGGTTAGGCACATTGGAATCTGAGTGCTCCTAAGAGAAATTCAAAATATGTGACATGTGTTATTATGTGGTATTTGAGTGCATACATGCACACACATTCCTAGGTAGCGGTATGTGTGTATTGCGTCTTGTCTATAAACAGTAACTTGTGTGTAATGCACGTGTTTATGTATGTATGTGGCATTATCTGTGAGTGTATCCAGATAAACAAAGGCGCTCATATTGCATCATACATACATATTTCCTGACTATATTTTTTTTGTGTTGAGTTTGTGTGTTTGTGTGCAGTAATAACTGAGGGGATTGTGTGTAAGGGCAATCAGTGTGTATCTTGAAATAGTGCAGGTGAGAAAACAATATTTCTATTGAAAATATTTAACAAAAAAGATCCCCAATGTAATATTTTATTTCTTATTTTCTCTTGCATTCTCTACCTTGGTTTTCTAGAGTGCCTGCCTGTCCTTATCAGCATAAATCTGTGTCATCTTTCTTTTCCCCTCATACATCTGCATCGTATGCTTGGTAGACAATCATTGCTCTGTCATAATCCACCTTCATGCCTTCTCCCTCTCTACCAATGCATGCCACAGTCCATGCCTCCCTTTCCTTGACATCAGAAAACCGAAGCTGCACCCACTTATCCTCGACCAAACAAACTATCTTTGCTCTGTCAACATCTAAATGAAATGTAAGCACACACAACAGAGAATCAGAATACTGGTGCAACAGCCTCAGTTCAGTGCATGGACAAACACAAAACTCCTTTCCTCAGACGGCATTCATTACATGATCAGAGTGAATTCCACTAACGCAAAACACAAAGCACATAAGAGTGAATAATTCACAATCAGGTTACCCTAGCTTACTAAAACATCTGTAAATCCTATGAACCTAGCAAATTATATTGCTTTGAGTCAATAATGGAACTCCTTATAGTTATCATTTACAAGGCGTCAAAGAAGACATATTTGAAAGATATGGCCTCACACAACCCATGGGTGTCACGCTTCATCATCAGCCTTCCTATCCCCCACCGCATTCTCTAGTGGCAGGTCAGCTACTCCAATTCAGTACTTGAAAGCTTTTCCTGATGGATGGAGGGGTGGAATCCACACAAGATGTGCATAAAGTTAAAAATTCTTGACACTCTTACAAAGATCCATCTTTATTTAGTGCTAAGTGTGGGCAGATTGATTAAAACCTGTATGTATAGTGATACCGGGGAGTTTGCATTACTCCTGCATCAAATGGGTCGACAAGTTTCAGCCATATCGCCCAAGGGGTCTGTGGCTTTTTTCAGGACTAGGGATCCCATATTCGCTAAATTCTATGTGTGTCACTCATGCAGTCCATGCAAGCACACATACTTACCATACTGACTGGCACAGGTAGTTATATGAAACATATAAGGAACACCTAACCAGGAAAACTAAACTCCTTGTTTGTTGCTTCATACACACACTCTCCAAAGTACACGCCAAACTATAAAGCTGAGGTCAAACCCTCAACACTAAACTACCTGACACTGTCATTGAGTAAAATCACAAGCGATCGAAATACACTGCACACAGTGTCTAAAACACATGAGTATTGAGTACACAGCTCCATGTAAGGTACAATCCATACTAGCTCAAGTACATACCCTGAGCTAAGCTAGAGAGCACCCCATGAAGGAGATAGATGAAGATGGCCTTGTAGTCACACACTGGAAGTACAACGAGTTGGAGAGGCCATCACAAATATGCTCAGGAATAGTGGAAGGGCCTCTGGGAATGGGATCAGAATTGCAGCTCAGTTCGTTAAAGATTACACCCTGCTGGTACACCTATTGTGGACATCTGGTCTCCTCCTGATGATGCGTTGGCTTGTGAAGTGCTGTGTTTTCATCTCGAAATCTGCATGTATGCTATGGTCATGTGGGTGTGTCACGTGTCACACAGCATGAGTGAAGAGGAGGGACTGCCTGTGTCTACAGCCCTCTGAGAACTGGAGTCCTGAAAGTCTCACATCATTGCTTTCTGAAATTTGAACACATTGTTCATATTCTGTATGTAAAATCTAATCATGAACTGCTGAGGTATTTATGTTCATTGCTCCCCAAGGTGTATGCTGGTATCGCGTCACTGAACCCTGCAAACATACTGATGTGGGTCTACAGATGACCATGGATGTCTGGGAAATGGAGTCCTGCACCTCTCAAATCACAGGTTACCGGGAATTGTGTGTTTGTTGCCAGTATTGTGTTGGGCAGCCAGTGTCATAGGCAAAATAACATAAGGTCCTGCACTTTTAAATCATAACCTACAGGGATAGTTACATTCAAGGCTAATATCATACACAGCACTATTCATTTCAAGACCTCTACTTTTATCAATGTTACGTAGTCATATTCCATCATGTGACCCTGCTTATGCGATGACAAGGGCCTGTGCATGGGTACACACCTCTTGGACAGCTTACAGAAAACTGCCCATTTGTTGCTAATATTCTGCACAGAGACTACAAATTATGCTTATGTCACACAAGGCAACTTGTACCACGATTGTATTGTCTGGAGACAAATCAATAAATCAATAGGCACACCAAATGGGATATTTG
This sequence comes from Pleurodeles waltl, assembly GCF_031143425.1. Lineage (NCBI taxonomy): Eukaryota > Metazoa > Chordata > Amphibia > Caudata > Salamandridae > Pleurodeles > Pleurodeles waltl. Next base: position 556,971,098 of record NC_090449.1, read on the forward strand.
TAATAAATGAAGTCTTTATTAGGGTATCATAGTATTGCGTAACAAGGTTATGCAAAAATGCTGTAGACAACCCGTGTGCAAGATTAGCCTAATCAGAGAGAGTTTCTGGTCTTAATCACAGTCAAAGATAGATGATGTATTCTAATTATTGTATCCTATCAGTCAAGAAGATTGAATATGTCAATGGATAATAAGATAGTGTCAACCCTTGGTGGGAGGAAAAGGTTGTTAGATCTCCTCATAAGAATAGACTGCATATGATACATACAAATTAACTTACCTATGTGTACCACCAATGCTCAAACAGTGAGGCAGAAACCACATTCTCTTTGCTCAGATTTCATTTCACCATCACAGCAGCACACTTGAATGGGCAGAACCAGCAGACACGACCCTTTACACACATTACTTTGTGTGAAAGGGGCGTGCAATGCGCATTGCTGTTGGATGTTCCACTGCAACACCCATTAAATTTTGACATTCCCCCACATTTATGAGAAATCGTAAAGCTGAGGCAGCGCCAAAAGCTAACGCCACCCAGAGGTGGCTTTAAAGTGGTGCAACAAGAAGAAATATGTTTATTTCTCCTTGTTTTTACTTGTTCTAAGTGTGCTGCATTCTGCAGCACATGTAGAAAGAGCAAAAAACACCAATAATATTGTTGATGTGCAGGAAGGTGTCCTTCCTGCACATAAACAATCATTAATTAATGACGATTTGCTACTTCTATGTGTGCTGCAGCACACATAGGAGTCCCAAATCGCAATTATTGATTGTTTATGTGTAGGAAAGCACAGTTTCCTACAATTAAACAATCATTCCCTGCAACTCAGGCTTGCGTTAGCACCAGACTGCTAATTTAGCACCGGTGCAGGGATGAATACAGGGATGCACCATATTCTTATAAATACGGTGCATTCCTGTGTTCTGGAAATGACGCAGCTCGGTACAGCAAAATTGCTTGCGTCTCCGAGCTGCGTCATTTCCTAGTAAATGAGCACCTGATCCTTTTCATGTTCAATATTTTTTGCGTGATAGGTGATTTGGCTATGAACTTCAAGATAGCAAATGCTGAAGTTATCCTTATTTTGTAATAGGCAAGTGTGTGTGTGGAGTCACGATGGATCTGCAGATCAGCTGTGAAATAAAAAGAACGATCTCTCGTGCTTCGTTATTATAAAGCCCACGGGTGGGCCACGTCCTGGGGTAATTTCTTTAGAAATGCAGGGGGGGCCTCTTGGACCACCACCTCACTAGGGCTCTGTTCTAATATGTGCGGGGGCCACTCGGCCCCCACCCACTGCCCCGGGGAGCACCACCACCTCCCAAGGGCATGCAGGTAATAAAAATATAGTTTTTTAAAATAATAATCACATTTTTTATTTTAAATCAAACCCAATTATCTCATTCTAACTATAGAAGATATGAAAGCCAAAATAATTCTATCTCTTTCCCTCTCACTTTCTTTCTCTCTTTCTGTCACTCTTTCAATCAATTTCTCCCTCTCACACACCCACTCACTTACACACTCACTCACAGACCCACTCAGACACTCACGCACTCACTCACAGACCCACTCAGACACTCACGCACCCTTTCACAGACTCACTGACACCCTGTGCACAGCATGGGTTTTGGTGGTTAGTGGGTGTTGGCCGCAGGGTCTGGATGCAGGCCAAGTCTTGCAAGCAACCTTCCCTGCACATGGGTGAAGGCATTTCATGGTGCACGATAGAGGATTGGCTTCAGGGCCTGGCCAGAGGCATCCACTGCCGCGCACGGCCAAAGGCTGTGTGTGGCATTGATTGATTTAACGTATATTAATTAAAATTGCTATACGTTAAAAAAACATAGAAATTCACTGAAAAAAACAAAGCATACAGGGACGTTACAGTTAGGAAATAGAATTTTTTTTAAACAGAGCATTTCACTTAAAGAACGAAGGCCTATATTTATACTCTTTTAGCGCCGCATGCACATCTTTTTTTATGCAAAATCGGCGCAAACTTGCAAAATACAATTGTATTTTGTAAGTTTGTGCCATTTTTGCATCAAAAAGTGGCGAAAATACTGCGCTAAAAAAGTATAAATATGGGCCTAAAGGTTACAGGGACGTTATAGTTAGGCTCACATTTTAAATGTATGAAACCATAGAAATTCTCCAGTTATAGTTAGAGTTACCTCAAGTAACTATAACTTGGGCCCTAAGGTAACTATAACGTGTGCCCTCGCCGTGCACTGCTAATTACCCCACAAGTTACAACACTCATGCCATCTTTCATAACATAATTGATGATATCAAAGTAATTAAAAAAACTGTGCATGGCGGAGGCCAAGGACAAGTTGGCATTGGCATCCAACATCCCCCTTGTTCAGGAGCACCGCAATAGCCAACTTATAATTAAGGATTGGATCTACATACATACCAAGAAGCCCCCCAAGCTGCAAATTAGGCTCATACAGGTCTCCTGCGGATGGCGCATCGAAAGGCGCCCCAGGCTGTGGGTTTGGTCCAGCCTTAATGAAATGCATTCAGGAGAGTGGCCAGCAGTATTTTAGCTGTATGAACAGGACCATTTGGACTTCCAGCACCTTCAAAAGATTTTCCGGTGATGACTGTGAAAGCAGGAAGGAGAGAATTGACATTTGATTTGTGAAGGACATAGCGTTGTAGGGGGAGCAATACCTCTGTTCCATGGTCAAGTGAATCAAGTCATCTCTCGGAGAGCAGATTGTTTTGAAGGCTTAGATGACACAGTACACTTAACAGTTATAAACATTTCAATTAAGTCATGGCATTTGGAAGTCAACAATGATTCAGGATGTTTCTCGGAGAGCTAATATTTCCATTTATTGGTATTTTGGATTGCTGTGAATGTGGGCATGAGCTGCATCTGGAAACATATCAGTATGGGCATTGGGCTGAAAATGGAGTGATAGAGAGCAGCAGGGGCTGGGTGCCCTGATGATGCTTATCAGTGCCGTACGTGAAAAATGTACTATAGTAAAAAAAATTTGAATGGTATTATATGATTTCTGCGTACACTCTCTGTTATGTATGGAACATGGCATGCAGTCCGCGTGGGTATTGTGTTGGAATGCGGGGCTCGTGGGAGGATGACGGGATGCTGGAATGTGGTGAGATGACGGGCAGCACGGCGGTTGGGAGTGTGTAGTCAACACGCTTTGGAGGTGGCTTTGTAATTTTGGAGAAATAAACACGTAACTTTTTACCTACCTCGTGTGGAAGATCCTTGATGACCACAACATAATTTTGGCGACAAGAGGTACGTTACGAGCCACCTCAGAACCTACGCACGGTTTTGGCTTATTTTAGTGCTGGACACAGCATCATCTGCCAACGTCTCTTCTCCCACTAAGGTGAGAATCGCTCCGACGCAGCGTACATCCCTGTGTGCCTTTCTCTTCGAAATTTGGTCGTGCGGCCCCCTCTAAGAGCAGCCTGCGCGCGACTCAAGCTCTCCGCGTGATCAGCGCTGATACTGCCTCGCGTCTCTGCATAAGCACGAGCAAGATGTGCGCGTGCACTCTCTGACTGTCGGAGATTTTCCTGATGATTCTGTACAAGCGCGTATCTTAGCAACCTGGATATCCAGAACAGACTATTTGTGTGAAACACACTTTTCAGTGACTGCTTCTTTGCGCCTGTACTTGGAATAGATTTTAGTACAGTGTCTTATTTGTTTTTTATTCTTAATTGTTATATAATATAACTATAATTTTATTTTTATTTTAGACCATTCATTCAACAGCTTACCAATTTTTGATTTGCAGCAAGTTTTGACTTTCTCTATTCGAGGATAATATTGGTATCTCACAATAGTGAACACTATGCAATCTGTTTCTGCTCCTCCTCCATTTCTTGACACGCCTGGTGAACCACCGGTGTCTTGGCCTCAATGGTTTGATGCATTTGAAACCTATTTAGGGGCTATTGGAGCTTCACGATATAGACCTGAGAGGAAAAAGTTTCTATTACTACACTCATTGGGATTTGAAGGCCGTGAGACTTTGAAACATCTTCCCGATGTCGAAGTGATGGATGGTGAAGAACTGGACGAATATTAAGAGACAGTAATAAAGCTCATCCTGAGATTTGATAAATTGCTGAGTCTTGTAGTACTACACCACAAATTTTTCAAGAGAGTCCAACTACAGAGTGAATCAATTGATTAATTTTCAGCGCTCTCCGTAAATTGTGTGCACAGTGTCAATTTGGTACATTCTGTGATCAGCTGGTCAGAGACCAGCTCATAGGGAATTGTGTTGACAAACACATCCAACAAAGACTTCTTACCATGGGTGATCCGTCGCTTGATGATGTGATTAAGCAAGCATAGAGCATTGAACTGGCTCAAGCTTCTCTTAAGGAACTTTCGTCTCAACGCAAGGAAGAAGAGAAAGCAAGTGTCAACGTTGTCTCTTCTCGTAAAGATCTCAGGACCAGCAATAATCAATTTTTCAAATGTAGCAATATCTGTTTCAGATGTGGGAATCTTCCACATGCAAAAGACTCTAAAGGTTTTCCTGCCAGGAATGTGGTGTGTCACAAATGCGGCCAGACAGGACACTTTGCCAGGGTGTGTCAGAATCCTGGAAACAAGAATGCTAAAATCAGCAGTGTGTGTGATGACAAAGAAATGTCTATTCAATGTTTGGAGAATGAATTTCGTGACATGATTGTGGTTGTCACAGATGAACAAGTTCTTTCAGGAGATCCGGAAGAGTGTGTGGATCCGTATGTGGATATTCGCGTGGGGGATAAAAAACTCCATCTTCTTGTGGATTCTGGTACACGCATCACAATGATAACCTTAGACCTGTTTCAGAAAACGTGGGGTTCTAGGAAACTGTTTCCTCCTGACAGAGCTCCAGTTTCCTATGAGGGAAGGAGGATTTAGTTGGAGGGTTTCATCGAAGATGTGTTGGAGTTCAAGGGGCGCAAAATCTGTGGAAAGATATATGTTGCTGGTCAAGGATCTCAATATTTTAGGTTGGTTCCACCAAGGTCTTTTTGGTATGGTACTGAGACCGGGTATTTCTGAACAAGTGATGGTAGATAAAGACCATAGTGATATTGATTTGTCGACTCTCCATAAGATGTTCCCTAGTGTATTTGAGAAAAAATTTGGGTGTATCAAAGGTTTTAAACATAGTATCAAAATTAAATGTGACGCCATACCCATTAAGCACAAATTAAGAGCAATCCCTTTCAGTTTGAGGGATGACCTTAAGTTAGAATTAGAGCAACTACAGTTGTCAGGAGTAATTGAGCCGATTGAGTCTAGTTTATGGTTGTCTCCTATTGTCGTCGCTCGCAAACACAGTGGCGAGATGCGTTTGTGTGTTGATTTGAGGAGTCTCAACAAAGAGATTTGGGTCGACTCCTTTCCACTACCCAGAATCAATGATTTGCTTGAGAAATTGAATGGGACAGTATGGTTTTCAAAAATTGATTTAGCATCGGCATATCACCAGGTTGTCCTTGAAGAAGACTCCAGACATTTTACGGCTTTCAACACACCTTTTGGTACTTTTCAATTTCGTAGGATGCCTTTCGGTCTTGCTTCGGCGGCTTCAGTCTTCCAACGTATCATGTCACATCTACTTAAAGATATTGATGGGGTCCTGGTGTTTCAGGATGATGTGTTGATTTTTGCCAAATAGCTATTAGAACATGACACAGTGCTGAAGCTAGTCTTACAGATTTTTGAGGAGAATGGGGTGGTTGTTAAAGAGGACAAATGTGAATTTTGGAAAAAAGAGATAGAATTTTTGGGACATGTTGTTTCATCGGAAGGAGTCAAACCGAGACCTGGGTTGGTGGATGCTGTTCGAGAGTGTCTTCCGCCAAAGAACAATGACGAGCTTCGCTCTTTTGTTGGGTTGTGCGAATTTTACTCCAGGTTTATTCCTAATTACACCTCCAAAATGAAATCTTTATCCAATATGTTGAAGAAAAGTGTTGAATTTATGTGGGGCGCGGAGTGTCAGGACACGTTTGATTTGGTAAAATCCGAAATGACTAATGCTGAGGCACTACGTCCATATGATCCAGCATTAAGGTGTAAGATTACGGTTGATGCCAGTAAGTACGGTTTGGGTGCTGTCCTTGTCCAGGACACTGAACAAGGTGAAGCCACGATCAGTTATGCTTCTAGGGTATTGAGAGAAGCTGAATTGAACTACTCAGTAGTAGAGAAAGAGTTATTGGCTTGTGTCTGGGCTAGCAAAAAGTTTAGGAGTTATATATGGGGCAGAAGGTTCGTTATTGTGACAGATCATAAACCGCTACTTTACATTCTCAGTGGAGATAAAACCAACTATACTACACCACGCATTGCCCGCCTTACCACTAAATTGTTACAATATGATGTGGAGGTTAAGTTTTTGCCTGGGAAATTTAATGTGAGAGCGGATTTTCTTTCTAGATTACCTATGGGGACTCTGGATGATTTTGACTCTGAAGATGATAGAGAGGATTGTTTTGTTGCCACTGTGGATCTTCCAGCATCCAAGGCCTTCCTCCCTATGACATACGTTCAGGTCGGATAGATTTGGCACATGAAGGACACTTTGGAGCGACAATGACCAAGAGGAGGTTGAGGGAAAGTTATTGGCGGCCATCCATGGATAAAGAGGTTGATGTTGTGGTCAAAAGGTGTGTGGTTTGCAATTCTGCGGAAAAGGGTTTGAAAGTACGTACGCCACCTTTGCATCCCATTGAAGTGCCTGAAAGACCGTGGTCTAAGGTGGGAATAGACATGGTTGGGCAGTTTAATTTCTTTCCCCACAATTTACGGTATGCATTTGTTCTTATGGATTATCACAGTAGATGGCCTGAAGTTCGCTTTTGTGCTGTACCTTCAGCGTCCAATGCTGTTATATTTCTTAAGGAAGTGTTTATGCGTGAGGGCTTTCCGGAAACTATTATTTCGGACAATGGTGTACAGTTTGTGAGTTCTGAGCTGGAAGATTTCTTAAGACAATCTGATATTAGACATTTGAAAAGTTCTTTATATCAGCCCTAAACTAATGGTTTGGTTGAAAGGATGAATAGAGTGGTTGGTGACTGTATAAAATGGGCTAGACGCAATAATTACGACATTACTAAGGCTGTGAGTAACATGTTGTGGGTATATCGTTCCACACCCCACTCATTAACTAATATATCACCTTTTGAGGCACTAAGAGGTCGTAAACCTAATACTGTCCTGTTCCCATCATGGTTAGCGAGTAATTTGAAAAACAAAAGATCAAGTGGAGGGATGAGTGTGGTTGAGTGGGAAAAGGTGAGGTCAGGACAAGAGCGCATGAAAAGAAGATTTGATACTATTAAAGCCACCAAGTTGTGTATTGTTGGCCCTGGAGACTGGGTGCGTATAAAGAAAAGCATGGCTGTTAAAAAAGGTGATGTTTGTTTTGGTAAACCAGTCAGAGTGAGAAAAGTTTGTGGGAATGTAATTATGGTTGATGATGGTTGTTGGTGGAATTTATCCAAAGTTGTAAAACTTTCCGAGGGTTCGGTGTCGAGTGCTTGTGGTGAGTGTGATAACAGTGAGGATGGAGAAAGGAGCTACGGTGGGAGTTCTAAATTACATGCTGAAGATTCACATAAAGTTGATTCTCATAAGTCTGCTTTAGATAGTTTGGAAGATTTTCCACGCAGATCTTCCCCTGAAAGATGTTTACCATGGAAATTAAGACCTGATCACTAATTTCGTTCAATTTTGTTGTACTATTCATGGTTGTTTGTTTTGGGGATATTTCGTTTTACTGTTCTCTGTCTTTTGTTTTAAAAAAAAAAAAGAAGGTGGGAGATGGTATGTTATGTATGGAACATGGTATGCAGTCCTCGTGGGTATTGCATTGGAATGGGGGCTCGTGGGAGGATGACAGGATGCTGGAATGTGGTGAGATGACGGGCAGCACGGCTGTTGGGAGTGTGTAGTCAACACACTTTGGAGGTGGCTCTGTAATCTTGGAGAAATAAACACGTAACTTTTTACCTACCTCGTGTGGAAGATACTTGATGACCACAACACTCTCCCATCCTCGTTTATTCAAAATTAATTTTTTGGGGTGCAGTTGAGAAATCTAAGTAATTGGCAGACACGTTTTGAGATTGTTCAGGTATTTGTTACTTTGAAGTATTGAGAGGAAGAGTGTCCTACATCAGCACAGGTTGGAAGTGAATGGCATAGATCCACACTGGTCACAGGTATTTTACCAGAGGTCTTTGCTGATTGATCAATCTAAGTGTTGTCTCCGGAAAAATGTACCTTTCAATTATAAATTGGTAAATGTACAGCACGTGTGCTTTGGTATTGTTTTTTGATATTATTAAGTAAATAAGTATTGGCAGTGTTTTCTTTATGTTCACACATCACGTGTTCTGCTTACTGCATACATAGATGAATGCGCTCTACATGTGTGAAAAAGGCTGGTTCTCAGCCGAAACACTTTATGTTAACTGTGGCACCGGAATGAAGATGGTGTTTAAGATTGGATTCTGAGTCATGTCGAAGTCTATTTTTTTAACTTTATGAACAGGTTGTATACATAGGTTGTGAATGAGTGTAGTTTGGACAAGTCGTCATCGGAATCTGACACCCTCTTGTTCAGGAGCACCGCGGTAGCCAACTCATAATTGATGGATAGTATCTACATATACACCGAGGAGCCCCCCAAGCTGCAAATTAGGCTTATACGGGCCTCCTGCGGGCAGCGCATAGAATTGTGCCTCAGGCTCTGGGTTTGGTCCAGCCTTAATGAAATGCATTCGGGAGAGGGGTCAGCAGTATTTTAGCTGTATAGATGGGACCACTAGGACTTCCAGCAACTTCAAGAGAAATATAAGTAATTGGCAGACACATTTTCAAATTTTTCAGGTGTTTGTTACTTTGGAGCATTGGGAGGAAGAGTGTCCTAAATCGGCATGGGTTGGAAGTGAAAGGCATAGACCCGACACTGGTTGCAGGTATTTTACCCGAACTACTTGTCCTAGAAATAAAGAAGTTATTTTCCAACCAAAATAGCAACATATCAATCAGCATCATGAAATAGTCATATAAATAGATTGATTTATCCCTGAAAAAAATCTTACAAGCTTGAACTCCTAGATTGTGATTGATACAGTTGTACAAAGAGACCACACCTATTTTTACTAACCAATAATCAGGGAGCCACGGGAGCTTCCCTATCTTAGTTATGAAGTTTGTGCTATCCCTACAATACAAAGTATGGGCCAAAACATATAGAAATAGGAAGGAGTCTAAATACATGGATGTGTATTCCAGCAAGCTGCTATTGGCAGAAACGATTGGTCTCCCAGATGGGGTAACCTTATCCTTGTGCACCTTGGGTAGCTCATAGAAACAAGGGGCAGTAGGTTTTCTAATATGTAAGAACTAATATTCCTCTCTGCTCACAAGACCACTTTCTCTCCAGTTTAGAAGCAACCATGGAATGTCTGTATGGTTCTCTTATACGCCTCTAAAGAGTTGACCTTATAGCTGCCCGAAAGCCTAAGCTGCCTGTTAGCCTCCTATCTGGACTTACTGATGTCCCACAGTACCACATTCCCTCCTTGTCTGAGGGCTTAATGAAACAACTTGGATCATTATTTTGTGTACCTAATGCCATCCTCTGCCCCCTAGTGACAGATGTGCATGATTATTATTGGTGTTACACCAGATGCACGTCAATTCACAAGTTACTATCTCGTTTAATGTGTCAATACTATCATGGGGTGTCACAGGATTACATTTGGATATCGGTTTAAAAACACTAGAGGCCGTACCATCTGTTGTCAAGCCCAGTTGACTCAAAAGATCCCTCTCAGTGGTCCAAACCGTTACCTCACCTTCTAATTCAACCAATCTTGGAAATCCCTCCATACCACCTAGGCACAGATCGTCACTATGTTAAATGCATAACTGAAATTTACTTTCTGGGTACGAGAGTGGATGTGACAGTGTCTGTATGGGTGTGAAAGTGGGTGCAAGAGTATCTGGACGTGAGACTCGGTGTGACAGTGACTCTCCGAGTCAGAGTGTGTATGTGAGAGCGTCTGTCTGAGTGTGAGAGTGCATCTGCCTGGGTGTGACAGTGGGTGTGAGTGTATCTGTCTGGATGTGAGACTGGGTGTGAGAGTATCTGGTTGTGAAAGTGGGTGTGAGAGTGTCTGGTTATGAGACTGGGTGTGAGAGTGTCTCTATGGGTGTGAGAGTGAGTGTTTGAGTGTCTGTCTGGGTATGGCAGTGGGTGTGAAAGTGCCTGCTTCGATGTGAGTGTGAGAGTGTCTTCAGGGTGTGAGAGTATCTGTATAGGTGTGAGAGTGGGTATGAGAGTGTTGGTCTTACTATTTCAGTTGGTGTGTGAAAATATATATTTTTTGGGGGGGTTGACGGATCACCCCGAAACCTTGAAAACCGCAGCTGAACTGACTGAAGTATAAGTTTTGAAAATTTTGTGAAGATTCATCAAGCGGTGCCAAAGTTTTTAGCAAAAGAAAAAATGCCCCTCCTATGGAAACTAGCTTTGAGAAACTAGTTCCTAACTATAGCTACCTTATGGTGACTGCCATGCCTAGTTATCTGATCAATAATTTCACTGCAGATATTACACTGACATTATCACTGATGTTATCAAAGATGTCATGAGTTCTGTAATTTGTGAGGAAATTAGCATGGCGAGGGCGTGAGTTATAGTTACCTTAGGGCATGAGTTATAGTTACTTAAAATAACTCTAAAATGCTTTTTCCCCATGCGTCTTTCCATTAGGGATTTTGAACAGCAATAGCGCCTGAACCAGTGAACGGAATAACATCACATGTTAGAAAGGTTGCTCTTGGTCCAGAAAAAGACCTTTTTTGTTATTTGGTGTAAATCCATTCAGTAGTTTTTGAGAAATTAATGAAAATCCAATTTTGTTTACATAGGGACGTGAAGGATTCATGAACCCTCCTGATCTCATGCTGAGAGCTGATTGGCTACCAACATTTCAACAAAGATAAAAAAAAGAAAAGGGACCAGGGTAGGAACACCTTTACACCTTAGCTCTGTTGCTGTGATCCCAGAGGGACCTCCTAGAGCAAAAATATTTTTTTTTTAAACAATTCAGCAGGAGTCATGGTGGAAAATAAAAAATAAAAAAATCAAGTGCAGGCTCCCATGCTTGTTTAAATGCAGCCCTGGGAGGGCCTGATTCCAAGGGCATTTACATTTTGAATGCGGGGCCACCCAAGCTCCTGCAGCCATGGGGACTGCAACCTCTCCAGGGCTTTAAACAGCCCCCCACACCCCAAGGGACCACCACCTCCCTGGGGTAAAGATGGCAGTGAATTGGGGGGTGCACCCCCACAGCCCTTGGGACCACCACCACTCCAGGGCAAAGATTTATTTGTGTGTGGGGGACACTGCGGCCTCCCACAGCCCCGGGGACCACCACCTCCTTGGGGCTAAAATAAAACAACGAGGGGGGGTCTGTTTTATATCCCCCGCCCCTTGGACTGCCACCTCCAGAGGACAATACACATTGAAGGTGGCCACGTGGCCCCCCCTGTGGAGCCAATGATGGCTTTGGGGAACCCCAGGGCTGGCTCCTACTATGTCCCACAATGCCTACCCCCGGGACATAGCTGTTTTCGTTTTGCTTGGTGGGAGCTGACAGCTCCAACAAAGCAAAAGTAAATAAAGTCCACTTTCTTCCAGTGAGAGATGTCAAACAGCTCCAGCTGGCAGAAACTAGAGTTTTCACCTGTTTCCCTGAATGCAAATATGTGTGCAGGGAAACAGATAAAAACAATGCACCCGCAAGCAGAGAGCTGCCATTTAAAGAAGCTCCCTGCTTGTGGGAGCAATTCTGATTCCCACAGGCCATCCGGCTAAGAAAACAGGGGACTTTATGCTTCCCCCGCGGTACTCTCTCTCTCTCTCTCTCTCTCTCTCTCTCTCTCTCTCTTTCTCTCTCTCTCTCCCTTCCATCCCATAGTGGGATGGAAGGGATAGAGAGAAAGAGATTGTATTGCAATGGTCTCTTGTTACGATGACTTCAAAGAGTCAGACTAGCAAGATGTTTGGTAAGAATGTTGTAGTTACATTCTGATGGACAGCAGACCATGGTCACTTTTGGCCTAATGGTAAAGCTCTTGGACTATCACTCAATAGGCCGAAGGTTCAAATCATTGTATCCCATGGCAGTGCGTCTGTTTATTTTCCAGTGTTTTGACTGTTAAACATTCCTAGTGATGTAACATTGAAGTCTTTTTCCACTCAAAATCTTTGGGTTCAATGTCATAGCTAAGTCTGGACACAACGTGCTAAGGAGTCACTTTTGGTCTAGTGTTTAAGTTCTCAGACCTGTACATTGAAGGATGAGTGTTCAAGTGTACTTGTGTATGTGGTCATTTCCCTGGGTCCCTGGGACTGACATTGGCCGGGGCTGGGGGGATGATTGGCCCCTCTCCCCCCTAAAAAAATGTTTAGAAGTCTGGACCCTGGAGGATGTGGTCCCTGGGGCCGAAAGCAGCTGAGGCAAAGGCCTCTGACAACAGAAAGCAGGTGTTGTGTTATTAGAGCCCATTTAGTAGTGATCTGCCATCTGGAATGGTGGCAGGAACACATGCCAAAATAAAGGACATTTTTCACAGCTCTTTGTTTGAAGTGGAGATGACAAATGGGGCTGTAATGAACTGTAACCATTGATTCCTAGAGCCACCCAAGACTTTCTCTCTGTCGCCCCAACAGGATAAAAAAACAGTCATGCACTTGCAGGGGGGAAGACTTCTAATCTCTCTACCTATGTGGCTGGAGGGAGGGCTATGACTCCTGTATCTGGAGGAAGATTTGGGCTATTTTAGTTGAGGGACCCTGGGAAGGACTGCAGTAAACTGAGAAAGCGCGTGCTGCAAAATGAGGACATATTTCTATGATAAATCAACAGGTGACACATGTATAAAATTCTCCAATCCCTGCATGTTGCACAGGATAAGACATGCACTTTACTATCAACTCCAGTAATGTTTCTTGTCAAGTTAAGAAAACATCTTGAAGAAAGAAGTGCTGGAACCACTCTCCAAGTGGTTTGTATCGTTTTCCATTATACAGTGATACAGAAAGCAGAAGAAATCCTGACTCCAACAGGGCCCACCTGACCAGTGTGGACTGACCTTCCAAAAGCCATGGTTGGAAAGAGGGCTAGTGCTTCAAAATATGCCCTGAGGATCTTCAACCTGTGGAGAACCAGAACAAGCTTCTGAAACTGCAACTTCGAGTTTTTCCCCTTTCTAGATAAGAAATCCAGGTTAGTCCCTCTCTGAACATTTTGCAGTGAAGAAACAGGCTTCATCCAGACATCATGATAGTATGACATGCTGCTAACGGTGGGTGCTGGGCACAAATATTCCAAGCCCACTGAATAGCATTATAGGAAAGGCTAGCAGTGTTCACAGAATATAAGAGCTGGATAAAGTGTGTGGAAAGGATGCACAATGAGAAAGCTTCCTAATGATAAATTACAATTCCCATTAGACCATGAACTCTCAAATAATTTGGTCACACAGGAGCCTCCTTGGATATCTGTCTTATATTTGTTCAGAAACGTTTTATGTGGATCTGGGATTTCCTTTGCAAGGAACAGTTACTTCCTTTGGAGTTACATGGTGGATGTTGGTAACACACATACATGCTCTGGAGTTGTGTTGTGTAAACAAGCTTTGAAGTGTTCTGTGTTTTTAACATGAACTTTTATGAAGACTGTAGGATTGTCACCTTGCATTTAAATTTTATCCTGTCCCTGAAGAGGAGGAGTTCTTAGGTCAGGGCTATGGTACAATTGTTATGTATATGTGTGTAAGGTATTCAGAGTTCTAGAAGTGACCATAAAAGTTGCAATAATAAGAATCACAGGAAATTGTTTTTTTATTTACTTTAAAAATGTTTAAACGTATATATAGCAGCACTGCTCACTCTTCAATTAAAATGAAGAAAGCACAACCACCGTAAAGTTATAGTTAAGTTAGAGTTTCTATAGGAAACGTGGTTTTGTTTCACTGACAACTTAAGCAAATCTTCACCAACCTTTCAAAAAAACAAATATTTCATCCCAGCTGATGCTTGAAAGTTTTTGAACCGATCTGCCTTGTAGAGCTCAAGAAAAAAGAGGGTTCCCAAAACATTGATTTCCCATGTTAACGTCTATTGTAAACTTTTGTAGCGGCTATAGAAAAAAACAGCTCAACTGAATTACACCAAATTTGGCAAAAAGTTAGAGCACTACTCAAAAAGAGTGCTCTTTGTGATTTGTTGTACATCTTGTCTTTCATTTGTGTTATATTTGCACTCAAAGAGGTACTCAGGTGGTCATGAAGAGGGTTAAAATAAGGTATATCTGGATTGATGGTTTCCAGATATGGTCTGATTGGCCACTTTAAGGGGGTGTAGTCAGTCCTGTTTGACTGGCCACCAACAACATGTTGTAGCAGCCATTACAGGGCTCAAGGACATGATACCTGTGTCATGAAAATTTATTAAAAACATTTGTAAGGGGCCAGGGTGAACCTCGATAATTGATTTCTGATGCTAAAATTAAACATCATAAATTGTGATAACATTATCTTATTCTGGATTATTATAGTGTAATCCGCTTTTACATAATTTCTATGCGAAAAAGAAAACCTTTATTCTGTTCATGTCTAAAGGAAATGCTTTAGGTTTTACAGTTTTGATTCTATCAATATTACTGTAGGTGTGCTACACTTGTTATCATAAAAAAGAAAGGTAGCACAATAGTTGGTCATTAGAACACTATAGGGAGGGAGTGAGCAGGGTCACAGACTTAAATAGAGGACAGGAAAGAGGGAGCTATGGCAAATGTAGTAAACTGACTCAGACAGGTGGGAGGGGCAATATTAGTACAACAGAACACATATGGCAGACAGGAGGGACATTGGCAGAACAACAGACAATGAAGGACAGGGACAGGGGTAAAAGCTAACCATGCCGGACAGCTGAAAGGGTGTTGAAGCACAGTGAACCATGGAGTGCAGGAGAGAGTGGCAGTGGCAGAATGAGCCAAGGCAGCACAATGAACCATGGAGGGCAGGAGGGAAGGAAGAAAGGGCAGGACACTGTACCATGGAGGACAGGAGTGAAGGGATACTTGCAGTGACTCGGACAACAGAGGGCAGGGAAAACAGGGAGTCAGTGGCAGCACAATGGATCATGCAGGGCAAGCAGAAGGAGGAGGAGTGGCAACACACCATACCATGGAAGGCAGGAGGGAGGAAATAGGACCATGGACTCAAACAATGGAGTACATGTGGGATGGAACAAGGGAAACTAGTTGATTGCATAAGTCAGGCGGAGAGTGGAAGAGTCAAGACAATGGACCCAACAGGGCAAGTAGGAGGGGCAGTGGCAGCACAACGGACCATGGGGTGCAGGAGAAAAAGGGTAGGGACATGCACATGGACAACAGGGAACAGGGGATGGAGGCAAGGACAGCAAGCTAATTACACATGGCAGGCAGGAGGAGATCTGGCAGCACAATGGAGAGCAGGCGGGAGGAGGCATGGTCCCGCACATGACAACAGAGGGCCAAGTGGAGGAAGGACAGTGGAAGTACAATGCACCATGGAGGGCAGAAGAAGAGTATATGGACAATGGCGGGAAGACAGTAGGGGAGTTAGGAGCAGTAAACTGACCATGCAGGGCAGACAGTAGAGACAGTGGCAGCACAACAGACCTTGCATTTCAGGTGGGGGCAATGGCAGCAAAACCAACCATGGAGGATAGGGGAAAGGAGCTAGAGGTATGGACTTTGATGATGGAAGGCAGATGGGAAGGAGTATGAATGGAAAGCTAACCATATCGGACTATCAGAGCGGGTAGCATAACAGAGTGTAGGACAAGAAGGTAGTCAGAGGCAGCTCAATAGACTATGGAGGGAAGGAGGAATCAGGCAGGGGTATGCTCTCAGACAACAGAATGCACAGGGGAGAAGGGCAGGTGCAGCAAGCTAACCATGCAGGGCAGGTAGAAGAGCAGTATCAGCGCAAGAGGCCATAAAGGGCTGGAGTGAGAGGGCAGAGACGAGGACTCAGAAAACAGAGGGCAGGAGGAGGGCAGTGGGGTAGAGACAACAAGATAACCACAAGGTTAACGAGGAGGGGCAGTAGCAAACACTGGACCATGAAAGGCAGGCAAGAGGGGAAGTGGCAGCACAACAGAACATGGAGGGCAACACAATGGACCGTAGAAGGCAGAAGCAAGGGGACAAGGGTGCAGGGGAGAGGTGACAAGAGCAATAAACAGCAAACTGGTCACATAGGCAGGCTAAAAGGGACATTTTCAGCACAATGGACCACAAAGGGCATGTGGAGGGGGCAGTGGTAGCACAATGGACCATGGAGAGAAGGAAGGAGGGGGCAGGGCCATGAACAAGGACAACAGAGACAGGGGGAGGGGGAGGGAGGTAACAACAGCAAGCTGACCACACAAGGCAGGCAGGAATGGCCTTACCAGCACAATGGACCATGGAGAGCAGGAGGGAGGCATCATGAGCCCGTACAAGGACAATTGAGGGGAAGAGGGTGAGAAGAAGGATCGGAAAGCCAATCATGCACGGGAGGTATGAGGGCCAGTTGAAGCACAATGCATCACAAAGGGCAGGAGGAAGAGGCTTGAACACAGACAAGCGAGCGGATGAGGGAGTATGGTGGGGAGCAATTAAACCATACATTGAAAGTGGGAGGAGCAGTGGCAGCACAATGGACCACATAGGGCTAGATTAAGGGGGCAGATGCATGAACTAGGACAACAGAGGCAGGAGGAAGACAGGAAAGGTAAGGCAACAAGTTAACCATGGAGGGTAATCAGGAAGGGCAGTAGCAGCACATGAGACCATGCAGGGCAAGTGGGAGGGGCAGTGGCAGCACAACAGACAGTGTAGGACACAAGGGAGGTGATAAGGGAAAGTGGCAGTGATCAGGGCACGGGTAGCAAGCTGACCACTGAGGGCAGGCAGCTGAGGCAGTGGCAGCGTAACAGACATTGCAGGTCAGGCAGAAAGGGCAATGGCAGCAAAACGGATCATGGAGGCTGGGAGAGAGCGGATGGGGCACGGACGATGGAAGAAAGGGGGAGGGGTAGAAGCAGATAGCTGACCATGTTGGGAAGGCAGGAGGTGCAGTGGCAGCACAGCAAACAGTGTAGGGCAGGCAGGAGAAGCAGTGTCAGATCAATGGACCACGGAGCTGGGTCAAGACTAATTTGCATATGGCTGTGTCCAAACTAGGGTGGTGAGCAAAAAACTGATGGATTGAACCCAGATCTGTGACTCAAGCCAGCCTGCCTGATACCTTAAAACCGGTCCCAGGATGGTTGTTTCTGGTCCAGGGAGGACCTGGAAGTTTGGGATGCACTGTTCCCAATGGGAGCAGTGTCAAGACTGATTTGATTATAGCTTGGTCCAAACTGGGGTGTCATGGTGAGCAAAAGAACTGATGGACCCAGAGCTATGACTGGGGTGAATGTTTGATTTGTTCTGCATTCAGTCCATCATCTATTCTTTTTGCAATGTACAATGGAGGGCAGGAGGATGGGGACACAGGCATACACACTGACAGAGTGCATGTGAGAGCAGGACATGGGCAGCAAGCAAACCTTCACGTGGCAAACAGGAGTGGCAGTGGTAGCATAATGGACCATGTAAGGCTAAAGCGAGGAGAGGGCATGGACTAGAAAAGTGGAAGGCAGGAGGAGATGAGAAGGGGAAGGGACAACAAGCTAGCCATGAAGGGTAAGAACAAGAAACAGTAGTAACACACTGGACCATGAAAGGCAGGAGGGAGGGGGCAAGAACATGGACTTGACCAATAAAGGATAGGTCGGAGGAGGATAGAAGCAGGACGCCAAGGATAAAGGAAAAGTGGGAAGGGCAGTTACAGCACAAAATACCACACATGGCAGGATGGCGAAGGCAGGGCACAGACTTGGACAAAGGAGGACAGGGAGGAGGAGGGCAGCAAGCTGACCATGGAGAAAAGGCCTGCATGGGCATGACCACACAACAGACTATGCAGAGCAGGAGGGAGGGGGACGCAGCACCCACATAGAAAGAATTAAGGGCTGGGAGTGTGGGGGCAGGAGCAGAAGCAGCAAGCTAACCATGTAGGGAAGGCTGGCATGTTCAGGGGCAGTAAGCTGTCCTCGGAGGGCTGCTGGGATAGGGGCAGGGGCACATAGATGGTGGATGGAGGGCAGGTCAACAGGGGCAAAACTTTGACCAAGGAGAGGAGGTCAGGATGGATAAGGTCAGCATAATGGACTATGGAGGGTTGGAGGGAGGGGCAGGGGCATGCACATGGAGAAAGGAGAGCGGGGGTTGGGGGAATCAACAGGGGTAGTAACTGATGATGAAGGGTAGGATGAGCCAGGACCACTGGGAGCAAGAGGAAGGGACAGGAGCAAACATACAGAGAATCAAAAATAGGGGGATGGAGGCAGGAGCAGCAAACTGATCACAGAGGGCAGGAGGGAAGGGTTGATGAACACAGAGAAAGAACAGAATGCTGTGACCACAGAGGTCAGAAGGTGGGGGCAAGGGCAAACAGTTAGAACATTGAGGGGTACAGGATCAGTGACGGCACGCTGGCCATGGAGAGCAGGCTACAGTGGGTTGACCACCATCAGGGGCTAGGGCTGTGCTACCCCCTTTTGCAAATGTCCAAAGCCTATGCATAGTGGAGGTGTTGACTGATTATGCTCAAGAAAACAAAGAAATCATGAAAAAGCAAAGGTTAAATAGACATTATAGTAAGGTATGGTAATATGATCTACCCTAACATTAAACCTCCAGATATTCACTGAAAAACAATGGTTAAAGTGACATTATATTGTTAGATATGGTAATAAAATCTTAGCTTACATTAAAGAAAAGCCCTAGAAATTCACAACAAAATAAAAATCAAAAAATAAAATAATGTTGCAGTTAGGTGTTTGTTAAAAATTGGGTCTCTAGTTGGCAGAGGTATAAACCCTTGTCCAAGTAATGACCACAATCCTAGTCAGGGTAAGTCACAATCCAATCCAAATCATGTGCTCACTCTCTGGTAGCTTGGCACAGAGCAGGCAGGGTTAACTTAGAAGGCAATGTGTAAAGAATTTTTGCAATAACTCATACAGTAACACAGTGAAAACACCATAAAAATACACCACACGGATATAGAAAAATAGATAGGGGCATATTTAAGAGCCCCTAGCACCATTACAATGGCACATTAGCATCACTTTTTGACGCAAATGTGGTATTAGAAGGCCAAAAACACCACACTGTATTCACAAAGTGGTGCTCTGCATGCATTGTGCCACTTTGTAACCCTTTGTGCTACATTATGCCTGCACCATTTGTTTCAGTACATTTAACGTCTGCTCTTGGCAGGCGTTAAAATGAGGCTTCCATTTGTTACAATGGGCCTTTGGGTGCTTTGCAGGATTACCGTCAGAATTTTTTATGCTATTCCTGTAAAGTGCAGGACTAGCGTAAAAAATTCTGACGCTACTCCCATAACTACCACCATGGTCGTATTTTAAATACGGCACACACATGGTGACTTTAGGGGGGTGCTTAGGGGCACAGTAAAAGTTGTGCTGCCCCATAATATTTATTTGCATAAAATAAGATAAGAACAAGAAAAATGCACAAGTTCAGATATCACTTTTTAAAGGTTTAAAAGAGTCTCAATCTCTAAGAATCAGTGGTTATATTCTTGTAACCCACAGTACCTGGGATGCGTTAAAAATAACGATGGTCAGAGAGTAGGAGATGCGTTGAAATATAAGGCACTGCGTTGGATTTTCTGGCGCGCCACAGAGAAAGCATTGTTTCTTTCCAAGCTGCAAGGTGATGCATTGATTTCCAGGTTCCTCACTGGGATGTGGGGATATTTTGATGCACAGGGAGGATGCGTTGAAAGTCCTTGATGCACTGGTAGAAAGAAGCAAGTGCTGTGTCGATCCGGTAGGCACTACAGTGATTTTTCAGCTGTGAGGCAGGTGCTGCGTCAGATTTCCAGTTGCGAATCAGGTGCTGTGTCGTTTCAATCAACAGAGCAGTAATTTTCCAGCCATGATGCAGGTGCTGCCTTGATTTCTGTAGCTGTTGCTTTGCAGCGATATTCTGACACACGAGGATTTCCTGAAGGGGTGAATTTTTTGTTGGCCCTGAGACTTCAGAAACAGGAGGCAAGCACAATACAAGCCCTTGGCAAGCACTTTAGGAGGAAGGCAGAGTCCTTCCAGCAGTGTCAGGAGCACCAGGCAGCTTGGCAACATGCAGGAAAGCAGTCCTTCAGCAAAGCAGTCCAGATGAGTCCTTTGGGAAGCCAGGCAGTCTCTCTGACAGAGTCTAGGTGTAGGACCAGAAGTGTCTGATTTGGTGGGGTCAGAGACACAGTTTATATACCAAGAAATGCCTTTGAAGTGGGGGAAACTTCAAAGAGTGGTTTTGAAGTGCATAGGTTCCCTTATCAGCCCAGTCCTGTCTGCCAGGATCCCTGTGGAGGATTATCCTGTGAGGACAGGCCACTGGCCTTTGAAATGTAAGAGATATCCCCTCCACCCTTCCTGCCCAGGGAGACCCATTCAGTATGCAGATGTGACTGAGTGTCCTGTGTTTATGGCTGTCTGGGTGAAATGCACAAGGGGATCTGTCAACCAGTACAGACCAGACATGGATTGGAGGCAGCGCTGCAAGGCAGGGATGGCATTAAGTGCAGAGAAGCTCCCACTTTCTAAAAGTGTCATTTCTAAAATAGTAATATTAAATCCACCAGTAAGCAGAAGTTTCTATTACCATTCTAGCCATACTAAACATGACATGGTTACTCCTTTCCAATCAGAATCTGCCACTTAACAGTATATGAGGGTAATTATAATGCAAGTCTATGAGAGGAGCAGGCCTCACAGCAGTGGAAAACGAGGTGAGTTTTCCAGTACAAGGACACGTAAAACACACAAGTACATGTCCTGCCTTTTACCTAAATAGCACACTGCCCTATGAGTTACCTAGGGCCTAACTTAGGGGTGACATATGTACATATGTAGAAAAAGGAGGGGTTTAAGGCTTGGCAAGTAGTTTTAAATATCAAGTTGAAGTGGCATCAACAGGCCTTGCAATGGCAGGCCCAAGACATGGTTAAGGGACTAGGTATATGTGTTGAGAAGGGGCCACTCACCTGAAAAGCAGGATGTGTGCAGGGCGATGGTATGCTCCCGACCTCCTGGAACACCTCTCGGGACTTCCTGGTGGACACAGAAACCCCAGCAGGTGTCCCAAAAGGAAAGGGGGAGTGGAAGAGAAAGACACAAAACACTGCCACGTCTTGCCGGTCCAGCCAGGCACCCTGTATCTTCGGGGGCAGGTAGTTGTTGACAGAGTGAAAGTAGAGTTAGAGCACTCTACTATCAAACAAGGGCATTAATTATATCACGTATAACTTTCCTGCATGTATAGAGTTAAACTAAAATGAACAAAAACAATCCAAGAAATACAAATGTCTTCTCTGAGTTTAAACAGTTAGGATGGCACAGTTTGGTTTGGTTTCACTGTGTGTGTGAAAAACCCTTCAAAAGCAAATTCCTCTAACCTGAAACACAGGCATGAATGACACAATTTAAAGCCAATAGTTATGTTATTAGAGAAAGAAAAGTCACATACATGCTCTTTTAAACTTGCACTATCACGTTTTGTAGTAGTTGAGCTCAAGCAGATTTCCTGAAGCACATTTAGGCAAGTAACTACAATAATAATGTAGAAAGTTCAGAAATACATTTGTCTCTTCAAGATAAGCACTCTGCCAAAATACGAGGTCTGAAATACACCAGCTGTTCTAGGAAAGCGTGGCGCTCAAAGAGCAAACTTCCTGGAGAATACTAGTCACTTAGCTGCAGTCTTTTCCGGAGTGCTGGAGGAATGCCTGGTGTCAGCTGGTACAGGAACAAAGAAAAGAATTGCCTCAAAAGTCCTAAATACGAGGATGACAGCAGGGGCTTGACTGCCAAATCAGATGCTGAGATTAGGAAGCAAAACAAAGCCAAGCAGGGAGGTATGCTTCACTCTGCTTTTTATAGCCAATCAGGAAAGCAGTTGAGTTTCAACATGTGGATGAATCACCACACCCAATTAGAAGCACATGTCTACAGCACATGTCTACACCATACCCAATTAGAAGCACATGTCTACACCTGCTCACATTAGCAAACAAGCATTGCTAAAACCAATTGTGTAACACCGCACATTAGGTTTACTTAGGAACATGAAGGTTTAACCAAGAACAGAGATATGATTTAACCCTAATCCCTGGGGATGCTGACAGATAACACAGGAGGCACCTTGGGGACTCCTGACAATATGGGTGGCACAATCAGTGCTGCAGGCCCAGTAGTAGCATGTAATTTACAAGCCCTGGGCACATGTTGTGCACTTTACTAGGGACACAAGTAAATTAAATATGCCAATTGGGTATGAGCCAATGTTATCATGTTTTTAGGAAGAGAGCATATGCACTTTAGCACTGATTAGTCAGAAAAAGAGGAAGAGGAAGGCAAAACATTTGGGATCACCCTTCAGAGAGGGCCATTTTCCAGCAGTGTAGAAATTAATTAAAAATGAATGCTTAAAAACTAAAAAAAATCTGAATAGCCAGATTTAGATCATTGAGCTAACCTATTTTGAATAATAAAAAATTTGGTAACAATAAATATCAATAACAATATTTTTGTTATTAATTTTATTACATTTTTTTTCAAAATTCAAGATAGGTTTTGAACTATCTTATAATTAAATTAGAAATACGTACTGTTTTAGACATATTATAAGATTATTTTGTATCTATTTACCTTCTTTAAAAAATTGAGAAATTTATATCAATTTAATTTTATTTCTTATGGGCCTTTATTTCAAGTCCCTACTGACATTATTTTCAATGGGATGATGTTGCAGTGCCAGTGGTTGACCATGTGTCATGCTGGACCTACTACCAAAGTGTAAGTTACTAAAAAAGTTTAAGTTGCTAAACAAATGCAGTTAAAGCATACCCAAAAGTACTAAACTGACTCATAAGTGTAAATTGACTCAAAAGTGCAGTTTATGAATAAGGCCTCTGTTTCTCGAAACTATCTGTAGCTCAAAGCTAGCATCAGAAAAATTCTGGCTTCAAATCTCTAAAGAATATGGCCCTCATTATGAACATGTTCATGCTGGCGGTCCAACTACTGACCCCCAGGGTCCCTGGATCCCCGCCTGACGCATAAAGAACATTCCTGTGGGCTGGCGGGCGAAAACATTGTTTCCGCCCGCCGGCCCACAGGAATGCCTGGCCGGGACATTGACAGGCCAGGGAAAGGCTGGAGGCTTAGGAATCATTATCCGAGTGGCAGTACCACTGCCCTGTCGGATAATGATTCCGACCGCCGCCAGGCTGCCTGACGGAGGCAGCCTGGCGGTGAGTGAGGGCTGCTGATGGTGGCCCTCCTGGTGTTCTTTACGTGGCGGTGTGGCCCGCTATGTTGGCTGGCAGGTTTCCCCGCCACTGCCAGCATGGCGGGCCACACCGCCAAGTTCATAATGACCACCTATATCTCTCTAGAGCTATGCTCTACTCAGATTAATTAACTCCTTCCCCACTAACTTCAGTAAATTGTTTTTGAGGCACCATAGACACCTTAGGTACTGGCTGGCACCATTTTGTGAGGTTATTTATACAGCTTTGTTTCTGTTGCTAAAATTCAAAAATTGTTTCCTGTCTTATCTATGAGTGAGCAATAACCTAAGAGCTCAGTTCCTATTTCATTAAACTATTTTGAAGTCAAACAGATTATAGAAAAATGTAATAATGATATCAACAACAAGTTGAGATCCATAGGGCATTTACATTTAACTGTTGATTTTACTAATTTTAATAGTTTGTATTTTTAATGTTCATTTTTGACTGAACAAAACTAATTGATAAACACTTTTCATGAGGACAATGCTATGCTAAGTGAGATGTCAATTAGTAAAATAATCAATATAGAACATGTTATAAGATAGCTGGCTAAATTAGAAAAGTAATACGTTTATTGTTTAATATGTTTAATTGATGTTGTTTATACTTCTCTTTGTGATGTGATTTGAGCTGAAGAAAATGTGCAACGTATTCAGGTTCATTCAATTTTGAAACATGTTGGTTAAAGAAAATTAATCGTTATCTGAACTATTGTGATTGCAATTGTGTTTCTTTTACTGTATGTTATGTATCTGATTACTGATTTTGATGTATAATTTTTTCACTAATTGGTGTTTTTTATTTTCTCTTTATTTCACATAAGACCCTGATGGAGGTGTCAGTCTATGAGACCTGTAGGCTTTTTTATTTTTCTAAAGAAATGTTATCTTCAATATTGAAGTGAATAATATATGAAGCCTCTCCAGTGATGATCTCAACATATTTTCGTTTTGGTGAATCCTGGAATCAATAGATTTACCTTACAAATCAGAATCTAAGGATTATTGTAGTTATACAGACATTTTATTAAAACATCATTCTTTGATTTACATCCTCATGAAACTATGGCTGTGTTAGCTATAAAGTATGTTTATATATTTTCTTAAAAGTAATAATAATGGTACATGATTTCTGTATGATATTTTGTTATGTAATATTAATTATTCATATTTTAAAATACATATAAGTGTAGTAATATATACATATATATAATACATATAAATAAACACACACATATACTTTCTTACAATTTATTGATTTTAATCTGTGAATTAATTTTGGATTGTTGTTATTTTTAAGCTACACATATTTGTATGAATTATTTTTTAAAGTATTACACTAATTTTGCATTGTTTTATACTTTACATATTACTAGAAATGAATTGTTATATGTCTTGTGATCTTCACAAAAAAACAGATAGTTTACACTCCAACATGTGCTTCCTAGCATTTCTTTTTATACCCTGTAAATAAATGCTTAAACGCACATCCTGGAGTTCCAACACGTTGTTTTTGTGAAGATGACAAGAAATACAGCAATTCATTGAGGTTTATTTGCACCTGTTGTTTGAAACTGATTATGAGAGGTAGATGTGGCTGAGTTGTGCAGAGAAATGGAGGTTGTATGTTACTAGAAACATATAATACTTTGTCAAATAATTTAAGTTTCATTAATGTTAAATCAATTCAAATATATTTTTGCTATATCAAGTGGATATTGTGGTCCACAATATGTTGTAGTAATTGTTTTGCACATCACAATTATGGAAGGTCAATGTTTTTTCCTTAATATTCCTCCAGAGATATTTGTGTGTTGTGGAGAGCAGAAACCTGGTTGTAAAAAAGACCTACATGGTGGAGCCAAATGAACCATAATTTGAAACCTGAAGTAATGTGCAGGTGGTTCAGGAAATAATTGGAAAAAGAAGTGTTTAGTCTTGTCCTGAAACAAACTATAAGTTGTCATGATTCAGGGGTTGCTATTGAAGGTCATCAAACATGGCTTATTTATCATCCAATTGAACTGATGTGCCCACTGTCATCTCATATGTCAATAAGTATCATATAAATAAATACATATATACAAAAATAAATCAATCAATACATAATGATTATCCATATGAGTTATCTACTATTTTTACTAATGTGTCATTTTACCAAATGTATTTTAGTTTGATTTGTTTTAATTGTTGTTTAGGAGATATATTTATTAACATCATAATTACATGATATTTGAGCCAATCTTTAAATTAAACATGTCTTTAGTCTTTAAAGATGATTGGTTCTCATGTGTCTGTGTATTCTCTGTGATTTATTTAAAGATATTAAAGGTTAGTCTTTCAAGTGTTTCGAGAATGTTGATTTCAAAGTTCTAAAAATGTTCCACTGCTTGGTCATGTCAATTCAATTTTATTGATTTTGACCTCAACCAAAATCAACATTATAATGTGAATAAAATGTAAGAACTGTTTATAAATTTCATTACATTTTATAAATTATGTAAAAAAGAAAAGAAAGATTATTTAAAAGATTTTACATATAATCATTCATATCACTCATTTCAGAATGTGATAAATTTGTCTTTTGTGTTATATGACATTTAAAACACAATGGAGAGATGAAGCTTCCTTACCACAACATAATTGCTTGTGAAGAAAGGTTTGGCACAAATCTTATACCCTATCTTCAATAATTAAAACAGTTTAAAAAAAATAAAAATGTAAAAAGACTTTAGCATACTAACTCATATATAGGGAATTTTGGCAAGTCAATTAATTCAGCAAATTTCTGTAATTTTACATTTAAAGTATAATGGAAATATGTAATGTTTCCTAGCTTCCATAACAGCCATGTTCAGACAAACATAGAGCACATGCCTTAGATCTTGTACCTAACCACAACAAAGATTGCAGGTATTGTCTACAATACCAGTGCCAGACCAGTATTTTTATAAGCATTCAGAGGCAAAGTGCCTAAACTTTTCATTAGATTTGGTCTCCTTACTCTGTTGTTCAAACATAAAAAAAAATATTTTTGAGTCTGCTTAATTCTACAATATCCGGGAAGGGTTTGTATATGTTTAGAGCCCAAGAGAGTGTGATAGCACTATAGTAACATAGCCTATGAGTTGCATTTTTTAAGAATAGATTAAATTGGGGCGCATTGTCAATGTGTAAAGGCAACCCTAAGGTTACTATTAAAAGTGTAGGCCCATATTTATACTTTTTTAGCACTGTATTTGCATCATTTATTGTCGCAAAAGCAGCGCAAACTTACAAAATACAATTATATTTTGTAAGTTTGAGCTGCTTTTGAGTGAAAAAATGATGCAATTGCGGTGCTAAAAAAGCATAAATATGGGCTGTAATCTTTTGTAGGAGTGGGTGATAAATTCTGCTTCATCTGCGGAGTTGGCGGAATTTTAGCCACTTTATTTTAAGCTTGTAACATGGAGTTCTATCCTAATTCCGCCAACTGCCACTTGGCAGAATCTTTCTGTGCACGCAGCTCTCCAACAGTAAGTTGGCAAGTGAGAATTGGCATGCCCTAGCTCAATTTTGAAGTGCTAAGGGGGCACCTAGTGAGATTTTCTCACCTCAAACAGTTGCAGGAAGTCACACCATTCTCGGTGAGAAAGCTGCTGCTTCAGTAGAAAATCTACTGGACTGGCAGCAAAATAAAGTCGAGCAGCAGTGCCCTCTGGCACACAGTGTGGTGCTGTTCACCCTGATTTTTAAACACAAAACGAGCTCCATGTGCTAAAAATTAGCATGAGCAGCACAATGCCAATTTCCATCTGTCCTAGGAACTCTACAGAATCTCATGGAGTTTTCATGTAACTCCATGAGTTCCACCCACACCTAGTCTTTTGTTCATGAGTGAAAGGTTTGTTGCGTTAACAAATCTCTCAACGTACCATCAGTACCATTTATTAAACTATGGGCCCATCTGAGTAGATTTGCCATAATTAAAGAAAATGCACTAGTAAGTGGAAACTCCAAATGTTGGGCCTGTACAGGATTTTTTTACCTAACAGGAAGTACATTTCAGAGAAGCTTCCCTTCATTTACATTTGTGGGCAACCACTTGTCGAGTGGAATGCATTTGATTGCAGAACACAAAATGGACAGGATTTCTACCTTATAAATTTTCAATAGGAACAAAAAAGGCATCCTCTAGAAGAATTGTAGAATTTATGCACTGCTAGAGCTGTTTCCCTAAATGTGATAGATGTGACTTATTTTCTAAGTTCTCTTAAAAGACTCTACCCAAATAAATATATTTTTCAATATCTAGAGAGTTCCTCCGAGGCTCGATTTAAAAGAATGGCACTGCTTTTTTCGTCTAAAGCCCATCACTATCATCTTTGAAGTATTTAGTTGAAAAAATTATTCACATATGTACAAATATAAAGCATTTAAGTTCTGTTGGAGACAATTTGAGGTAAGATTGAAAACGACAATGTCGTCCACATCCATCAAAATTTTCAGGTCTTGTGAAACAATTCTCAGACGAAAACTCTTGACATTAATGAAATGGACTGATAAATCAAGGAGAGATAGATGCAAAACAGATAAGGAGCTAATATGCAGCCGTTTCAAATGATACACTGTGGAATTTTTGGAGGACAAACCATTATTCTCACCCATCCAGACTTTGCACCACGTGGAAGAGTGTTATGCGATGATCAGTCTCAGTAAGTTTGAGGGGATTTCTAGTTAGACCAGTTTCTTCTAAAGGCTGGTCTGTCCACCCTGTCAAATGGCATTGAAAAATCAGCAAAAAGAGAGTGCAGAGTTTGAGATATTGACATCACATATTTATTGATCGAGGTTTGGACTATTGTGATTTTGTCTGTCACTGAATGTTTGGATCCACAACCAGCCTGTACTTAAAGGATCGCACCTGTGGTATTTACTCACTCCTCTAAGTGCTCCGAGATGCAAGTCACAAAGATCTTTCCTGTAGCAGCAAGAAAGGTGATTTGGTGATAGTTGCTCCATAGGGATTGAGAACCTTTTTTATCCAAAGGGGCAACTAAATTCCCAGTTTAGGAGTAGGAGATTGGCCTTATTCGTAACAATATGCAAACAGAGGAGTTAGGAATTTACTGCAGACTTCAGGATCCTCCTGGGACTTTCACCTTAACCTTGTCTGGGCCCATGTCTGTGGAAAGTCTCCCTTTTTTATGTATGCCTCAACTTCCTTAGCCAATACAGATTTTAGCACCAGGGAAAATGTGTTTTAGTCTTGTGGTAAGAGTTGCAGAGTCTCACACATTTCTATCACAGGGTTTTTTAATACAGTTTGGAAGAATAGTTCAGCTATTCCACTTTTTTTCTTTAGTGCTGCTTGATGGCAATTTAACCAATCTTCATCTCCTATTTTATTTACTGAACGCAAACTGAATATTTCTCTTGTGAGACTTCATTGTTTTTGCACCTAGAATGTGAAGCTTTTATCTTCTGAGCACAGCAGTTGCCAAGACAGTGCCACCGGCAGCAAAGACCGAACCAGGGAGAGACAGCTGATACCTCTGGTAAACCCTAGGGGCTTCATTACGAGACTTGTGGTCTTAAGATCTCCAGCTTCGCGGTGGCGTTCCAGACCGCTGCTGTAATGGCAGTCTATTCACCACATTAGGACCCTCACGGTAAGACTGCCAGCACCACAAGGATCCATGATCCCGTTGGCCTGGCGGTAACAGACATCACAATTAGCCAGGGCCTTCCCTGCTGATTACGACCTTGTTCTCAGCCAGCCTTTTCATGGTAGTAAAACTGCCATGAAAAGGGTGGACGACAACAGGAGCAGGAGGCCACAAGGGGGGCCCCTGCTCTGCCCATGCACTTGGCATGGGTAGTGCAGGGGTCCCTCTACCCAGCACAATTGCAATGTTCACTCTCTGCTGTGCAGAGAGTGAACATAGAGAAGGTGCTGGTGCACCCTGCTGTGTCAGCATTGCCGCCGGCTTGATTACGAGCCGGAGACAATGCTGCCACCTGTTTCCTGCTAGGCTGATGGGCAGAAACTGAGGTTTCTGCCCATCAACTTAGCAGAAAACACCTAATAGGTCTGGTGGGGTGGTTGCCAATACGGTGGCGGCAACCTGTCGGGAGTTTGGCAGATAGGTTTTCCAATCCGCCAAACAAAATAAATCCCTAAATTCCGTCCATGGTTAATGTTGCTGAATACTTCAATAAACTCATTAAGCAGGCTGTAGCCCATCTAATAGCTAAATAAAATATTTCACAAAGCAGCTATGGATCACACTACTGAATTCCCCAAGTAAAACATTGGTGCTTTCCATCAACAACAATCAGCTGATGAAGATACTGCTACCTTAAGTGCAGAAAATGTGAAAAGTTCCAAAATGTGGAGAAATCTGTAGATCTCTACTCAATCTCGATCAATTCACAGTAATCTGTAAATTTACATCACACCTTTATTGATTTTCTTCTTAAGCTACTTGGTCAAGATTGAATCGAGAACTGCTGATTGCCTCGCATTCTGGAACATTCTAAATAAAATGTTCTTTGCCCTCTGATACACTTCTGTTCTGATCCCATAATATTAACTTATTCTACGCCCAGGGGCAGACTCAGAATGGTGTTGTGCAGCAGGGAGTGTGTGTTTGATAATGGAAAACCTATGTACCATAATTTGCTCTATTGCAGTTTATTAAGTGCATAAACATACCTCAAAATGTTTCCTGTTTAGTGTATGGCAATTTAACCAATCTTCATCTCCTATTTTATTTACTGAACGCAAACTGAATATTTCTCTTGTGAGACTTCATTGTTTTTGCACCTGGAATGCTGAAAATTCAATAAATTGCTGTTGGATAAGTTACGCCATCCCTGGAATCATTTTGCAATATTGCCACCTTCTCACATGGCTTTCTGAATCTCTGAATCTTATGCAGGGCTGCAGACATTCTATCCTCATATGTATGAATTAAATTTCTTATACCTGATAAACTGTAATACCAAGAGGAGATGATTTTATTATTCATGTTGGCAATAGTGCAAGTGTTCCAAACAATTCAACCTTAATTTAGATCAATTTGGTAAGTTAAAATTTTGTTTTGCGCTGCAACTTGAGTGTTAAATGGATGCTTGCTTGATCACTGCCTTGATCAAACTGAGCTTGGAGGTGTGAAAATTTGGAAAACAGATTGCAGCTTGAGATAATGTAATCAATAATTGAGGAGCTTATAAAACCTCTTCTTGTGCATGATACCAGGATGTCCCTATCAACTCTTCCATTCAGGCTTACCCAATTTATGTCAAGGAGTAAATCAAGGAGCAACCTTCCATGTTTGTCTGCCTTTTGAGTGAAACAGAAGATGGAATTAGAAATATTCCAGGCTTCATTGAGATGTTCTTGTAGGCATTTAGTATAGCCTTTGATATGTTAGCATTGAAACTGCCCATTATTATTATCTGGAAATTGTATTTGTAACCTAAAATGGATTCAGCTTGGTAGAAAATCTGAATCAGAACAGAATTGTATTGCGGACCAGGAAGAACATAAATATTGAACAGAAGCAGAACATTTGCATAAGAGTTATTTATCTTTGGTATTTTGACTTTTATGAATTTCACATAATTACAAAGAAGAGGTATGGTGTTGAAGGCCCAATGGTAGTCTATAGATTGGAGAATAGAAAGACTTTTTCTGGTGTGTCCTTTCTTTACCACTTGTGCAGGAACATCGGTTACATAATGACAGTCTATAATAAATTTAGTATTGGACCAGGTCTCTTGAAGTAAGATGACTGACATGTGGCTTAAATTTGTTAGTGTGTTGAGTTTCTCATCTCCTAGCCCTGCTAAGCTGCAGAAAGCTATTGATAAATTCTATCTGAAAGGAAAAATTGAAAGCTTTGTTCGATTTGTTTTTGTTTAGCTACCCAGAGAGTCATGACCAAGAAAGTTCATCAATTTTGGATTCAGGTGAGGACTGATTATTAGTTCTAATTGGTCTGTCTTTATGGTCAAATTGTATAGCAACTGTCATAGCTAATTACCTGTTGATTGCACTGTCATAAGCATGGGTAGGGGAAGGTGTATAATTAAACTCATCACAAGATCTTGACTGAGTCTACTGTTTGAGAGGGCTGAATGACGTTTACCACGTACATCAGGACCATTTTCACGTAGGATGTTCCATTCCTTTACAAGTATTGTCAAGATGAGATTGGCCACAATTTGGCTCTCACAGTTGATGGTTCATATTGTTTTGGAAAAGAAACCAATTTGATTTCTGGAGAAGAGAGAGGTTGCAGTTTTGTATAGCTGTGGAGTACCTTAAGATCCTTTGTCTGCTTAAAGGATTATTGGCTTTTGGAAAAAATATATGTGATCTCTGTGACTGTTGGAAAGTTTGAAAGGATACACCACATGAAGTCTGCCTTCATTTGCTCCTGGTTTGAGTTAGTTGCTGGAGCAACATCTATAGTAGATGTTCCTTCAAATGTTATATGTGGGCTAATAAAGTTGGAGGTGTGTGGACTTAGCACAAGCCCAAGCACTTCAGAGATAGCAGAACAGGAAGTTGTTAGTATCTGCGCCCCCTGTTCTAGTACTGTATGTGTTGGGCTATATATTATTTATGTTAGTGACAAGGTTTACTCGCATGACCTTTATTTCAATCTGTGGACCAATATGCATATGCAGAGTGTTTTCATCTTTTCCTTGTTTTAGAAGTTCCTACCACTCTTGGAGGAATTGTAGATATGACCAATGTCCAGTTTACACTTCAGACTGTTTTTCATTGTCACCTGAGCCTTTATGCAAATTAAAAATTGGGAAGCAAGGAAGGGAATCTGAGTTGGATAGGTGACTCATGAACTTCAGGTAGTTCTAAAAATAACGTGTGTAGAGAGTAGACAGTTCCCTTCTTTTTTATTTTTTCAGATTGATCTTATTTTACTTTGTTTGAGTTTCAGTTGGCCTTTTCTATGGGTTCCACTCCAGCTCAGTAGTTACATTTACTGGCGGGAGGTCATTTTCTGCTCCTGATTTATTGCATTTCTTTATTTTCTGTGGTTTGGCATTTTGGTGTAATATAAATTTTAGTATTGCCATTTGGATTTCAAGTGCGCGATGACAGCTGGACCTTGCTTTTTCTAAGAGCGTTAGAGTTGACTTCAGTATTCTTTGGAGGGTCTGCAGGGCTTCAGAAAGATGGACACAATCTCCTGAAGAATGGAAAAAGTAATTAAAGGGAAGTCCCTTAGCTAACTCAAACCATAGACGGTGCACTGTTAAAAAGCTTCATTGTCACTTTTGCAGATGTATTCCTATTTGTACAAAATAACTGACTCAATCTATATCAGGCAACCTGAAGTCCTGAGAGGGTATGAGTGATGGATTGACATCTGTGATTTTCAAGTAGTTAATTATATTACCATGGGAGCAGGAATTACTCACTGTTGCATCTGTTTGAGTGTTTAGATGGAGATGCCCTCTTGTTTACCACTGAGAGTTCAATGTCGTGTAGAGTGAAGGTTGCCACATTATTATACTTGAGTGTTCTATTTCCAAGTCCTAGTTCAGAAGATAATAATTTAGGAAAGAACTAAGGAATGGATGGATTACTTTCTAGTGAGCCAATCTTCTCACCTATTTGTCCTACAGCTTGCCTTTTCATTGAGATGAATGTGCAATTTCTTAGTTTTTTATTGTCATGGTGGCTCTTCTGGAAAGATGTAATAGTCTCCTTTTTCACACAGAAGGGTATTGTAAAAATGTGAAGTGATCCAAGCCTGTTGGTACTTTGTGTAATGGATTGAGTCATTCAAGGGGTAGTTTTGTAAGCTGGAGCTTAGATTAAACAAAACAACATGTGAAGAACATGATGAACACACAAGTCCAAATTTCTCGAGAGAGAGCAACTGAAGACATTACCTTTGTAGGACCTGTGATTATTTTAAATCTATATAATATTATTATTATTATCAAAGTTAAAAGGAAAACCACTCACCTCCCCTTCGTAAGTCATGATCACTGACTCTACCCAGAGGCCAAGACATAGTATTCAAATTGGAGGGTTAGATGGTTTCCAGCTTCCAATAGTTTATTGCATACTTCCAAACAGTCCATCCTATTCTGTCAATGGGGCAAGCCATACAATCTAGCTCCTTCTGAAATTCCTCTAGGGGGCCTTGAGAGGTGGCAAAGGTGACATCGTAGAATATTACCTACCAAAGATAGAAGCACTTCTTACAGCTGACTGTATTCACTGGCACTGGTAAAGGCAAAAAGACCATGTGCACACTTGGGTGGAGGGGTGATCGCTCAGAATATCCAACACTCCTCATACTGTAGAGCTTGTACTTTAATGCTCATACCCCCTCTTCCAGGCTCACAGGGAAGGATGCAATGGGCCACAAACTATGGCAAGCTGCACATCCCCTGCTTCCCTCCCCCTCCATGGCCAAGGAAGCCATGGGGGCCAGAAGAGAAAGTGGCAGAGTGAACAAACTGGAAGAAGGAGCTACTTCCTTCCCAAAATGGGTGCACAGGCAGTGGGTGAAACTGTGCCACTTAAAAGTATCCAGAGAGCAGTAAGCACTGAACAACAGCAAAATATGGCAGCAAGTCTCTTTCGTCTCTTATTGTCCACTTCTAGTTAACTCCCTGTGAGCTGCAGGTTGTGGGAGGGCACAAGCACAATCGAGCAGGGAGAGGCAATCAATTGGTCAGTGATGCACTTATTGTGACATTGTCTATCAGACTTGTTTTGTTAAAAAAAGGACTCAAACAAGTCTTACTTTTGTGAAAATGATTCTAGTTGCATCCACAACGTATACCTACATAAACACCTTGATTGATTCTGCGCTTCCATGGTCCCAGCAACCTCAATAGGCTTGCCGCAGGATAAAGATGGGATAAAGCTGAGAACAAAACTCTCCTCCTTGGCCCTGATGGGCGACCACAAAGATCCAGTGAAGCTCCAGTGAAGCTCCTGCGTCTCTCATACTTGTATCTCACGCACACTTCTAATGTCACCAAATTGCTTGGCCCTTCCAATGTCCATATATTTGGAATGTGGTAAAAATCTGTGGATTTGTGCATTTTACATATGCATTATCATCCTCATGTTTATCAAATTGTAAATTTCAATTGTGGCTGTTGAATGAGACTTGTTCTCTTAAAATAATCACAACAAGATCTCTGTGGGAGCCTTGCCTCATTATTCCCTTACCTCCTTGAATAAAATCTTGAGCTGATGGAACCACTTTCTCTGTACAGTCAAATTCTGGAATTAAATGCCTGCTACAATTAGCGATTATTGAGAATCACATGCAGCCTTGGAAATCAATGAAACCTGTCTTTTTCTTCTAAGATGGAAGTCACTGACATTGATCTACATCCAAATAAGCTCATTAGAAGGCATGGGTATTTATGTCTTCTCCTACACACTAAGGGGCTCATTACAAGTCTGACGGTTGGACGAGCTGACTGCCAAATTCATGGGGATGGGGGGGCCATCAACCCGGTTGCCTCGCCACCACCCCCAATGTATTATGATTTTCCCACCGGGCTGACTGGCGGGAACAACGGTCAGTCTGGCGGGAACAGTGCTACCTTAAGGAAGCTGAGGCCAATATTGCACTGTGTTTCTGCCAGCCTTTTCATAACAGGGTCTCAGCCATAAAAGGGCTGGTGGAATCTGGACTCATGATCAGCGCAGTGGTGTTGTAGTCAGCACCGCAGTGACTGACCACAAATCTGACCGCTGGGAACCATGTTCCTTGCTGGGACAGTTGTCCTCTGTCGGTCCAATAACCAGGGTCGTAATGTGGTGGTCGGACTGCCTGGAGTATGGCAGTCTGACCGCCACCACGGCATTGGCGATCCTAGGACCGCCAGTGTCATAATGAGGCCCTAAGTTACATTTCATGAATGTCTGCTCCAATGTACGATGCACCATTTTTGAAGATTGTCTTCCTCAAGCCACCTCAAGCAACATCTCCCTTTTAGGTAATTTAACATACAGTGTTCTTCCATCCACAAAACTCAGTAGGAATGCTCACTAGTTGTGACAACTAGAGAGCTTTGCCGCCTTATCAAAGGCATAAATCACTATACAAATACTACAACAAAATACAATCAAATGTTGAATTAATTTGTTGCTGTCTGGCACTAAGGGAGGCCAAATGTTACAAAATGTGCTCGTTATTTTATTTACTGCATATAAAGGCATTCATGCAGCTCAATAGTTGTGACTCATCTACTTCTCACCCATTCATTAATTCACATAGAGTCCTTTCAATTACTCAACTTTAATGATATACTTCTCAATTAGCATTCAACCAATGTCATTTGTACCCCAGGAATGTTTCTCGTATAGATCTACCTAATGAGCAATCACTTTAAAATGTTATTTGTAGGCTTTCAGTCTTTTTAATGATGTGTTGTAGGCATGGCATATTAACATATTAACTAATTCTTGCATATTTCAATTGAGTTGGTAAGAATCTATATTTACCTATCATCTAACTACAGGAGACTTGAGACTCTATTAGCTGGCAATTCAAATTTTCTACAGCAAAAAATCACCCAATGTTCCTTTCAAGCTCTAACTCAGTTTTTATGGCAAAAACTTTAATGCCACAAGATATTGATTCACCATGATATCAGGGGTAGGAAAAGTGACAGAACACACCCTTTGACATCAATGAGATCACATGGAGTGATCTTTGACTTTACTCTCGGAAAGTTACACCAGGTGACCTTGATACATTTGACTTCAAAGTAAGTGATATCCCAGAAGTCTAGTACTCAACTCAAAGAGAAAATGTATTGCTAAATCACTCAGATATTCAGACGCAGGAGATGCAGAAAGTAAACAATGCTCCAGACAGAACAGTTCACCTTATGGTCTTGGGATTGCTTTTATCTTCTGAGCACAGCAGTTGCCAAGACAGTGCCACCGGCAGCAAAGACCGAACCAGGGAGAGACAGCTGATACCTCTGGTAAACACTAGGGGCTTCATTACGAGACTTGTGGTCTTAAGATCTCCAGCCTCGCGGTGGCGTTCCAGACCGCTGCTGTAATGGCAGTCTATTCACCACATTAGGACCCTCACGGTAAGACTGCCAGCACCACAAGGATCCATGATCCCGTTGGCCTGGCGGTAACAGAGATCACAATTAGCCAGGGCCTTCCCTGCTGATTACGACCTTGTTCTCAGCCAGCCTTTTCATGGTGGTAAAACTGCCATGAAAAGGGTGAACGACAACAGTAGCAGGAGGCCACAAGGGGGGGCCCTGCTCTGCCCATGCACTTGGCATGGGTAGTGCAGGGGTCCCTCTACCCAGCACCATTGCAATGTTCACTCTCTGCTGTGCAGAGAGTGAACATAGAGAAGGTGCTGGTGCACCCTGCTGTGTCAGCATTGCCGCCGGCTTGATTACGAGCCGGAGACAATGCTGCCACCTGTTTCCTGCTAGGCTGATGGGCAGAAACTGAGGTTTCCGCCCATCAACTTAGCAGAAAACACCTAATAGGTCTGGTGGGGTGGTTGCCAATACGGCGGCGGCAACCTGTTGGGAGTTTGGCAGATAGGTTTTCCAATCCGCCAAACAAAACTAATCCCTAAATTCCGTCCATGGTTAATGTTGCTGAATACTTCAATAAACTCATTAAGCAGGCTGTAGCCCATCTAATAGCTAAATAAAATATTTCACAAAGCAGCTATGGATCACACTACTGAATTCCCCAAGTAAAACATTGGTGCTTTCCATCAACAACAATCAGCTGATGAAGATACTGCTACCTTAAGTCAGAAAATGTGAAAAGTTCCAAAATGTGGAGAAATCTGTAGATCTCTACTCGATCTCGATCAATTCACAGTAATCTGTAAATTTACATCACACCTTTATTGATTTTCTTCTTAAGCTACTTGGTCAAGATTGAATCGAGAACTGCTTATTGCCTCGCATTCTGGAACATTCTAAATAAAATGTTCTTTGCCCTCTGATACACTTCTGTTATGATCCCATAATATTAACTTATTCTACGCCCAGGGGCAGACTCAGAATGGTGTTGTGCAGCAGGGAGTGTGTGTTTGATAATGGAAAACTTATGTACCATAATTTGCTCTATTGCAGTTTATTAAGTGCATAAACATACCTCAAAATGTTTCCTGTTTAGTGTATGGGCTGCGCACAGTACAGCTCAGAAAAAGAGACCGGCACTAACAACTTATTGTTTTCAAACTATGCTGTCCGCAATGCGTGCACTCACTTAGAAAAAATACGATTTAGCTGTAGGCACTTCCGAATGTGCAGGTACATGAAAACAGGCGCTTACCGATTGCCGTGTTGGCCAAATAATACGCGACACAAGAGTGATTGGTGGAACTCCAAATTTTAATCACTTACTGTCGTTACTCTGTATTTCCCATCCTGTCCACTCCGGATCTCTCTTATTTATATCTCAGTCTTTGAAATAATCCCTGGCTGGCGACATGGGAAAAAGTCAGAGGGGGGTTTCGGTCATTTCACCTCATGGGTGTACTGTGAAATAGTGCCATCCACTAATGATGACACTACGTCCCCCCCACCCTAAAAGACATCAAACAATAACCGGTGAACATCATCTATACATATGAATTCCAACATAAACATGGCACATGAACATGGCACCACAGATACAGGGTAGCAGCTCATGGCATCAAAAAGTCGGCATACTGCCTGGAGGGGTCAGGCTTTGACCGCAGGTGATAGTGTCTGTCCCCTGCCCTCCCAGATTATCTCGACTGGGCGGCAAGCTTGTTAAAAGTGCCTCCAAGACGGCTGATGACTCTGTCTGGGTGTTGGCTTCTGACCAGTTCACAGGATTGGGTTGGGCAAACCACACAGGATGATGAAACTATTGAATCTGTCACTGTTCGCCCAAAACACAGCTGGCTCACAGCGACTCCAATCATAGCATGGGGGGTAACTCTGTACTCCTGCAGGAAACTGTAAATAACTCGTTCCACATTTAGGGTTTCTGCTAGCACTATCCAAACAGTCTTAAGAGAGTGTCCTAACAAAATGCTACACTTACCCATTGGCTTGGGGCCACCGAGGCATAATGCGTCGATGCTTGATGTTCTGGGTTTGTAGGAACTCGGCCCACTCATGACTATTGAACGGCGGGCCATTGTCCGTGCAAATCTTTCTAAACAGGCCATGGGTAGCTATTACCTTCTCCATCTTTGGGATGACTTTGGTTGCCATGGTTGTCTTGACATTTCTGACCTCTGGGTAGCAGGAGCAGTCATCCATGATTATCAGCATATAGGACCCATCTGGGTGGCTCCAAAAATCCACGCTGGCTCACTGCCGCAGAGCTGTGGGACTATCCTCTGTGATGACAGGTGCCGGCGGATCAGGCTGTCCGCTTGCTTGGCAGATTATGGAGTTCTTAATGACTTCTTCCACTTGTTGGTCAAGGCCCAGGAACAATATCTTACTCTGGAGTCTGCTCTTTGATTTCAAAATGCCTTGGTGGGCTCTGTGAGCGAGTGCAATGTCCTTGAGGATAAGGTGGGGCCTCTCAGAAGACAATCATCTTTACTGACAGAAAATTCTTGCTGGGCATGGTAGAAGGCCTGGAGGATGGACCTAGCTACCGGGGTGTGGAAAGCTGCCAGGTGTTGTAATGGTCGCCAGTTGCCTGACCAGATTTCCTCGACAGCCAGCTGTAGGGAGTCATCCAGGGACGTCACCTGTATCACTTCCATGAGGGGTATAGGGAATGGTCTTGCCCAGTCTACTAAGAGTCTGACATATTCCTCCGTGTCTTGTGCTTTTCCGGTCTCCTTTGGCGTGGCTGGGCATGCGTCTCTTGGCAAGAAGTCATCTGGATTGGGCATCCTGGTCGATACTCTACGGTCAAACTCTTGCAGTTGAAGAACCCACTTTTCTATTCTTGGAGTGACTTGGAGGACGATCCCTTGAAGAGTGGGAGGAGCAGTTTGGGGTCAGTGAGGACAGTGAAGGGTTTCCTATATAGGTACAGATAGAAGTGCCTTCATCCCCAGTGGATGGCTTCCCTTTCAATCTGGGAGTATCGCTGTTCGATGGGTGTGAAGGTCCTACTGGCTTAGGCCACGGGGCCCCCATTCACTACTTTTCTACTTTTGGGCTAGCACAGCACAAGTATGATGGGGCTAGCATCAATGACTAGGTGAGACTCCTGTTGTGGGCCGAGGTACACAAGTGTGGTGGTGGCAGAGAGCACTTCCTTGGTGTTGAGAAAAGCATGCTCCTGCTCGTTTCCCCACACCCATGGGCTGTTGGCTTTAGTCAAGTCCCACAAGGGACCAGTAAGGTCTGACAGGTTCTTCATGAACCGTCCATATCAATTAACCATGCCTAAGAAATTCCGCGCCTCTGACACAGAGGTTGGGGCTGGGGCCTCTTGAATGTCCTTCACCTTGACTGGGTCAGGGCTGATTCCCTTCTCTGAAAATCTGTATCCAAAGAAACCGATGTCTCTCCTCAGAAACTCGCATTTATCCCAATGAGTATTAACCCACATCCTGTCAGCTTGGTGAAGACCATTAGTAAGGGAGCTAAATGGTTTTCTAAAGTTAGGGCATGCACCAAGATATCGTTACTGATGTTAAAGACCCCAGGTAGACCCTGGACAACTCCTCAGAAGGTGTGTTGAAACCCTCTGCTACGCTGGAAATGCCAAGTTCAAACGGGTGTACCTCCAGAGGACGGTATGAGCTGAGAAGGTGGTGATTGGCCGAGAGTCAGGGTGCAACAGATTCTGGTGGTAGACAGATCTGAGGTCTATTTTTGAAAAACAACTCAAGCCAGACAACTCACCAATGATATCGTCGATAGTCAGGGTCAGATGTCTCTCCCATTTGATGGCTTTATTTGGCAGTCTCATATCTACGTAGATGCGCACTGTATCAAGCTGCTTCGGCTTCTTAGCAACGACTATCGGAGACACCCACGGGGTTAGCCCTGGCACCTATTCGATGACCTCGGCTTCTTCTGGGATCTGCAGTGCTTTTTCTACCTTTTGGCAAAGATGGAAAGTGATACTTCTGTGCCTTAGTGTGATTGAAGTGACTGACTTGTCTATGTGTAGTTGGAGAGGGGGACCCTGCAGGCACCCTATGCCCTCAAAGAGGTCAGTGAAATCTTGAACAAGGTTCTTTAGGTCTTTGGCGTGGACGCTGAATGTAAATTGGATGAGGCTTAAGGTTTGGGCTGTCTGGCATCCCAGCAGGAATCAGGACACTTCCTGTGACAAATCGATTTTGGTAGTTGTACTGGTGGACTCATGGGAGATGTTCATCTTGAAAATGCCAGTCATCTGTAGTGGCTGGGTGTTCCCAAAAGTGAACACTTGTACCATGGTTGGCTGAAGGTTGGGAGGTTCTAGCAGGTGCTTGTACACTGCTTCAGCCATGAGGTTAATTGAGGCACCAGTGTTGATCAGAGCTGATAAGGGTGTCCGTTTACCATCACTTGACATTCGGTTAGTTTCCACTGATGGGCTGAGACAAAGCTCATTGTCTTCATCAAGTGGACAACTTCTTGGTCATCATCCATGTCGCTATTGGAAGATGGGTGAGGGAACGGCAATGGCTCTTACTTACTTCTTAAAGCTGGTTGGCACTGCTCAGGTTGTCGATCGGCATACTTTTGAGAAGTGGTTCACCTTTCTGCAGTATATTTTTCCTTTTGCAGGGCATTCACCTGGGTGGGGTAGTGGGCCTCCATACCACCCACAGGAATGGTTCCTCATTTTTTGTCTGGGCCACTCAGTTTTGGGCTTGATGGAATCCCTGAGTACAGTATTAACCGGTTCAGACTTGATTACGGGTGGTTGTTCTTGTTCCATATGCGCTTCCCGGGCTTTGGATAGCTCTTTTGACCACCCTATCGTAAGAATGTCCTTCATACTCATGGTGGGTTCCTGGACGATGTGCTTGTGTAGCTTGGAGGACGCGCACCCCTGGATGAACTTGGCTTCTACTTCATCCTCTTCATTTGGCAGCATGCAGGTGCTAGCAAGCTCTATTAACCGGACGTAGAAGACATCCACGGACTTA
Organism: Pleurodeles waltl; assembly: GCF_031143425.1. NCBI lineage: Eukaryota > Metazoa > Chordata > Amphibia > Caudata > Salamandridae > Pleurodeles > Pleurodeles waltl. Next base: position 557,012,753 of record NC_090449.1, read on the forward strand.
CCCAACTTTTGGCTTGCTTGTCATAGCAAGAAACTCTCATAGTCAGGATTGGCGTAAGGCTCGAAGTGTGCTGTGATGGCGTTCTTCAGCATGGTGTACAAGTGAGATGTCGCTTTATTGACAGTTTCGGCAATCTTATTGATGTCTGTAGCGGGTGTTTCTTTTCATCGGCCACCCCAATGGCTTCAAAGTATGTCTTGAGGTGCTCGACCCAGGCTTTACAGTGGGTAGCTTGTGTGGGCTGGGCTCCTGTTTCTGAAAAGGTCTTAATGGTCGGTATGCTCACCATTCCAGATGGCAGAGGGTAGGAGGTATCCATCTGTTGTAGTTTGTGGGTTCTCTGGGTATTCACCATGTGTGAGGTGTAGGCTGGCAGTGTTATGCCTGTAGGGCAGTGGGGGTTGTGGTAGCAGCAGACCTGATGCTATATAGTCAGGGACTATTGTAGTGTGAGTTTCAGTGTCTCTTTGTTGCAGTTCTTCTGGTAAGTTGTGTACAAGTCTCTATTTCATGTACTGTCTCTTCTTGTATTTTATTAATATATTATGGCCCATATTTATACTTTTTGACGCTAAACTGCGCTAACGCAGTTTAGCGTCAAAGAATTTAGCGCCGTCTAACGCCATTCTGAAGCGCCATGCGGGCGCCGTATTTATGGAATGGCGTTAGCCGGCGCTAGCAGACCGGCGCTGCCTGGTGTGCGTGGAAAAAAACCATGTAGACCAGGCAGCGCCGGCGTAGGGGGAAAATGGCGTTAGGGCGTCTTAAAATGGGGCAAGTCAGGTTGAGGCAAAAAAATCGCCTCAACCCGATTTGCGCCATTTCTTTCGACGCCCAGACGCCATTTAAATGACTCCTGTCTTAGTAAAGACAGGAGTCATGCCCCCTTGCCCAATGGCCATGCCCAGGGGACTTATGTCCCCTGGGCATGGTCATTGGGCATAGTGGCATGTAGGGGAGCACAAATAAGGCCCCCCTATGCCACCAAAAAAAATTAAAAAAAATAAAAAATTATACTTACCTGAACTTACCTGAATGTCCCTGGGATGGGTCCCTCCATCCTTGGGTGTCCTCCTGGGGTGGGCAAGGGTGGCAGGGGGGGTCCCTGGGGGCATGGGAGGGCACCTGTGGGCTCATTTTGAGCCCACAGCCCCCTTAACGCCTACCCTGACCCAGGCGTTAAAAAGTGGCGCAAATACGGGGTTTTTTGCCCCGCCCACTCCCGGGCGTGATTTTTGCCCGGGAGTATAAATACGACGCATTTGCGTCGCCGTCATTTTTTTAGACGGGAACGCCTTCCTTGCATCTCATTAACGCAAGGAAGGCGTTCACGCAAAAAAATGACGCTATTTGCCCATACTTTGGCGCTAGACGCGTCTAACGCCAAAGTATAAATATGGCGTTAGTTTTGCGCCGAATTTGCGTCGAAAAAAAACGACGCTAATTCGGCGCAAACGGAGTATAAATACGGGCCTATATACTTTTTTAACAATCCTCTTGGATGAGGTGAATCTGCTGATGTGGATTGCAAGGCAGATTTCTCGCCTCGTCAGGCAGCAGCTGGGAGGATGCGGTGCATGGCTGTGTGCCGACAGGATCGTGCGGGGATCGAGACAGGTGGTGGAGCGCCACGTGGAGGGTCTCTCTTATTTATACGCCTGTCTCTGACGTAATCCCTGACCAGTGGCACAGGGAAAAGTCAATGAGGTTTCGCTCATTTACCCCCCGGGGACGTACTGTGAAATGGTGCCGTCCACTATTGACGACACTACACCTATGCTGTGTGCAAATTCACACTTTCATTATGCGCCCTGATCCTTGGAGGTGTTTTTGTTTCTGAACTTAGTTGCCCACAGTCTGAGATCCAAAAAAGATCCACGGCTCCAATTTGTGACTTGACACAAGCTGAACACTAAGACATGAAAGATTATGATATGTGAATGAGATTTGCAAATGTTATGAGGCCACCGATTGCACCGATATTACACATCCAAAAAACATTTTATTGCTGCATGTTTTTGTCAAGTGTTGCATATTCCATAAAATACTGTACCACATGCTCAAAATGTATCAGCACTCTCTCTATTGCAGCAATGCTTGAGTACAATATCATAGAGTAATTCCAAAAGTTTGCAGAATTATCATAATTTACCCTTGTACTTAGGGACTGAGATGTGAGCAAACCTTTTAATGCATGTGCACCTTAAACACATATTCACATGATATGTCTCCATAAGCCAAAGCACATGTTGTATGCTAAAGTTTACAAACAGAAGAAACTTAAACAAGGACCCTGGTGCACAAACTGTGTGTTCTAAGAGCTTCTTGATGGTTGTTTTTCAACCAAATCCTAATTATTTCACTTTAGAATTTTTAAAGCAACCATCCTCTGTATATTCTCAAAAGGTACAGCAGGGGGCTACCAATTAACGCACCTAAACCAACAATTCCACGAGTATAAAAAAGTTATAATATTGATTATTTGTTTATTCTTTGCTCATTTGTGTGCACTTAGACCAACACTTGCTGCCAAGGTCTAATCCTTTAAACGAAAGGAAAAAACTCAATTTAGAACACAGGTACTGCACCACCATCAACAATATTTCAATGTCCAATTCCTTGGTATTATATTATACAAGTCTTCTCTTTATGATTTTTTCTTTTAAAAAAACACAAGTATCCATAGCAGCAACAGCCAACGCGTTTTGTCTTTTGACATAGGACTTCTTCAGGGCTGGAATACAACAAATATGACTCACATTCGACAAACAAATAACAATTCTTTACATCCACAAACATAACTTCACAAAAAGAAAACAATAAACCACAACAACATTGTACATAAATGCATGTCTCAATACCCTATTCAAAAGGGAAAGAACCTGACAAGGGAATACTTCAATTTTTATAAAAAGCTACTCATAATATACATATATAAAGAATATAAAAATATAAAAAAGATACAATTACAATTACAATTACAACATCACTTCACCAAAAATTACATGTGTTTTTTTAAAGAAAAATGAAAAAAAAGAAGACTTGTATGATATTATACAATGGAATTGGACAATGAAATATTGCTGATTGTGGTGCAATACCTGTGTTCTAAGCTAAGTTTTTTTTCCTTTTGTTTAAAGGATTACAACCATCATGTGTATGCATTTTTGTATTTTGATTCCAAAGTTAAACCAAATATAACAAATGTATTAATAAAATATCTTCTTTTCAAACCGCTGTTTTGCTTTTCATTTCACAAAAAGCGCAGAATTTTAGAAGGTGCAAAACAACATCCACGTCCTTAACAGGCAAAGGTTGCACCCCACGTTACATGTGGTATTAAAAACAGGACTGTCGTTGGAACTATTGCTTTTCTCATACATTTGTGCTGAAGGTGCAGACTGGCCCATGATTGGACACAACCAAAAATTCGAAATGAGGAACAGCCATTAAAAAACATAAAGTGCATTGAAATGAAAACTTAATTTGAAATTTAAACTTTATTGGAATTGCGTTTAACCAACGCACCAAATATAATTTTTACCAATTTACTTTTTAAACGTGAAATCATACATTACCTAGTATGTCACTAAAAATTTATTATTGTGAGACGATTTGTACAAGTATATTAAAAAATAGAGGGAACATTTCTTTCTTTGATTCAAATCCGGTATCAAAATTTACCAAAGTATAAAATTATGTTTGTCACAATCATTGTCCAAAGGCAATGATATTTTTATATCTCGGAATAAACGTTCTTGCAATAACAAGGGATACATTCAATGGTGTAGTACTCTTGCAAATGACTACACGCAGGCCTCTTCTTGTGTGTGAAAAATGTATTGTAGCCAACATTGTACTATATCATCTATTTTTATTGTCATTTTTACAGTGTTGCTTTAGTCTCACCACTGACGTGTGTGATTACAATATACACATAAACAAAAAAATACAAGCTAAGAATAAATGAAAATAAAATACAGGAATACTCAGTCAAAAAAGTCAAGTCATAGGCTGTTTCGTAATAACATGCCGAACTGAAGAATGTCTATTATTCTAACGCAGAATATAAAATTGCTGGGCCAGATGTGCTAAAAGGCAATTTTGCATTTCCTAACTAGCGACTTCATAGAAATTGCTATTTAGGAAATGCAAAATGTTATGTACATAGACACCGATTTCCTAATAGCAATTCCCGCAAAGAAATCGCAAACAAGAAATCTCATGCCATTTGAGACAATAGGCCGGTTTTGCATTTCCCAAATAGCGATTTCCTAGTTGGGAAATGCAAAAACAAGGACGGCTATAAGCAAAAGGCCCCTCTTGGTGCACCCCATAAACAGGGGTGCACACATTTGCCCAAGGGGCATGTGTGTGGTCTATTGCTTTTTAAAAAAAAAAAAGGATCTTGGGGTGTTTTTTTTAAAAATTGCACATGGTAACCATCGACTTGAAATCAATGGTAATTGCATTTCCTAAATGCCCAATTCGCATTTAGGAAATGCTTTGCACATCTGAATAGTAATCGCAAATAGGTAATACTTATATGTGATTTCTATTAGGGAGATTGCAAATTGTGCTTTCTACAGGGTAGAAATTGCAATTTTGGATTCATTAAAGGGCTTTGTACATCAGAAAAGCCCATTTTGCATTTTCTTAACGGCTCGAAATAGCGATTCGTACTGTTAAGAAATGGAAAACTGTTTTGTACATCTGGACTTATATGTGGAATGATTACTTTGGCACATTCATAGGCTACTTTACTTGACCAACGTTTTATATAAATGCTGCTGTCTAAGAGATTTGGGGGTGGGGCGGTCATGGGGACTGCACAAATCCTTGATTCACTGGGAAGGAGGCGGGTAAATAAAAAAAATATATATGTACCTTTTCTGACGCTACTAGCCGCCTCATGCTCCTCTTCTGTTGGTGTCCCTGGGACACCAAAGCACACTCCCCATGCAATCCTGGCACTGATCTCATGCTATACCTAGCATGAGAACAGTGCCAGTATTGATCTGAGTGGCTTGGTCAGCCGTATGGACACTGTATTGGAGTCTATGCAGTTTCTCCAACCCAGCGGAGAAATCTAAGTGTGTATGTCAGTTTGGGTGGAATAACATGGAATAACATGGCTGGAAAAACTAACGTTCACACTTAGGGGCAGATTTAAGAGCCCCTAGTGCCACCAGAACACCACTTTTCATGATGCTCTGGTGGCGCTAACCACTGCTCCATGTTTACAAGGAGGTGTATGCCACTTTTTGTGGTGTTGTGCCTCCTGGTAAGTATGGGCCCCTCCGACGCAGTTTTCTGCATCAGAGGGGTGTGCAATGGGTGTTGCAGTGGGCATTCCACCGCAACACCCATTGCGTTTAATCGTAAATCTGTGGCAGCGCTAAAAACTAGCGTTAGCATGACATTGCTTTTTCTATGTGTGCTGTCCCTTCCTGCACATAAACAATAATTCCAAAATGACACTTTTGTACTCCTATTTGTGCTGCATCTTGCAGCAGACATAGAAGTGCCAAATCACCATTATAGATTGTTTATGTGCAGGAAGGGACACCGTCCTGTACATAAACAATCTATCCCCTCAACGCAGACACCCTTGCATTATTGTGCAAGGATGGCTGCGTTGGCGCACACAGCTTTATTCAGCGCCGGTTCAGGGTGAAACTTGTAGTGAATCCTAGTTCGTTTTAATGGGATAACAGGAGTTAGCTTAGCCTCTGGCTTGTAGACTTGTGCCCCCGTCACCTAGTGAATTTAACCTACTTAGCTTGCTCTGTCTTAGCCCATTTAATTATTTATTTCTTTTAATATGGCTGCCTTGTTTATAGTTAAGCCACTTGTTATGAGTTACATTATCAGTGTCACCGTGGCAAGGCGTCAAGATCAAGCACCAAAGACAAACAAACAGTAGGCGTTCACACTTAAGGATTTTCCCTCTCTATACTTTCAAGAGATTGTTGATATTAATTGCCGTCCCAAGCATGCCTGTTATCTATTGTTTAGGAATATACCTACGTCAGGGGACCTTGTAGATCTGTATAAATACATCACACTTTAGACAGATAATCAGAGGGATTCCAACCAGAGGGCATCGCCACCATCGCTGATACCGATGCTGCAGTCGTCTTGACGCTGACCCAGTCTTCGTGTCCCTGCGGAGTCTGAGATAGAGACCTCATTCTAAGGTAACAAGGGTTGCGGGCTCCTCTTATGGACATGGCATTGGCAGATTAGGTTTAACGAACCCAGCTCTCCTTTAGGTAGGAGGTTAGGCCTTTTTATTAGGATAGTAGGGCATCTTACATCTCATATATCTTTTCTATGTATTGCAGAATGGTGGGGGTCCTCGTAACAATGACTCTCGTCTTCACAATACTGTTACTTGCTATATTCATTATCCTAATCATTGCAGTCCATGCAACTTATCGCAAATTGCAGTTATGTTAAATAAAAAGCTATGATAACTTTACTGCATCTGTGTCATTGCCTGTGTTTGTATGAGACATAATATATCTGTGAGAAAAGGGTAATCTCCGTTTGACCACGACACTCCTTGAGATGTCTTATTTTTTAGTCCATGCGTAAACAGCTGCCATAAATCACCTTTTACTATTGTGTTTCTGGTGAGGTGCTGCTAGTGAGCCGGTAAGGTTGGGATAACAGTTGCAACTTGTTGTAGGAAAGACGCAGTCGCCTACAAACAAAAGTACTGTCATCCTTAAACCAGCAGTCTTGCTCAAAGCAAGAGTCCAAACTACGACAAACTCATGGTGCGCCGCATTCCTGTAAATACAGCACACCCCTGTGTTTTAAAAGTGGCTCAGCATGGCGCTGCTACTTTTTATGTAGCACCACGCTGAGCTACTTTGGTGTAGCACTCCGCTCCTCATCCCCACTTCCATCCCAGCCCTGCCCCTCCCTTCACACACTGGCTCAGCTGAGCCAGCATCTGATAAAAGAAAAAAATATCATTTTATTTTCCCAGCTGCTGGCTCTTAGCCAGTGGGGCGATGCTCCTCTGCCTTTGCGGAGGAGCCACAGCTGAACACGACCGCAGTGAAACACAACAAAATCACACTGCAATAGTGCAGCACAAATAAAAAGTAGCACAAAAATAACCTAACACACCACCACCACAACACAATGCCACACAGCAAATAAACACTAATGTTCTTTCAACATGTTTCCACCTCCAAAACCCTATGTTCATGATACAGCAGTAAAAGCTGTTTGGAGCAATCACTGGACTAATTTATCACCAAGGACATGAGTAATGGACAGTAGAATATATTTTATGATCTAGCCCTGTACCTTCTGATGTGATCACTGGATAAAAGGCATGAAGATAAATATCCATCTGCACACATAACTACCTACTGTATCTTCCCCTCAACAATAGAAAAAGGCACAATAAAGCCACTCCAGCACGCTTTATAATTTTCTGAAGGACCTAAAGAGCACTCATGGGTATTTGCATTGAAGGCTAATTAGAGCTCCAGCAAAACATGTTCTGGTAAACTCTTGACATCTTATTTACAAGCCCATTTGTGCCACCATATCAACAAGGCCATGTGAAGCCATTATTAGAAAATGGGCTGGTAGTTGTGTGGCCAGCATAAATAAAAGTTCCTCATTTGTCCTCAGTGGGAACCAAACACCCCTTTGTAGCACTTGACTCTTACCAGGTAGCGAGGTGGAGCAGTCTAAGGCCTACTCAAGGGAGGTGGCGTGGGCCAGGACTCACCAATCACTGGCACACAATTATAATACTCAATAAATGATTGTCCAGTCAGCACTTTTTCTTTAGAAATGGAGAAGTAAATTTAATATACACACTACTAAATACTATGTAATAACTTACAAATATACATTGGAACATACCATAGCTGACATCGTGCAACCATTGGTGACCTGCTACAGGGGTCACCCAAACCTATCAAGAGTGTTCAAACAGTCATAGTGTCATAGCAATACAAATGTTATATTGGCATGAATTATTGTCATAATTGCAATAATGATCAATCAATACAACATATGCAATCATCTTGTAAACCCAATACAAACATTTATCAGAAATAAGCTTTGTGTTTGTGCATTCTTTCAAACACTTAGCATTAGACTGTAATGGTCAGAACAGCCCCTAGAGAGCACCACAATAAAAATAGCATTTTGAAGAAACATGGTAATGTAACCATATAGTCAGCCCCTAGAGGGCATAAACACATGAAAACAGAATGGTAAAGAATATTATAGTGTAAACATATATTCAGCCCCTAGAGGGCATAGGGCATTACACATTTTCAGGCCTGTCAGGCCTTCTAGAATACTATCACACACAAGGCTCTTAAAAAACAAACTACTACCTGCTATAGAACAAAAGTTCCAACCATTAGAGACCCTAAAAAGACATTGAATAGTTATAGAGGTCATAATTTTGGGGTCCCTACAACACAGAGTGGGGACTGAGAAGATGATGTGGACAAAAAGAGCACATCATCCTGACCATTGTGGTGGTGGTCCCATCACAGGCTGAGTTATGGGCAAAAATGTGAAGTACATGAAATTCCTTTGAAAAGCATTGAATAATATAGTATCAGCTCTCCCACTGTACCTGGGAGAGCCACACTGAAGTTTACCTTCTTTTCTTTTCCTTTAAATGCATCCTTGTGCTGTGTTGCATTTACAAGGGGCTGCCCAGTCCCACCCCGGCATCCCAGAACTGACTGATGCTGAAGGGTAGCATGGCGAGCCTAACCCCAGCTACTCTCGCCAGCTCCCCGCGTGGCCCGTACTCTGATGTAGGGCACAGAAGCAAGCAATCATTTTGTTGTGTCTTCCCCCTCCATCGAACAGACATGTTTGGTGGTGGCCACCTCCCACTACCCCCAGATGTGGTGACAGGGAGTGGGGACCATGTGGAGGGTTGCAACAGCACTCCCTTCATCTTCAGTAACCGCCATGGGGCCCAGGGACGGAGTCCTGAGCCCCTTCCGCTCCCTGTCAGGGGAGTGCAACACAACAATACTCCATCCTGGGGATCTCAGGGAAGTGAAATGGAATTCAAGGTTCGATGATGGGGTCCCGGCCCCTACAACATAGATCCACCTGGGAGATGGGGTCCTCGGATGAAATAGGAAAACAGGGAGGGAGCCCCATGCATACCCTCTCCCTGTATTTGGTGATCCAGCTTTCTTGCACCTTCCCCTGGGCCATGGTCCATCCCGAGGGAAAATTGATGAAACGGGAGTGGAGTTCCAAGTGCTTCAGAGGAATATTTGTTCAAAGATTGCCAGACTTTAAAATGCCATAACTCGGGCAAGTTAGACTGATTTAGACAATCCTGGACTTATTTTACTGCTGGTGGCGAGCGCTACCAGTGGCAGCTGCAACAATGCCCCTAGCCTCCAAAGTGGTGCTGTCCTCCAAACGCTGGTCCTTCTGACTCCCTGCGCCTGCACCACTTTTACTTTGTGGCTTTGTTGGTGGGCATAGAAAAGTCCAGGGCTTCTCCCAACAGGTCCTCAGAGGGAGAAAGGTAGCCAGCTTCACTGGACCTTGGGGAGACCCACTGGCCCTGGGGTCAACTGGACAGAGTACTGAGTCCTGAGTGGGGGTCAGGAGGCTCCTCCTTCCAGTTATTCATGACAGTCCCAGGATCCAGCAGCGAAGCAGGTAGAACGTTTGCTGGCAAGAAGGTCTTCCTCTTGTGCAAGAGTTTATAAAGGGGAGAGGAAGGTTCCTGGAGACAGGTGCCTCTAACCATCACCTCTCCACCCTTGTCCCAACCCTCCTGCACAGCATGTTGGGAAAATCCTAAATGACGTCATCAAGGAGCCTCTGGTCACATCAGCTCCTGAGATCTCAGCTCCACCCATCGCTGACATCACTGCCAGAGACCTGCACATTAGAATTTCAAAGGCACCCCACCTCCAATGATTTGGCTCCAATTGTCTGGGCACTCTCCTTTGTTTAGTGGGCTTGGGGAGGCCCATCCCTGGTGCAGTGCGATTGATACAGGTCAATCCACCCACCCCTTTCCTCCTCAGGAGCAAGGAGAAGTAGTGCTAATTGCTCCTTTTGTGTGGGGCAGCCTTTGTTCCTGCTGCTGGAGAGAATGTAATTACTGGACACAGCAGGGTGACAATAGTCCTGAGCTCTGATCCTGAGCTGAGCCAGGGGAATATGAAAACTCTGAATGAGCCCCAAGATGTAGAGCCATGAATTTGTAAGTGGCAAATGTGTGTTTCCTGCACAAGTTATACTTTAAGACATCAATGATCTCTCTAGACTAAGGAGAAGGGAAATTACACTCTAAGAGAGTCCCCTCTCTAGGCGTATAATGGGGTGTTACTATAATTAAAACGTTAAAGCATACTGACTTCTCCTTAATAGTGCACACTGCCTTCATGAGGCCTTTTCCAGGTGAATATCTATATCTGCAAAGTCCCTATTGCGCAAAGCTATCTGTGAGCTGTTAACGAGCTGTGCACGACAGTAGTCTCCCATGCGCAGCCCTCACACGTGTACCCAGCCAAGTGCCACTTACCCTTGCTGCATCACAGTGGTTTCCTTAAAAGGTGGGCACTGGCAGTAAACACGTGCAGTCACTTTACCATGTGATTACTGTGGCTGAGATGCTAGTAATGAGGCTCTACCACGGTAAAAAGCCCAAAAACTGAGTGATCAAAAAACAAAATAGCCAGGCATACTGCTGTGACAGAACCCAGTGCAACAGCCACCCTGCGTGGCTTTTCATAGCCTTGTAGACATTGACTGAGGCAATGTAGCACAAGTTGCTGTGTTGCCTCACAATGCAATAGGGAGGCTTTCCAAGGGCGTTACTGTGGGTGTTCCCAAGTAACAACCATGGCATTTGACACATTCCCAGATTTACGAGATTTCATAAACCTGGGAATTCGTCAAAAGCCTATGCCTCCCCAGGGGGAGGTGTAAGGGAGGTGCAACACAGAGGAATACCTTTATTTCCCCTAGATTTTCCTTTTCGATGTGTGCTGCATTGTACACCAAACATAGAAAGAGGAAAAAAAAATTCAATTGTTTTTATGCAGGAAGATGTTCCTTCCTGCACAAATACAATCATCCCTGCAACACAGACACCCTAGCACCATGCTTCGAGGGTACCTGCGTTGGCTCATGGAAGTTCATTGTGCACCATCTCATAGATCCGGCGCATTCCTGCCCCTTTTTTTTGACACAGGGTAGAGCAGCAAGTATCCTTTTGGTGCTGCCCTGCACCAAACCTAGTAAATGAGGCCCTAGATGCCCATATACTTAAGGAGGTGGACATCGAGAAGGGGTGAAATTAAAGATTTTCAAAAGGCAAGAATGAGGATTGGATCCTAATTGAAAAATCAGCACTTTTTCAGACCTGATTCCTCAAAGAATGGTAACTAACATCTCTTTGCCAATGACACTAATTCCACATTTCAAGAAGAGTGTCCAAAGATTAAGGGGCATATCTTAGAGCCCTCTAGCGCCACTGGAGCGTCACTCTTAGTGACGTTCCAGTGACGATATGTATGCACTGCACAGTATTTTACACTACCTTGAAAATATGGCCCCTTCACACGCAGCCCTTTGCTTGGTAGGAGTGTGCAATGAGTGTTGCTGTGGGCCTGGCAAAGCAACATTCATTGCATTTTTATGCTGCCCCAGATTTACAAGTTTTTGTAAATCTGAGGCAGCGCCAAAATCTAACCCCAGGCGAACAAGGAGAAATGCTTTTATTTCTCCTTGTTTTTTGCTCTTTCTATGTGTGCTGCGTTCTGCAGCACTCATAGAAAGAGCAAATCATCATTTAAGATTGTTTTTGTGCAGGAAGGTGTTCCTTCCTGCACAAAAACAATCTCCCCCTGAATGCAGCCATCCTTGCACCATTGTGCAAGAGTTGCTGAGTTGGCGCACAGCAGCAAATACAGCACTGGCTGTATTATTTTAAATATAGTGCATCCCTGTGTTTAGAAACAGAAGGAGCATGACACTTCCAAATTTGGCACTGCACCATGCATGGTATTTTTTTGTTAGATCTGGCCCAAAGTCTAAAAAATGTAAGCCTCATCCAAATGTATTTCTTGGCCTGGCTTCAGCATGTAAATTCTTTGCTGTGCATTTTGGTCCTCAACAGCATGTTGGACTGAACCAGCTTCTATAACCATCACTCAAACCTGTTGTTAAAATACTACCCTGGAACTATACAAGGGACCACATACAAGTGAGCACTGCTGCAAGAGTATGACGGCTATATATTTGGATTTTAAGCCTTTACCTAGCTTTGAGATTTTTTTCAACAAAATACACCCACCATTATCTAAAACTCTTTTCATGAAATATACACTGATCATTCGTTGTGTTAAAAGTTTTACTATTAAGTGGAAGAGCTGGCAGGCCAATGATTACTTTTGGACTTTGTTTGATCGCCAGGATGCCGAAAGCTGCTTACCGCCATGCAGAAGACAGCTAACACACTGCCGCGGCAGCGAAATTCCACCATGGTCATTATGACCCACTGCTCAGAGTCCGCCAAACTTGAGACACCCACACAAGTCCGCCACACCAAAGGTCAGTGATAAACTGGCGAAAACAAAACCTCCACCGTTACGCCAACAGAAATACGCCCACACTATCATGACCCATGAATCCACGCGGCGGTCTTTCAACCGCGGTATTCCATTGGGGGTACACACTGCCACGCTCAAAATACACACACTCTTACAAAACACAGCCACATTGGACATTTCGAAATACACACACCTGATACACATACACACACCAGTCCCACACACCCATTACAATATAAAACACACACCCACATTACCCACAAACCCCTACGACCAAAATACCAAAAGAAGGCCAGAGAGAGACACTACGAACTACTACCAAGCATCCACAGGCACACAATACATCACCCACATAACTTCCACGCACCTCACACAACACACCACTAAATATCACCCCACTTATCACTACACACACACCCCCACACATCACCCACACTACACCATGGCACGGCAAAGACACCCCAGGTTCTCTGAGGAGGAGCTCAGGGTCATGGTGGAGGAAATCATCCGGGTGGAGACACAGCTATTCGGATCACAGGTGCAGCATACCTCCATAGCTAGGAAGATGGAGCTATGGCGAAGAATTGTGGACAGGGTCAACGCAGTGGGACAGCACCCAAGAAATAGGGATGACATCAGGAAGAGGTGGAATGACCTATGGGGGAAGGTGCGCTCCGTGGTCTCAAGACACCACATCGCGGTTCAGCGGACTGGCGGCGGACCCCCACCTCCTCCCCCACAACTAACAACATGGGAGGAGCAAGTCTTGGCATTTCTGCATCCTGAGGGCCTCGCAGGAGTAGATGGAGGAATGGACTCTGGTAAGGCAATGCGTTACTACTATATCCCCCACCCTACCTGCATGCCATCACATACCCCCACCCTCGCCCTCACCCCCATCACTCCAACTCCTCACAAATGTCTCAATATCACAAACCACACATCCCAACACCAAGCCCTGCATGCAACAACAAAGCATGGACACCCATCACAAAAGCATGGCCACTGCACATACCCATACACCCCCCTAAACCACCATCACACAAGGTCCCACACAGGAATGCAAGCACTGGGGTACACGGTCACCCACCCATTGCACACCATGGCACACACAGCCCCTACCCAATGTCGCCGGACAGAAGGGTCCACACATGTCCACACCACCAACAGAAGCAGCCCACAGTGATGACAGCAGCTCTGTCCAACTGGATCTAGATGACCAGCCTGGCCCATCTGGGACCTCGGGACAGTTGGTTCCCCTGACACAATCACAAGCCACCACAGAGCTTCCCCCTCTGGAAACATCAGCACAGCACCCACCCAGTGGACCCATACCTCCGTCCCCAGGACACGTCAATCAGCAGTGTGTCCACCACTACAGGGAACCCAGGCTAATCCACCACCCCAACAACAACAGGAACCTGGGGGCAGTGGCAGTGGGCACACGGTCCAGGGGACAGAGGCCCAGGACCACAGGGGAACTGGGAGGGCTGCTGAGCGACAGGGGGAGGACAGGCCCAGGGAACCCACACTCCACAAGGCCCTCTCCAACATCATGGGAGCCTACCATCATTCCCAGGAGACGATGGCAACGGTACTGGCCAAGTTACAGGAGACCCAGCGGCTGCAGAAGGAACAGTATTTGGGCTTCAGGGAGGAAGTCAGATCTATCAATCCTATCCTGGGCACCATCGTAGGGGTGCTGAAGGAAGTCCTCATCACCAGGAGGGACACTGTGGCACTACAAGGGGCCCCTGAGACTAGCCTGGACGATGAACTGCCCACCACCTCTGCCGACTCTAGTGGACAGGAGGCACCGCCACAGGACCACCACACCAGCACCCCACCCTCTGCAGAGGGAGAACCACCCCGCAAATGGCCCTGAGATCCAGGACAAAGACAGAGAACGATTCCAAGACCCCCACCAAGAAATGATACCACCCTGATTGTCATCCTTCTGTCCCACCTTGTCACCCTGTCCATCCTCAAACTGCCCCAGCACCACTTACTATGCCCATTTGGGCAATGCACCTGTGAGACTAATAGACTCGACTCTGCCATGGACATTCCTCCACCATCACCCCTCACCATTTTCCAGCACCCTCCAATATTGATCACTTAAATAAACACCCTTAAAGCACAAAACAATCTGGAGTCTGTCTGTGATTTCGAAATAGTTTATTAGCAATTGCAGTGTCAAAATGCTCTTTCAATTGTAATGTCAACATACCTATGTCACACAGCTCTAGTCCATGAGGAAACAAAGCAGATGTCACACAGTGGGACCCACATCTGTGAAATCGTAAGGGAAAGTGACAACTCAGTGACCATACACTGGGTGAAAACGACAGACAGTAGAGAGGTAGTAGTGTTAAAGTACATGTAGTAGACAGGTTTGTATTCTTACCTGTGTCTCACTGGAAGTATTGCAGGATCACCGAGTCCCTCGATGTCCTCTTCTTCTGCTTCCTAGTCTTCACTGTCCACAAGCTCCACAGCTGCCACAACACCTCCATCTGGACCATCGTCCTGCAGAAAAGGCACCTGTTGTCGCAAAGCTAAGTTGTGAAGCATACAAAAGGCCACGATGATCTGGCACACCTTCTTTGGTGAGTAGAATAGAGATCCACCTGTCATATGGAGGCACCTGAACCTGGCCTTCAGGAGGCCGAAGGTCCGCTCTATAATCCTCCGAGTTCGCCCATGGGCCTCATTGTAGCGTTCCTCTGCCCTTGTCCTGGGATTCCTCAATGGGGTCAGTAGCCATGACAGGTTTGGGTAACCAGAGTCACCTGCAAATGGTGAAGGACAACTGTTAGACACACACTAACCTTTAGAGATATCCCCAGACCCAGACAACCATTCCCACTGACTTTCTTCCAGGTGCTCACCTAATAGCCACACACGGTGCCTCTGGGGTTGACCCATCACATAAGGGATGCTGCTATTCTGCAGGATGTAAGCATCCTGCACTGAGCCAGGGAATTTGGCATTGACATGGTAGATGTACTGGTCTGCCAAACACACCATCTGCACATTCATCGAATGATAACTCTTCCGGTTTCTGTACACCTGTTCACTCCTGCGTGGGGGGGGTACCAAAGCCACGTGTCCCATCAATGGCACCTATGATGTTGGGGATATGTCCCAGGGCATAGAAATCACCTTTCACTGTAGGGAAATCCTCCACCTGAGGGAAAAAAATGTAGCTCTGCATGTGTTTCAGCAGGGCAGACAACACTCTGGACTACACGTTGGAAAACATAGGCTGGGACATCCCTGATACTGTTGTTTGAAATGACCCACTTGCTAGGAAATGGAGTACTGACAGCACCTGCACTAGAGGGGGGATTCCTGTGGGATGGTGGATAGCTGACATTAGGTCTGGCTCCAACTGGGCACACAGTTCCAGGATTGTAGCACGATCAATTCCTGTAGGTGATAATCACATGTCTTTCCTCCATTGTCGACAGGTCCACCAGCGGTCTGTACAGTGGAGGATGCCGCCATCTCCTCACATGTCCCAGTGGACGGTGCCTATGAAGGACTACAGCGAGCACAGAGTCAACCAACTCAGAGGTACGTACCCACAGCTTACACAGAACACGATTCATAATCCGAAATTTGCATGTATGAGTGTTGAGGCAAGGCCTAGGTATGTGTGACGCTGTTAAAAATTAAGCCATGTGGGCCCCAGAAATGGCGACTGCCTGACCTGTAAAGTGGGACAATGGGATGTGAGGTAACTGCGCTGGTGTACATCGTCGTGGTAGGCAGTTAAATACCACTGCGCAATTCTGCATTGGTTAACATTGGACCTTATGGGTCCCAGGAGCCAATGACGATGCAAGCCGGCAGTGATGGTACGCACCGCCACAGACGTGACCAACATTTTCTACCTTTTCAATCACTCGATACCTGATCTTCCACAGGAGAGGACCTACACTTGTGGAGAAGTGTGGCTCAATGGTTAGAGCGGCAGACCCTGATGCAGAAATCTGGCCCGGGACCAGGGTTCAATTCCTGCCTCAGTGTGTCTTGGGCTCAATTTCCTCGGACCTGATAATTCTCGCATTGGTGCCTAATCTAATTCATGGGTCCCACTCTGTAACTCTGGGCAATAGCTTGCTTAATCTCCACAACGGCCCCAATAGTGCTGGGATGCCTGGCTTCAACTTTGAGGTTGCCCAGGAGTGGTCACCTCACCGGGAAAAGCCAGAAAGGGTTCCACAGTGGTATGCGTACAGCGCCTTGAGACCCTAATGGGTGAGTAGTGCACTATACAAGTGTACAGTTTACACTGCAAGTGCTGCTGTGACCTCAGTCTGGAAGAGACAATGGCTTGTGCATCTGGGGAAAGGGCCCCTACCTTCACTTCGGAGGAGTAGGATAAACTCGTGGATTGGGTCCTCCCCCAGTACACACTACTCTACAGTCCTCCAGACAAACAGGTAAGTACACTGTGAGCATGCTGTATGGGCTATGCCTGTGGGAGATTGAGGTGTGCATGAAACAATGGTGAGTGCATGTGCCACATGGCAAGGGTAGGGATGGGGGCCAATGACTGCAACGGTGCAGTTGGTAATAACTTTTCTTTTTCCCCTGTACAATTCATGTAGGTGAGTGCCCACCAGAAGAAGGACATCTGGCGTGCCATCGCCAAGGACGTCTGGACCCTGGGGGTCTATCACAGACGGAGCACCCACTGCCGTAAGAGATGGGAGGACATTCGCCGCTGGAGCAAGAAGACGGCGGAGGCCCAGATGGGGATGGCCTCCCAACGTGGGAGGGGTGCCCGTCGCACCATGACCCCCCTGATGTTTAGGATCCTAGCTGTGGCATACCCAGAGTTGGATGGGCGCTTGAGGGCATCACAGCAGCCACAAGGGGGTGAGTACACACACATTCAGCTGGTTCAGCGCACAGTGGAGGTGTCTGCGTGGGGGAGATAGGGCTGTGGGTTCCCCTAGGCCAGGGCGAGTGTGCTAGTTAGGTCCCCTTCTTCTGGCAGACCCTGTGGCACCCCACCCCACCTGTGTACAGTGCCAACTACACCTAGTCAGGCTCCTGTGACATTCATGTGTGCAGATGTCGGCCATAGCCTTGTAGGCCATGTCCCAGGGATTGAACAGTGGAGCCCAAGTGCGCGGCGTAGTGCAGGGGGCTTCTGTGTCTGTCGTGTCCGCCAACGGTACCGGTAATGCATGCACTCAACATGTCTTTCTTCTGTCGTTGCCCTCCCTTTTTGTGGTCTCCCTGTTCTTGTGTGTATTAGCATCATCAGGTGGAGGAGCAGTGGCACCGGAGCAGGAGGGAGCTGCATCCCACATGACCCTGGAGGGCGACACTACGGAGTCTGAATTCACCAGTGGGACGGAGGGCGAGGGGAGCTCCACGGCGGGGACAGGAGCTGACACCAGTGATACGGACTTGTCCTCTGATGGGAGCTCCCTTGTGGTGGTGACCACATCTGTGCCCCCCGCATCTACAGGTACAGCCGCCACCCCCCTACCAGCACCGCCCTCCCAGCAGCCCCTCAGCATTTGCCCCGTGCCCGCTCACCCAGGAGGGTGGGCATCACCCCAGGCACCTCAGGCCCTGCCCCAGTCGCCCCTGCTGCCCTCAGTGAGGAGGCCATTGACCTCCTCAGGTCCCTCACTGTTGGGCAGTCTACCATTTTGAATGCCATCCAGGGTGTAGAGAGGCAGTTGCAACACACCAATGCATTCCTGGAGGGCATTCATTCTGGTCAGGCAGCCCTTCAGCGAGCTTTCCAGACTCTGGCCTCAGCACTGATGGCAGCTATTGTCCCTTTCTCTAGCGTCCCCCGTCCTCCTTCCTCCACCCAGACCCACACCCCTGTACCTCAGCCTACCCCAAGCACACCATCAGACCGGCATGCACACACCTCAACACACAAGGGAAGCTCTGGTAAACATAAGCACCACACATCCCACAGGCACTCATGCAAGCATCACACACATGCAGACACACCAATATCCACTGCCTCCACTGTGTCCCCTTTCTCCTCGTCTCCCTCCTCCCTCCCAGTCTCGTCTACACTCACACCTGCATGCACTACATCTACAGCCACTACTTACACCACCAGCACACACACCACCACTCCCCGCTCACGTGCAGTCACCACCCCCACTACCATTCACACGTCCCCTGTGTCCTCTCCCAGTGTCTATGACACCACCTCCCAAGATACACAAACGCAGCCACACACCCACCCAACAGCCATCCACCTCACGACAGCCTCCAGCGCATGCACCTTCACCCAAAGTCACCAAACGTACAACCCCCTGCAGCTACCTGTCCCAGTGTTCCCAAGAAACTTTTCATGTCCACCCTTGACCTCTTTCCCTCACCTCCCCCACCCCGTCAGTCTCCTAGGGCCCGACTCTCCAGGTCCCAACCTAGCACGTCAGCCACAACATCTCAGGGACCAGTGGTGCCAGTAGTCACCAGATTCTAGAATGTATAAGGCAGCAGGGCAGCCAGTGTGGGAAGGAGCCACAGCACGGACAGTCCCCCACCTGTCAAGCATCAAAAGTTGGCCTGTGCCCGGCGGGAGAGGGGGAAGACTCCAGCCACCAAAGCTGCTCCCAGGGGTACAGGTGGGAGTGTGGAGTCAGCTGCGACACCTTCCAAGGTGGGGAAGGGGCACAAGAAACCGGGCAAGTCTGGGAAGAGCAGCACGGCGGAGACCGCCATCATCCCCACTGCCCAGGAGGCGACCACCATCATCCCCGCTGCCCAGGAGGCCACTGCCATCAACCCGCTGGCCAGGAGGCCACCTCCATCAGCCCCGCTGGCCAGGAGGCCACCGCCATCAGCCGCGCTGGGCCAGACAGGACCGCCAGCACCAGCCCCGCTGGGCTAGACAGGACCGCCAGCAGCTGAGTCACTGCCAAGGACCCCGCTGCAACAAGCACTGCTGAACAGGACACCGCCGCCACAAGCACCGCTGAACAGGACACCTCCGCCACAGGCACCGCTGCCAAGGACACCGCCGCCACAAGCACTGCTGAACAGGACACCTCCACCACAGGCACCGCTGCCAAGGACACCGCCGCCACAAGCAGCGCTGAAGAGGACACCTCCGGCACAAGCACTGCTTGCCCATGAGCGCCAAGGGCACTGATGCTACTGAATCTGCCACCAGCAGGATGAAGCACTCTGGGCACAAAGCCCCCTCCAGAACCAGTGGAGTATCACAT
Source organism: Pleurodeles waltl (assembly GCF_031143425.1). Lineage (NCBI taxonomy): Eukaryota > Metazoa > Chordata > Amphibia > Caudata > Salamandridae > Pleurodeles > Pleurodeles waltl. The sequence goes on from NC_090449.1 coordinate 557,032,572, forward strand.
CCACTCACACAGTCCTTGGCAGGTTGAAGCACTCTGGGCACAAATCCCCCTCCAGAACCAGTGGAGACTGTTATCCACTTGTGAGACTGTGGCTTTGCTCTCCCTAGGATTGAACAGTGGGCAAACCACCCACTGTAGAGACTTGAGAGACTGTGGCTTTGCACTCCCCAGGATTGAACAGTGGGCAAACCACCCACTGTAGAGAATTGAGAGACTGGCTTTGCACTCCCCAGGATTGAACAGTGGGCATGTGGCCCCCTTGTGGATTTGGCATCGTGCACTAAACCGGCTGAGGTGCCCCCCCTTTCCCTTCCCCCTGAGGTGTCTGTTTTATTGCTATCTGATGCCCCTGCAGTGTTCTCTCCGTCATGTTCGGGTATTGAGTGTGGGCATCGCCCATGCAGTGTGGACCCTGTGTTCCACGGACTTCAATGGAGCAATACCTGGACTACTATTCTTGGTGTATATATTTGTTAATAGTGTATATATATTTTAGTGTACTGGATTTTAATATATTACAATGGTTACACTCATTTCCTTTTGTCTTTGCATTCTTCCGGGGGGTTTGGGGGTGCAACTGTAATATATCATGCTGTATTAGTGTGTGTGTTGTAGTGGGTGAGGGTGGGGTGGGGGTGTTGCGTGTTGTGTGTGTGTCACTCTCTTTTTCCCTCTCCCCTCCCCTGGAGGTATGTAGAGGTGAGCGTTTTCCCATCGAAGTCCTGTTTCCGCCATGTTTTGGCTCGCTGTGAATCCGCCCTGGAAAAGGTGGTGGATTGGTAGGTTGTAATAGTGTTGGCGGTACATTGTCTTCCGCCTGTCTGTTGGCGGTGACCGCCGCACTGTTTGTTTGTACCGCCTCGGCGGTCAGAGTGTTAAAGTGGCAGTCTTTGTTGGCGGTTTCCGCTACGGTCGTGATTCCATTTTTTTTTTCGTCGGCCTGTTGACGTCTTACTGCCGCTTTAACACCGACCGCCAGGGTTGTAATGACCACCATAGTCATGTGTTTTATCTGTTCTGACAGTGAAAACTCCTAGGGTCATTATTCACTGTTGTAAGGCCTGTCTCTCCCATTTACTAATTCTGGGTTACCTTATTACATTTAATAAGTGCTAAATTTAGATTGGGAGTAGATAGAGATATGCTGTATGCACTCAAATGAATATTAATTTAAAATCCTCCTTAAGGGTAAAGTTGAATTTTAAGTTACAATTCTGAAAATGCCACTTTTAGAAAGTTGACATTTTCTTGTCCAAACCAAATGTCACTTTTTGCCAGTGGCCTGGGTCACATGACTGAATGCTTATGACTTTCAGACAATAAAACAAAGGAGGCTTAGGAATGTACAAGATGGGACATCATAGCAGGATGACTGGGGAGGGGATGTATCCAGTCCTGCTTGCCCTTAAAGGTCTTTGGTCCAGATGTAGCAAACGTTTGCAAGTCGCAAATGGGTAGCAGCGCTATTTGCGACCTTGCAAAATGCGAAATGGGATGTACAAATCCTATTTCAGAGTAACAAAAAGCGATGTGACCCAGTACTGACTCCCAAAATTTGCGACCTGATTTTGTGACTCGCAATTAGGAAGTGGCAAATTGCGAGTCGCAAACCGAATGCAAAAGGCAGTTGCAAATTGCGACTAGTCGCAAAAAGCCTGTTTTGCACAACCAGATTACCACTTATTCAGAACAGGTAGTAACCAAAGTATAAAAGGAGACCCAGAAGGCATCTGCGTTACTCAAAATAGCTGCACTATTCGTGATTTCATGGAGGAGGAGAGTCCAGGCTGCCCAGCAGAGGAGGAGGAGGCAGAGACAGGAGAGGATATACCGAACAAGGCAGACACTATTTCAACAAACTGAGAATGAGATTTATGATAAATACAGACTGAGCAGCGCAGTTATCCTAGAGTTCATTGAACTGCTGAAACCACAGCTAGAACGCCAGACAATGCGCGGCAGCGCCATCCCCACACATGTGCAAATGCTATGCTCACTGCACCTCTTGGCCTCAGGTAGCTATCAGGGGGTGATTACAGTGGCAGGTGGGGTATCCCAAAGTGCCCTCTCAAGATTCTTCAGGCGTTACCTAGATGCCACACTCACACACATGTCCAGATATATATACCTTCCCAGGAATAAGGCAGAAATTAACAGCACCAAGTTGGACTTCTACAGAATTGCCAACTTCCCACATGTAATAGGGTGTGTGGACGGTACACATATACCAATTTGCCCACAAGCAAATCTGGAATATGTGTTCCGCAATAGGAAATGTACCCACTCACTAAACATTCAGGTGGTATGTGACACCCATAATGTCATTACTGACATTGTGGCTAAATATTCAGGGAGTACACATGATGCCTACATATTCAGGCACAGTGGGATATACCAACGCCTAGAACGTGCGTGGGGAGTTTGGAGATGGAAATTTTAATAGGTACTGGCGAGTACACTCTGAAGCCTTACATACATGTTACTGCATAACCCTGTGATGCCCTGATAAATTTGAGTGCATATGCCCTGAGACCATGGATGCTCACCCCATACCTAACACCTGTCAATCAGAATGAGAGGCGATACAACATTGGACATCGGCGAACCAGAGCTGTAATTGAGAGGACATTCGGCTTGTTGAAGTCACAATTCAGATGCCTGCACAAAAGTGGAGGAGCAGTTCAGTGTGCCCCAGAAACAGCATGCAAGATAGTTGCCACCTGTGCCATCCTACACAACATTGCCACCAGACGTGGGCTATATCTCACCCCTGATGACACAGATTCGGAGGATGAGGAGCAAGAGCTACCACACCGACAGCCTGGGGATGGAAGCATTGCAATGGAGGGCAGCCAGAGACGGAACCACATAGCAACCCACTACTTTGGCAGGTATGTAGCAACCGTGACAACACTCACTAATGTAAGACACACATTGCCCAGTTGTGTAGTTCAACAAATTAACCCTTTTATTGCAGGATTATAATGTGGAAACAAAGTCAACTACACTACAGAATGCAAAACAAAAGTGTAGTCTGACATATTACGTGCAAGTGCCTCTGTAACACCACATAATAGTAGCTCACAGCCTCCTGCGACTGCGGCCACCATGGCTCACTCCAGGTTGGTCCCCTGATCCCTGGCGTGCACTGCTACTCCGCAACACACATGCATCAGTGGAAGACACACTACTCACACTGGAGACCACCTCACTGTCCTGCGGGGTATCCCCAATGCCCCTTGCTGCCTGTCTGGTCTCCAGCAGATCCACCGCATGGCTGATGTAGCCAAGTCCTCGAGCCACATCTCCTGCAAAATGGCCTAGTTCCACTTGCAGGCTGACAGTGCGTCTTGACAGGCAGGTTGTAGTGGTAGCCAGGCGCCCTATAGACACACCTAGCCTGTCTAAACGGGCAGCAGTGTTGCCCTCCCTGTGCCGTGCTTGTGCCCTGTCGGCCACCAGTTCCCTGACCAAGTTGTCTATAGAGGTAGTCAGGTTACCAAAGTGAGTGTTAATTGTAGTGAACTGGTTGTCCACATTTGCCAGCCCATGCGTGAGTGTGTTCTGCAGTCTTGAAAGGTTACTGTTCATTAACCGCATTTGTCTATTTTGCAGCCGGTGACTCTACAGTAGGGATGCCTCCAGTCCCAACAAATCCTCATCAGTAACATCCTCCCTACGCACAGAATGCATTGTGCGTAGTTGTCTACGCACCAAGCCAGCTGATCCCTTTGGTTGACTCTCCCTAGGCATTGTCCCCGGTGTCACAATGGCTGCCTCTATACCCAGAGCAGGATCATCCATGTTCTCTTGTGCCGATTGGACGCGTGGTGTTGTCCTGCACTCCCCTACGTTGTCTGTGGCAGTCTCCTCCTGTGTGTCAGTGCCTTGATCCTCTCCCTGCACAGTGGGGCTGATGGAGGGGGGGCTTGTGGGGGACCTGTGGGACATAGGGGATACACTGTCACATATGTTTGATGCCTCAGAATAAACATTTCCCTATATTTGGACTACTGTACTACATTGCACATAATGCATTGTTCTATAGGTTGCAAAACTGGGAATGGAGCAAATCTGGAGGTGCATGCTGATATGTACTGTGATTGTGTGCATGGTGAAAAGGCTGGTGTAAATACGTTAATTTTGGTACTTACTTTTTGATGTTCCTGGTGCTGGACTGTCTAAGTCTCCAATGCCCAGTACAGCCTCCGGCTCCAGAGTTGTCTCCACCATGGTTTCGATGGCTTTAGGGGGTGGTACAGTAGATGGCCCTCCTCCAGTGCCATGCATCTCCCTAATGCGCTCCACCACCCTTTCCTTGGTCCTGGAGCGAAGGTCATACCACCTTTTGCGGACCTCATCCAGGGTGCGGTGGCTGACACCGATACCATTTTATTTGTTGAGGATGTCCTGCCAGATCTTCTTTTTGTGGCTGTCAGGGACACTCAATGCTGCCTTGCCAAATAATTCCTCATGGTGCAGGCAGCACTCATTAGTGAGCACCTCCAACTCCTTCTCAGAAAACTTACGTTTTCGTTTTCAGCCTCCACTGGGTGTCTCCTTCTCCTGTGTAACCATTGTTGCTGCAGCTCCTCTCACCTGCGTGTGGTTCTGCAGTTTGGGTTGGGTGGGCTCCTCCCTGTTCCATGGGGTTACTTCCAGGTTCTGATGTCATCACTCAGAACCAGGAAGGGGTTTTTTCAAAAGTTTAATTTGCACCTGTGTGCATTTGTGAGTCAGTCACAATTTGCAACACCGGACCACACCCTTGTGAAATTTGCGACCACGCAAATTGCGAGGTCGCAAATAGCGACCTCGCAAAATACGAGGTTGCAAATTGTGGTGCGTCTCTGCACCGAATCGCTATTTAGTATAGCGATTTTTCCTGGCATATCGTTTTGCGAGTCGCTATTTCCAAGTCGCTATTTTTGGCGTTCCTACATCTGGCCCTTTGCCTCTTGTACATACAAAGAAACTGGACACCAGGCCTGCCCAGCCCTTTGTCAATCCAATAGTTTGGAGTCTTGGCACGGGAAGAACTCTCCAGAGCCATATGTGGGGTTAAGACTTGGGGTCCCCACACACAAAGGCTGGCACCAGATATAAATACTGAATAAACTGTGCCCATAGTGTGCTTCCCAATATCATCATTCATAATATCCATTCGATTTACTTTAAAAGCAAATTCAAACATCTATTGCTTACCACAAATTAAAAAAGAATTAGTCCCTCATTAGAAAGGTGGATTCCACTCTGGTAATTTGGAGGCTGGAATACTAATCTCAGAGGGATTTTGTATTTGAGTGGGGTGAAATTACAGCACTGCTCACAGTTGTCGTCTATGGAGTGCAGAATTACCTCAGAAACTGTTGTTACCACACAAAAACCATTGGACAATTCCAGAATTCTGGGCCTCTTTTTGGGGATATACACGTCATGTTTGGCCTCATCAATAAGTTCCCGGGAAAACCCTGGAGAATTAGCCAGAACAAGTTTAGTTGTAGTGATCACCAAAAGGTAACAGTTCAGACCAGACCAAGGTGCAAAAACTGGCTATGGAAATCAAGAAGCATGGCCCTATCCCATCCCATCCCATTATATTTCATGAAATGAAATGTAGATTTATATAGTGTGGCTTATCACCCATGAGGGTCTTAAGGCACTCTCCATGGGCATGGGGAGATTAAGTGGTTTGCCCAGAACCACAGGATGTTGCGCCTAGGCTTGGACCCGTATTTTCAGCTCCAGATGTGGTCACTCTGATCGCTGCGCTACTTCCTCTCCCCATGCACTACATCCTCTTCCCAGCCCATCCCAGGAAAGTTAAACAGAGGGCTGAATTCAGATGTAAAAGTGTATTGTGCTACTGTCCTTCCTACTTGGGAGCATTAAGGTTGAGCAAAATACTTTCTGCTGAATAAATTGAAGACAATTTCTTTGCAACTAGGGCAAGTTCCCTGGTGAAGGCTGTCACAATCCTCTCTTGTCCCCTCTGTACATGGGTCTGGCACCCAGGGCTCATGTTGTATTTGCTCTGTGGCACTTAATGGCCTCCAGCGACACCAGGATAAACACACCTAAGGCCTCATGGTCCCACTACATTTAACCCCTTGGAAGGCCCCTTCGCAGAGCACAGGAAACCCATTAGAACGTTCTGGTATTGTTGTTCAATTAGACATTCAGTTTGCACACTTGCACAGAATAGACATGTTTCCTGTTTATTGGTTCCAATTTCCATGACCTATTGACTCCACTAGCTAATGTTAATTTATTCCACCTGCTTCTGTTTATTGATTCCAACTGCTATGATCTATTGACTTCAGCTGCTAATGTTAATTACTTCCACTTGCTTCTGTTTAGTGGTTCTAACTGCTATGACCTATTGACTCCAACCAGCTAATGTTAATTGATTTCACCTGCTTGCATTAAAAGTCAAAATCATTAGGGCTGACAGTGGTTCTCTCCCATGGCCCATTGCAACCTTCCTGTCTCCTATGACAGCCAAGTGCCTTTTTATGAATCAGCCATGCCCATAGAGTATTTACCCAAACCTGAAACTTCATCCCTACACTCACCTTCTGACCTTCTGAGTCAACCGGATTCCTCCAGTTCTCTAGGCTTCCTCACCCTATGCCTCCTTGCAGCTTCTGTGATCCTGACGCCATCATCACTTCAATCAATCAATCACAACATTTGTAAAGCGCACTACGTACCCGTTAGGGTTTCAAGGCGCTGAAGGGGGGGGGGGGTGCTGCTATTGGTCAAAGAGCCAGGTCTTAAAAAGTCTCCTGAAGGCGAGCAGGTCCTGGGTCTGCCGCAGGGGGTCGGAAGGGTGTTCCAGGTCTTGGCGGCAAGGTAGGAGAAGGATCTGCCACCGGAGGTCTTGCGCTGGATGCGGGGAACGATGGCGAGGGCAAGGTTGGCTGAGCGGAGTTGGCGGGAGGGGATGTAGAAGTTGAGTCTGCTGTTCAGGTAGGCTGGTCCGGCGTTGTGGAGTGCCTTGTGAGCATGGGTGAGGAGCTTGAAGGTGATCCTCTTGTCAACGGGGAGCCAGTGGAGGTCTTTCAGGTGGTGGGAGATGTGGCAGCGGCGGGGTACGTCGAGGACCAGTCGGGCGGAGGTGTTTTGGATGCGTTGGAGGCGCCGGATGTCTTTTACTGGGATGCCTGTGTAGAGTGCGTTGCTGTAGCTAGTCTACTGCTGACGAGGGCCTGGGTCACCGTTCTTCTGGTTTCTGTCGGGATCCATTTGTAGATTCTACGTAGCATGCGGAGGGTGTTGTAGGAGGAGGAGGAAACTGCGTTGACCTGCTTGGACGTGGTGAGGGCGGAGTTGAGGACGAAGCCCAGGTTGCGTGCTTGGTTGGCTGGCATTGGCGGGGGTCCCAGCGCGGTGGGCCACCAGGAGTCGTCCCAGGCTGAGGGGGTGCGTCCGAGGATGAGGACCTCCGTCTTGTCGTAGTTCAACTTCAGGCGGCTGTTTCTCATCCACTCGGCTATGGACTTCATTCCTTCGTGGAGGTTGGCTTTGGCGGTGTGTGGGTCTTTGGTGAGGGAGAGGATGGGCTGGGTGTCGTCGGTGTAAGAGAGAATGTTGAGGTTGTGCTGATGGGCCAGTTGTGCGCGGGGGGCCATGTAGACGTTGAACAGCGTCGGGCTTAGTGAGGAGCCTTGGGGTATGCCGCAGATGATGTTGGTGGCTTCGGAGCAGAAGGGTGGGAGTCGGACTCTCTGGGTTCTGCCGGAGAGGAATGAGGAGATCCAGTTGAGGGCTTTTTCTTGTATTCCGGCTTCGTGAAGGCGTGTTAATAGGGTGCAGTGGCAAACCGTGTCGAAGGCAGCGGAAAGGTCCAAGAGGATGAGGGCTGATGTTTCGCCGTTGTCCATTTGCTGTCTGATGTCATCTGTGGCGGCGAGGAGAGCAGTCTCGGTGCTGTGGTTACGTCTGAAACCGGACTGGGAGGGGTCCAGGATGGAGTTATCCTCGAGGTGGTGGGTAAGCTGACCGTTGACGATCTTCTCGGTGACCTTCGCCGGGAAGGGGAGGAGGGAGATCGGACGGAAGTTTTTGGGGTCGTTGGGGTCTGCCTTGGGTTTCTTGAGGAGGGCGTGGATTTCGGCGTGCTTCCAGCTTTCTGGCAAGGTTGCGGTTTCGAAGGATAAGTTGATGACCTTTTGAAGTTGGGGGGCGATGGTGGAGTCGGCTTTGTTGTAAACGTAGTGGGGGCATGGGTCTGAAGGGGATCCTGAGTGGATGGAGTTCATGATCTTGCAAGTTTCAGTGTTGTCTACGTGGGTCCAGGCGGTCAGGCGGTTGGTGCAGGTGGAGTTGTCGGCGGCGGGGTCTGACGGAGGCGTGGTGTTGAGGCTGTCGTGGATGTCGGTGATCTTCTGATAGAAGAAGGTGGACAGGGCGTCGCAGAGTTCTTGGGATGGTGGGATGTCGTTGACGTTGGAGCTGGGGTTGGAAAGCTCTTTCACGATGCAGAAGAGCTCTTTGCTGTCGTGTGCGTTGTTGTTCAGGCGTTCTGTGAAGTGAGATCGTTTGGCGAGTCCGATTAACTGGTGGTGCTTGCGGGTGGCCTCCTTGTGGGCTGCCAGGCTGTCGGTGTGTGTTCGAGTCACCTTCTGTCACCTTCACTTCCAGTTTGGCAATTCCCCTTCTTGTTCGGCTCCCTGCACTACAGCTACAAAAACTTTCTCTGGATTCAAGTTTTAAGTAGGTGAAACAAGGCTAAGTACTTGATCACAGGTCAGTGCACACTAATCCTTAGATTAAGTCTAGGACTCTCTATAAGACTGAGTTCTGAATAGAGAAAGCACACTTCCTGGAAATAGGACACTACCTTTATTTCAATAGCTTTGGCGCTCTAAACTCCTTTACAGAGTGCGAGCTCCGGACTGGAATTATATCAGTACTGAAATCCACTGACTAGATATTCTTGACAAATTGTTGTTATAAGAATAAGAGAGGACTTATTAAAGTGCACTATATATGTATACAAACTGGTACAGAGAACTTAATGTAAAATGATTCTTGGGACTGCCTGAAACTCCAGCCTTAAATCTTGTTTTGTACCTGCTGTCATGCAGTACTTGTGGTGAAGCCTGTAAGTGTAAGAATTGTGATTAACTATGTGATCTTTGTATGCTGAGATCTGATGGTAAACTATTCTTCTTGTTATTTCCAGTGCACTACACCCAAATCAACACAAAAGGTCCAGGGAGTCCAAGACCTCTTGCGCAGTGTCAAAAAGCTGCAGAGCAGGACCAGTGCTGCAAGTCTATCTTTTCTTATTTTGTCACAACCCCCCTTTCCCTTGAGGACTGTGCATGATTTAAGGGTTTAGGGTTCCTTGATTGGGGACTCCCCTGGGGGGGATAAGAGATCCAGCATCACCTCTGCAGTCGGTACCAGGTAGGTGCATGACAAAGGCCACTAAGGAGTTTTCCCTCCCTCTCTGAAGCTTCTGATTGAAAAAGTGAGCCAGGATGGCCACTACTGTCTCCAACCAGCCCTCATAATGACACTAGAAACTGAGTGAAGAAGTGGTAAAAGATAAGCAGGCAAACATTCTTCACTGGGATCACTTGGCTCAAAGCTTGACTCGACCTGCTAGACAGAGCACTTGGAAGAAGCCCTGTAGAGAAAGAGATGAAATAATTATATCTTACACCTTACCTACATTCAATTGTTGGAGGCATTTGAATTCAGTAAAGCCCATCATTTCAAAGTAATGTCTTGCAGCCAGGGCAGAAGCCTATAGCCCATTATCTCTGAAGCACTTTATATAGTCTTCCCACACTGGGAAGAAACTGGTGTCAATTTTCTAAGCCTGCCTATTTTTAAGGCTTCCCTAAAGACTTCTGTCAAGTGCATCCAGAAGAACCTGGAAGAAATCAATACTAGGATAAACACCATCGAAGATAGGATAGGTGAAACTAAAAATAAAAATATCACTTCAATAGAAGGCAGTAAATTGTACCATAAAAATACTCCTATACTGAGATAGGAAGAGATAAAACGAAGTCAACACCAGAAAAGAAGGGAATATGATTGACAGAAAAATTACACATCATACATTTGCTCATCTATACTCTCTGTCAAACTTGAAGTCTCTGAGATCCAAGAGCATACATGAGTATAAATGTGTGTGTAACAGTGTGTATGACGTCTCTTGCACTAATAGAATTGTCTGCACTATTTCCTGGCAGGAAGGCATGGGGTGCACAGTTAGACCCTCATTCTATGATGGCCCATATTTGGAGGAGAGGAAGAGGAGGAGGGGTCAGAGTTATGGATACCAGTTAGTATCTCTATTCCAGTTATTGATGAGTTATCAGGCCCTGAAATTAGGAAATTAGGGAAAACATACAGGTCCTCTAAATATTGGACTTGTTTCTGCATGCTGCTCCCCAATTCCAACGCCCTTTACAGTGATATTATTTCACCTGCTTCCAGCAGGTGGAAGATGAAGGCATTAACGCATTTGATCTGTCTGGTACATTTCTGCAGCGTCAGAATTAGACAGAGTGGTTTCTCCTAGTGAGATGCTCCTCAGAATGACTCAGAAAGAAAGCCTTCTGGAGCATAGGGACAGATGTACAAAAGCATTTCACATTTCTTAACGGACAGAATCACAATTTCAGTCCATCAAGAAATGCTATATGGCCTTTCTATATGTACAAAAGCATTTAGGGAATCACAAAATAGGATTTCTACCTAGTAGAAATCAAATTTTGTGATCCCCAAGTAATAAATCGCAAACAGGGATTCCTTTCCTAAGCACATGTACAAAGCATTTCCTAAATGCGAAATGAGCATGCATTTTTTAAAGTTACATGTAGCATCCACATTCCCCTAGGGCATTTGTGCATGTTACATGTGCACCATCTGTGTTTCTGGTGCATCGGGGGCCTGAGGGCCATGTTTACCCTTGGTATTGCATTTCCTAATTTGCATTTTCCTATTAGGAAATTGCTAATTAGGAAATGCAAAACCGTTCTTCTACCTTTGGGCAATTAGGCCCATTGGAAGCATAGTTAAGTATTTCTTAAATAGCAATTTCTTAATAGTGATTCCTACTCTGCAAGAATTGCTATTCGGAAATCTCTTTTTTTGAGCATTCCATTTTGGGATTCATAAATAACAATTTATAAGGGGCCACTATTTAGGAAATGCTAAATTAGAGCTATTTACACCTGGCCCATAATCCCAATCACCCTATCCCTCTACAGTCACTAAGAAACAGGACTTTTCATTTTAAGTAAGACAAAAGCAGAAAAAGAATTTAATGGTAAACAAAAAAGTCATCAATTTCTCATCCACAGTAAATGGTAAACAGCAAATTACATTTTGAACTGCTGATCACAAGCTATCAGTAATGTAGAAATTGTATAAATAATGAAATGGTAAATCAAACAAGCCCTCCCAGAAGTAAATCATCTCAAAGAACCTTGTTGTTTTTATTGTGAGTTTTCTGTGTAGAAAGTGTAAATATAATGAGGTAATTCCTAAACATTATAGGGCATGTTCTCATGTTTTTCCCTGCAGTATTATAAGATGCATGGAGTCATAGGTGTATTTACTGAGATTTCTTATCGAGTTGTGATGCAAATTGGCTCATAATACTTATTTCATATTTACTTTTCCGCTCAAAAATTGTTTTATTCTGGGAAGTTGCCAGAGAGTAAAGCTAAGCAGCGCTTAGTGCTTCTTTGCATTATTGAGATTCAAGGCGACTTTCCATGTGTGATGCATGGGCACCTCTTTGCTGTGACTGGGGTTAACCAAAAATAAGGCACTTTTGATTTAGGCAATATTGGGGGGAAATGTTTTTATTTATTCTTTCTTTTCCAACTTTGCACGTTTCCTACAATGTACATCACACCTACAAAGTAGGAAATGTAGAAATTATTTTAAGCACAGTAATTTGTACTGGTATACAACACCTATGCTAGGCTCAAGAAGACAACTTTGAACTGTGGTGCAAAGGCGTGTGCATGGTATTGCAGCCTAATTGTGCACAAGCCTAGAGACAGAGGAGGATAGTGCTATATCTCTCTAGATATGGCGCAGTCCTCGTCTCTCCCTCTCAGGCATAGGGCATTTTTGGGTGCAGTGCTGCGCTGCCTAACATTTTAGTCAAAGCGTTTTGTCAATCACTGTTACAGAAATCCGGGATAAAGTGACGCTCGCAGAATATAGAGATAAAACGTAAGCATGATTTTTAGCATTAAGAAAACAAACTCAGTTATTGATTTCTGTGTTTAATTTGAGCAAGTGGTTTTAGGCGGGGCACATGGTGTGAGAAGGTAGCCTCTTTCTAGCCTTGTTACCCCCACTTTTGGCCTGTTTGTGAGTGTATGTCAGAGTGTTTGTCACTGTTTTCACTGTCTCACTGGGATCCTGATAGCCAGGCCTCAGTGCTCATAGTGAAAACACTATGTTTTCAGTATGTTTGTTATGTGTCACTGGGATCCTGCTGGTCAGGACCCCAGTGCTCATAAGTTTGTGGCCTATATGTATGTGTCACTGGGACCCTGTCACACAGGGCCCCAGTGCTCATAAGTGTGCCTGTATGTGTTACCTGTGTAGTGACTAACTGTCTCACTGAGGCTCTGCTAATCAGAACCTCAGTGGTTATGCTCTCTCATTTCTTTCCAAATTGTCACTGACAGGCTAGTGACCATTTTTACCAATTTACATTGGCTTACTGGAACACCCTTATAATCCCCTAGTATATGGTACTGAGGTACCCAGGGTATTGGGGTTCCAGGAGATCCCTATGGGCTGCAGCATTTCTTTTGCCACCCATAGGGAGCTCTGACAATTCTTACACAGGCCTGCCACTGCAGCCTGAGTGAAATAACGTCCACGTTATTTCACAGCCATTTTACACTGCACTTAAGTAACTTATAAGTCACCTATATGTCTAACCTTTACCTGGTAAAGGTTAGGTGCAAAGTTACTTAGTGTGAGGGCACCCTGGCACTAGCCAAGGTGCCCCCACATTGTTCAGAGCCAATTCACTGAACTTTGTGAGTGCGGGGACACCATTACACGCGTGCACTACATATAGGTCACTACCTATATGTAGCTTCACCATGGTAACTCCGAATATGGCCATGTAACATGTCTATGATCATGGAATTGCCCCCTCTATGCCATCCTGGCATTGTTGGTACAATTCCATGATCCCAGTGGTCTGTAGCACAGACCCTGGTACTGCCAGACTGCCCTTCCTGGGGTTTCTCTGCAGCTGCTGCTGCTGCCAACCCCTCAGACAGGCATCTGCCCTCCTGGGGTCCAGCCAGGCCTGGCCCAGGATGGCAGAACAAAGAACTTCCTCTGAGAGAGGGTGTGACACCCTCTCCCTTTGGAAAATGGTGTGAAGGCAGGGGAGGAGTAGCCTCCCCCAGCCTCTGGAAATGCTTTGTTGGGCACAGAGGTGCCCAATTCTGCATAAGCCAGTCTACACCGGTTCAGGGACCCCTTAGCCCCTGCTCTGGCGCAAAACTGGACAAAGGAAAGGGGAGTGACCACTCCCCTGACCTGCACCTCCCCTGGGAGGTGTCCAGAGCTCCTCCAGTGTGCTCCAGACCTCTGCCATCTTGGAAACAGAGGTGCTGCTGGCACACTGGACTGCTCTGAGTGGCCAGTGCCACCAGGTGACGTCAGAGACTCCTTGTGATAGGCTCCTTCAGGTGTTAGTAGCCTTTCCTCTCTCCTAGGTAGCCAAACCCTCTTTTCTGGCTATTTAGGGTCTCTGTCTCTGGGGAAACTTTAGATAACGAATGCATGAGCTCAGCCGAGTTCCTCTGCATCTCCCTCTTCACCTTCTGATAAGGAATCGACCGCTGACCGCGCTGGAAGCCTGCAAACCTGCAACATAGTAGCAAAGACGACTACTGCAACTCTGTAACGCTGATCCTGCCGCCTTCTCGACTGTTTTCCTGCTTGTGCATGCTGTGGGGGTAGTCTGCCTCCTCTCTGCACCAGAAGCTCCGAAGAAATCTCCCGTGGGTCGACGGAATCTTCCCCCTGCAACCGCAGGCACCAAAAAGCTGCATCTCCGGTCCCTTGGGTCTCCTCTCAGCACGACGAGCGAGGTCCCTCGAATCCAGCAACACCGTCCAAGTGACCCCCACAGTCCAGTGACTCTTCAGCCCAAGTTTGGTGGAGGTAAGTCCTTGCCTCACCTCGCTGGGCTGCATTGCTGGGAACCGCGACTTTGCAAGCTACTCCGGCCCCTGTGCACTTCCGGCGGAAATCCTTTGTGCACAGCCAAGCCTGGGTCCACGGCACTCTAACCTGCATTGCACGACTTTCTAAGTTGGTCTCCGGCGACGTGGGACTCCTTTGTGCAACTTCGGCAAGCACCGTTTCACGCATCCTCGTAGTGCCTGTTTCTGGCACTTCTCCGGGTGCTACCTGCTTCAGTGAGGGCTCCTTGTCTTGCTCGACGTCCCCCCTCTCTGCAGGTCCAATTTGCGACCTCCTGGTCCCTCCTGGGCCCCAGCAGCGTCCAAAAACGCCAAACGCATGATTTGCGTGTAGCAAGGCTTGTTGGCGTCCATCCGGCGGGAAAACACTTCTGCACGACTCTCCAAGGCGTGGGGGATCCATCCTCCAAAGGGGAAGTCTCTAGCCCTTGTCGTTCCTGCAGTATTCATAGTTCTTCAGCCTAGTAAGAGCTTCTTTGCACCAACCGCTGGCATTTCTTGGGCATCTGCCCATCTCCGAGCTGCTTGTGACTTTTGGACTTGGTCCCCTTGTTCCACAGGTACCCTCAGTCAGGAATCCATCGTTGTTGCATTGCTGATTTGTGTTTTCCTTGCATTCTCCCTCTAACACGACTATTTTGTCCTTAGGGGAACTTTGGTGCACTTTGCACTCACTTTTCAGGGTCTTGGGGTGGGTTATTTTGCTAACTCTCACTATTTTCTAATAGTCCCAGCGACCCTCTACAAGGTCACATAGGTTTGGGGTCCATTCGTGGTTCGCATTCCACTTCTGGAGTATATGGTTTGTGTTGCCCCTATCCCTATGTTTCCCCATTGCATCCTATTGTAACTATACATTGTTTGCACTGTTTTCTAAGACTATACTGCATATTTTTGCTATTGTGTATATATATCTTGTGTATATTTCCTATCCTCTCACCGAGGGTACACTCTAAGATACTTTGGCATATTGTCATAAAAATAAAGTACCTTTATTTTTAGTATAACTGTGTATTGTGTTTTCTTATGATATTGTGCATATGACACTAGGTGGTACTGTAGTAGCTTCACACGTCTCCTAGTTCAGCCTAAGCTGCTCTGCTAAGCTACCATTATCTATCAGCCTAAGCTGCTAGACACCCTATACACTAATAAGGGATAACTGGGCCTGGTGCAAGGTGCAAGTACCCCTTGGTACTCACTACAAGCCAGTCCAGCCTCCTACATTGGTTGTGCAGTGGTGGGATAAGTGCTTGAGACTACTTGCCACTCTTGTCATTGTACTTTTCATAAGAGAAAAATATACAAAACAAGGTCAGTGTATATACACATAGCCAAAAAGTTTTGCATTTCCTCTTTTCACTCTTTTCTAAGTGCTGAAAAGTACTTCTAAACTTTCAAAAAGTTCTTAAAAGTTTAAAAAGTTTTTTCTGTCTTTCCAAAAAGTTCTGAAAACTTTTTTCTCTTTGTCTATCACTTTAACTCTCTCTAAAAATGTCTGGCACAGGCCAAAATGTTGAACTGTCCAAACTTGCATATGATCACCTTAGCTGGAAAGGAGCAAGGAGTCTCTGCATAGAGAGAGGTTTGAGTGTAGGGAAGAATCCTTCTTTAGAACTGTTAATTAATATGCTTAGAGTACAGGATAAGGCCATAAGTGCCCAATCTGTAGAAAAAGTAGCTAATGGTTCTCAATCTGATCCAGGGACTCCCCCAGGAAAAGGTTCAGGAAAGAAACTTCTCAGCCTGCCCATTACTAGACAGTCTAGCATAGTTGGTACAGAGGTTGAATCACATCATACTGATGATGTGCTCTCACATTATGCTGGCAGCCAAGCTGTTAGGGTGCCCTTGGTAAGGGACAGGTCTCCTTCTGTTCATTCCCATCACACCTCTGTATCTAGAAATGTCCCTCCCACCCACCCTGATGACAGATTGTTAGAAAGGGAGCTCAATAGATTGAGAGTGGAGCAAACCAGACTGAAGCTCAAGAAGCAACAGCTGGATTTGGATAGACAGTCTTTAGAAATAGAGAGGGAAAGACAGAAAATGGGTTTAGATACCCATGGTGGCAGCAGCAGTATTCCCCATAGTCATCCTGCAAAAGAGCATGATTCCAGGAATCTGCACAAGATAGTTCCCCCTTACAAGGAGGGGGATGACATTAACAAGTGGTTTGCTGCACTTGAGAGGGCCTGTGCTGTACAGGATGTCCCTCAAAAGCAGTGGGCTGCTATCCTATGGCTATCATTTACTGGAAAAGGTAGGGATAGGCTCCTTACTGTAAAAGAAAATGATGCTAACAATTTCCAAGTTCTTAAGAATGCACTCCTGGATGGTTATGGCTTAACCACTGAACAGTACAGGATAAAGTTCAGAGAGACCAAAAAGGAGTCTTCACAAGACTGGGTTGATTTCATTGACCAGGCAGTGAAGGCCTTGGAGGGGTGGTTACATGGCAGTAAAGTTACTGATTATGAAAGCCTGTATAACACAATCCTGAGAGAGCATATACTTAATAATTGTGTGTCTGATTTGTTGCACCAGTACCTGGTAGACTCTGATCTGACCTCTCCCCAAGAATTGGGAAAGAAGGCAGACAAATGGGTCAGAACAAGGGTGAACAGAAAAGTTCATACAGGGGGTGACAAAGATGGCAATAAGAAGAAAGATGGTGAAAAATCTCAAGATAAGCATGGGGATAAGGGTAAAACCAAAGATCCCACTTCAAATCTTAAACACTCTTCAGAGGGTGGGGATAAAACAAATTCTTCCTCTTCTTCCCAACCTGCACACATTAAAAAGCCTTGGTGCTTTGTGTGTAAAAACAGAGGCCATAGGCCAGGGGATAAGTCCTGTCCAGGTAAACCCCCTGAGCCTACCACCACTAATACATCAAGCTCTAGTGCCCCTAGCAGTAGTGGTACTAGTGGTGGGACTGCTGGCAACAGTCAAGCAAAGGGTGTAGTTGGGTTCACTTATGGGTCCATAGTGAAAACTGATGTCATCAGTCCCAAGACAGTTTCTGTCACACCTAGTGGCATTGGCCTTGCCACACTGGCTGCTTGTCCCCTTACAATGGATAAGTACAGGCAGACAGTTTCAATAAATGGTGTTGAGGCCTTGGCCTACAGGAACACAGGTGCCAGTTTCACTTTGGTGACTGAAAACCTAGTGCCTCCTGAACAACACATCATTGGACAACAGTATAAGATTATTGATGTCCATAACTCCACTAAGTTTCTTCCCTTAGCTATAATTCAGTTTAGTTGGGGTGGAGTTACTGGCCCTAAGCAGGTGGTGGTATCACCTAGCTTACCTGTAGACTGTCTCTTAGGTAATGACCTAGAGGCCTCAGGTTGGGCTGATGTAGAGTTTTATGCCCATGCAGCCATGCTGGGCATCCCTGAGGAATTGTTCCCTCTCATTTCAAGTGAAATGAAAAAGCAAAGGAGAGAAGACCTGAAAACTCAGGATCCCTCTCCATCAACAGGTACAAAGGGTATCACAGTATCCCCTAACCACCCTACCATTCAGGATACTATTCCTGTGGTGGGAGAAACCTCTCCTGGGGTGGCACCTGTTCCAAGGGAATCATCAGCTGGCAAAGCTGGACTCCCTGAGGTGGAAGTACCTCTCTGTGGGATAACTAACATTGGTGAGAAAAAGAGCACCATTTTAGTTAACATGGAGCATCCTTCCAACCCTCCCAGAGAAACTTTAGTGCAGAAACTCTGCACTGCCTCACAACACTTAGGACAGCATCCCTGCCCTAGTGTGGAGCTGATAGGACAGCATCCCTGCCCTGCTCCAACCCAAGAGAAACAGCATCCCTGTTCTCTCTTCCAGCCATATGGACAAAGTTTTTGCCCAGCTATGGCTTTTCTGAGACAGCATCCCTGTCTGGCATTTCCATCACTACAAATAGGTTCAGTGGACAATTCCCACTGCTCTAAACTAAAACTTACTGATAGAAACTCTGAAAATACATCTTCACATTGTTGCTTAGCTAAAAAACTTCAAACAGGGTGGTTTACATCCCCACAGGGAAGTAACCATATAGTGGATGATAAAGGGAGTAACCAGTCTATTGCAGAGCTACTCTCTACTTATCACCACTTAGACAATAAAGTCTCAACTGGCCAAGGTTAGCCTTATTGTCCTTCGTTTGGGGGGGGGGTTGTGTGAGAAGGTAGCCTCTTTCTAGCCTTGTTACCCCCACTTTTGGCCTGTTTGTGAGTGTATGTCAGAGTGTTTGTCACTGTTTTCACTGTCTCACTGGGATCCTGATAGCCAGGCCTCAGTGCTCATAGTGAAAACACTATGTTTTCAGTATGTTTGTTATGTGTCACTGGGATCCTGCTGGTCAGGACCCCAGTGCTCATAAGTTTGTGGCCTATATGTATGTGTCACTGGGACCCTGTCACACAGGGCCCCAGTGCTCATAAGTGTGCCTGTATGTGTTACCTGTGTAGTGACTAACTGTCTCACTGAGGCTCTGCTAATCAGAACCTCAGTGGTTATGCTCTCTCATTTCTTTCCAAATTGTCACTGACAGGCTAGTGACCATTTTTACCAATTTACATTGGCTTACTGGAACACCCTTATAATCCCCTAGTATATGGTACTGAGGTACCCAGGGTATTGGGGTTCCAGGAGATCCCTATGGGCTGCAGCATTTCTTTTGCCACCCATAGGGAGCTCTGACAATTCTTACACAGGCCTGCCACTGCAGCCTGAGTGAAATAACGTCCACGTTATTTCACAGCCATTTTACACTGCACTTAAGTAACTTATAAGTCACCTATATGTCTAACCGTTACCTGGTAAAGGTTAGGTGCAAAGTTACTTAGTGTGAGGGCACCCTGGCACTAGCCAAGGTGCCCCCACATTGTTCAGAGCCAATTCACTGAACTTTGTGAGTGCGGGGACACCATTACACGCGTGCACTACATATAGGTCACTACCTATATGTAGCTTCACCATGGTAACTCCGAATATGGCCATGTAACATGTCTATGATCATGGAATTGCCCCCTCTATGCCATCCTGGCATTGTTGGTACAATTCCATGATCCCAGTGGTCTGTAGCACAGACCCTGGTACTGCCAGACTGCCCTTCCTGGGGTTTCTCTGCAGCTGCTGCTGCTGCCAACCCCTCAGACAGGCATCTGCCCTCCTGGGGTCCAGCCAGGCCTGGCCCAGGATGGCAGAACAAAGAACTTCCTCTGAGAGAGGGTGTGACACCCTCTCCCTTTGGAAAATGGTGTGAAGGCAGGGGAGGAGTAGCCTCCCCCAGCCTCTGGAAATGCTTTGTTGGGCACAGAGGTGCCCAATTCTGCATAAGCCAGTCTACACCGGTTCAGGGACCCCTTAGCCCCTGCTCTGGCGCGAAACTGGACAAAGGAAAGGGGAGTGACCACTCCCCTGACCTGCACCTCCCCTGGGAGGTGTCCAGAGCTCCTCCAGTGTGCTCCAGACCTCTGCCATCTTGGAAACAGAGGTGCTGCTGGCACACTGGACTGCTCTGAGTGGCCAGTGCCACCAGGTGACGTCAGAGACTCCTTGTGATAGGCTCCTTCAGGTGTTAGTAGCCTTTCCTCTCTCCTAGGTAGCCAAACCCTCTTTTCTGGCTATTTAGGGTCTCTGTCTCTGGGGAAACTTTAGATAACGAATGCATGAGCTCAGCCGAGTTCCTCTGCATCTCCCTCTTCACCTTCTGATAAGGAATCGACCGCTGACCGCGCTGGAAGCCTGCAAACCTGCAACATAGTAGCAAAGACGACTACTGCAACTCTGTAACGCTGATCCTGCCGCCTTCTCGACTGTTTTCCTGCTTGTGCATGCTGTGGGGGTAGTCTGCCTCCTCTCTGCACCAGAAGCTCCGAAGAAATCTCCCGTGGGTCGACGGAATCTTCCCCCTGCAACCGCAGGCACCAAAAAGCTGCATCTCCGGTCCCTTGGGTCTCCTCTCAGCACGACGAGCGAGGTCCCTCGAATCCAGCGACACCGTCCAAGTGACCCCCACAGTCCAGTGACTCTTCAGCCCAAGTTTGGTGGAGGTAAGTCCTTGCCTCACCTCGCTGGGCTGCATTGCTGGGAACCGCGACTTTGCAAGCTACTCCGGCCCCTGTGCACTTCCGGCGGAAATCCTTTGTGCACAGCCAAGCCTGGGTCCACGGCACTCTAACCTGCATTGCACGACTTTCTAAGTTGGTCTCCGGCGACGTGGGACTCCTTTGTGCAACTTCGGCGAGCACCGTTTCACGCATCCTCGTAGTGCCTGTTTCTGGCACTTCTCCGGGTGCTACCTGCTTCAGTGAGGGCTCCTTGTCTTGCTCGACGTCCCCCCTCTCTGCAGGTCCAATTTGCGACCTCCTGGTCCCTCCTGGGCCCCAGCAGCGTCCAAAAACGCCAAACGCATGATTTGCGTGTAGCAAGGCTTGTTGGCGTCCATCCGGCGGGAAAACACTTCTGCACGACTCTCCAAGGCGTGGGGGATCCATCCTCCAAAGGGGAAGTCTCTAGCCCTTGTCGTTCCTGCAGTATTCATAGTTCTTCAGCCTAGTAAGAGCTTCTTTGCACCAACCGCTGGCATTTCTTGGGCATCTGCCCATCTCCGAGCTGCTTGTGACTTTTGGACTTGGTCCCCTTGTTCCACAGGTACCCTCAGTCAGGAATCCATCGTTGTTGCATTGCTGATTTGTGTTTTCCTTGCATTCTCCCTCTAACACGACTATTTTGTCCTTAGGGGAACTTTGGTGCACTTTGCACTCACTTTTCAGGGTCTTGGGGTGGGTTATTTTGCTAACTCTCACTATTTTCTAATAGTCCCAGCGACCCTCTACAAGGTCACATAGGTTTGGGGTCCATTCGTGGTTCGCATTCCACTTCTGGAGTATATGGTTTGTGTTGCCCCTATCCCTATGTTTCCCCATTGCATCCTATTGTAACTATACATTGTTTGCACTGTTTTCTAAGACTATACTGCATATTTTTGCTATTGTGTATATATATCTTGTGTATATTTCCTATCCTCTCACCGAGGGTACACTCTAAGATACTTTGGCATATTGTCATAAAAATAAAGTACCTTTATTTTTAGTATAACTGTGTATTGTGTTTTCTTATGATATTGTGCATATGACACTAGGTGGTACTGTAGTAGCTTCACACGTCTCCTAGTTCAGCCTAAGCTGCTCTGCTAAGCTACCATTATCTATCAGCCTAAGCTGCTAGACACCCTATACACTAATAAGGGATAACTGGGCCTGGTGCAAGGTGCAAGTACCCCTTGGTACTCACTACAAGCCAGTCCAGCCTCCTACACATGGGCACTTATTTTTCCTGAAGAGACTGGTCCAGAGCCAGAGAGAGAAAGAAAGAGGATGGAAAAGGAGGAAAAATAGCGACAATTATGGAAAGCAATTCTGAAAAATAACCTATAAAAGTGGGATTGAGGGACCGGGAATATAAAGTGGTGTGTTAAAGAGGCTTGATCTGGAATCAAGACTTATTCAGCCTCAGTACTCGACTCTCCGACCCTTCATAGCGCAGGGTAGGGGTTTCTGATCAAATCTTTGGGCCAGAGCAATTATTCACAAATGTAGCATAGGCTGATTTATTTTTTCCCATGAACCTACAATGGGTCCACTGGGTGTATGTCGAAATGACTCATTCTTACGAGTACTCGTTCTGTGAAGTGGTAAATATATAACTTGTACTGTTTAAATTAATTTAAAAAATGCTTCTTCTACAAGACAGTGCTATCCCATCTGCACGTTGCATTTTAAAGCACTTTATTAGACATCATCCATGTTTGGGTTCATGAATAAGTCAAAATAGACGCCTCTAAAATATCAGCCTGAAAGCAAGATTTTATTACAAATCCGATTAATAAATGCTAAAATAAAGCCGAGCCTGAATGAAAGTAAATATCGTATTACTCCTCCAATTTATGCATTGCTTGGAGCAAAGACACGATTTTCCACTTTGAAAGAGAGCTACCATAGATTAAATTAATCTTCCTCACTGAGACAAAACATGATTTGGCAATAATTGACAACACTGTGTGTGAAAAGTGAGTCAATGCAAAATTGAAAGATAAGCAAGTTAACGTAATCATGAATGCAGTTATGAAGAGCGAAAAGCAAATAAAGTAAGGTAGCACAACAACTACATAAATGTGGATATTTAAACTAGCCAAAGCATTTACTTACACATCAGGCCACTCAGTGTTGATAATTTAACACACAGTACCGTGAAGTAACAAATATCCTATCCAATTGCCGTCATTTAACAAATAGCCCATGTGCTCAGTTGCCCAGTATATGTGAAACATGGATCATGCCTAAGGGCCTCATTTAGGGTTTGGTTAACATAGCACTCTGCCACAAACATAGCAGAGTACCAAGTCCATAAAACCTTCACTCTGCCTGCTCTATTCTGAGTCAGGCGTATCGCCAGTTTTCAGATGGCGGTGCCCTTGCTGGCTTTGCCACTTGAAACCTACACTGACAGAGGGGCCATCAGTGTAAGAACAACAGACTGCCCATCCTATTTTCAGCGGACAGTCTGATGTTCTTTTTTCCTGTTTGGCCTGACATTCTTGGGGTGGTTTTCCCCTAAATTTTTGTCCGCTATCCTCCTGTATTTGCAGACTTATGGCCTCATTACGAGTTACGCGATCCCAATGCGGGACTCACGAGGCAGACGCCACCGCCATGGTGGTGGCATTCCCCGGCCCTATTAAAATGTTCCCGCCGGTATGACTGGTGGAAACATTGCAACTGAGCGTTCCCACGGGTCAGACCGGCAGTAACAGTGCTACGAGATAGTACCTGGCTCCATTAAAGGAGCTGCGTGGTATCTCGTAGCTCAAAACTGAGAGTGCTGGGCAGGGGGACCTCAGAACTGCCAATGCCATGGGCATGGGCAGTCCAGGAGACCCAATGGTCCCTGCACTTGTTCCCTGACAGCCTTTTCATAGGGTGGCAACCGACTAGGAAAGGCTGGAGGAAAACAAGGTTGTAATCAGCCAGGTGGTGCTGAGATGAGCACTGCCCTGGCTGACCACAACAAACACTGCTGTCAGCCCATCGAGAACAATGCTCCCGGCGGGGATGGCAGTCTCCTGGGTGGTCTTCCCACCATGCTCATATTGGTCAGTCGGACCATCTGGAGTGCTGCCGTCTGACTGTCAACGTGAGAGTGGCAGTCCTCGGACCGCCACACTTGTAATGAGGCCCTTCGTTTTTGCTAGCTTTGTGACTATGTACACTTTAGTACTGCTAACCAGTGCTAAAGTGCATGTGCTCCCTCCTTTAAACAATATAACTTTTGCTTACTCCCAACTAGCACATTTAATTAATTGTAAAACCCTGCTAAAGTTGTACTACATGTACCTAGGTCCTGTAAATTAAATTCTACTAGTGGACGTGCAGCACTTATTGTGCCACCCACTTAAGTAGCTCTTAAAACATGTCTCAAGCATGCCATTGTAGCCTTTGTGCTCAGTTGGAAACTGCTATTTTGAAATGGCAGAATAAACCATCTGCCAGGCCCAAACCACCCTTTCTAATACATATGTCACCCCACGGGTGTGACCTACACAGCCCAGAGGGCAGGATACAGTGTAGTTGAAAAGTTGGACATGCACCTGTCCTGATAGGGAAAAACTCCTAAATTCTTTTTCACTACTGTGTGGCATACCTCTCCCATAGAAGAACATTAGGTCCCTAATTACATTTAATAAGTGATACCTTTCAATCTTGAGCAGATAGTAATGTCAAGTTTGGTGTCTGAAGAACTCCAGTTTAAAAACGTCTTTAATGGTAAAGACGGATTTTAAGTCACATTTCTGAAAATGACACTTTTAGAGGTCTGGCAGTTCATTGTGATAACCATTTGGGGCCTGCACCCTGTATCCTGAGTCACATGACTAAGTGTAGCTGGAAGTTGGTCTTTGTGTATTGCTCTCAGACAGTAAGACAAAGGGAGAGTAGGTGTTGGCAGGATGGGCCATCTGTGACTTGATGAGGAGGAGGAGCAATCACCTACCACAATTGGACATCACAAAGGCTCTGACTAGCACATTCACAAAGTGTTTTAACACTAGTCTTTTGTGACACCAGACAAGCTGCTTCAGGGTGGTGAGGTAGGAAATTTGGAACTCTTCTGAGGATGGAAATCTCCAGAACCTTCTATTACTTCAAAGTGGGCACCGGGTATAAATATTGGATTCTCAGACTCAACTCTTCTGTACACCTCTGGACCTGTGGAAGACATAGAAGGACTGCTGTGCTGCTCTCCAAGAAGGACTGCTACTCTACTGCCCCGTTGCCATCCTGCCCTGCTACCCCTTCTGCCTGAGTGAGAAGGACTGGGTATGAATCCTCAGCTGATGGCCACCAGAGTGCCTCTAATTGCTAGTTCACTGGCCTCCCAATCAGCCTCTCAGGGACAGAAAAGGTTCCATGCTCCTTAAACTCATCACCTGGATTCTGTTTAATGTGAGTCCTACCCCCCAGTGGAGCTACCCCAGTCTTGTATTCTTGGATGTGGCCTTATAGGTGCTCTGCCAGGCCAGCTGTGGTCCAAGCTCAACTGATGCAGCAAAATGCATCACTTAGCAGTCTCACATCAGAACCGCCCCTGCGCAGTACATTCCTGGTGCAGGGACCTACAGCTCTTTAGGACCACTGCTGCATGATGCATCCCAGAAGCAGGACCTCACACCAGGGCCCTGATGCTCCACGGAATTGCCGCTTGTGAGAAACTAGGGCTGATTGCAGAGGCCCCATAACTTTTTGCCCCCATTTTCCACTTTATGCTGGTGTTTTCCTGACTCTGATGGTGCCCTGGGTACTGCTAACCAGTCCCAGGGCCTGTGCTCTGTGTAAAATGGATATGCAAATTAGGCTAATTATAATTGGCTAAGTTAACCTACCTATAAGTCCCTAGTATATGGTAGGGCATGTAGGTTTAGGGACCACAGCATAGGTGGTGCACACCTAGGTGCATTGCTGAGGTGCCCAGTGTCATTTTAAAAGCAAGCCTGCCTTGCTGGCTGCTTTTAAATTAAAGTTATATGCAAATTCGACTTTGGAATTAAAGGTACTTCCAAAGTCTTAAACTACCTTATTTTTACATATAAGTCACCCCTAAGGTGTGCCCTATGTGCCCCTAGGGCTGGGTGCCATGTAACTATAAGCAGGGACTTTATAAAAATAGATTTATAAGCCCTGGTGAGGTAAAAACAGCCAAATTCGTTTTTCCCTCATTGAAGTAAATGGCCTTCATAGGCTAGAATGGGCAGACTTTATTTTAAATTTTAAAGTCTCCTTAAATGTTACATACCAAGAATTTGGTATCAAATTGATTGTTGTAATAAATCCCACAACTTCCAGTTGTTGGATTTAATATAACTAGTTCAGGTAAAAAGTTTAGACTTTACCTAAAAAGTTGCCAATTTCAGCTCTGCATTGTTTTTGCTGCTGTGCTCTGATTGGCCAGCCTGCAGCAGCTTCTGCCAGGCTACCTTAATGAGGTGTGAAGTGGCCTGACTTCACACAAAGGAATGTGCTTGGGGGAGAGAATCTCCCCTCAGCAGATGGTGAGGCAGGAAGGGGGAGGGCTGCCAAACTGGTCTTCAAAGGCAGAGAAGGACATTTGCAGCACCCAGCAACACCCCCACATCCTGCAACCCCAGACAATTAGGTGCCCCCTTGATTAGATTAGGAGAGGGCAGGAGAGGGGTGTGTTTATGATTTTTTGCCACACCAGTGGGTGGGCTCAGCCAGATGTAACCTCCAAAAATCAGATTCATCCATGTTGGATTTTTAGAGACTGTTGCCTTCTGGGATGGATTTTTGCCACACTTCCCAGGAAGTGGTCATCACAGGGGGACGACCCTCTCCCTGATTGGAGAACCAGGGCCCCCCTGCTTTTCACCCAGGAGCAAGGATAAAACTGGCAGACCTGCACCCACGCCTCAGATCCCCTCCAGAATTCAACAAGAAAGGAACTAAAAAAGAAGAAGGACTGCCCTGCTGGACCCCTGGCCTGCACCTGGAACCTGCACTCAGAAGGACTGCACCAGCTGCACACTTGGGCTTCACCACAAGAAGGACTTTGCCTGGCTTCAACTGGTTCAAGGAGGGACTCCCTGTTTGCTACAGGTGAAAAATTGCTAAACCAGAGTCCCCTGCACCAACTCCTGAAGAAAACGACCAGCTGACCACTGTCCAGTGGCCAAAAAGGAGTTTGCGCCAGGTGCATTCTGGGAGTTGAAGTCCGCACCCCCCAAGGACCATCACAGAACTTCTGGACCCTTGGGGTGAGCTGTGGACCCCAAAAGAACCTTAAAAGAACATCTGGGTGAAGCCCCAGAAGTTTGGAAAAGATTTGAGAATTTTTGGAAAAAAGCTCCAGAGAGGGACCGACCCGCCGCGGAAATTCTAGCCGGCTTGCCTCAACCGCGACCCGGCCTGACTTCGTGGTTCGTCCCGGTAAAGAAAAACATCCAAAAAAGAGACTAAGTCCGAACGTAAAAAGTTGACCGGGACCTCCCAGCCATCGTATCCGAGAAGGGCTCCATGGACGTCGGATCAAGATCCAGGTTTACCCCGGTCGAAGGATTTTCATCTCGAAAAAACGACTAAGTCCGAAGGTAAAAGTCTCCACCGAGGAAACCCACATCGCGTATCCGGACAAGGGCTCCAGGAGGTCGGATTCAACTGGCAGGTTCGTCCCGGTGAAGAAAAACTTCAAAATAAAGACTAAGTCAGAAGGTAACTTTTTAACCGAGGCCTCCCGCGACTTGTAGCCGAGCAGGGCTCCATCGCGGTCGGCCTGAAAGTTTGACTTTGCCCCGGTCCTGGTGCAACCAGATGACCCGATTGGCGCTTTTTGTTACTAAGCGCTAGAAAATAATAATACTTTAAAAATTCATATCTCCGGTTCCCCTGAACCGATTTTAATCGTTTTTGTGTCATTTTAAAGATAAAAATATAAGCTATTTTTTTGAATTGGTTTTGGATTTTTAAACTGTTTCCTGTGTTTTATTTAATTACTGTTTTGTGATGTTTGAATGCTTTACACTTTGTCTCCTAAGTTAAGCCTTGACGCTCGATGCCAAGCTACCAAGGGTTGAGCTGGGATTAATTTACTGAGACCTAACTGTACCTATGTGGAGGTTAGTGGCTTGTTGCTAGGTGTAGGTACCTACCTGCCCTACCAATAACCCATTTTCCAACATAATTGGAAGCAGCGACGGGATCCTGTACTTGTGTTCAATATCACGTTACAGTTTTAGGTAAAACAAATTAAAAATCCTTTAAATTGTCCTAGTGCAAAAATTGTTTTTAATTTTTAATTTTAATTTGTTTTATTAATTTGGATTAATTTCAATTATTGAATTTTTGTAATTTTTCTAAATTCTTGTTACCAATTTTTGCAAAGAGTTTTTGTTGACACAAAACTAGGGAACCATGGAGCTTGATCTGGCTAGCCTACCCACACTGACAGTAGTCCAGCTAAGGGGGTTGTGTATTGAGAGAGGGTTGCCTGCAACCACTGATCTCAGGAAGCAAATCCTGATTAAATCCCTGACAGCATGGGCTGAGGCCCAAGAGGTAGAGACAGAGGAAGGTCCAGAGGGGGAAGAAAAAGGGGAAGATGCTAACTCTAACCACTCAGGGGAGGGAAGGCATCTGAGCCTAAGTGAGGAAGAGGAAGAACGGTCCTCAGTAAACACAGTCACTAGGGGCAGACCCAAAGCTAGTGGTGGGAAGGGGGTCCTTTCAGGAGGAGAGAACCCATCCATCAGAGAAAGAGAGCTGGAGGCCCAGCTAGCATACATAGCTTTGGAAGCAGAGAAGCTGGCCCTAGAAAAGAAAAAGTGGGCATACAAAGAGAAAAGAGATGGAAGCAGCGATAAAGAAGCTGAGGTGTCCATGGGTGGGGGAGTTTGCCCCAGATTACCCAAGGGGGTGGTTCCTGCTTATGTAGAGGGGGATGACATAGATAAGTGGCTGGGGGCCTTTGAGAGGGCCCTCCAGATGAGGAGAGTCAAGCCTCAGTACTGGGGTTCACTTCTTTGGGAGTTAGTTCCCAACTCAGGGAGGGATAGGCTTCTGACCTTAAGGGGGGAGGAGGCAGATTCATACCCTAGTATGAAGAGGTGCTTAGCCAAGAAGTTTGGTCTGACCCCAGAGCAATATAGAATGAAGTTCAGGGACACCCAGAAGGTCAGTACCCAGTCTTGGGTTGACTTTGTGGACATTTCACTAAAGGCACTAGAGGGCTGGATTATTGGCAACAAAGTAGATACTTATGAGGGGTTATACAATCTGATCATGAGAGAGCACATCTTGACCAATTGTATCCAAGAAAGGTTACGCCAGCATCTAGTGGACTCTAAGCAGACCAACCCTAGAGAGCTAGGGGAGGCAGCTGATGAGTGGTTGAGAACCAGGGTGGTTGTCAAGTCCCAGGGGGGAGACTCCAAGAAGGGGGGGACAGGTCCACAAAAACCTAAGGAGGGAGGTGGTAAGCCCACCACAGAGACTCCCTCTGTACCCCAGAACCCTAAGAAGGAGGAGAGTAAATCCCACTCCCACTCTGACATGCAGAGACAGGGAGACCCAGGGTTAAAAAAGCTCTTGGACAGTAGGGCTTGCTTTGACTGTCAGCAGACAGGTCACTTCAGAGGAGATGCAGCCTGTCCAAAGAAGGTGGTTAGCACTGGGCTGTCCAGTGTAGCCATAGAGGAGGATTCCTCAGATGATGAAGTCCTCCTAGCATTGTGCTGGGAGACAGGACCAGATGGTAAGCTGGTGATCCCTGAGGGTGGGAGTAGGCACTTCCACCACATTCAAGTGAATGGGATCCCTACCACTGGCCTGAGAGACACCGGTGTAGTCACACTATAGTGAGTGACCGGTTAGTGACCCCAGACATGTATGTCCCAGGAAAGACAAAGAAAGTCAGGATAGCCACAGGGGAGGTCACCTCCAAACCTGTAGCCATAGTGCCCCTAGAGAGGGAGGGTATCCTTGACTGGATTAGGGTGGTAGTCAGTGCTGACCTCCCCCTAGATTGTATCCTGGGCAATGACCTCCCAGAGGTGAGTCTGGTCACAGATGGGGTGGTCGCCCAAGGCGCCCCCCCAACCCAAGGTCCTGGGGAGTCAGTCCCTACAGTTAGGAGACAGGGGTCCCCAAGAAAAGGAAAGAAGAAAAGGAAGGGTAGACCACTCTTAAAGAGAGTTCCAGGGAGCCAAGGGCCTTCTGCCCCAGTAAGGGGGGAGCACAGAGATGGCACTGGTGAGGCCTCACCTGACCCCAAGGAAGTCCTGAGTAGTCAGGCAGCTGTCCAGATGCAAGGTGTTGCCCCTGCACTGACAGAAGGGAGAGTGGAAGGAGGGTGTCTGCCACAGGAGGTGGTAGCCCCCCACTCTAGACAGCAAGAGGGGTGCCAGGACCCCAAAGATGCCCCTAAAGCAGCTCAGCCACCTGTCAGTGGAGAGCTTAGGGTGTGGTTCTGGGTACTGACACCGGTCAGTAGCCTCTGCTGGGTGCTAGCCTTCCAGGCAGCACTGTACTTGGCCTGGGAGGCAGACCCCAAGGCCAATAGCAAAGTAGGCCCCCTGACCCTGTTGGTCATGGTGGGGTTGCTCAAGTGTTGGGTGACCTCTTTGGGTAAGCTAGGTGTTGCCCTAGCAAAGTTAGGAGTAGGGGAGGTGGGCACCTCACTACCCAAGTTGGCAGAGAGAGAGGAGGAAGACCCCCCTAGAGGGAAGTTTCAGTTGAGTTGGGTCCTTTTACTGTTGGGATGGCTTCACTACCCAGAGGGAGTGACCCTGACAGGAGGATATAAGGCAGAGTAGGCCCTGCAAAGGGACAGCCAGTTTTCTTCACTGTCTTCCTCGCCTAACAAGCCAGGAAGACTCTCCCAGGGTTGGGCTGAGTCTCCTGGGCGTGTGGGCTGGGGGGGGGGGTTGTGTGAGAAACTAGGGCTGATTGCAGAGGCCCCATAACTTTTTGCCCCCATTTTCCACTTTATGCTGGTGTTTTCCTGACTCTGATGGTGCCCTGGGTACTGCTAACCAGTCCCAGGGCATGTGCTCTGTGTAAAATGGATATGCAAATTAGGCTAATTATAATTGGCTAAGTTAACCTACCTATAAGTCCCTAGTATATGGTAGGGCATGTAGGTTTAGGGACCACAGCATAGGTGGTGCACACCTAGGTGCATTGCTGAGGTGCCCAGTGTCATTTTAAAAGCAAGCCTGCCTTGCTGGCTGCTTTTAAATTAAAGTTATATGCAAATTCGACTTTGGAATTAAAGGTACTTCCAAAGTCTTAAACTACCTTATTTTTACATATAAGTCACCCCTAAGGTGTGCCCTATGTGCCCCTAGGGCTGGGTGCCATGTAACTATAAGCAGGGACTTTATAAAAATAGATTTATAAGCCCTGGTGAGATAAAAACAGCCAAATTCGTTTTTCCCTCATTGAAGTAAATGGCCTTCATAGGCTAGAATGGGCAGACTTTGTTTTAAATTTTAAAGTCTCCTTAAATGTTACATACCAAGAATTTGGTATCAAATTGATTGTTGTAATAAATCCCACAACTTCCAGTTGTTGGATTTAATATAACTAGTTCAGGTAAAAAGTTTAGACTTTACCTAAAAAGTTGCCAATTTCAGCTCTGCATTGTTTTTGCTGCTGTGCTCTGATTGGCCAGCCTGCAGCAGCTTCTGCCAGGCTACCTTGATGAGGTGTGAAGTGGCCTGACTTCACACAAAGGAATGTGCTTGGGGGAGAGAATCTCCCCTCAGCAGATGGTGAGGCAGGAAGGGGGAGGGCTGCCAAACTGGTCTTCAAATGCAGAGAAGGACATTTGCAGCACCCAGCAACACCCCCACATCCTGCAACCCCAGACAATTAGGTGCCCCCTTGATTAGATTAGGAGAGGGCAGGAGAGGGGTGTGTTTATGATTTTTAGCCACACCAGTGGGTGGGCTCAGCCAGATGTAACCTCCAAAAATCAGATTCATCCATGTTGGATTTTTAGAGACTGTTGCCTTCTGGGATGGATTTTTGCCACACTTCCCAGGAAGTGGTCATCACAGGGGAACGACCCTGTCCTTGATTGGAGAACCAGGGCCCCCATGCTTTTCACCCAGGAGCAAGGATAAAACTGGCAGACCTGCACCCACGCCTCAGATCCCCTCCAGAATTCAACAAGAAAGGAACTAAAGAAGAAGAAGGACTGCCCTGCTGGACCCCTGGCCTGCACCTGGAACCTGCACTCAGAAGGACTGCACCAGCTGCACACTTGGGCTTCACCACAAGAAGGACTTTGCCTGGCTTCAACTGGTTCAAGGAGGGACTCCCTGTTTGCTACAGGTGAAAAATTGCTAAACCAGAGTCCGCTGCACCAACTCCTGAAGAAAGTGACCAGCTGACCACTGTCCAGTGGCCAAAAAGGAGTTTGCGCCAGGTGCATTCTGGGAGTTGAAGTCCGCACCACCCAAGGACCATCACAGAACTTCTGGACCCTTGGGGTGAGCTGTGGACCCCAAAAGAACCTTAAAAGAACATCTGGGTGAAGCCCCAGAAGTTTGGAAAAGATTTGAGAATTTTTGGAAAAAAGCTCCAGAGAGGGACCGACCCGCCGCGGAAATTCTAGCCGGCTTGCCTCAACCGCGACCCGGCCTGACTTCGTGGTTCGTCCCGGTAAAGAAAAACATCCAAAAAAGAGACTAAGTCCGAACGTAAAAAGTTGACCGGGACCTCCTAGCCATCGTATCCGAGAAGGGCTCCATGGACGTCGGATCAAGATCCAGGTTTACCCCGGTCGAAGGATTTTCATCTCGAAAAAACGACTAAGTCCGAAGGTAAAAGTCTCCACCGAGGAAACCCACATTGCGTATCCGGACAAGGGCTCCAGGAGGTCGGATTCAACTGGCAGGTTCGTCCCGGTGAAGAAAAACTTCAAAATAAAGACTAAGTCAGAAGGTAACTTTTTAACCGAGGCCTCCCGCGACTTGTAGCCGAGCAGGGCTCCATCGCGGTCGGCCTGAAAGTTTGACTTTGCCCCGGTCCTGGTGCAACCAGATGACCCGATTGGCGCATTTTGTTTCTAAGCGCTAGAAAATAATAATACTTTAAAAATTCATATCTCCGGTTCCCCTGAACCGATTTTAATCGTTTTTGTGTCATTTTAAAGATAAAAATATAAGCTATTTTTATAAATTGGTTTTGGATTTTTAAACTGTTTCCTGTGTTTTATTTAATTACTGTTTTGTGATATTTGAATGCTTTACACTTTGTCTCCTAAGTTAAGCCTTGACGCTCGATGCCAAGCTACCAAGGGTTGTGCTGGGATTAATTTACTGAGACCTAACTGTACCTATGTGGAGGTTAGTGGCTTTTTGCTAGGTGTAGGTACCTACCTGCCCTACCAATAACCCATTTTCCAACACCGCTGTAAGATGCATCCTCATTGCATGACCTCGCATCGCAGCCCCTCAGCTCATTGGAACCACAGCTGCACAACGCATCCTCCATGCTGGATTCGCAGTGCTCCACACCCAGGAATTAGGGTACAGTTTCAGCAGGTCCAACATACTGGTTCCTACTCAACCCTTCTTTTCCAACATCAGACTGTGGCGTCGTTATATTGACGACATACTAGTGGTTTGGAAAGGAGATGTGGATCAAGTTAAAGCCTTCATCCAGTGGATTAATACTCTTGATGTGCATCTTCGCTTCAGTGCTGAATATTCTGACAAAGAAGTTTCCTTTTTAGATCTACGGATCATACCTACAGATGGAGTACTACATTCATCCATCTTTCACAAACCCACTGACAGGAATAGTCTCCTGCTCTACGACAGTCACCACCCTAAATCCTTAAGGAACAATCTTCCATTCGGCCAATTCTTAAGGACAAGACGTAACTGTTCTGATTTGGCTGATTTTCATACACAGGCAGATATTTTGAGTCAAAAACTTAAAGAGCGGAACTATCCCAACTCTGTTATAAAACAGGCTAAGAAGAGAACTAAGAATATCCCAAGGGATACATTGCTAGCCACCAATGTCCGAGAACCACTAACCAGACTGACATGTGTCACTACCTTTACTCCTCTGAGTAACCGTGTCAAGAAGGTCATTTTGAGACACTGGAGTATCCTGAACAGTTCGGGAGAATCCCTAGAACGTCCTCTTTTTGCTTTCAAAAGAACTCAAAACATTAGAGATTTACTAGTCCATACCAGACCTGTTGTGCCAAAACCTAGAGAATTGATAAAGACACGTTGGCTGGGGGTCAGGGGACATCATCCTTGTGGTAGGTGTAATGTTTGCTCACTTACCACTACCACCCAAGAATTAGATTTGGGAGAACCCTATACCTGGCAGTTAAGGATACATACCAATTGCCGTACTAAGAATTGTATCTACATGATCACTTGCCCGTGTAAACTACGATACATAGGGATGACCACTAGGATGATCAAGATTCGGATAAATGAACATCGCAGTACTATTAGATGTCAGAGGTCCTCCACAAAATTGACTAAACATTACATTGATTTACATCACACCCCTAATGATCTCAGGTGGGTTATACTTGAGACCATCAGAGACCAAAGAGAATCCACAAACCGCCTTTTTGAAAAAGAGCAACGTTGGGTCTATCGACTTAAGACACATATTATAGGACTTAATGATGACATACCATGGACAGACTTTGTGCATCGATCATGATTAAGGAATCTCTTGACCAGGTTTAAGTACACTCACTACTGGTTGTGGCTATTCCATCTCTTTCCATAGATTTTATGCTTATTTAAGTCTGAGCAATTTGCCTCTTAATCCCATTCTTTTTCCGACACATATATTTGAGCCTTAGTTCTGTGTCTTTTAAATTGGTTTTCTGTAACACTAAGATGGCCGACCCCTTTCTTCCTTTTTTTTGGGGCTTACATGATGGAGTCCCTCTTTAATTTCTATCCCACTGCTGGACCTAACACAAGATGGCCGCCATTTCTGTCCTCTTTCTATGCTGAGGCTTGAAGATATATAGCCCAGCCTACCGGGTGCTCTTTCCTATTCCAGGAACACCGAGACGGGGCAGGTGATGCCGCAAACTTCGGACAGGTCCCAAGTAAGTGGATGGTAATATTGTTGGGTGTTTAGATGGGAATCCTTAGGATCATTTCACGTTACTTTGGGAAAAGGCAGTTATATACCCTTTGATTTGGTCCTTTGTTGTTTACACGCATTTCCCACCACGAACACTCGTGTGTAGACACCGCCGCTGCATACTTGGCTACAGCGTTTTTGAGCGTGTTATATATACTTATACATATATGTGTCTATGACATTCCTTATATATGCTGTCAACATCTGCAATCAGCACACCACGTATTTTACGTTTATTTGATGTTTTCTCAGCTAAGTGAACTTTAAAAACCTGGTCAGTCATAATATGTGTACCATCCTTCTGCATTTGATTATGGGACACGTGAATGTTTGGCAAATGCTATATCCCTCAACTTCCCGGTGTTACTGTTTTTGTCTTTCTCCCTAAATACAATCTGATAATTGAACTCACGCATTTAGCTCAGTAGGACCTCCGTTACTTGGTGCTTTACCTGATGCGGCCCATCCACTAGTATGAGGAGGGTAAGCATTTATTTCATCATTATTTTCACATTGATTTACACGTTGATCCACAGTGGGCATACTTCACCTATGTGTGGATTTGCACAGAGCACATTGCTGTTGATATTGTGCATGTGAATAATGTGTTGTTCTTTTTGTTTGTTATTCTTCTCATTTCAGGTCCCTGCATTGTACTAATATTCCTTATTATAGGTTATATTTACACATAGGATTAGGTAGTTTAGGTCCTGAAGAATCGCGTTAGATCCATAGGACATCAATAGCGAGAAACATGTTGACCTTCTGGTGAATCGTACAGGGGATCCTGTGCGTACAATTCCTAACCTCAAATTGAGTGAGGAAGTGAATAATATTTTGGGGAGCATAGACCTTGTTCTTTTCTCTCCCCGCTCTTTGGTTTTAATCATGACAGTGGTTGGATTATTTAATAAAATTTGCCTAACCTCTAGTTATTTTTAAATAGAATTTTTCCAATCCTATACCCTATTCTTTCTAAACTGGGCATATATCTCAAAAGATCTCCGGCAAAGAGCCCCCCTTGAGGGGCCCGTCAGGCATTGCAGCGCCGGCCTGACGTGGAGCAAAGCCCGAGGATGAAGCATGTCACCTTTGGTGAGTGAGGGCTCTTGTTCCAAAATAATTAATTTTCCAGGGACCTGGCTTTCTTTCTTCTTTCTTCTCTCTTTTTTACGATCTTTTCCTTAGATCAGGACCCAATGTGGTTTTCCTGATTATACTTACGTTGTGGAACTGTGTATACCTTGTTTTTGTACATGTATTGGGAGCTCTATACACAGGACCATGATTTTTCTATCCAAATCTCCCTTTTTCCAAACCCCTCTTTTAGTTGGTTTTTGATGATTTAGTACAGCTGTTGAGCTGTGGGGTATTCTATATATATCACCCAGTAGAAATCTATTTGAGGTGATCATGGCTGAACTACAGGGTCTCAGCTTTGATGATGATATGGTACTAGCCATTCTCCAAACTCCTTCTATTTTGGGGAATGATAATAGCGGTCCTTCGGGCGTGTCTAAGGAAGACTGGGTCAAATTATCAGCCCTGAAGAAAGAGTTTATAAAAACAGTACTTCATGGGACAATTATGACCGAATATCTTAGGGCTAACATCTCACCTCATGGTTTGATTGTTACCAATGTTCCCAGGATCTTTTTACAAGATTTACAATTCCGTACTGATTGGGCACAAATTTCTTGGAAGTGTACCCGTGATTGGTTGATTCTAATCATTAACACTTCAAAACGTTTGGCTGATTCGATCACCATTCAGATCTCTATGATTGAAACCTCCATAAAGACTACAATACAACTGTCCCAGTTTAAAACTCGTTTGGCAGAGATGAACTCAGATTTGAATGAGATTAAAGAACAACTAACACGACAGAAGATATCCAAATTACAAAAAGATATCAAGCGATTTAGTAGGGAGAAAGTCTATCCTTACACAAAACAAGATTTTCAATCGGTAGGAACCTCCGATACTTCCGATGACTCGGACAGTTCACTACATAGACCTCGGGGCTCACATCCCAGCTCCAGTTCGGATGAATGGAGCAGTGATGAAGGCCGAAAATCTTATCAGAATCGTCAGGTCCCATTAATGAATATGACACCGACTTTCCCATACCATCAATTTCCTATGTGGCAACAACCGCCATACCCATTTTTCCAACCGCAACCCCAGTTTGGTTTCAATCCTTTTTTAGGGAGAGGCCGGGGCAGAGGCAGAGGCAGAAACAAAAGAAGAGGCAGGAACGTGCACTGGGCCCAGGAAGAACCACAAATGGTGACCAGGAGCTGCAGTGCGACACCAACAAACAATCCTTAGTGGTTAACCTGTCTGGCACCATACTATCCCCCTCTGAACTGTCAGTTTTGGAAAAGGGCTTAGGTTTTGTACCTACCCCAAAAGAAGACCAGTTCCGGCTAAATTGCGAAATTTCAGCAATGTTTAGGAAGGTACGTTTACACTTCTTCTTTAAGGATCGTATCCCCTCGATACCCCTGGGTGATACGAATTTAAGGAATCCGTCATCCTTCATGCCTCCGTCCACTTCTGTTCCAACAGAAGTTCTAACCTTTGAGAAGGCGATACGGCATGAATTACAGCATCTTTTACCTACTCGTCCTTTTCAGAATATGTCTAGATTAGAAAGAACAGCCATTAGTTCTTTATCTTCGAATCCTGACATTACCATCAAACCTGCGGATAAAGGAGGTGCTATTGTGATACTCGATACCACCTTCTATAGACAAGAATGCCTGAGACTCCTAAGTGATGATACATACTACGAACCTATTAATGTTGATCCTACAGCCCGCCTTCAACACATCATTCGTGGAATGATTAGCGAAGCAGAATTAGCAGGTTGGATCACACAACAGGAAGCCAAATTCCTTGACACCAAAGAACCTAGGGTGCCATACTTCTACTGTCTCCCCAAAATTCATAAGGGCACCCCCCCTCCAGGCCGACCGATTGTATCAGGGATAGGATCCCTGTTGGAACCTCTCTCTAAATTTTGCGATTTCTTCTTTAAACCTATTGTACAACAAACTTCCACTTTCCTAAAAGACACTAAGGATACTCTCGTCCTTTTAGATCACATTAACACTACAGGCTTAACGGATATGTTAATTTGTCTTGACGTTGAAGCCCTATATACTAACATACCCCAGGAAGCTACACTTACAGCAGTACAAGACACATTGATGTCCACTCCCTGGACTCGCAATACCCCCATCAGTTTTATAATGCAATGTGCGAGCCTGGCCCTTAAAGAAAATTTCTTCCAATTTGAAGATAACTTATATCACCAGGTACAAGGTACATCTATGGGCAGCACTTTTGCACCGAGTCTGGCTTGTCTGTATATGTACACCTTCGAACAAAACAACATACTGGTTCCTACTCAACCCTTCTTTTCCAACATCAGACTGTGGCGTCGTTATATTGACAACATACTAGTGGTTTGGAAAGGAGATGTGGATCAAGTTAAAGCCTTCATCCAGTGGATTAATACTCTTGATGTGCATCTTCGCTTCAGTGCTGAATATTCTGACAAAGAAGTTTCCTTTTTAGATCTACGGATCATACTTACAGATGGAGTACTACATTCATCCATCTTTCACAAACCCACTGACAGGAATAGTCTCCTGCTCTACGACAGTCACCACCCTAAATCCTTAAGGAACAATCTTCCATTCGGCCAATTCTTAAGGACAAGACGTAACTGTTCTGATTTGGCTGATTTTCATACACAGGCAGATATTTTGAGTCAAAAACTTAAAGAGCGGAACTATCCCAACTCTGTTATAAAACAGGCTAAGAAGAGAACTAAGAATATCCCAA
Source organism: Pleurodeles waltl (assembly GCF_031143425.1). Classification (NCBI taxonomy): domain Eukaryota; kingdom Metazoa; phylum Chordata; class Amphibia; order Caudata; family Salamandridae; genus Pleurodeles; species Pleurodeles waltl. The sequence continues at coordinate 557,070,871 of NC_090449.1, forward strand.
GGGATACATTGCTAGCCAACAATGTCCGAGAACCACTAACCAGACTGACATGTGTCACTACCTTTACTCCTCTGAGTAACCGTGTCAAGAAGGTCATTTTGAGACACTGGAGTATCCTGAACAGTTCGGGAGAATCCCTAGAACGTCCTCTTTTTGCTTTCAAAAGAACTCAAAACATTAGAGATTTACTAGTCCATACCAGACCTGTTGTGCCAAAACCTAGAGAATTGATAAAGACACGTTGGCTGGGGGTCAGGGGACATCATGCTTGTGGTGGGTGTAATGTTTGCTCACTTACCACTACCATCCAATAATTAGATTTGGGAGAACCCTATACCTGGCAGTTAAGGATACATACCAATTGCCGTACTAAGAATTGTATCTACATGATCACTTGCCCGTGTAAACTACGATACATAGGGATGACCACTAGGATGATCAAGATTCGGATAAATGAACATCGCAGTACTATTAGATGTCAGAGGTCCTCCACAAAATTGACGAAACATTACATTGATTTACATCACACCCCTAATGATCTCAGGTGGGTTATACTTGAGACCATCAGAGACCAAAGAGAATCCACAAACCGCCTTTTTGAAAAAGAGCAACGTTGGGTCTATCGACTTAAGACACATATTATAGGACTTAATGATGACATACCATGGACAGACTTTGTGCATCGATCATGATTAAGGAATCTCTTGACCAGGTTTAAGTACACTCACTACTGGTTGTGGCTATTCCATCTCTTTCCATAGATTTTATGCTTATTTAAGTCTGAGCAATTTGCCTCTTAATCCCATTCTTTTTTCGACACATATATTTGAGCCTTAGTTCTGTGTCTTTTAAATTGGTTTTCTGTAACACTAAGATGGCCGACCCCTTTCTTCCTTTTTTTTGGGGCTTACATGATGGAGTCCCTCTTTAATTTCTATCCCACTGCTGGACCTAACACAAGATGGCCGCCATTTCTGTCCTCTTTCTATGCTGAGGCTTGAAGATATATAGCCCAGCCTACCGGGTGCTCTTTCCTATTCCAGGAACACCGAGACGGGGCAGGTGATGCCGCAAACTTCGGACAGGTCCCAAGTAAGTGGATGGTAATATTGTTGGGTGTTTAGATGGGAATCCTTAGGATCATTTCACGTTACTTTGGGAAAAGGCAGTTATATACCCTTTGATTTGGTCCTTTGTTGTTTACACGCATTTCCCACCACGAACACTCGTGTGTAGACACCGCCGCTGCATACTTGGCTACAGCGTTTTTGAGCGTGTTATATATACTTATACATATATGTGTCTATGACATTCCTTATATATGCTGTCAACATCTGCAATCAGCACACCACGTATTTTACATTTATTTGATGTTTTCTCAGCTAAGTGAACTTTAAAAACCTGGTCAGTCATAATATGTGTACCATCCTGCTGCATTTGATTATGGGACACGTGAATGTTTGGCAAACGCTATATCCCTCAACTTCCCGGTATTACTGTTTTTGTCTTTCTCCCTAAATACAATCTGATAATTGAACTCACGCATTTAGCTCAGTAGGACCTCCGTTACTTGGTGCTTTACCTGATGCGGCCCATCCACTAGTATGAGGAGGGTAAGCATTTATTTCATCATTATTTTCACATTGATTTACACGTTGATCCACAGTGGGCATACTTCACCTATGTGTGGATTTGCACAGAGCACATTGCTGTTGATATTGTGCATGTGAATAATGTGTTGTTCTTTTTGTTTGTTATTCTTCTCATTTCAGGTCCCTGCATTGTACTAATATTCCTTATTATAGGTTATATTTACACATAGGATTAGGTAGTTTAGGTCCTGAAGAATCGCGTTAGATCCATAGGACATCAATAGCGAGAAACATGTTGACCTTCTGGTGAATCGTACAGGGGATCCTGTGCGTACAATTCCTAACCTCAAATTGAGTGAGGAAGTGAATAATATTTTGGGGAGCATAGACCTTGTTCTTTTCTCTCCCCGCTCTTTGGTTTTAATCATGACAGTGGTTGGATTATTTAATAAAATTTGCCTAACCTCTAGTTATTTTTAAATAGAATTTTTCCAATCCTATACCCTATTCTTTCTAAACCGGGCATATATCTCAAAAGATCTCCGGCAAAGAGCCCCCCTTGAGGGGCCCGTCAGGCATTGCAGCGCCGGCCTGACGTGGAGCAAAGCCCGAGGATGAAGCATGTCACCTTTGGTGAGTGAGGGCTCTTGTTCCAAAATATTTAATTTTCCAGGGACCTGGCTTTCTTTCTTCTTTCTTCTCTCTTTTTTACGATCTTTTCCTTAGATCAGGACCCAATGTGGTTTTCCTGATTATACTTACGTTGTGGAACTGTGTATACCTTGTTTTTGTACATGTATTGGGAGCTCTATACACAGGACCAGGATTTTTCTATCCAAATCTCCCTTTTTCCAAACCCCTCTTTTAGTTGGTTTTTGATCAAGGAGGGACTCCCTGTTTGCTACAGGTGAAAAATTGCTAAACCAGAGTCCCCTGCACCAACTCCTGAAGAAAGCGACCAGCTGACCACTGTCCAGTGGCCAAAAAGGAGTTTGCGCCAAGTGCATTCTGGGAGTTGAAGTCCGCACCCCCCAAGGACCATCACAGAACTTCTGGACCCTTGGGGTGAGCTGTGGACCCCAAAAGAACCTTAAAAGAACATCTGGGTGAAGCCCCAGAAGTTTGGAAAAGATTTGAGAATTTTTGGAAAAAAGCTCCAGAGAGGGACCGACCCGCCGCGGAAATTCTAGCCGGCTTGCCGCAACCGCGACCCGGCCTGACTTCGTGGTTCGTCCCGGTAAAGAAAAACATCCAAAAAAGAGACTAAGTCCGAACGTAAAAAGTTGACCGGGACCTCCCAGCCATCGTATCCGAGAAGGGCTCCATGGACGTCGGATCAAGATCCAGGTTTACCTCGGTCGAAGGATTTTCATCTCGAAAAAACGACTAAGTCCGAAGGTAAAAGTCTCCACCGAGGAAACCCACATCGCGTATCCGGACAAGGGCTCCAGGAGGTCGGATTCAACTGGCAGGTTCGTCCCGGTGAAGAAAAACTTCAAAATAAAGACTAAGGGCCTGATTCTAACTTTGGAGGACGGTGTTAAACCGTCCCAAAAGTGGCGGATTTACCACCTACCGTATTACGAGTCCATTATATCCTATGGAACTCGTAATACGGTAGGTGGTATATCCGCCACTTTTGGGACGGTTTAACACCGTCCTCCAAAGTTAGAATCAGGCCCTAAGTCAGAAGGTAACTTTTTAACCGAGGCCTCCCGCGACTTGTAGCCGAGCAGGGCTCCATCGCGGTCGGCCTGAAAGTTTGACTTTGCCCCGGTCCTGGTGCAACCAGATGACCCGATTGGCGCTTTTTGTTTCTAAGCGCTAGAAAATAATAATACTTTAAAAATTCATATCTCCGGTTCCCCTGAACCGATTTTAATCGTTTTTGTGTCATTTTAAAGATAAAAATATAAGCTATTTTTATAAATTGGTTTTGGATTTTTAAACTGTTTCCTGTGTTTTATTTAATTACTGTTTTGTGATATTTGAATGCTTTACACTTTGGCCCTCATTCTGACCTTGGCGGGCGGCGGAGGCCGACCGCCAAAGTCCCGCCGTCAGGTTACCGTTCCGCGGTCGAAAGACCGCGGCGGTAATTCTGACTTTCCCGCTGGGCTGGCGGGCGGTCGCCTTCAGACCGCCAGCCAGCCCAGCGGGAAAGAGGCTTCCACGATGAAGCCGGCTCGGAATCGAGCCGGCGGAGTGGAAGCTGTGCGACGGGTGCAGTTGCACCCGTCGCGTATTTCACTGTCTGCGCAGCAGACAGTGAAATACATTTAGGGGCCCTCTTACGGGGGCCCCTGCAATGCCCATGCCAGTGGCATGGGCACTGCAGGGGCCCCCAGGGGCCCCGCGACCCCCCCTACCGCCATCCGGATCTCGGCGGTCCGACCGCCGGGATCTGGATGGCGGTAGGGGGGGTCGGAATCCCCGCGGCGGTGCAGCAAGCTGCGCCGCCGCGGAGGATTCAATGGGGCCGCGGTACACTGGCGGGACCCCGCCAGTGGTGCCGGTCCGACCGCGGCTTTACCGCCGCGGTCGGAATCCCCATTGGAGCACCGCCGGCCTGTCGGCGGTGCTCCCGCGGTCCTCCGCCCTGGCGGTCAAAGACCGCCAGGGTCAGAATGACCACCTTTGTCTCCTAAGTTAAGCCTTGACGCTCGATGCCAAGCTACCAAGGGTTGATCTGGGATTAATTTACTGAGACCTAACTGTACCTATGTGGAGGTTAGTGGCTTGTTGCTAGGTGTAGGTACCTACCTGCCCTACCAATAACCCATTTTCCAACACCGCTGTAAGATGCATCCTCATTGCATGACCTCGCATCGCAGCCCCTCAGCTCATTGGAACCACAGCTGCACAACGCATCCTCCATGCTGGATTCGCAGTGCTCCACACCCAGGAATTAGGGTACAGTTTCAGCAGGTCTAACTGGGTTCCTGTGTCCAGCCCACGTTCCATTGTGGTTGGCCTGAACTTGTGACTTTGTCCCAGTCCAGTGTGACCAGATAATCACAGTTGCCGCTTTGTACTTCTAGACAATATTTTTACTTAAAACACTGAAATTGCATATCACAGGTCGTACTGATCATATTTTGCAGTTTTGGTCTCAAATAATGTATTCAATTTTACTCTATTTTTCTAACTTAGTTTGGGATTTTTCTCGTGTTGTGTTTTTACTTTATTACTCTTTGAAGTGCTGCGTACATACCTTACAAATTGCCTCAAAGTAAGCCTTACTGCTTTTGTGCCCAGCTACCAAAGGATTAAGCAGAGGTTAATTTGGGGTTTGCTTGTGACTTAACCCTGAGAGGAATTGTGGTTCCAACTTTAGTCGAGTTTCACCCCCCCTCAACCACTAAACCAATTCCCTACAGTTTTTGTTTGGGTCTGCCAGGGAAAAACTGCAAATCCCAGACAGAAAGCAAATACTAATACTCCCACACCTGGGATAAAACTCTCACTTTGTCAACGTCATGGATATTTTGTCTTTCAAAAACAGATCCTACTTTGGGAGATTGATTTTGAAAAATAAAAAAAGTTTAGTGAGCAGCCACCTAAAATGTAGTGGCTACTCATCAAACTTTCACTGCCTCCAGAGGAGTCACCATGATGTTGGCTCCTGTACATACACAGAGATCACCACAAGACCAGCAGTGATTTCTAAGTAGGGTGGTCATCTGTCCATGAAGGTTGTAGATGTAATCTCCTCCACCACCATAATGGACAGAGTAAAGACTGTCAAGGTCTAAATCAGACCCTTAATCACAATGAGCCACAATAGGAAGAGGCAGTGAATGAAGAGCCGGATTTTTAAAAGAAACATAGGGCCTGATTAGGAGTTTGGCAGCAAGGGTTACTCCGTCACAGATGTGACAGATATCCCGTACTCTGTATTACAATCCCATTTTAGCCTATGAAGATCATAATATAGCAGACTGGATATCCATCACATTTGTGACTGGGTAACCCATCTGCCAAACTCTAAATCAGGACCATAGTCCATCTGGGCCCTATTAAGAATTCTGTAATCTAGAATCAGTCTTTGCAAGAATTTGATGCTAGTTTGTGTACCTTGAGTTCATGAGTATTGTACTGGGCATGTGCTGGAGCTGTTGAATGTTCTCTAAAGGTCTGCAGTCCACAAAGAAGGATTACATGCAAAGTTAGTGCAGTCTATAAATCGAAACCTTCAGCTTAATTTATTTCTTAGCCATGCTGGTAACATTCTAGCAATACAAATACTAAAGCATGTATTGCCAGGGAACTCAGCCAGTTATAAATAGGTCATTCTATGAACATATAACTATATATGGTGCTCAGTGACTCAGTGATCACACAATATAAGTATTGGTGTGAAGATAAAAAAGTGAATATTTTTTACACAAATAGCAATACTAGGTAGATAAATATAGGTACACCAAGAACTGTCCCATGTATTTGATCAAAAAAGTGGTCTGTTTGTGGTAGTTTTGGCATTTCAAACTTTTGCTGTAGATACAAAGTCATCATCAGGAAAAAACAGTGAGGGACACCATGAGGATAGTGTTGGTTCCAGAAAATAAATCATTGAAACAATTTAATGTAGAAACAGGATGGTCAATTCACGTATTAATTTGCAGAGAAGATTCAAAGTCACATAAAAATTGAAACAGGAATACATGAGACTTAGGGCAATCCAGAGCCTGGCATCCCAACTGTCACTGCCCAAAAACACGTGTGTGTGTGTGTGTGCAGAATAGTAAGTGCATTGCCCATTCTTCCTCTGAATTGAATTGTTTCCAATGATTAATTTCCTGGAGCTGACATAAACTCCAAGTTGCCAATGATAGTTTTATCCTTTGTCCTCATTAACGTGCACTAACAACCCACTGAATTCTTCAGAGCATTGATCATTTCTTGTAGCTTAAGCTCGTTTAGGTCTTTTCTAAGATCGATCATATTTCCTAGGTGTATGTCCCATGCAAGGTGTTTGCTCCACACCTGACAGAGGGATCCCTCACTCTCTGTTATAGGGGAGTATGCCAAGCATGATGCAAGAGTGAAGGAAGGACTTCACATTAGTTTGAAAGTCATCCAGAATTCTTTGTCAGATGTTCTTATGCTGACACTGTCTTCTGTTTCTATTTTGTTTAGCATCTGAGCCTACTTATAAAATTCTGGGCTCAATTGTAATTATTTTAATTGATTGTGCAATACAGACTACCTATTTATTGTCTATCTATGTCCTTCAGATGACACTGAAAACACATTTTTCAAGATTATAAAATCCATGAGAAGCAAATAGTGGGGTCGCCTCTAACATCTAGTACATGTATGACCCACAAAGTGGCATTCTGAAGTGCACAATCCTGAATACTAGGAGTCCATTATTATCTGTGTATAAAACACTTTAAATGAATGCTATAACAACTTACAAAGAATCCATCGTAAAGCCTTCCATGTTTTCAATAAGGCACAACACACTTCCCCAGGTAGTTCTGACAGACATTTCCATATCAACCAACAATAATATTGACTCCAGACTATCGACTACCACTACATCATCAAGGTATATATGTGAAGGTGAGAAAGGTAAATGCCTGCTTACCTTTATATACTTAACTTCACAAAATAGTGGTAGTCACTGTTCTCGGATCAGTATTCTAATATTTTTAAGTTGCCATAAAAAGCTCAGGGCCATATTTCTCAAACCTTTCAATCTCTTTTGCACCATGCAACAACATAATGCAAGCATGACACAAATCTTAAGGCAGATTTATCAAGCCAGGCAAGGCCACCTTGTCTTACCTGGCCTTACCTGGCTTCATAAACCTAGAGTAACACAACCCAGCTCAAATATCTGTTTTGCATTACTCTACCTTGTGAAGGCATTCCATGGGTATAGCATGGGTGTTCCCACAGATCCAACCACGGACTTTGTTGCATTCCCAGATTTATCATTGCTGGTAAATCTGAGAATGTATCAAAAACCAACGCCCCAAGGTGAGGCATAATGAGGAGAAATATCTTTATTTTTCCTCGTTACTTCCTCTATATGTGCTGCATTATGCAGCACACATAGAACGATGAATATGTCTCAAGATTGTGGCCCTTCCTGTACAAAAACAATCCTGCTTACAATGCAGGTGCTCTTGCACCATGATGCAAGTGTGTCTTTGTTGGGGCAAGGCAGACAATTGTACGGCAGCACTCGGAAAAGTCAGGAACGTGCCTTACAATGTTGCACTTTCCCTATCACGCACTGTAGCAAAGTGACTTGCTGCGTTATGCTGTATGATATGATGATAAGAATGTTTAATCATACAGCCATCTGAGAGAGATGACATCTTACATTTTCACTATATGGATACATATTAAGGAATTTCTCAAATGCTTCTATGAGGCATTCAACTGTTCTATAATGGCATCACATTTTTGTATAGATTTAGACACCTAGATCATACTAATCGGGTAATAACTTTTTGAGTTGACAATTAGGTCACAATAAAATACACTTGTATGGACTCTAATGCTGTAACGTTATCCTATGAGAAAAGTACATATACTGCATATGGCTACTTGGCATAGACTTACAGGGACAGTATTGTGGCGTTCGGGTGGAAATGGGACTAGGTCCACGGCACTACCGGCGGGTCACTTTGAGAGGCACTGGGGCGTCCCAGTGCAGAGGTGCTCTTCAGCTTCGGGTACCCTAATGTTCTGTGAGAAAACATATGCAATTGGGTGCTTGCCAATGACTTGCAGGTCTCTTCTTCTGGAGTTAGGGTAGTTATGGGACACAGTCCAGAGCAGCACCAACAGGTCACTGAGGCATCAGGTCCAGAGGTGCTATGCAGCATCAGGTGACCCTTTCACTTCAATAGGAAACCTCCCTGGGGAAAAGAGTCAGCAAGTGTAGACTGAGTGACCAGTCTGTCTGAACCCAAAGGGGGGCTCTTGGGCACACAGACACTGTCAGTCCACAGCAACTTGGGCTGAGGGGTTAGTGTGCAGTAGTGCTTTGTCCTGCAGGTTGCGTTGTGAGGACTCCTTGCGGTTCTTGGTTCCTACAGAAAGAGGCTGCAGGCGGCAACTTGGGGACCAATCTGGTTCAGCTCTGGAGTGTCTCAGGACCTCGTTAGCACCATTGGCTCACTTAAGGAAAGTGGTGGGTAGTCGTGAATGGGCTACTTACCGTTGGGGTCATTGCACCCCTTATATGACCACTTCCTGTGGTAACTGGGCATAACTCTGTCCCACAGTGCCTAATTCCACCAAACACAAGATCGTGGAATTCCTATTGATGTGTTCACTTCAGGTAGCCCAGGACTTTGAAATCCCTGGACTTTGAATGCAGATTTACTAGGCATCCTGCTGGTGGAGGTGATAACACCGACTGCTAGAATATGCACTGTTTCTGGCCTCTGAGAGCAGGGCACTCACCTCCAGGGGTTCAGAGACATGTCTGCAGTGGTGGGCTGGTCATTACCAGTAAGCCAGCATGTTATAGGACTGGTAGGTTTCAAGGGGCAACTCTAAGGTGCATGTCCTAATAAATGCAGTACTGGCATCAGATTTCAGCACGGGCAGATGGATCCGCAGATTATCCGCATGCCTAGATATCTAGTACATGTATGACCCACAACGTGGCATTCTATATGCTAAAGTGCACAATCTATTTAATTCAATTCTAATTACTCCAAAACTACTGAATGGTTTTAAACCAAATCACAGAAAGTGTGTTTTCTGGACCAAGACCTAGCTTTCTGCCAAGGTTGGTCAAATTCCGTTCAGTGGTTCAGGCTGTAGTCATGTTAAAAAATTAGAGAAATTGCTTTGACATAAAATGGGGCAAAAGTGTTTTGGGACTCACTCCTTTTTTCTCAGCCCCTACATGACTGATCACCCTGAAACCTTTAACACAGCAGCTGACCCGACTGAAGTATAAGGTTTGAAAATTTAGCGAAGATTTGTTAAACTGCGCCAAAGCTATTGACAAAACAAAACTCTCTACCTATGGAAAAAATGGTCCTAACTATAACTACCCAGTGGTGACCACAAGTAGTTAATATTATTTATATATATATATGTATATATATATATATATATATATATATATATATATATATATATGCATAGCCAAACACGAAAAACTGAAAAACGCACACAAAGAACTCCATCAGCAGTGTGTTTAATTCCACCAGTGAGGTGTTTCGACCATTCGGTCTTGTTCATATTATCACCCTCTCAAACAAAGTGTGCATTATACAATGTGCTGTGATCATAAAAACAAATAAAGGACTGAAAGTCCGAACTCCTTCTTCAAACAATGAAAGCAACAGCACCATCTTCAAATCTAATAGCGATTATGAAAAAAACTAAATTAACACCATGCAGGTCTGATTGTCATCTCAAAATTCAATATCCATCATGTAATAAAGAATGTTCACAACACTTGTGTATTTTAGTAATGCCTTAAAACTTATATACGCATACTTATACCATTATAGATTCCATATTATTACCCTTCGAACCTCCCAATTTCTATTTTACTTGTAATTAATTAACCTTCATGCCTCTCAATTTCCATTTCACTCATCATTAATTAATATGGCACCAAATACTGCAAATACAGGATAAGAAAATAAGAATACATCATAAACTGAATAATGAATTAACTGTAATTAAACCAAGTGATATACAGTCTTAACTTCTGCTATCATCTGACCCACCGGAAGAGAAGATTTGGGTTGAGCTGGAACCCTAATCCGACATGCTTTAAACCCTTTCCTCTCCAACCTAAAAAGTGAGAAAAAGTGAGAAAACGTGAAATAATGGTTAAAATCATTGAATAACCTTATCAAAGCAAACTGGTACACTAAGTATTCCAGGAGAGCATCAACATATTATTCACCTATATGCACCCTTAACTCTTCTTCAATATTCAAACCTGTTGGATTTTTTGTTTCCAATTCTAAAAAGTACCTGAGTTCTAACCTTCATAATTTGAGAGCTCTATTCCCTCCTCTACACTCACGTTTGATGCAATCAAATGAAAAGTATTTCAATAGATTCCTATTGCTATAATGGAACTCAGCAAAATGAATGGCTACCAGATAATGTTTGTCCTTACTACCTTTCACCCTCATGTGTTCCAGAATTAATTTGTTTGCAGGATGAATGGTACTTCCAATGTACCATTTCCTGCAGGGCACTCCAACACATATACAACAAAGTCAGAATTACAATTCAAAAATAAATTAATTGTTTCCATTCTCTTCCCAAAAGAAGTGGAAACATTATTCATACCTTTACAGTTCTTGCATGCTTTGCACTTCCTACAGGGATAAAAGCTTGTGATTTCCTGACCTCTAACAAGAGGACTGATTCTCAATTCACCATGTACCAAAAGGTTTCTCAATAATTTCCCCTGCCTGTACATTATACATGGGACATCTTTGATTGCATTCTAAAGAATAGGAAAACATTTCAATATCTGCCAATTTTTTGAAATTATTCTTCCACTTCTTTCAAGGCTTCGTTATAAGTGGTAATGAAAATAAGGCTATCTTCCTCGTTTCCATCCCCACCATTATTTTCAAACGGCAGGGAGTCCCTTGTCTGCTCTTTAACTCCATTCATAGCTTTATCTAGGACCCACATAGCCTTGTTCCTTAAACCTCTCTATCATATTACTATTTTACTTTAAGAAAGACTCCTCTGTGCTACAATTCCTCCAGGCTCTTGACAGTTCCCCAAAAGGAATACTCCACTTAAGAGGAGCTGGATGATCACTATTAACATGTGAAATAGTATTACCTGCAGTAGGTTTTCTGTATAATTTAGTACATATTTTCTTATTGATTATCTGGATTTTAACATCCAGGAAGGTTACCTCCTCCTTACCTATTTCTGCAGATAATCTAAGATTGAGATCATTAACATTAAGTCATGTAGTAAAGGTTTCAGCCTTCTTCCTGGTGCCTAGCCAGATCACAAATAGGTTGTTAATCGAAGTTGTCCCAAGTATAAGGTACAGGCATGGGAAATCATTGCGAAACCTACTGCAGGTAATTCTATTTTACATGCTAATAGTGATCATCCAGCTTCTGTTATCATTGGTATTCTGGTTCCTCCACCAGCAACTCCCTACCTCCATGAGTTACAGGTCACAGAGCTTTGAAGGAGTACATATATGTTTATATGTATTTGTTATTGTTATTATTCTATGCTTAACATGTTCATGGGTCATTGCAAAGTTTCTAGATAAGTTGTTTGATGAGATGCTTACAAGTCAGTTTCTCTCAGTTACATTAGTCTCACATATACAAGGGCAATCAGAGGCAGTATATATTTCAAAAAGGTTTTAATGAAGTAACTGCATCTTAGATAATAAAGCATGTAGTGCAATACCTAGGACGATGAAGCATAACAGGATTAAAATTGTGACAAGGTGTGTAAAGCATACAAATAATGCTACTATATTGTCACAAAAGTTGTTAAAATAGCTCCTACCTAGGCTATGTTAGAACACAGCATGTTAAGCTCTAGTTCTGCCCTTCAGGTTCTCCTGGGAAGACATCATCGCTCATACCTGAGCAAGAGGCCTGGAGTCTGCAGAAGCAGCTGTAGCAAAGCACTCAGCAATCAGCATACAGCTGTGGTCATCTGGCTGGAATCTCCCTCTAGCGTACATGGGTCAATGTAGTGTTTTTCTAATAAAACAACTGATGGTCCAAGAAAGGATCCTTACGTAAGAGTGTGTATGTTTCTATGAATACTAGAGACAAAGCATTACCACTTTGCCGGCAACCTATCTTACTGCAGCCTTGAGAAAAGCAACGAGTGAAAGAAATGTCTTGTTTAAGAACGCAGTGGTGGCCTGGGCAAAGAACAGCTAGATAGAGAAAATAAAACAAGACCACAAATGTGGTTATTCATAAAATAATAAAACAAAGCTGAATAAAATATGTCTTCGTTAAAGTGCACAGCAACAGGCCTAGTATGCTAAAATTCAAAATAAATTGTATTCATATAAGCATGTGGTACTTAGATAGTACTATGTAGTTGGGAAGAAATGGATGTTGACAAAACAGCTGTACACACAAAACCCACTGACAAGACACACATACAGGCACAAAACATTCTCTTATCATGCAGCACTGAGTAGTTTCTGAAGAGAGAGTAAAGTGTAAACAACTGCTACAGTCGATTTCTCATGTTTGCAGAAAGGACACTTCAGCAAACAGACTTGGAAATTGATCATTCATTCAGAATGCCCACAGAGAACCTGCTAAAATGCTGATTAAGCAGAACTGCAGATCTCATTCCATTGGTCATTACAGATCACCTGCTTCTGGCACAAGTAACATGAATTTAAAAGACCCATAAATGATAATTAGCTGGATTGAACAACCCCAAAATATGTTTACGGAATCATTTTTAAATGGCACATCTGCTACTTCTTTAGTGACATTTCAACGAAAGTGAGGAATTCATGCAACATACAGCCTCAGTTCCATCAATGTGAGATTTATCATTCATTCCATAATAATGTATATGGAGGGTAAGTTGGTTGAACTTATAAGGAAGCTACACAAAATAATATATCAACACAGGTTAACATCACTCACAGCAAGATCTATTATGAGTAGGTCACTATGCTATAGAAAAGTGTTACACAAATGTCCCACATTAGTATTAAAGGGGAGCTAGGAAACACACAATACCATCAAACATGGGAAAAACAAATTCTTGAAGATGCTAGATCTGTGAAACGTCTATACTGGCAATTATGTTTTCATGTCCTACTCTGGCAAGATTTGAAAACCCCAACAACTGTGAGAAAATGTCTCTTGTTGTGTGGTTACCCAATTTTTTGGCTAACTGGTATTGCTGTTTTTTATTCCTGCAGTTTCCAGTGCTGTGTTCTGCTCCCCTAAGATAGGCAAAACTGACTTATCCCCAAATGGCATATTTAACTTTCCAGTACAATTATCACCTGTAGACTGAAGCACATAGTATGCCATCCATTTGGCTGACAAGTAATACATGGCCTTAGGCCTACCCGTGTAGCCTAACTGCTACAGCATTTGAACATGTAGGTGATCCTGTAAAAATAACTCTTTGTGAAAGGGAGGAACCCTGCTTTTAATATCAAGTAAGTCACCCCTAAGTAGAACAGGTAGCCCACAAGGCAGGTTGACTAATATTTAAAATGTGACCACCTTAGAATGTAACAGTAGGTTATAGTGACTAGCCTCTAAAAGCTCTTTTCATTGTATAGGGCTGTAACTGTTCCTATGAGGAAAACTAAAATTTAGTTATACACTATGGCCCAAGTTTAAGAAAATTGGCACTGTATTATATGCAGCTCCACTTTCTGTGCATCCCTTAGCGTCCCCTAATGCCACCATGTGTGGGGCATATTAAACCTACGGCGCAACATGGCACAGGTTAGGGACATTAGAATCCAAATTTTTGATGATATTGTTGGCGCTAATCCTGCAAAGTATATGGAGGCCCATTATAAAAAATGGTGTGCATCCTTTTAACACCTGCTGTGTGCAGGTGTTAAAAAGCACAGTGGAGTCTGTTAGATTCCACTGCACCATTTTTGCAGTCCCCCTAACAGGGAAATGCCCCCTTACAAACATTATGCCTGGCACAGGTATAATGTGGCGCAAGCATTGTGCCACTTTGTAAATATGGCACAGCATTTTTGCCACACTATCGCCACATTAGCATAAAACATAATGATGCTAACGTGGTGAGTGTTGGCACTAGGCCCTCTTCAATTTGGGTCTATGTTGGTAACTTTTGTTTAGAATAAGCAATAGAGTACAGATGTTTTGATGTTTATGAAAAGTCCAGTTCAATGATTAAGTTGAATTTTCGACAATAATACAGGAAAATTAACTTTTAAAAAGTTAGACTGCCTGAAGCTCTAGTAGGCTAATTACTATTAGCCTTCCAGCAGCTGCCCTCCCTGTCAATCCTTTCCCATCGACAAGGTTTTAGAAATCTGATCCTAGAATAGAAACAATGGTTTCAATTTTTTAGCAGGAAGATCTGAGTGTGAGGTGTGTGACTTATCCTCTCTCAGAAAAGGAAGTTGGAGAAGGTCCTGGAATCTCATTCACTTGAAAGGGACCATTGCAAGACCTGCCTAAGCACAGTCAACATTAAATTAAGACCTGGGAATAGGGGTCTTTTATCCCAGGGCCAATTATAACAAACAGGGTCCACTGCATGAGAGAGTGGGAGCTGGTCCCAAAACCAGCCTGTGTGCTTGAGGAGGAGGGGACTACTCATTTCTCCAGACACCCATCTAGGTGGGACATCAGCCTTCATCAAGGGCAGAAAGGTTCTATTAGTTTTAATTCTGGAGATAATAAAGCACTAGGGGTGTTTTGCAGCAAGTCAAATTGAATTCTCCAAAAAAAGGGAACAGTTACCCTTGGGAAGTTGTTTCCATTAGTTAAGGAGTGGCTATGACTCACGCTAATTCCCTGGCTAGGAAATTGTTCAAAAGTGGCACTTCACATCCATATCCTTAGAGCACATATAGCCCTGTGGAAGAAAAGAAGAGGACTGGACCTGCTGTCTTTGAGCTGTGTGAAGGTCTGAAGGGTGGACCTGCTCCCATTTTTACCCAGGACAATGAAGTGGACTTATTAGGTCAGTGGACTGACCTCCTGTGTGGCTGTACAGAGGCAACAAAAGTTGATTAGTGACGTGCTGGTGGACACTGTTGGATTGGATCTTATGCTCTAACTGCTGTCCCTGAGGTCCTGGGATTCTTAAAAGTGACCAAGAGGAGCTACTCCAACAAGTTGGGAATGTTTTCAAGCCTAGGAGGCTAGGAAACTTAGGATGCTCTGAAATATTTGCTGTCCGAACGAAGATTTCCATACAGCTGGAAGATAAGGTATCAGGTTTCATAGTGATCTGCCTGGCTATAGCTTTCAATCATGTCCAGCTGGAGGTTTTGAAGTTGTAAAACAGAGACTAAGGGCCCTGTTTAGAGTTTGACAGACAGGGTACTCTAGTGCAAATGCAAAGGAGTACTCTGCCCTCCAAACCCTCTGTATGCCCAAATTATTTAGAGGCAATTGGACATAAGTTTGCTGTCAATGGAGGCCCTGTTGGATCCATCAATGGATAGACAATGTAGGGTCCATCAGATGGGACAACAGAGAAAAAGCCATGAGAGAATTCACATTACACTGCCCCCCCTAAGTAGACTGGATGGGATAGTGTCTTTTTCATGGTCTGTAACAACCAGGAAAACCTGGCAGTGATGGAGAATAACAAAAAGATAGCACAGCCGGATTAGGGGAGAAAAATTGTGAGTTTTTTGTTTTACTGAAAAAAACTTGAACTTCAGGAATATGTTCCAGAAAGACAAAAACTTTTGAAATATTTGGTGAACAGCCATGTAAACCAACAGCAGCCACAGACCAAACTTTTTGTACATTGAAAAGAACTGATGTAATGGCAAATCTTCTTAATGTACAGAGGTGACCTCCAGGCTGTAGGTCAACTATAAATTACGCAAACAATGGTCAGCTAGGATAGTGGATGTAATGCCATTCTCCACCTTGATGGATGAAGCTCAAACTGTCAAATCCTAAATCAGGCCTGGTATAGAAATCTTGACCACAGGGAGGCGCAAAAAGTATCTAACTAACAAGAGGGCTTTGGGGGGCGATGGGGCCCACAAGATGGCCAAACTGCAGCACTAGACGCAAGCTCCGGCCCTGAAAAATAAGATCCAGCTGCATCCTGAGGCTCCTGTGACCACAAAGTGCCTGAAAATATAGCAACATCAGGAGGTGCAACAAGGGTGCGGATTTGGGAATTCACCCCACCCCTTATGCAACGCTCTGCCTGTCACATATCAGGAGGCCTGTGCAGGGGTTGCTGCCTAGTGTGGTCTAGGATAACCAGGAAAACAATTGTAGTGCCTCAGAGCAACGTGGATGCCAATTCCAGGGCTGCCCATGGGATGCTAAGTAGTGCTAATAACACACCTGATTGTGGTGCCGCCCAGTGGTCAATGAGTGCTGCAAGTTGAGGCTGGCGACTCTGAGTCCTCATGTGGAGCTGCCCTATGGACACGTCAGCAGGCCTGTTCCGACCAGCCAGAGTCTGTTCATCCGATTCGCCGTCAGCCTGCAAAGGATGCACAGAGTGATCTTCCCCCCAGAATCCCTTTGCCCTCACCTGGCAACAAATACAGAGTTGGTAAGCAGTGGGAAGGTCATGCACTCTGTCCTAACAACCCTTGTTATAGTAACAAGACTGCTGGATTTGGGCAGCAGCACCACCGAGCAGAGTGAGTCTGATCCTGCGCCGTATGACAGCTGTCGGCCTAACCCTTCCGGCTAGCTAGCAGCACCTCACCAGTACCTGAGAGTAGAGGTGATTTTTGGCAGCTCTTCACATGACATTTGGTCTGCTGTCCCCAGCAGGTCACTATCCCTGTGAGTGTAGCCATTCTCAATGTGGTCCAAATTGCATCCTACCTCATGAATAATAATGAGGTAGGTAATTTGCAACCCCAATGGGAATCACTATATATGGCTGGGACACATTTGTACATTTCATTTTGTGAGTCTTTAATTGGTATTCGCAATGAAAATCAATTAGGGACTTGCAAAATGAAAAGGTTGTACATCTGGCCCTTGTTTCAATAAGTGATATTGAATCAACTGAATGTTTTAAAAAAAGGCATGTATTGTGATTATAAGGATCATAAAACATAATAAGAGCAAGACAATGACCAGGAAAGAAAAACATAGGAAAAGTCCCACCATACTATCACAACAGTGGTTCTAGAAACCCTGCATGTACTGCTATGGTTCTATACCAGAGCATGGCAATGTAAGCCCTAATCTTCCCATCAGGTCCCCTGGATAACCCCATCTCCCATACTTGTGATCGTAGGTAAAGAAAAGGTCTATTAGTCTACTGCAAAACCTCCCACATGGAGGTAGAGACTATGGGGGTCATTACAACCCTGGCGGACGGTGTTAAAGCGGCGGTAAGACCGCAAACAGGCTGGCGGTAAAAAAATGGGAATTGTGACCATGGCGGAAACCGCCAACAAAAGCAGCCACTTTAACACTCCGACCGTCACGGCGGTACAGACAAACAGCTTGGCGGTCACCGCCAACAGACAGGCGGAAGACAATGTACCGCCCACAGTATCACAACCTACCAAATCTGCCACCTTTTCCGGGGCGGATTCACAGTGGATAAAAAAACGGCGGAAACAGCCATTTCAAAGGGAAAACGCTCACCTCTACACACTCCACGAGGAAGGAGGACACCATGGAACCGGAACTCCAAATACTCCCTGCAATAGTCTTCCTGCTCCTATCATCAACGCCGGTGCCGAAGACAACTGTGAGTACTGCACCTACGACATAGGGGAGGGGGAGGCAAAAGTCAGGGACCCACACACGCAACACCCCCACCACCACCCGACCCTCACCCACTACAACACACACACCAATGCATATCCAAACATTACAGTAACAACCCCCAACCCCCCCGGAAGAATGCAAAGACAAAAAGAAATGAGTTCAACCTTTGTAATATATCAAAATGCAGTAACCAAATATATACAGATATATATACACATTCAACAAAATATACATCACGATTAGTAGTGCAGGTAATGCACCATTCAATGTCCGTGGTCAACTGTGCCCAAAATGCATGGGCGAGGCCCACATCAGATACCTGATCAAAACGGAGAGAACACTGCCAGGGCATCAGATAGAAATACAACAGGCACCTCAGGTGGAAGGGAAGTGGGGGCACCTCAGCCGGATGAGTGCACCACGCCAGATCCACGAGGGGGCTCCATGCCCATTGATGTATCCTGGGGAGTGCAAAGCCACAGTCTCTCAAGTCTCTACAGTGGGTGGTTTGCCCACTGTACCATCCTGGGGAGTGCAAAGCCACAGTCTCTCAAGTCTCTACAGTGGGTGGGTTGCCCACTGTACCATCCTGGGGAGTGCAAAGCCACAGTCTCTCAAGTCTCTACAGTGGGTGGTTTGCCCACTGTACCATCCTCGGGAGTGCAAAGCCACAGTCTCTCAAGTGGATAACAGTCTCCACTGGTTCTGGAGGGGGACTGGTGCCCAGAGTGCTTCATCCTGTGAAGGACAGACGGAGTGGATGCTGTTCTCCACTGGTTCTGGAGGGGGACTGGTGCCCAGAGTGCTTCATCCTGTTAAGGACAGACGGAGTGGATGCATGTCTCCACTGGTTCTGGAGGGGGACTGGTGCCCAGAGTGCATCACTCTCCCCGTGACGGTCCCAGTTCCGTCACTGCCCCTGCCGCACATGGGCTAGCGGTGCTTGAGTTGGCGGTCCTTGCCCTGTTCAGCGGTCTTTGCCCTGTTCAGCGGTGCTTGCCATGGCGGTCTTTGCCCTGTTCAGCGGTGCTTGACTTTGCAGTTTCTAACCTGTTCAGTGGTGCTTGCCATGGCGGTCTTTGCCCTGTTCAGCGGTGCTTGCCCTGTTCAGCGGTGCTTGACTTTCCAGTTTCTGACCTATTCAGCGGTGCTTACCATGGCGGTCTTTGCCCTGTTCAGTGGTGCTTGCCCTGTTCAGCGGTGCTTGCCCTGTTCAGCGGTGCTTGACTTTGCGGTTTCTGACCTGTTCAGCGGTGCTTGCCATGGCGGTCCTTCATTGCCCAGCTGGGCTGGGGCTGGCGTCCTTCATTGGGCAGCTGGGCTGTGGCTGCCGGGGCCCTCCTGGGCAGCTGGGCTGTGGCTGATGGTGGCCTCCTGGGCACTGACTCTGGCGGTGGTATCCTGGCCAGTGACGAGGGGGATGCCCTCCTGGGCACTGACTCTGGCGGTGGCCTCCTGGCCAGTGATGATGGGGCTGCCCTCTGGGGCACCTACTCTGGCGATGGCCTCCTGGCCAGTGACGATGGGGCTGCCCTCCTGGGCACTGACTCTGGCGGTGGCCTCCTTGCCAGTGACGATGGGGCTGGGGATGATGGCGGTCTTCTCCGCCGTGCTGCTCTTCCCAGACTTTAGCAATTTCTTCTGCCCCTTCCCCACCTTCGGAGGAGTCACAGCTGAGTGAACACTCCCCCCGGGACCCTTGTGAGCAGCTTTGCTGGCTGGAGCCTTCCCCCACTCCCGCCGGGCACTGTCCAACTTCTGGTGCTTCACAGGGGGGGGGACTGGCTGTGCTGTGGCTCTGTGTCAAACTGGTTGTCCTGGTGCCCGGTGCACTCCACATACCTCTAACAGGCACCACTGGTACTGGAGATTTTTTGGCTGAGGTGCTAGTATGGGACCTATGAATTGGAGGGCGGGTGGGAAAGAGGTCAAGCTTAGTCAGGAAAAGTTGCTTAGGAACACTGGGACGGGTAGCTGGAGGGGGTCTGGGAGTGGAGGAAGAGGAGCTGGTTGTAGGAGGTGTAACTTTTGTGGCTTTGGGTGCAGGTGCATGCGCTGGAGGCTGTCGTGAGGTGGATGTATGTTGGGTGGGTGTGTGCCTGCGTTTGTGTACTTTGGGAGGGGACGTCACAGCCACACTGGGAGAGAACACAGGGGACGTGTAAATGGGAGTGGGGGTGGTGAGTGCAGGTGAGCGGGGTGTGGTGGTGGGTGTGCTGCTGCGGGACCTAGTGGCTGTAGTGGTAGTGCATGCAGGTGAGAGTGTAGACGATACTGGGAGGGAGGAGGGAGACGACGAGGAGGAGGACACAGTGGAGGCAGTGGATGTTGCGGTGTCTGTATGTGTGTGATGCTTGCGTGAGTGCCTGTGGGATGTGTGGTGCTTATGTTTGCCTGAGCTTCCCTTGTGTGTTGAGGTGTGTGCAGGCTGGTCTGGTGGTGTGCTTGGGATAGGCTGGGGTACAGGGGATTGGGTCCGGGTGGAGGAAGTTGGAAGGGGGAGGCTAGAGACAGGGACAATGGCTGCCATCAGTGCTGAGGCCAGAGTTTGCAGGGTTCGATGAAGGGCAGCCTGACCAGAATGAATGCCCTCCAGGAAGGCATTTGTGTGTTGCAATTCCTTTTCTATACCCTGGATGGCATTCAAAATGGTAGACTGCCCAACAGTGAGTGACCTGAGGAGGTCAATGGCCTCCTCACTGAGGGCAGCAGAGGTGACAGTGGCAGGGGCTGAGGTGCCTGGGGTGAAGGTGATGCCCACCCTCCTGGGTAAGTGGGCACGGGGCGAAGTCTGAGGGGCTGCTGGGAGGGCGGTGCTGGTAGGGGGGGTGGTGGCTGTACCTGTAGAAGTGAGGGGCACAGATTTTGCCGCCACCACAAGGGAGCTCCCATCGGAGGACGAGTCCGTGTTGCTGGTTGCAGGTCCTGTGACCGCCGTGAAGCTCCCCTCGCCCTCCGTCCCACTGGTGTATTCCGAGTCCATGGTGTGGCCCTCCATGGCCATGTGGGATGCAGCTCCCTCGTGCTCCGGTGCCACTGTACCTCCGCCTGATAATGCTGATGCACACAAGAACAGGGAGACCACAAAAAGGGGGGGGACAGAAGAAAGACAGGTTGAGTGCATGGCTTACCGCTACCGTTGGCGGACAATACAGACACAGCAGCCCCCTGCACTACGCCGCGCTATTGGGCTCTACAGATGCAGTTCCTGGGATATGGCCTACATGGCTATGGTGGACATCAGCACACATAGATGACACAGGGGCATGTATACCTGTACTTGGCACTCTACAGAGGTGGGGTGGAGTGCCACATGGCCTGCATTACGGAGGGGCCTAGACTACGGAACTCGCCCTGGCCTAGGGGAACCCACAGCCCTCCTCCCCCACCCAGACACCTTCACTGCGCGCAACGTCAGCAGAATGATGTTGTACTCAGCCCCTTGTGTCTGCTGTGATGCCCCCAAGCGCCCATCCAACTCAGGGTAGGCCACCGCCAGGATCCGGAACATCAGGGGGGTCATGGTGCGATGGGCACCCCTCCCACGTTGGGAGGCCATCCCCAGCTGAGCCTCCGCCGTCTTCTTGCTCCAGCGGCGAATGTCCTCCCATCTTTTACGGCAGTGGGGGCTCCGTCTGTGGTGGACCCCCAGGGTCCGGACGTCCTTGGCGATGGCACGCCAAATATCCTTCTTCTGGTGGGCGCTGACCTACATGGCATATACAGGGGAAGAAGAGAAGTCATTACCAACTGCACCGTCAAAGTGAGTGGCCCACATCCCTACCCTTGCAATGTGGCACATGCATTCACAGTCCTTCATGCACGCATAACTGTGGCCCCTTCCTTCTTACAACCAGCCCTCTCCACACAGGCATAGACCATACAACTTGCTCCCTGTGTACTTACCTGTTGGTCTGGGGGAGGACCCCGTCCACGATCTTCTTCAACTCCGGAGCAGTGAAGGCAGGGGCCCTTTCCCCAGACACACGAGCCATTGTCTCTTCCAGACCGAGGTCACAGCAGCACTTGCAGTGTAGGTCCTCTCCTGTCGAAGATCAGGTATCGAGTGATTGAACAGATAGAAAATGGCGGTCACGTCCGCGGCGGTGACGTCCGCGGCGGTCCGTATCATCACCGCCGGCGCACTTCGTCATTGGCTCCTGGGACCCATAGCGTCCAATGTTAACCAATGCAGCATTGCGCCATGGTCTTCGACCGCCTACCGCAACGGTGTACAACGCCAGCGCAGTTACCTCAAATCCCATTGTCCCATTTTAGAGGTCAGGCAGCCGCCATTTCAGGGGCCCACATGGCTTAATTTTCAACTGCGTCACACATACCTAGGCCTAGACTCAACACACATACATACAACTTTTTGGATTATGTTTTGTGTTCTGTGTAGACTGTGGGTACATACCTCTGAGTTGTTTCACTCTGTAGTCGCTGTTGTCCTTCCTAGGTACCGTCCGCTGGGACATGTGAGGAGATGGCGGAATCCTCTGGTGTACCGACCGCTGGTGGACCTGTTGACAATGGAGGAGCGACATTTAATCATCACCTACAGGTTTGACCGTGCCACAATCAAGGAACTGTGTACCCAGTTGGAGCCTGACCTGATGTCAGCAATCCGCCATCCCACAGGGATCCACCCTCAAGTGCAGGTGCTATCAGTGCTCCATTTCCTTGCAAGTGGGTCATTTCAAACAACAGTGGCCATGGCATCAGGGATGTCCCAGCCTATGTTTTCCAACGTGTTGTCCAGAGTGTTGTCTGCCCTGCTAAAACACATGCAGAGCTAAATCGTTTTCCCTCAGGTGGAGGACTTGGCTACAGTTAAAGGTGACTTCTATGCCCTTGGACAGATCCCTAACATTATAGGTGCCATTGATGGGACTCATGCAGCTCTGGTCCCCCCCCCCCCCACAGGAGTGAATAGGTGTACAGGAACCGGAAGAGTTATCATTCCATGAATGAACAGATGGTATGTTTGGCAGACCAGTACATCTCCCAGGTAAATGCTATGTTCCCTGGCTCTGTGCATGACGCCTACATCCTGAAGAATAGCAGCATCCCTTATGTGATGGGTCAACTCCAGAGGCACCGGGTGTGGCTATTAGGGGAGGGACTCTGGTTACCCCAACCTGTCATGGCTACTAACCCCAGTGAGGAATCCCAGGACCAGGGCAGAGGAACGCTACAATGAGGCCCATGGGCGGACTATGAGGGTGATCGAACGCACCTTTGGGCTCCTGAAGGCCAGGTTCAGGTGCCTCCATATGACAGGTGGTTCCCTATCCTACTCACCAAGGAAGGTGTGCCAGCTCATCATCGCCTGCTATATGCTTCACAATCTGGCTTTGCGACGCCAGGTGCCTTTTCTGCAGGATGATGGTCCAGATGACGGTGTTGTGGCAGCTGTGGAGCCTGTGGACAGTGATGAGGAGGAAGCAGAGGAAGAAGACATTGACAACAGGGACTCAGTTATCCAGCAATATTTCCAGTGACACAAAGGTGAGAACACATTCCTGCCTACTACAAGTACTTTCACAATTCTACCTCTATCCTGTCTGTCGATTTCAACCAGTATATGGCAACTGAGTTGTACATTTCCATTACGGTTTCACAGGTGTGGTTACCAACGTGTGTCATCTGCTTACATTCCTCATGGACTTGAGATGTGTGACATAGGTATGTTGGCATTACATTTGAGAACGGATTTTGTCACTGTCATTGCTAATACACATTTTCAAAATCACAGACTGACTCCAGATTGTTTTGTGCTTCAAGGGTGTTTATTGAAGTGCTAAATATTGGAGGGGGTGGTAAAATGGTGAGGGGTGATGGTGGAGGAATATCCATGGCAGAGTCCAGTCTATTAGTCTCACAGGTGCACTGCCCATATGGGCATAGGAAGTGGAGCTGGGGCAGTTCCAATATGGACAGGGTTACAAAGTGGGACAGTGGGATGACAATCAGGGTGGTCCCATTTCTTGGCGGGGTCTTGCTATCGTGCTCTGTCCTGTTCCTGGATCTCAGGGACCGCTTGCGGGTGGTTCTCCGTCTGCAGGGGGTGGGGTGCTGGTGTGGTGGTCCTGTGGCGGTGCCTCCTGTCCACTACCGTCGACGGAGGTGGTGGGCAGTTATTCGTCCATGCTAGTCTCAGGGGCCCCTTGGAGAGCCACAGTGTCCCTCCTGGTGTTCAGTATCTCCTTCAGCACCCCTACGATGGTGCCCCGGGCGGTGCTGATGGTTCTGAGTTCCTCCCTGAAGCCCAAATACTGTTCCTCCTGCAGGCGCTGGGTCTCCTGAAACTTGTCCAGGACCGTTGCCATCCTCTCCTGGGAGTTGTGATAGGCTCCCATGATGGAGGAGAGGGCCTTGTGGAGAGTGGGGTCACTAGGCCTGTCCGCCCCCTGTCGCACAGCCGCCCCCCAGTTCCCCTGTGTTCCTGTGCCTCCGTCCCTTGGACCGTGTGCCCATTACCACTGCCCCTAGGTCCCTGTTGTTGTTGGGGTGGTGGGTTATCCTGGGCTCCCTGTAGTGGTGGACACACAGCTGATTGACGTGTTCTGGGGACGGAGGTATGGGCCCGCTGGGTGGGTGCTGTGCTGGTGTTACCAGAGGGTGGAAGGTCTGTGGTGGCCTGTGACTGGGTGTGGGGGACCGACTGTCCTGAGGCCCACGATGGTCTGGGCTGGTCATCTGGATCCAGTTGGACAGAGCTGCTGTCATCACTGTGGGCCTCTTCTGTGGGTGGGGTAGAGATGTCTGGACCCTCCTGTCTGGTGACGTTGGGTAGTGGTCCTGCAGGGGTGTAAAAACCTGATTATTGCATCTGTGTGTGTCATGGTGTGCAATGGGTGGGTGAGCGTGTATTCCAGTGCTAGCATTCCTGTGTGGGGGCTTGTGTGATGATGGTTGGGGGAGGTGTTATGGGTATGTGCAGTGGACATGCTTTAGTGAGGGGTGTCCATGCTTTGTTGTGTCATGCAGGGCTTGGTGTTGGGATGGGTGGTTTGTGTTAGTAGTACATATGTGAGGAGTTGGAGTGATAGGGGAGGGGGTGAGGGTGGGGGTCTGTGATAGCATGCAGGTAGGGTGGGGTATATGATAGTTAAGATTTGACTTACCAGAGTCCATTCCTCCACCGACTCCTCCGAGGCCCTCATGATGCATAATGGTCAAGACCTGCTCCTCCCATGTTGTTAGTTGTGGGGGAGGAGGTGGGGGTTCGCCGCCAGTCCGCTGCACTGCGATGTTGTGCCTGGAGACCACGGAACGCACCTTCCCCCGTAGGTCGTTCCACCTCTTCCTGATGTCGTCCCGATTTCTTGTGTGCTGTCCGACTGCATTGACCCTGTCGACTATTCTTCGCCATAGCTCCATCTTCCTAGCTATGGAGGTGTGCTGCACCTGGGATCCAAATAGCTGTGGCTCTACCCGTACGATTTCCTCCACCATGACCCTGAGCTCCTCCTCCTAGAACCTGGGGTGTCTTTGCCGTGCCATGGGGTGGTGTAGGTGATGTGTGGGGTGGTGTATGTGGTGATGAGTCTGGTGATATGTAGTGGTGTGTGGTGTTTTGTGCATGGATGTTGTGTGGGTGATGGTGTTGTGTGCCTCTGTGTGGTGGGGTTGTCTATGCTGTGCTGTCTCTCTAGCCTTCATCAACATTTTTGGTCGTAGGGGTTTGTGGGTGATGTGGGTGGGTGTTTTATATAGTATTGATTGTGTGGGAGTGGTGTTTGTATGTGTATCAGGTGTGTGTATTTCGAATTGTCCAATGTGGCGGTGTTTTGGAGATGTGTGTGTATTTTGAGCGTGGCGGTGTGTACCGCCAATGGAATACCGCGGTTGAAAGACCGCCGCGTGGATTCGTGGGTCGTGATAGCATGGGCGTGTTTGTTGTTGGCGTGACGGTGAAGGTTTTGTTTTCACCAGTTCATCACTGACCTTTGGTGTGGCGGACTTATGTGGTTGTCTGAATTTCAGCAGATTCCGAGATGTGGGTCATAATAGCTGTGACGGAATTCCGCGACCGCGGCGGTGTATTGGCGGTCTTCTGCACGGCAGTAAGCGGATTTTACTGCCAATGTTGTAATGACCCCCTATATCAGGTCACAGTAGACACAGCAAAGGTGACATGCGGTGCATGATGGCAGCTGGTTGGAAATCCCTTCTATTGTGTAGGGGGCAGTGAGGTGTTTTATAATAAAACATCTGGTGTTCTGAGAAAACTGCCCTGATGTGACAACAAGTATATTTCTGTGTAGGAGAGTTGGGGACATGATGAATGCTTTGTGCTGGCAATAATTAGTAACTTATCAAGTTCAGCCCTGAATGAAGAACAGAATAAAAATGTTGTGCAGAGAACAGAATAACAAAATTCCTTGTGAAAGGACAAGCTGATAAAATAACAAAACCATCTCCACTAAAATAAGGTCCTTGCTTGGCAGAGTCTACAAATTGAGGAAGATCTATGACGCATGAGGGCAGCAGGGCCCTACAGTGAACATCTAGGGGACCGGTGTGAGATTTTGGTGATCCATCTCCCTGCATGCAGACTCTAAATGTTGACTGCCTAAATGGGAAAACAACATACAAAGGGGGTTGCCCACTTGATGTCCAGCGTAAAGGACTGATGGCACTATAAATCAGTTCAGCAGCCCTGGGTGCTCCTGGAGGACCATTGTATTGCTAAGCAGTCTGGTATTGAGCTCAAAGGTGAGCACACATGAGCACAACTGTTTGTACTCACCCTGAGTTGCTATTAAGCACCACTGCATTGAGGAAGGGATGATCTACCCACCACCACAGCAGCAAAAGCACTGCAGTGGATGACTCCTTCCTCCCCCTTATATTGAACAATAAGAGTAGACTATACTCCCTCAACTATATAGTACCTACTGTTGGCTCTTGGGGCCCTCTCACATGGGCCTGCTAATACTTCAGTTTGGTGATCCTCAATGGGGGGTGGGTCTTGATTTATAGCCACAACGTTTGGGGAGGGAACAGACTCCAGGCTGATAATGGTGGAATGGCTGAGACTGCTGGCAGAAACTGGACCATCTTCTATACCTTGATACAGCAGTGTGGGAACTCCGAAGCCTGGTGGAGTGAGCAGTTATATCTGGTCAGCAGATATGAGTAACCACTACTCATCCCAGACTGGCTTCCCCCATACAATATGGGTAAAGACAGATCAACTAGGGGGATCCAACAAACAA
Organism: Pleurodeles waltl; assembly: GCF_031143425.1. NCBI lineage: Eukaryota > Metazoa > Chordata > Amphibia > Caudata > Salamandridae > Pleurodeles > Pleurodeles waltl. Next base: position 557,098,108 of record NC_090449.1, read on the forward strand.
CAATGAACCAGTTCACTGCCCCAGCTGCCGCTGGTTGCTCTCAGACTCAGCGAGGTGATAGATCACAGGGTGTGAACGAACCATGAGGCACCCAGATTCTGGTGGCTATTGAGGCTTTATGATTAGCGGTACAAGCAAAAATTGAGGCCATGGCACTGGATGTGAATTTACTCAGAAAGGATCTACGCAAAGTAGCAGAACGATCCATAGAAATGATGAATCAGGTCAATGAGTGGGACGTTTCTCAGCTGAAGGCCGCGGTAGCCCAATTCATAAAATAAAGGCAAGGCAGGAAGATGCAGAGGGACCCTCCTACAGATGTAACCCTAGGTTTGTGGAATTCCCTGAGGGCGCAGAGGGTGGTGGCCTGGGGCTCTTTTTGGAGAAGTGGCTCAAACTAGCACCGCTAAATGTGAACTTGTTGATTTCTTTGCAGTGGAAAGGGTGTACAGGTCACTGGCCCCACTGCCACATCTGGGAGCCCCTACCAGGACTGTTATAGCCAAGTTTCTCAACTACAGAGATCGTGACGACATCTTGCAAGGGGTTTGAAAACACGGGGTCCCGAAGTTTGAAAATCAAACCATACTTAACTTCCCAGACTATGCTAGAGCTGTCCAACGACAGAGACAATCCTTTAGCAGTGTCACATAAAAACTGAAAGCAAGGGGATTAACTTACATGTTGTTATGTCCCGCAAAATTGAAGGTAATCTTGGACCGCCGCTCCTACTTTTTTCATGACACCTGAAGAGAAATGAGATTGGTTGGAGATCTGGGGAAGCGACTGTAACCGTGACCCGGTGATGCTCTCGGAATGGCACTGAGAACACCCAACGGGGGAGAGGCTCAGAGCTACCATCCAGGAAGAGAAGCAGACATAGACGGCAATCGAGATCTTCTACAAGAGTGGTGGTGCGGCTAGATGGCACCATGACTATAGATTCACAACGTCAAGAGCAAGAGGAGATCAGGGCGCTGATTGAGATGGTTACCTCTGCTGCATCAACATATACTGACTCGGATCTTCTGGATGATCCCGGCCAATCACCTGGAGGAACTGCTGGGACTTAGGGGCGTTGATAAGGAGGCCAAGGCGAACAGCTGAGGATGAATATGGTGCAGACTCTGTGAGGAGGGGGCAGGGCCACCATATGTTGGGTAAATGCCGGATAAGCTACTGTGCATTTTACACTGTTGAGGGGCCAGTTACTGGAATTAGACGACCGAGACTCCTGGGGTCACTGAACTACTCTGGTAATTTGCTGATAAGGATGGTGACAGCCATTGGAGCAATAACAAATACAGGGACTGGAAACATGAGAGTGGCCTTGTCCCCCTCCTCTCTTTCCTTCTTTTGTCGTGGTACATTCTGCATTTACTGCCTTTTATTTCCTTTCTTATTCCCTCCTCGTCCCCCCTTTTTTTGTTTTTCCTATGGTCTGTTTGTGACAGTGAGTAGTGTAGGAAGGATCATAGGACACAAAGAAGTGGTGCGGAGATGCAGAATGCACTTGTGTCTTTTGGCCCAGCCTTTCCTTCTCCTTTGTGCTAATTTAAGTCCGGCATCCAATACTGTATCCAAAAACACACTGAAGTTTTTTGGGGGTGGCTAGTTGGGTGGGAGGATTTGTTAAAATTCTTGAGGGGCACTAGTTGAGTTCTGGGCATTTTCCCAGGGTGAGAGTTTGAGATGTGTTAAGTGGTTATGATTACAGTTTGTACAGTAATAACTGCGTACCACTGACCGTGGGGGCTGGAGGGGTGGACGGGGGGGTGGAGGCTGGAGGGCGATCCATTTGGCTGGTGATGCCTTTTTTAATGACTGACTTAGTGCATACGCTCAAATGAAATGTGCCAGGGTTAAATTTGTTTGTCAAGAGATACAGGACTCACGCTTACCTTGGAAGGGAGTGCATATTGCGTTCCTCCAGGAGACCACGTTTTTGGATGCTGAAGCTCAGAAACTTCATAAAAAATGACAAAAGGCAACTACATACCTCCACTTATTCCTCCTATGCCAGAGGGATGTCCATATGGATGGCCCCGGGAGTCCCATTTAAGACAGATGCGTGGACAGATAGCTGACATTGCTGAACAGTATGCACTGTTACATGGTCTATTGGATGGACAGGAAATCTGTATGCTTAACATTTATGCACCTAATACTGACAATGATGAGTTCTTTCGGGGTCTAGAAACCAAGTTACTCCCTTACGTTGGTATAAATTCTATTAGGCAAGCGATTTTAAATGTGTTCTGGACAGTCAATTATACCACCATCAGCCCCAGATAAGCAATAAGCTCCATACTGTGGCAATGCTGAGGAAAACCATAAGTTGACTTCAACTTGATAACTTATAACATACCTCTCTCTACAGGAATATTCTTGTTATTCCTGTACCCACGGTGCTCGTCGATTGGATTGCTTCCTCCTCACAAATGAAGGCATCCTTAATATCATTAAGGTAAGCTATCAGGTGCAGTTCTTCTCTGACCATGTACCCTTGCTTTTGGAGTGTGGAAATAAAGGACATAGATCTGGCATTCCCCTGTGGAGGCTTTGGGCCAAATCGCTGGGAGACCTGGAATATATTATAGATATGAAGGAAGCTCTACATGGCTTCTTTACTACGAACTGGAACACCGCTCAAATGTGCAGTGCGGAGTAGGGAGCACTGAAGGTAGTTATTATGGGTGTGAGCCTCAGCAAGACTTATAGTATTAGGAGACTGGATCAAGAACTGAGGGAAGGGGAAGAGCACCTTGTGGGGCTACTGAGACAAGCGCAGGAATGCGAGGCAGATGATGTGTCATTGGCAGAGACACATAGAAAAGTAGTTGCAGTCTGGGATAGATTTGACTGCCATGTTGGGAAGGAATATAGACAGTGTCTTTGCAGAGAAGGCAATAGATCAGGCCACATGTTGGCCTGGCTGCTAAAACGTGAATGCCCCCCCCCCACCACATTTTCGGCCTTTGCAGGACTGCTAGTACAGTAGCTGTGAGTCAGGCTGCAAATATCTTATTACTACCTGATCACCTCCTCTGGGTGTATACAGCTCGGACGCACATGGAAACCTCCGAAGTCGAGAGTTTCCTGGCTCAAATGGACATTCCTTGATTGATGGAGGCGAGGGCAGTGGGCCTTGAAAGGGTCATAAAATTGGAGAAACTGGGCAAACCCCTTGGAGACATCACCAGGAGGAACTGCCTGGGACCAGACAGCCTTCAGGTTGAATACTACCAGGCCAACCCTGCCTCCTTGCTCCCTGCACTCCTGAAAATTTTCCTAGAGGCTTGTAAAGTCAGCAACCTCACTGCACATATGTGGGAAGCACATACATTATGCTCCCCAAACCGGGCAAGGATCCCACCTACCCAGGATCTTATAGACTGCACTCCATGCTTAGTGGTGATGTTAAACTACTTGCCAAGGTTGTGGCACAGTGACTGAGTCAGATGATCACGCACCTAGTTCGAGAGATTAATGTGACTTTATGCTGGGAAAAGGCAACCATATGAAGCAGAGATGGCTATCTCATGAAAAGCACGAAACTCGGGACACTAACTTGAGAGGGGCATTAATAGCCTTAGACATAGAGTAGGCATTTGACACTTTGGGGGTCATTACAACATTGGCGGTAAAAGCCTCTTACCACTATGCAGAAGACCGCCAACACACTGCCGCGGCCACAGAATTCCGCCACGGTCATTATGACCCAAAGCCCGGAATCCGCCAAAATCTAAACACCCACACAAGTCCGCCACTCCAAAGGTCAGTGATAAACTAGCGATAACAAAACCTCCACCGTCACGCCAACAGGAATACGCCCACACTATCAAGACCCACAAATCCACGCAGCGGTCTTTCAACCGTGGTATTCCATTGGCGGTACACACCACCGTGCTCAAAATACACACACATCTACAAAACACAACCACATTGGACAACTCCAAATACACACACCTGATACACATACACACACCACTCCCACACATCCAATACAATATAAAACACACACCCAAATCACCCACAAACCCTTACGACCACAATTGCGACTGAAGGCCAGAGAGAGACACCACCATCTACGAACGAGCATCCACAGGCACTCAACACCATCACTCACATAACATCCACGCATGTCACATAACACACCTCTAAAATATCACCTCACACATCACAACACACACCACCCCACACATCACCCACACCACCCCATGGCACTGCCAAGACACCCCAGGTTCTCTGAGGAGGGGCTCAGGGTCATGGTGGAGGAAATCATGCCACAGCTATTCAGATCCCAGGTGCAGCACACCTCCATAGCTAGGAAGATTGAGGTATGGCGAAGAATCGTGGACAGGGTCAACGCATTGGGACAGCACCCAACAACCAGGGATGACATCAGGAAGAGGTGGAACGACCTATGGGGGAAGGTGCGTTCCGTTGTCTCAAGATACCACATCGCGGTGCAGAGGATTGGCGCCGGACCCCCACCTCCTCCCCCACAACTAACAACATGGGAGGAGCAGGTCGTGGCTATCCTGCATCCTGAGGGCCTCGCAGGAGTAGCTGGAGGAATGGACTCTGGTAAGTCAAATCTTTACTACTTCATCCCCCACCCAACCTGCATGCCATCACATAACCCAACCCTCGCCCTCACCCCCATCACTCCAACTCCTCACATATGTCCCACTATCACAAACCACACATCCCAAACCCAAGCCCTGCATACAACACCAAAGCATGGACACCCATCACCAAAGCATGGCCACGCACTTACCCATACACCCCCTAACCCATCATCACACAAGGTCCTACACAGGAATGCAAGCACTGGGGTACACGGTCACCCACCCATTGCACAACATGACACACACAGATGCAATAATCATGCTTTTACACCCCTGCAGGACCCCTACCCAACGTCACAGGACAGGAGGGTCCAGATATGTCCACTCCACCCACAGAAGAGGCCCACAGTGATGACAGCAGCTCTTTCCAACTGGATCTAGATGACCAGCCTGGGCGATCTGGGACCTCGGGACAGTCGGTTCCCTTCACACTGGCACAGGCCACTACAGAGCTGCCCCCCTTTCGAAACACCAACACAGCACCCACCCAGCGGGCCCATACCTCTCTCCCCAGGACACGTCAATCAGCAGTGTGTCCACCACTACAGGGAACCCAGGCTAACCCACCACCCCAACAACACCAGGGACCTGGGGGCAGTGGCAGTGGGCACACGGTTCAGGGGACAGGGGCCCAGGAACACAGGGGAACTGGGAGGGCTGCTGTGCGACAGGGGGAGGGAAGGCCCAGGGAACCCACTCTCCACAAGGCCCTCTCCAACATCATGGGAGCCTACCACCATTCCCAGGAGACGTTGGCAATGGTACTGGCCAAGTTTCAGGAGACCCAGCGGCTGCAGGAAGAACAGTATTTGGGCTTCAGGGAGGAACTGAAATCCATCAATTCCACACTGGGCACCATTGTAGGCATGCTGAAGGAACTTGTCAACAGCAGGAGGGACACTGTGGCACAACAAGGGGCCCCTGACACTAGCCTGGATGGTGATCTGTCCACCACCTCTGCCGGCACTAGTGGACAGGAGGCAACGCCACAGGACCACCACACCAGCACCCCACCCCCTGCAGAGGGAGAACCACTCCGCAAACGGTCCCTGAGATCCAGGACAAAGACAGAGAATGATGCCAAGACCCCCACCAAGAAATGAGACCACCCTGATTGTCATCCTTTTGTCCCACCTTGTCACCCTGTCCATCTTTAAACTGCCCCAGCTGCCCCTTTGGACAATGCACCTGTGAGACTAATAGACTGGACTCTGCCATGGACATTCCTCCACCATCACCCCTCACCATTTTACAACCCCCTCCAATATTGAGCACTTAAATAAACACCCTTAAAGCAGAAAACAAACTGTAGTCAGTCTGTGATTTCGAAATAGTGTATTAGCAATTATAGTGGCAAAATGCTCTTTCAAATGTAATGTCAACATACCTATGTCACACAGCTCTAGTCCATGAGGAAACAAAGCAGATGTCACACACTGGGACCCACATCTGTGAAATTGTAAGGGAAAGTGACAACTCAGTGACCATACACTGGGTGAAAATGATAGACAGTAGAGAGGTAGCAGATATAAATCAGATGTAGCAGGCAGTGTTGTCTTCTTACTTATGTCTCACTGAAAGTATTGCAGGATCACTGTGTTCTTGTTGTCGATGTCCTCTTCTTCTGCTTCTTCGTCTTCACTGTCCACAGGGTCCACAGCTGCCACAAGACCTCCATCTGGACCATCCTCCTGCAGAAAAGGCACCTGTCACTGCAAAGTCAAGTTGTGAGGCATACAACAGGCCACTATGATCTGGCATACCTTCTTTGGTGAGTAGAATAGGGAACCATCTGTCATATGGAGGCACCAGAATCTGGCCTTCAGGAGGCCGAAGGTCCGCTCTATAATCCTCCTACTTCGCCCATGTGCCTCATTGTAGTGTTCCTCTGCCCTTGTCCTGCGATTCCTCACTGGGGTCCGTGGCCATGACAGGTTGGGGTAACCAGAGTGACCTGCAAATGGCGAGGGACAACTGTTAGTCACATGCTAACTCATAGGGACATCCACAGATCCACACAACTATTCCCACTGCATTGAGTCCATGTCCTCAACTAATAGCGACACCTGGTGCCTCTGGAGTTGACCCATCACATAAGGGTTGCTGCTACTCCCCAGGGTGTAAGCGTCATGCACTGAGCCAGGGAATTTTGCATTAACATGGGAGATGTACTGGTCTGCCAAACACAACATCTGCACATTCATGGAATGGTAGCTCTTCCGGTTTTTGTACACCTGTTCACTCCTGCGGGGGGTACCAAGGCCACATGTGTCCCATCAATGGCACCTATGATGTTGGGGATATGTCCCATGGCATAGAAATCACCTTTCACTGTAGACAAATCCTCCACCTTAGGGAAAACGATGTAGCTCCGCTTGTGTTTCAGCAGGGCAGACAACACTATGGACAACACGTTGGGAAACATAGGCTGGGACATCCCTGATGCTATGGCCACTGTTGTTTGAAAAGACCCACTTGCTAGGAAATGGAGTACTGACAGCACCTGCACTTGAGGGGGGATTCCTGTGGGATGGCGGATAGCTGACATCAGGTCTGGCTCCAACTGGGCACACAGTTCCTGGATTGTGGCATGATCAAGCCTGTAGGTGATGATCACATGTCGCTCCTCCATTGTCGACAGGTCCACCAGCGGTCTGTACACTGGAGGATGCCGCCATCTCCTCACAAGCCCCTGCGGACGGTGCCTATGGAGGAGAACAGCGAGCAGAGAGTCAACCAACTCTGAGGTACGTAAACACAGCTTACTCTGAAAATATTAGCAAATCGAAATATGCCTGTATGAGGGTTTAGGCAAGACTTAGATATGTGTGACGCAGTCCAAAATAATTCCATGTGGACCCCTGAAATGGTGGCTGCCTGATTCTAGATTCTGACACTTTCAAAAGTATTATTTGACGGGTAATATAGCCTTAAAATGTGATAGGTTAACGATTATTGAACCAAAGCACTCCCACTAGGATGGAGCATTGGAGACCCCATTAATGGATGGGTAATGGAACAGAACCCTTGTGCAAGTGAGATAAGTAGCCAGAGATGCCTGATTTGAGTTGGTGCAATTTTATTTGCTTCATAGAGCATATTTGACACCACAGTGCTTACATAAGGTATATCCGACATGACCGGTGGGCTGCACCAGGTGTGGTGTAATCCCAACAGATTTTGCCCATGTTTCACAGGATTCTACGCAGTTACAGACCTTTAGGGGGGCGGTACTGTGTGAAGTGTGCAGAATGACAAAGGTGAAGGTAGATCTCACAATGCTACACTGCCTGCTGGGACTGATACTCCCTCCCAAGAAAGGGAAAAAATGCAGTATAGACTCACACAACTGGGCTTAGCAATAATACAATGACACATAGCTATATTCTTGGGTGAGCCTGACACCTCTGACTCTGTCCAGATGGAAGGCTGAATATTTGGAATGGGTGACAGCGGAGGAGCGCAGGCTCTGGAAAGTTTGCACTGATCAAAGCACAGAAACTCACCTTAAGTATTGGGGTGTCATGTTGGACAGGCTGGGTGCTCATGATACACCCCTGGGAGATGACTCTGACCTTGACATGCAGGGGGGAAGATGTGGCCCCCACTGCACTAGTTGGTTGTTAGAAATGGGGTCTTTGGTTGGCAGTCAGGTTACCCCCTGTCCAAGCAAGGACCCTCACTCTAGTCAGGGTAAAAGAGAATCACCCCCAGCTAACCCCTGCTTACCCCCTTGGTAGCTTGGCACGAGCAGTAGGCTTAACTTCAGAGTGCTAGGTGTAAAGTATTCGTACTAACACACACAGAAACTTAATGAAAACACCACAAAATGACACAAGACAGGTTTAGAAAAAGAGGAAATATTTATCAAAACAAAACAAGACCAAAACGACAAAAATCCACAGTACACAAGTCAAATTATCAATTAAAAACCAAAAAGAGTCTTTATGTAATTTTAAACACACACTAACGCTGTTAGTGTGAAAAATGTACCTTGGGTGCATCAAAAATAAACCAGCACGGTCGAGTGTGCGTCAAAAAGGGCTTGCGATGCGTTGATATCACTCACTCACGAGACCTTGCGTAGTTTCTCTTTTAGTCGGGTCGGCGCACGTTGTTTCTTCTCTCCACAGGAGAGCAATGTGTCGATCCAGTCAGCATTCTCAGGTTCAGGCACGCCTTGCGTCACTTTTACACGGCAAGTGGTGTTTTCCGTCGGAAATCCAGCCGCACAATGATCCTAAAACCACGCAGCGCAGATTGTGATCTCACCAGCCTCCGTCAGCGGTGCTGTGCGACGTTTCTCCAGCCCCGGGTGTTGATCTTCGAGTCGCGTTTCAGGCGAGCGTCGATTTTCAGCTGCGAAGCGAGCAGTGCGTTGAGTTTTCAGCCCCAGATCGGAGTCGCGTCGATCATTTCCCCGCACGGCGGTCTGTTTGGAAATTAAATTTCTCACTCTTGGGCTACCAGCTTCTCCTTTCAGGGTCCCAGGAACTGGATGGGCACCACTTGACAGAGGAGGAGTCTCTCCAGAGACTCCAGGTGCTGGCAGAGAGAAGTATTTGCTGTCCCTGAGACTTCAAACAACAGGAGGCAAGCTCTAAATCAAGCCCTTGGAGAGTTCTTCACAAGATGGAAGGCTACACAAAGTCCAGTCTTTGTCCTCTAGCACAGGCAGAAGCAGAACCTGCAGGAGGGCTCCACAAAGCACAGTCACAGACAGGGCAGCTCTTCTTCCTCAGCTCTTCAGCTCTTCTCCAGGCAGAGGTTCCTCTTGGTTTCCAGAAGTATTCTCAAGTCTGTGGTTTTGGGTGCCCTTCTTATACCCATTTTCTCCTTTGAAGTAGGCCTACTTCAAAGCAAAGTCTCTCTTGATTGTGAAATCCTGCCTTTCCCAGGCTAGGCCCCAGACACTCACCAGGGGGTTGGAGATTGCATTGTGTGAGGGCAGGCACAGTCATTTCGGGTGTGAGTGACCACTCCTCCCCTTCCTTTTAGCACAGATGGCTCATCAGGAAATGCAGACTACACCCCAGCTCCCTTTGTGTCACTGTCTAGTGTGGGGTGCAACCAGCCCAACTGTCAAACTGACCCAGACAGGGAATCCACAAACAGGCAGAGTCACAGAAATGGTATAAGCAAGAAAATGCTTATACCATTAAAAGTGGCATTTTCAAACACACAAACTTAAAATCAACTTTACTCAAAGATGCATTTTTAAATTGTGAGCTCAGAGACCCCAAACCCCACATGTCCATTCGCTCCCAAAGAGAATCTACACTTTAATCATATTTAAAGGTAGCCCCCAGGTTAACCTATGAGAGGGAAAGGCCTTGCAACAGTGAAAAACGAATTTAGCAGTATTTCACTGTCAGGACATATAAAACACATTACCATATGTCCTACCTTAACCATACACTGCACCCTGCCCTTGGGGCTACCTAGGGCCTTCCTTATGGGTGTCTTACATGTAAGAAAAGGGAAGGTTTAAGCCTGGCAAGTGGGTACACTTGCCAACTCGAATTTACAGTTAAAACTGCACACACAGACACTGCAGTGGCAAGTCTGAGACATGATTACAGAGCTACTTATGTGGGTGGCACAACCAGTGCTGCAGGCCCGCTAGTGGCATTTGGTTTACAGGCCCTTGGCACCTCTAGTGCACTGTACTAGGGACTTACTAGTAAACTAAATATGCCAATCATGGATGAATCAATTACATACACTTTTTGTAAAGGAGCACTTGCACTTTAGCACTGGTTAGAAGTGGTAAAGTGCCCAGAGTAACAAAAACAGCAAAAACAGAGTCCAGCACACATCAACAACCTGGGAAACAGAGGTAAATGTTAAGGGAGGCCACACCAAGGATGAAAAGTCTAACACTGTTGCAGATGCTGATTTAGTCGAATAGATGTCCTCTCCACACCCACACTATTCTACTCTCCTTTTTACTAATGGGGGTCCAATAAAAGGTATACACATGCCCCCAGCTGTAAACCTTATTCCCTCATGCAGAATCCGAAAGTCTGAGAATATATAGTGTTGATCTGTTCTTCTTATTTTCTTGCCCTCTTCCTGGGGAATCCCCTTTTCCCGTGCCTAACTCACCAATAATGTGAACGTATTTGATGATGTAATGCTGCTCTGATTTGGTATGTATTATCTTGAAAACCGAACAAACACATTTAAAAAAAAAAAAACAACTAACAAGAAGGCTTTGCCAGGTGAAAAATTTGAATTTTCCTGCCACAATCAAAAGCCTCAGCAGGACCTCAGCCTATGGGTATCGGACTTTGAGTTAAACTGTTCAGATTTTGTTTGTGATAATAGACAATGTCAGATTATACTCTTATAGGTGAAATGAAAGGATGAAAGGGACACATATTAGGTAGTTGGAGATTCAATGACTTGTTAATTTAGTTTGAATGTTTTTTTTTTATTAGTTATTCTACACGTAGGACATCGGAAGGGATCTTATTGAGGAGTAAGAAAGAGACAGCTCTCTCACTCTAGTGGCCATTCTATCAATGGGACCATCCACCAGCGTGGCATGCCTACCACCAAATTAGTAATAGAACAAGCATACACATGTATGTTACATGCTACTCATTCTGTAGAGAGCCTAGGGCCAGATGTACCAAAAGGTTTTTCCCATTCTGCGTCAATGGGGAAATGTGTTCGCACATATGGCCCCTAGTTCTTACAAACATCAGAAACAGCAAGAAAATGTCAAGATTACACAAATGACATTTTTGAGGGCAGATCTTTTTTATATGAAAAGAATATCTCTATAAAATCACTTTAAAACACTATTTTCATGAAATTACACCTCAATATACAACAGATGAACCATTACTTCAATTTTAAAGGCCATTTTCATAAAGATAAACATATACTTCTGTTTATATTTACAATTGTTTGCTTTTCACAAATGAATTTATGAGTAGTATCTTTAGGAGTGTGGAGTTTCAGCACATGAAATGCTTTATGTGTGGAGACTCCACACTCATAAAGATACTACTGGTAAATCTCTTTGTGAAAAACAAGCAATTTTAAACTGACACAAACATGTAAGTTTACCTTTGTGAATCAGGCTCAAAGAGTTTATGATGTTGCACCATCTCAAGATTCTATATGATTCTGAGTTCTCCATTTATTAAATTTGAAATTTTAACTTGCAACAGATAAAAGATTTCTTGACACAACATGTTTTGCAGCTCATAACAATGAGCTTCTTCAGGGCTGTTTTATCATGGAAAATACACAATAGAAATTACTTTAAAACAGATACCAATCCATTTGCCAAAATGTTGCAGCAATTAATAAAAGACAAATACAAAAAATAGAATATTATAAACTCATAGCAATGACATATGGCCATACAAGTGACTCATATAATGGCATTAATAAGCACAAAATCATGAGAAAACTTGCAACTAATTATATGTCACATACCAAAAATATGGGCACACACAGTAACATCCGCTCGTGATTGCAAGATCAAATAATTCATCACTTTAAAAAATTAACAGAATAATTTTAATTCAACATCATGGATTATTGGAAAACCAAAATCCCTTCAGTGAACTGCATGTCTGGATGATGACTTTTCTTTGCACTCAATAATTATATCATTACAGAACATCTCCTAATCATTGTTCAAGGAACATTATATCAAAATGTATTTTTTAAAACAAATATGCACTAATAAACAGTTGCCTCAATTGTAAAAAAAAGCAGAACCATTTCTGAAAAAGACAGGCAGCCAACCCACTTAAAAATTAAAATGATGATAATCTGCTCCTGATCTAATTTTCACAGAAACAAGCTTGACAGCACAGCTGGTGTTCTGTCTTCCGAATCTCCCATTTTAAATAAGCAGACTCCTATGATAGAGCACAACTGCAACATAAAAAAAAACAAGAAAGCACAGTTACTGTAAGACTATCCTGCGGGCCATAAGGTCCAAGGGTACTCAAATATAAAAATGTAAAAGCATGTACACCTCAATGTCAAATTATATAATAAATTGGCACAATTAAAGAATAATTCAATACTGTATCCATATAAATAAAATAATTGATTCAACTAAACCCAGTAATAATAATCCAACATAAGAGATTCTTAGTGTACAATGCACTGATATATTGTGACCAAATTCAAATATGATCACAATTACAATGGATTCACAAGCAATAAAATTAATTTATGTACTTGCCAGAGAAACTACCCCTATCAGAACACAAATTAAAGTTAGCATTACACTGTAGTCACCTATGTAGGTGAAAATGTAGGTGCTGATTTAGAGTTTGACAGGTGGGGTTACTCTGTTGCAAATGTGACAGTTATCCTGTGCCCCATATAACAGTCTCATTATATCCTATGGGAACTGAAATACAGCAGGTGGGTTATCTGTCACATTTGTGATGGAGTAACCCGTCCGCCAAACTCTAAATCAGGCCCTCAATCTTCCAACAAATGAGGACCATGTCTAACTATATGAAGATGAGAAAACAAGTAGCTGAAGATCTATTCAATAACTTAAAGATTAGAAATGGAGGTGGAAATAGTCCCTTGATTGGAACCAACTCAGACTTGTCCACCTTCAAATTCTCTGTTGTTTGGTGGACTTTGGTGGGACACTTATTTTGTATAGTTGCTTTTTGTTTTGAGCAAAGGGATATTTGTTTACTGTATCAACTGAGAACTCACTAGGAAACTCTAATAACAGTGGGATTTAACCTATATACAAATAGATCATTATTATTATCAATCTTACTACTACTACTATTATTACTGTTCCAATCACTAATGATTGTAATGATAGAAATGGAAAACATTAATAACAATGTCACACATCCGCTGAGTTGTCCACTTTGCACACTGATACATTAATACCATACTAGGAGACGTGTTATAGCAATCTTACTACTAAACACCAGGTGGTTGGCACCTCTAATACTTTGACAGCTTTCTCTAAAAACATTGTAGTAAAACCTGATGAGTTCCAGAGAGGAAGACAAGCAGAGCAGAAGTTGCACCATTGTTCCTTACAGGATCTTAAGGTGAATTACAAACACAAACATCTGACATAAAAAGGTCTGTTGTAGCTGTCAAGACAACATAGTGCTCTTCTCATTTTGCACATGCTGGAAACAAATAAAATAAAGCATTTAAACTGTCCTGTACCTCCTCTTGAACTCCTCCCTCTATTTGTTCACTGATTCATTGTACAAAAAGTTTCCCTTTTTGTTCCCAAAATAAACTTTTCCTGTACAGAAGAGCATATAAATCAATATTGTTGCATTATTCACCCAACCCTTTAATGTTTCATTTAATGTTATCATGGACAGTTTGAGCAAAAAGAGTCTTGTTCCTTTCGTTTGAAAAAAATTTAGAATCTTGTCTTTTACTCAGTACTTAGATCATCTTATGAAGTGTTAATCAAGTTTTCCCACAGATTTTTAGGGGTGGGCTGAACTCCGTGAGTTTCACTCCATGGAATTTCGCAGGGTTACATAATAACTTTGTGAGATTCCACAGACTTCTGCCCAAACATAGCTCAGGCATGTTTGGTCCAGACTCGCTTCTGACTTTCTTATTAAAACATACATTAGCTTCTAAAGAATGAAAAACATTAACAGAAAAACAGCATTCTTCAGTCTGATCTATATTGCTAAAAGCATTTCCATTATCACTAAAAGAGCATTTCATGAACAAGACATTGTGAGTCGGCCATGGCATTAGGAGGTTCATGCACCTTGCTGCCTTGTGCAAAGGCTCTAGAAACGACTAGGCTTTTATATGGCATGTTAAAGTAAATGAAGGTGTAAATCACATGCCACCAGTGAGGGTCAGATGAATAATGGGCTGCATGTGCATTTCACCTTATCAGACTCCAGAAGACCAATGTATGAAAAAGTTCTGAAAAAATCTGATTTGCAACAATTCCCACAAAACCCATTTACTGCATGGAACATTACAGAATATAGCTTGTGCCTTGAAGGCAGGCTCAACACGTTGAGTCAAGCCATATGTGTCACATATGTCATCTGACACAGACCTGACCACATTCCTCCCCTCCCAGCACAAGACTGACAGGGGACAACTATTTACACACAAGAAGAGAGAAAGTTAAAACACAACATCAGTCAATGACCACTTCCCTCCACATATCACACTTCAAGTCCCCATTCTGTAGAATGATTTTGTCATCCCAGTGATCGTACATAGATCACACAATAACTCCCTACTCTTTCTCACTGCTCGAGGGGTGCATGTGCAGGGTTGTGTGAAGGGCCGGTTGGTGTAAATATGCTCCTGGTACTGTTGTAAATACAGCTGCCACTCAGGAGGAAGAGATGCACCTGGAAGACAGGACACATCCACCATCATTAAGGGGCAGTCAGGAGGTAGCTTGGTATCTCAGAGCACAGAAAAATCAGTAAATGAGACTTGTAGTGTTGCTGGCAATGTTATGGCTGCTGGGCAGTCTTCTTGCTCCTGAGGAGGGTGGAAAAATAAGTGACTTACAAGAAAGAGGTCTCTGCAAATTGCTAGGAAGGAGACACATATCAGACAATTCAAATCATTTGCTGCTTTCAAAATGTCAGCGTGGTCCTCTGTATTCAGTGGAACTCGAATCCAGGTTAGTGGTCAGACATCTAGGCTGTGCATGACTCCAAAGCAGGATGACTGAAGGGAAGTGCAGTTTCTGGTCTCCTGTAATAAAAGCCGTAGCTAATATTGTAGTCAGTGATGATTAATTCCGGTGACAGAGTTGATCAGTGGAATTTATTAATAATTCCATCTTAAAAGAGTAACGCAGAGTTACTAAAATCCTCCAATTCTTCCAGTGGAAAAAAATTGCACCCACCCTTACTGATTTTATCCCAATAAGAATTCTTCAGAAAGTATCATGAACATCACAAAACTGTATACCACATAATGGTTTCATCCCTCAATTAGAGCATTGTACCATCTGAAATAAAAGAAGGAATAGTTAAAGCTTTGCTAAAATCCAACTATGGACCTTTCACCCTTCTTTCTGCAGCTGGCAAGATCTTGGAAAGCATAGTTGTGAAGCAAGCACCATCTGTTTTGAAGATCTTGCCTTTCTGCATGACTTTCTGGTTGGTTTTCATGGTAAACAGGAGTACTGAATCAGCTTGCCTTGCTGTCTGGATGATCTTAAGATGGAAGTGGACTACAATTTTATCTGTGCTCTTATCCTACTTTATCTGAATGCTGCCTTTGATACAGTAGATATCTCCATCCTTCTAAGCTGCCTCAAGCAGCTTGCATCAAGGGAAGGACCTTGAATTGGCTTTCTTCTTTTCTTGACAGAATATCTCAAAATGTTTTGGTTAATTATATTCTCTCAACATCAACCCTTTGCTACATTGGAGTTCCACAAGTCCCCTTGTTTAATTAAAATAGATACTTAAATGATTATACATCGTATTTTCCAATGAGGCTCTTCCTTCTATTTCTATGATAATGACACTCAGCCTATGTCCCTTCTTGTTGACTCTGCTTTTCAACATAATGATCTAACTAACTACCTTTACAAGGAATGAATGAACTCCACTTGGCTTAAAGTTAGTTTTAACACAACTAAAGTTGTATTGAATGAAAGTAACATCTCTGTATGGGCCACTGTAATTTAATGGATATTTAATGGATCAGGCTGCCTGGGCCATTGTTAGCTCCCCTCAATGTTCCTCTGCCAAACTATCTTGCCTTCATTAGATACTTTCACTTACACAATCCAATTTAAATTTACACCATGTTTCTGAAAGCATAACTGTAGTTTAACTATGTTTTTATACAGCAGGTTTCCAGATGCCCACAAGGTCGTTGTCTCCCGGGCTCTCAGTTAAAGGCATGGTCATTACTCATTTTAATAAGCAATCCATAGGAGGCAAATCCTTTTTTTGTTGGCTGCACAATTGTAATAACCCTTTGGTTTTAGAAAAAGTCTTACAATGCTTTTTTCACCCAATTTGATTTGCCCTTTTTTCTGTCTGTTCCTCATTTACTTAGTGCCAAGAGACCTTCAAAAGATCACTGCACTTTATAAATGCTTCTTAACATAACATAACAGAGAATAACTAATTGGTTCACTAGCAGAAAACCTTGGCCAGACGGGCCCCTTGTTATTTAGAACTTTAGCACCAAACATGTAAATTCTATAATTGTGTTTATGATGATTTCTCTGCTCTAGAGGTGTTAGCACCTTTTGGTTTTCTCTGTTGATCTCCTTTTTGATTGATTTTAATTGCCTCAATAAAAAGTATATGCTAATTCGACGTTGTAGGCACTGAATATACATTGCACTAAATGTTTACCTTATGTCATGCTCAGTCTTATTTTCTAACCCCTACTAGGTGCAAGATCTGCTTTGAGTACCACAGTATAGAATGGTCTGGGACATTAGGAGTAGACATCAGTTAACAACAGTGTCTAATGGGTTACTACTGAGTAACTGATGGCTGGCCCAGACCTTTCAAAGAAAAGCATCATGTAAGCTGACAAATCTTTGCTCCTTTCCAGCAAGCAAATCACCTTAAAAACCTCTTTCAATCCCAAGCCTTGGTGTGTCTGGTCTACTACAACATAATGAAAGAGGTCCTATCTAAATAGAAGGCAAAAGCTTTTATTGTAGCATAGTATGTCATACAATAGCACTAATTTGAACTTATGTAAAGTTCACACTATTTACATCTCATGCACGCATAGATGAATTACATGAAACACGCCTCACAAGCATCTCAATTGAGTGCTAAAGTTTGAAAATGTTACCATTAATGTCTTCTGGGGTAAAGACAGTGGAAGTGTTTAGCTACATAAACACCCCTATATAGATGATGTCTTACCATTGTTTTTATCAGAGCACTCTCTTGGGATGCACTTTGATCCCTACTTACCACTGTCAACGAATCCCTCGCTCAAAGATTTTTCCCAGAAACTCTCAAAACTGTCCAAAACCTCCCCCTCTTATAGAAATTCACCAACTACCAGCCTATCACTCACTACCATTCATTGGCAAGCTCATTGAAAAAGCAGTCTATGTTCAACGCTAAGACCATGTCAATGCTAACTATCTCCTAGATGACTACCAGTCTATCTTCTAATCACT
This sequence comes from Pleurodeles waltl, assembly GCF_031143425.1. Lineage (NCBI taxonomy): Eukaryota > Metazoa > Chordata > Amphibia > Caudata > Salamandridae > Pleurodeles > Pleurodeles waltl. The sequence continues at coordinate 557,115,883 of NC_090449.1, forward strand.
CTGCATCACAGAGACTGCTCTTACACATTGTAGAAGATGCATTCTTGACCCCTAATGTAAATGATCCAACCTTCTGATATTGCTGGTCCTTTCAGCAGCCTTTGATGTCGACCATTGCAACCTCATGGACACTCTGAAGTCATGAATGGGCATCTCTGGCAGTGTCCTTTAGTGGTACTGAGTCTACCTTTCTAGCCAACATCAGTCTGTCCACATGGACACCTCCAGGTCACAAAAGATCCCTATGACATGTGGAGTCGCCCATACTCTTTCCCATCTTCTTTAATATTTGTGTAGAGCAAATTGATAGCAGCATCATCAAGATTCACCAACATGCTGATGATTCATGACTCTGGTTTATCTTCCCCTCTGCTTCAGACATCCAATGCCTTAAACACTGCTTAAACATAAACCAGATGTGGATGTCCAGCACCTACCCGAACCTCAAACCAACAAAGTCAAAATTCCCATAATATGCATTGAACAACAAACAAGAAACTCCACAATCCTGTCTCAATACCATAAACCTTGACAGATTTGAACCTCAACTTTCACTGAATGCCAAATCACTTCAATTCACCTTGAATACCAACTTCTCCCTTAAGGAACACATTGGCAATAAACACAATGATGGCCTGGTACGAGCTCTCTCTCATCAAAAAAGTCAAACCATTTCTTACACAAAGCAACTTCAAAACCTTATATTTTCTCACCTGGATACGGCACTGCTGCACTTCCTGGCCTCCCAGACTCCACCCTGGCACTGCTTAGGTGCATTCCGCACATCATAGCTGGTGTTATCCATGGCCTGAGGAACATGATCACATCAACTGCATCCTGATGGAACTCCGTTTCTCCCCTTGCCACTCTGGATCTATCGGACTGCAGATTAAGGAGTGTGATTAAGGAAAAACAAGACAACAGGCCTTTTCCATCTATGCACACAGGAACTGGAACAGCGTTCCTGTAGCCATTAGTACTGCCCCATTGCTGCTCCAACTTAGGAAACAGTCAAATACTCAACTCTTTAAAGAGCACTACATCACGATGATTTAACCAGCCACAACTCTGTTTCATATCATGTTACTTGCAGACTTCAAAGATGCCTTTGACTGTTAGAAATAGGGTTTCTGGTAGGCCAGGATATGCACCTGAGCCAAGCAGAACTCACCCACTCTGGGAGGGGCGAGCAGGCTACACACCCAGGATGACCCCTGCTCACCCCCTTTGTAGCTCGGCACAAGCAGTCAGGCCTATCCCAGAGGCAATGTGTAAAGCAATTGCACAACACACACAACACGAGTGATGCACTGTCCCCACCACAAAGGAAACACACCACCAAGTTATATAAAAATAAACTGTATTGTACCCAATATCATTAGACCAAACACAACGTCAGTAATACCCTGCTACACAAGCAGTTGTCAGAACATCACAGTTACTAGTACTCTGCAAACGCCAGCAGTAGTCGTATAAAACATATAGGTTACTGGTCATTCTACAACACAAGCAGTAGTCATGTAAACATATAGGTTACGGGTCTTCTGCAACATAAGGGGTAGTCAAGATGTCATAATCACTAACAAGGCACATATCCAAATAAACATAATACTATGGATGCCCAGACATCATCATGAATGCATCTGGCAAGGAAACATTTCCATAGGGGAGATCATAGGCACACCCTCCTAATGCACATTAGGTAGACCATGAGGCAAAAATGTGTCTCTCCAATATGGCAAGTGAGTCATAGGCAACCATCCTCAAGCCAGAGACATATACCGCCCTTATGCAAAAAATGTAGGGCACGTTTCTTGCTGCAATCCACGTAAAACAACATCACTTATCAGGGCATACCCACCACATAAGCTCGGGCAGGACACCATCATAGAGAATTGTGGAATGCCTGACAAGGACCCAAAAGTACCTTAATCATCAAGACCCCAGGGCAGTTGTGCTTCTTTTAGATGGGTCATTGTGAATAAGAACCTCACCACGGCCATATAGGATCTCCCGGGCTTAGGTTAAGTCTCCTCAGCCAGGAAGTGGAGGCGGAAGCCCTTTGTGGGCTTCCCCACACAAGAATTTTGAAGAGGCCACGGCCTGAGGAGATGCAGTGCCCAGCTCAGGGGGGGCTGTGCCTGCCAGTTCTTTCTCCCCATACTGAGGAGAGACAACAGGGCAGCCATCCACATCCACACTGCATAGCTGCTGCCTGTTACTCAGCGCAGACACCTGATGCAGCGCTTCTGGAGGCTGCCACAGCCTTCTGGGTGGTGACCTCCTGCCTCCTGGGACTGTACAGCCCAGAGAATCCTCTGGCATTCGCGAGCCGGCTGCTCTGTACCTTTGGCCCGGGTCACAGTGGTGGATTTCCCTAAAGCAGGCCCCTGCTTGTGCCCCGGGGCACTGGATGAGCTGCACATCCTCACAAGTTCTCAGGCCCAGATTCCTCCAACTGGGAAAGGGAGACACACACACCAGAGCCCCTGTCAGTGCTCAGCCGCACTGATTGTAAAACGTAGAAGCAATTCCACGGCCAGAAAAGGGGTATGGCTCCTTGTATAATTCACGCTGCTGCTGGACTTACAGGCCACCAGAGTCCCACGGCAGAGGGGAGCTATTGTCACTAGTGATATCCCTGGGGTTACAAACTCCTTAGGGAACCAGGCAGTAGGTCCTGGGAGAGCATTGGGGTGCACAGGATCCAAAAACCAGCAGCAGGCCAGCACATCACGGTCCTTTGGACAAAGTTGCAGTCCTTCTTGTGCCCTAGCAGGTCAGCATCTCATTAGGGCTGATGGCGGTTACTTTTGGCAGCATAACAGTGTCTCCTGGCAGATCCATGCAGTGTCTAAAAATGTGGGGGAAAGCCCCCTGTATTTATACTCATTTTGCACAACTGCTACAAAGGGGGGAGAAAAGGTTCCAACCAGTCCTAAATGGTTCTAGGAGTGTTCCCTCTCTCCTCCAGCACAGGCTCCTGACATCAGTGGGGGGGGGGGTAAATGAGCCAGGACACAGCCTTTACAAATGCAGGTGTGCCCCATCTCTCCTTCTCTCAGCCCAGGAAGACCACTCAATATGCAGATGCATCTATGTGACACCTCCGTCCTCTCGGTGTACAGGATTTCTGAAATGTATGCACAAAGCCCAGCTGCCACTCTGCCCCAGATGTGGATTTGAGTCAAGCTGCAAAACACCAGGATTATAAACACAGAGAAATTGCCACTTTCTAGAAGTGACATTTCTATAATGGTAATTGTTAGACTTGGCATCCTTGGCATGGTCTCCCCTAACTTTTTGCTTCTGTTTCCCCTGTTGTTGATGTGTGCTGGACTCTGTTTTTGCTGTTTGTGATAATCTGGGCCCTTTACCACTGCTATCCAGTGCTAAAGTGCAAGTGCTCCTATGTAAAATGTATGTGTAATTGGCTTTCCATGATTGACATATTTGATTTATTAGTAAGTCCCTAGTACAGTGCACTAGAGGTGCCCAGGGCCTGTAAATCAAATGCTACAAGTGGGCCTGCAGCACTGGTTGTGCCACCCAAATCAGTAGCCCTTTCAACATGGCTCAGATCTGCCACTTCAGTGTCTGTGTGTGCAGTCTTACACTGCCAAATCGACTTGGCAAGGGTACCCACTTGCCAGGCCTAAACCTTCCCTTTTATACATGTAAGGCACCCCTAAGGTAGGCCCTAGGTAGCCCCATGGGCAGGGAGCAGTGTATTGTAAAGGTGGGAGACGTACTTATGTGTTTTACATGTCCTGATAGTGAAATGGTGCCAAATTCGGTTTTCACTATTGCAAGGCCTATCTCTCTCATAGGTCAACATGGGGGCTGCCTTTAATTGTTAATAAATTGCAGATTCTCTTTGGGGGCAAATAGAAATTTGGAGTTTAGGGTCTCTGAGCTCACTATGTAAAAATACATCTATTAGTGAAGTTTGTTTTAGATTGTGTGTTCGAAAATGCCATTTTTAAAAATTAGACATTTTCTTGCTTAAACCATTTTGTGACTCTGCCTGTTCGTGGATTCCCTGCCTGGGTCAGTTTTACAGTTGGGCTGTTTGCACCTCTCTCTAGACATTGACACAAAGGGTGCTGGGGTGTAGCCTGTATATCCTGATGAGCCATGTGTGCTAGAAGGGAGTGTTCACTCACACCTGAATGGGCTCTGCCTGCCCTCAACCAATGCAGTCTCCAACCTCCTGGTGTTTGGCTGGAGCCTGGCCTGGACAAGAAAGGATCTTACAAACACTTGAGACTTGACTTTGAAGTTGGCCAAACTTTAAAGGCAGATAGGTGTATAAGTATTGGACCCAAAAACCCAGACTTTAGATTACTTCAAGGATTCAAGAGGAACCTCTGCCTGGAGAAGAGCTGAAGAGCTGAGACGAAGTGCTGCCTTGGCCTGTGACTGTGCTGTGTTGGGCTATCCTGCAGTTGCTGCTTCTGTCTGTGCATGGGGACAGAGAATGGACTTTGTTTCATTCCTGCCTGAGAAATGACTCCAAGGGATTGGATTAGAGCTTGCCCCCTGGTTTGAAGCCTCAGGGACAGGAAAGGCTTCACCAACCAGACCTGAGTCTATTTGCTGTGGATTCAAGCTTGCCAGAGGGTGCCATTCCAGTTCCTGGACCCCTGGAAGTGAATTCCTGAAGAAAAACCAGTCTAACTCTGCCGGACGCCGCTGTGCAACTTCACAAAGGATACTGCTGCCCAGAACCATGACGCCGCTTTCCCCAAGCACGTGGACTTCGCTGAGTACGATGAATCCCACTACCCTGTGAGCTGACACCGCTGCCCCGGAACCGTGTCGCTGCCTGCCCTGAGGTCGTGGACCTCATAGAAGAGCGACAACCCTGTAGGCCCCACATCCTGCAGCCGCTTATCCCGCCCGACTTTGCTGACTCCGGAATGTCTTAAGTCCAACATCTATGATGACCCAATGCGATCACAGCACCTGCGGCCCTGTGAAGTCATTGTGACCCCGTGAGGTCACCCCAAAGCATTGTGACTCTGCTGGACTTCACATCTGCCAGAACCAAGGGACCGACCTCGCATCTGATGCTCCTTCACCTCCACCGTCCTGTAGTCCTGTAGTGATGTTCCGCCGCGGCTGTGCGACAGCGCTGTCCTTCTACCAGGTGGCACCGGATCCGACGCTGCATCGGACCCAGTGAAGCCGCTCTCCATGACTCCATGCATTAGCCTGTTTGTCACTTGAATTCTTCATGTACCGTACCTGGGGGTTGAACAACTCTGTAAATGGCGCCATTGGCGTCACATTGTGGGAAACGGCTCCAGGGCGACAACGCATAATATCAAACTTGCAGTATTTGTGCCTCAAGGGGGTTGTTTTCATATTTTCAAGTGCTAAATTTGTATTTTTAACTGCATATTGTGGATTTGTATCATACTTGGTATTGCTTATTTAGATAAAATATTTTCAATTTTTCTAAACCTGTGTTGTGTCCTTTTGTAGTGGTTCACGGTATTACTGTGTGTGTTTGTACAAATACTTAACACTTTGTCTCTGAGTTAAGCCTACCTGCTCATGCAAAGCTACCAAAGGGTTGAGCGGGGATTGACTGAGTGTGATTCTCCTTTACCCTGACTAGAGTGAGGGTCCTTGCTTGGACATGGGTAAGTTGACTGCCAACCAAAGGCCCCATTTCTAACTGTAATACAAAATCTACCTACACCAGTAAGCAGCATTTCTCACTACCATTACAACCATACCAAACATACCTATGCTCCCGCACATAGATGAGGCATACCACCCAGATATAAGGTAGGGCATTCCAATGCAGTCCAATGAGAAGGTAGCACTCACAGTAGTGAGAAAACCAATAGGCTGTTTGTCACTCCCAGGACGTGCCACACAACTAGGCACATATCCTGCCTTTTACACACATAGCACCCTGCCCATAGGGCTAGCTAGGGCCTACCTTAGGGTTGGTAAAAGGGGAGTTCCAGGCCTGGCAAGTAAATTTATATGGCATGACACTGTGGCAGTAAACTGCGCACGCAGGCCCTGCGCTGGCATACCTGAGATAGGTTTGAAAGGTTACTTCTGTGGGTGGCACAACAGCGCTGCAGGCCCACTAGTAGCATTTAATTTACAGGCCCTGGGTATAGGGATACCACTGTACAAGGGACTTACAGGTAAATTAAATGTGCCAGTCAGGTATACGCCAACCATACAAAGTTTACAAGGGAGAGCACATGCACTTTAGCACCGATCAGCAGTGATAAAGTGAACAGAGTCATAACGTCAGCAAAAAGGGTCAGAAAAAATAGGAGGAGGAAGGCAAAAGGTTTGGGGAATGACCCTGTAAAAAGGGTGAGGTCCATCATTGACCATGTACAGCACTCTGCTGCCTTTGGCTAGGTTTGTTATATGGAAATAGCATATACATACATTCATACATACATACATATATACCCCTAACTCTGTCACTCGCAGTATGAATCTCTGGCTTTCTACACTACGGTGAGCTGGAAAATAATAAACAAGTAAAACAAACAAGCAGCTCTATCTGTGAGCAAAATTCTTGTCCCTAATGTACTCACATCATTTCTTAGAGTGCAATCAAACCACCCACTCACAGACCATCCCCGAAAACTGCCAAGCCCAAATCATCCTTTATGACCTAAAAATGACAATGGGGTCAGTACCAGAATGTTCCCAGCTCGGGTTACTACTCCACATCGAATCCACTGAAATACTTACTGTGGCCAATTTACAAAGGCGTTTATAATTAAGGAAAGTAGTATTACAGAAGAACTCTTATGAATAATTTTACAAAACTTTGTGACTTGCCCCCAAAATGTTTAACTCCCTATTAGTAAAATTACAAAGAAAGCACAGTCCTTTTTGTACTAATTGTATATGTATATTCTCTAAATATTGCAAATGTATTCCCATTTTAGATGTTTTGTGGCCAATTCATAAACACATGTAATAGTTTGTAAAGGAATACTCCAGGAGTACACATTTACGTACTCCAAAATGCCTTCGTGAATAGGCCCCACTGCCATCTGCTGAGAAGAAGGAAATTTAACCTATCCTATCCAAATTTACCCACTGCTTCCATCGAGTAATATACAGGCTTTACAAAAAAAAGTAGGATTAGAAAATTATGAAGGAACCAACCACCTTCTTCATTTCAAGTGCAAACTGAAACACGTATGAACGTCTAGAGATGAATATATCCAGTAGGAGGATTTAAGCGACAGCCCAAAGGTAGAAACATTTGCGCAGCTACCTCGCGTGTGACCTTTCCTACAATTAAGCAGGAGAAGGTTGTCAGCAGCGGGGCACAATTTACAGTGTCAGGAAAAGCAAAAACACGTTCTTACAGGTCAGTCATTGATAAATACTTCTTGAAGAACTGCCAAGAGTTAGCATAAAATGTGAGTCTAAATGAGCATTTTTCTGAAACGTTCAAGGAAACCCACGTAAACAGCAATTTCATCGTTATGCTGGAATTGCTAGTCGCATCTCCCCAATCAGTATTTTTTAAAAATCATGGGGAGGCATGGATAAATCAAAATTAGGCGAACGTAAAGCAGCCACAAACAACATATGATGCAAATTCACTGTAGCTGCTATTTTAATTAGACACATGGTGCCTAATTAATCATCCGTTTTCCCAGCAACACATTCCAATGCATGCACATGAAGGATTTCATTAGCACTGCTCTAGACAAGTCTAACACCCTCCCCCATGTTAGGAATAGTTGATAAACATTTAATTCGTGATTTCATGTTTTTAAATGTAACACGGTGTGATGGATTAGTCGCAGCGTTAGGGCGACGACAAAGCGGGAAAAATGATGAAAAACAAGATTCGATGTTGAAGAATTGTTAGATTCCTTCCTCATTAAAGAGCTTAGTGAAGTGACTGTTAATTATGTGAACCTGCTGCTTTTGGTTTTATTATATTTTTTGATATCCCTGCAAAGGCAGTGGTATCAAGGGTGTCATATTCATGTTAAACAAAAATAAGGGCCCAATTTCTAATTAATAGAATATATATTATCTGTCAAGAGAGTCTAAAGTAAGCAAATAATATACATTTGAAAAGGAATAAAACATATATATGTGAGACAATTAACGTTAATTATTTATAGAAGAGAAAAGGAAGATGAACATCGAAGAGAGTGGCAAAGAGAGGGTGGCAAAGAGTGTTCAAAGGACTGGACGCCAAAAAGATTTCAAGGTGAGTAATTCTAGAATTCATGAGCATTGTGGAATCTATTTGGGACTCCAGCACTTCAATCCTGGAGACGTTATTTGCTTCACAATTGCATTAGCTCCATGAAATTTGTAACTTGTTGCCTGGCATATTCAAAACGGAATTTGACCAAATATTTAGAAAAAATTGCAGTACACAAAACCGAAAAAGGAATCCAAGGTAATAGTGCATATCACACGGAGGACTGAAAATGTGACATGCACCTCCCAGAAGCCTTTGTCTGTAAACGGAAACGTCTGAAATTTATGCCACACTTCAAAACTATGGAACATATACACTAGGCATATCCCACACAATAATGGCTTCATGTCGTTAAGAAGTACAAGGATACAAGACATGAGAAGCAAGAAATATAAGTGAAGTACCCTGTGGTGCAGGTGATGGTACAACGGGGTCTGGTGGCAGTGCTTCTTTGTCATGCCTTAATATCATTTCGAAAAAATATTCAAGGCACAGGTCTGTCTATCAATCATCTGAGGGAGTCCTTTAAGTGAGTCTGAAATTTTATGCAGAGCAGTCCCCAAGAAGATCCTGCCACATATCTGTTTGTGGCTGCAGAAATTGATCCCCCAAGTGGCCGGTATACGCCCATGCCAACACCTGCCCTTCTGCATGCGTGGCTCTCTAAAATTATAAACAGTTTGACCTGCAACTAGAAGGATGGCATTAGAGAGATTAATAAATGTGACATGCAAGCTACTCACCTACAGTGCTCTCTCCTTCACATGATTGAGTGAGACTGACGCCCCACCATCATGGAAGCAGCGTGCAGAAGATTGCACAAAGACATTCGTGATGTGAGGACTGTGTTGAGGTGGTTAATGCTTAGGTAGACATAGCTTACAGGGCTTCTTGCCTAATGGCTGGCCATCCTGAAAAGGAATGTAGGCTGCCTGTCTGTGAAGCGGCCTTCAGTCTTTTGGGTATCATGACAACAATGTGCTCCTCCTCTACATCCATGTCCTCCACCTCATCCAGCTCCTACTCATTGTCCTTTTCCTCATCCTCCTCTTCTTCTTGAACAGAGGTGGCCACAGACATTAAGCTTGGAGGATGATGAGATTCTCTTCTTGGATTGCCTGCCATCCTCTGCCTGTAGATGGTTCAGCATCATTGTCTGGCTCAGTGTCCCCAGTACCTGGAAGAAGATGATTATTGATGAAGTACATCACGTTCCAGGTTCAATGCTGTTACGGTTATGTTAACAAATATTTTCCTCGGAAATTACAACTATAAACATGTTAGACATAGTCAAAATATGGTAAGAAGGTTTGAACCATGGAGGAGATGAATACTTCTTTAGAATGTGAACTCACAAGCTGCAGCTACAGAGATTGGTGTTTTGGATATCCCCTGTTATGCCAGCTGCAGAACGTGGTTTTTTTTAGCTGTACTGGACAAATAATTTTTGGATCTAGCAGCTAGAAATACAAGCTTAATATTTTTTTCTGTAACACAAAAGCAGATATTTTACAGAACATATACAGGAGCTTTGAAAACACCATGAAATGATTTTAGACATTTTATTATACATTTTACTAAGAGACCAAGACATTAACGATTGTGTACATTATGAGATTTAAAAATTAAAATCACAGGTTCACAGTCATACCTGACAGGTGGATGGTAAAGGGCCTAATTGTGGCTGCATGAAGTCCCCTAACGTTCTATGTGATAGTTTCAAGGTTGACACCAGGAACTGTTTTTTGACAGAATCTGATGTGAAAGAGAGTCACACATAGTGTAATAAGTCACTTTAAGTCAAAGAAGGTGATGCTTGGTACAGGTTTCAGCTAATCATTTTTGAAAGGCACACCAACTAGCATTAGGCTACTCTTGAAAACTAACACACAGTAAATTCCCACCCTTACATTGACAACATTGATATACAGATAAAAAATCGATACTAATGACTGAAACAATAGACTGGCATAATGAGCTTGTGGACAACGGGTATTTGTGCTCCAATACAAACAGATACCATGCCAGGAATGCAGACAAGGTATTAGTGACTTATCAAAAAGAGTGCTATAGAAGTCCTTGTCCACCATCCATCTACTGGGTGGTGCTTATCCTGGTGTGAGAGCACTGCTAGGAGTAGAAATAGTGTGATAGCACTGCTAGTAGAAGAAGTCACTCTCATGACAGATAATGTATTTCACAACATCACAGGGCCTAATAAATGAACTCTTGCAAATCTCAGTGAATCAGCTTAGATGTCAGGGTTACTTTTAAATCCACTATAAAGACATGACTACACATATTTTCACATTTAAATGTAGGCTTGTCATAACACAACATCTTGTTTGCATAGACACATGGTGAATGTTGTTGTATGTGTTTGCAAGACCAGCACTGAGGGCCTCTTTACAGGAATCTGACTCATCATCTCCAATGCATCAGATTTCTTGCCCTCCCCTACAACCCCCTAACGATGCCATGGATGCGCTGTATTTACAATACAGAGCTCCATGGCATATGTTTTCACAGATGTGTGAGAAATTCTGGCGCATCAGTGACACTAAACTCACGCATTGCTGGACTAGCACCAAACAAGTGACACTACTCCAGCAATGCCAGAAGGCTCCCATTGAGAAAAGGCCTGTGTCAGATTTATGCCTGCTTTTAGCAGGTGGTAAAATTCTGATGCAGTAAAGTCACAGAATGACCCCATGAAATGTTGGAAATTTCACTGGATCAGTTCTGCGTGGCTTTTCTTGTGGGAACCCCTTCCTTGCATACATTATACCTAACGCAGGTATAATGTGACACACGGCTCTACAAACTGACGCACTGGGCCCAATGCGTCAGTTTATAAATGTGGAGCAGTGTAGAGCCCTGCTTGCACCACCATTGCATAAAAAATAATGCAACGTGGCACAAAGGCCTTGTAAATTAGGGCTTGAGTGTTGCCCTACTTCATTTACATGGACGTCTGTCCCAGCTGAACGATTTACTCAGGTTGTAAGAGGAATAGTAAATATAAACTTAACGCAATATTTAAAACATATTTAAAACAAGTATCACATGCCATTTATAAGTGGTTTATATATGTCATGGAACAAGCAATACAGACATGAGTGAAGTACAGAGATGTAAAAATGGTTGTAGCTTTAGTTATAGAAAATTTGAGTCATAGCTAGAACATTACCAAGGTCCATGCATTAATAGCTTAGCCATTTGCAGTTTCTACTTAGAGTTTTGGTATTTCTGGTACTAATTAAACATTAAATTCTGTACTACAAGTCACATTGTGCAAAGTATAAAAGATGGACTGTATTACCTAGTCACCACATGAAACAGAGAAAGATGAATGTTAGAGAGAGTGTGAGGGTAGGGGCTAAATTGTACCTGGCACCACATTAGTGTTGATTACAAAAGGGAGCCCATAAAACACGTGGGGAAGTGTGATGGAGAGGATGTACTTCTGGAAGAAGGTGAGACAGAGATGAGTTCCAGTTGATCCTTCAGGAGGAAGTCTAGTAACCTAAATATTTGGAGACTTTCTCCTTAATTCTCCTCCTCTCATCCTGGCATTTTTCCTTTGTGTCTCCTACAGTCAAGACCTTCTCCTCCAATGTGTTGATAGCATCATCCGCCTCCTGCCTTAAGGCTGCTTTATGGTCTCCACTGAGGAAGAATGTAAGCAGTTTTTTGTATGTTCACCCCGCAAATTTCACAAGGGCTGTTTCCTCATCAGTAAATGTTGCTTCCTCCTCAGCAGCGCCAGCATTCTTGGTGGAGTCAGTGTAAGTGAGCTGTACAGTAAGGAACAGGATGTAGATGCTGAAGAGGAAAGAAACTGATATTACATTTTGGGCATTATATATGTGTTTGGAAGTGAATTGCCAGGTGTCAGTCTCCTATGTACTACCATGAGGTGGTTTCCCTGTGCAGAGATTTTGCTCTGTATGCCCTGTCCACTTTTCACAAGCAATCAGCGTTCCAGCCAGTGTTACATTATGACCACAAGTTAGATTTTGTAACATTACACTCATAAATTATGTCTATCCAGACTCCAGAAATGTAAATTACACTTTTGTTGTAAATTTACACTTAGAGTTTCTGAATTCCGAAAAGCAGTAAAGTTACTCATAATTCTTAGCTTCCTCAAAAATGTAAGTTACTATTGTGAATCAGGCACTTAGTATACCTGCACACTTTTAAAATAAACTATTCAAAGTCCTGGGCCAGTGTCTCACAACTTTGCACACCTAACTCAGGTGAAAAATATTTAAGTAACAGTCAATAACATTGCATTCTATGCATAAAATGTTTACAACTTATAGGGATGTACATGATGGTTTTTAACCAACTTACAAGTTATAAAAATAGTTAGGAACAATGCCTTCTTTTCCATTAAAGCTTTTTCTGTTTATAAGACACAATAGTTACCACCAAAACATTGATTCACCACATTATTGCCAAAAATATAGTTTATCAAAATATCATTACCCTATACACAATCAAGAAAAACAAAAGTATCAACAACAGAAACATCAACAATATCTAAAATACCATAATATTAAACAAAAATATAAAGTATAACAAAGTATTGTTAACACATTACAAACTGACAAAACAACAAACACATTGATAACAGCAATATCCACTACGAAAAATGTTAAAGTAATTAAAAAGAGAAATTATTTTTAACTAAGAATTAGCGCAAAAATTTTTTTTAAACAAACACAAAAAGTACATATTCCAATAAACAAATACGCTGCAACTAAATGGCTACAAATCACAAACACAAATAAGATATTACAGTCATGCAGTGACATATACACTCAAAATGTTAATTGAAAATAATCTACATTTATATACACATAAAATAAATACTCCTAATACATACAATTATAAAATTAAGTTAAATAGAACACATAAGGAACAAACTGCCAAAGAAATCAAACTACACAAAAACTAACCAAAAAATTAACATTAAAATTAAGGCCCACATTACGAGTTTGACAGACAAGAAAGTCCGTCCATCAAACTCCCGACAGGGTGGCTGCCGCCATAGTGGCTACCACCCGCCGTATTTATGAAGTGTTTTCTGCTAAGATGGAAGCCAGAAACCTCGGTTTCTGCCCGCCAGACTAGCGGGAAACAGGCAGCAGCATTGTCTCCAGACTTTTCAGAAAAGAATGGTGGAGATCGATATCGTAATCTGCAGAACAGCGCTGTATGCAGCACTGCCGTGGTGTATTACGATCTCTGCCACTCCCAGGCCTTCGGAATCATGAATCCCGACGGTGCTGGTGCAACCCAGGCAGTCTTACTGCCAGGGTCTTTAAGTGGAAGTTGGAACGCCACAGCAACGTTGGTCCTGACAGTCACCTCGGGGCTGGCGTTCTAAAGACAGCCAGCCTCTTAATGAGGCCCTAAGTAACCAATAGAACTCTTAAATGAATGAAAGTAGCACTATAAAAAGGATGAGAAAAATAACCAAAACTAGCAAGAAAATCTCTACACCTAGAAGATACAAACACGCTGCTGCATTCTACATAGAAGTTGCAGGAGTTACCCCACATAAACTAGAGCACCTGCATAAGAAAGTAAGTAAAATAACCCATTAAATAGAAATGCAATTGAACACTTTTACTAACAACTTAAACTAACCTACTAAAATAAATATTTTTTTCTGTACATTTCTATACTTTAGGTATCTTTGCAAGAAAACATACAACAAATGCATCCTGAAAACTAAAGTCTCCACTTCCAAAGAACAAAGTTGACAAACAGATTGAAAGTGTAATTTAATATAATTGAAAATGTAACATCACTAAACATTTAAATTAAACTAACAACCAACCCACCCATAAAACTAGCATAATTAATGTCTTAAATGTTAAACTAAAATAAACCTTCTTTATACAACAAAAAAGCACCACCCCCTGAGCGACATCTCAATGAAACTCATTAAAAAATAGCAACTTCAAAAGACAGCAGATATGTAAGTAGAAAATGTAAACTGTTTAAATGCTTTTAAAACTGTTAAGTGTAAATTGCAAACATTTTAAATATTAAGTAACAAGATCCAGATGTATGAACTGGTTTGGATCACATTTGCACCAGGCAACGGGGTACATGTGTGACCCAAACCTTAAGTGAGATTTATGAAGTCACCCAAGGCAACCTTGCAGGCCCCAAGTGGCTTCATAAATCGTGAGTAATGCAACGTAGGACAATTCAATGCGTTGCATTACTCTACACCCAAGAGGTGTTTCCATGGGTGTTCTGTGGGTATTCCCATGCAACATCCATAGATGTTTGCTCTATTCCCAGGTTTACCAGAACAGGTAAACCTGGAAATGCTCCAAAAAGATTTGCCTCCCAGGTGATGTGTAACTAGTGGAATTATCTTTATTTCTTCTCATTGTTTCCTCTTTCTATGTGCACTGCAGAATGCAGCACAGGAAAAAAGCTTCTTTGGATTGTTGTTCGCAGAAAGGTCCCCTATCCTGCTCAAAAACAATCCAGCATGCAATGTAGGCACCCTTGCACCATAGTTCAAGGGTTCCTGCATTGGGGCTGGGCAGCCCATTGTGCACCAGCACAGGGGAAATGACAGGAATGTGCCTGTATTTCCTTGAATATGGTGCATTCCTGCTCTCTTCCTGTGATGCAGCACATCAAGCTAAATTGCTGCCCTGTACCACAACTTTATAAATGTGCTGCTAAGTTTATACTTCTGTCATTTCCAGATACAATGTCAGAAAGAGCCATGTACCTCATCTCCCTCAAAGACAAAAAATATTATTTCACATTGGATGTGCATACAGCAAGGATAGCGCAAGCACTTAAAATATTCATTGGAAAATGGACTAAACTATGCTAATGCTTGCTGGGGGAGGTCTACAGCTACAAATTATGTTGTAATTTATGTCAGGGAGCACAACTGCCTGCTTGTTGTAACAGAGATAACAATTATTCATGTTTTGCAAGACCTGAGGGAAGCAAGCAGTATCTCTCAGAAACCCAACAGTGGTGTGACAATATCCCCACAGCCTGTGAGAAGCGGGGGACCGCCCAGCTCCGGGGGACCTCCCAGCTCCAGGAGGCCCTCCCTGGCACTGTGCACGGGTGGCCAGCCCCAGCCCTGAGAGATCCTGGCTGGGTCCTGAGGGTGGGGGCACCCCTCTACATACTTTGCTGGGGGGTCCCTTCAAGTTTCATTATGACACTGAAACCCACAGCAAGAACCTTAAAAATATTCTCCCAAATTTCCTGAACATACTACAGAACAAATTCCAGGAATCCCCATTTGAAAAGATTACTAGCAATACTAAAAAATCCACAGAAGAATCCCCTGCTGCTCCTGGAAGATCTCAAGATATAGATTTACCTGAAAATCTAACAACTACACAAAGTGACTATCCATTTGCCCTGTGTGACAATAAAATGAATGACCAGAGAATAATATTGGCAACAGAAAAAAGCACTGTCAGACTGAGCCAAACCCAAAGGTGAATGATGGATGACACTTTTAAAATGTGCCTTCAACCATTCACACAGATAGATACCATAAACTGTGAATATTATTACAGTAATATGCCCCTAATGTATGCTTGGTTTCCCAACAAGCAAAGCACTCCCTCCTAAGAACTACTTAGCCAATTTAAAACAAAGACCTACATATACTACCCTCAAAGAAACAATAATAACTTTGTGCAGACAATGATACAAACAATTTTAAAAGTCCACCCACATACAAGGCTGCTATTATTATTTCAATCAAACATTTGAGTACCGCTCAAAAAATCTATACTAAGGGGCATATTTATACTGTGTTTGCACCAAATTAGTGTCATTTTTTAAAACTCTAATTTGGTACAAAACTAACTCCATATTTATACTTTGGTGTTATACCTGTCTAGCGCCAAATTCATGGAGTTAAAGTCATTTTTTGGATGTGGAAACCTACCTTGCCTTAATGAGATGCAAGGTAGGCATTCCAGTGCAAAAAATGACTCTATGGCCTTAACGCCATATTTATACTCCCGTGCAAAAATGGTACATGGGAGGGAGGAGGGGTCAAAACATGGTGCAAAGCTTGCTTTGCCCCATTGTTTAATGCCTGGGCCGGGGCAGCTGTTAGGGGACCTGTGGGCCCATTTCTATGTTGGAACACTATGGAATAAGCCCACAGGAGCCCTCCCCATGCCCCAGGGACACCCGCTCCCACACCAGAGGGATTGCGGAGGATGGGGGACCCCATCCCAGGTAAGTACAGGTATGTATTGCATTTTATTTTTTAAAGTGCCATAGGGGGCCCTAAAATGGGCCCCACTACATGGCACTGGGTGCAATGGCCATGCTCAGGGGACCCTGGTCCCCTGAGCTGGCCACAAGGGTGGTGGGCATGACTCCTGGCTTTTCTAAGACAGGAGTCATGTGGTATGGATTTTTTTGCACCAGAAAATGACTCTAGGAAAGTTAGACTCATTATTTTTTTTAATCTAACCTGCCTAACGTCATTTATTGGTGCGAAACCCCCTTCTTCCATAGCGCCAGCCCCACCCGACTAATGTCATTTTCTTTTACGCAAGCCTATGCTTTGCACCGGCTTGCACCATTCCATAAATATGATGCCTGGCTGGTGCACAGAAATGGTGCAAGCGGATGCTAAACTTTTTGGTGCAAAACTGAGTTAGTGCAGTTTTGCCCCAAAAAGGTAGAAATCAGGGCCTAAGTGTTGCAACCTATCTGCTTACAATAGTAAAAGCTTAATAGCCCTAGCATGTATATTGCTACAACCTCCTTATATAATCTTCCTACTACTAAACCTAAGAGCAAAAATGAAGTTGCCTAATGGAGGCACTTAGGTTAGCAGACTGCACCTCTCAGGGCACATGTGCCAAGCCAAGTTTCAAATGCCATCGTGGAATGTCTATGACAGAACCATAGCCCAAAAAGCCAAAACAAACAATGATGTTGAAAAATGTCACAAATCCTTCCAAGCCCCAACAGGCCAACGATCCTACACTAAAACAATTCCTAGAAATCCTAAAAATGAACAAAGGTACCAAGAACTAGGAGTCTGATTATGAGTTTGGCAGTCTTGGTACTGCTGTGGTGGTGGCAGCAGATACACAGCCGCAATGTTGGCGGTTTGACTTCCATGTTATGATGCATGCCGTTACAAAGATGAAAGATTGCTGTGGTCCCGCCACAACAACTAGAAAAACTACACCGTGGCGGGATAGGCCAATGCATCTCTCAGAGGGCGGACCATCAGTGTTACAGCTGGACCATTTACAAAGTACATTCCTGCCGACTGTGGAGGTTCAACTCCTATGGCTGGTGGAAAGAGAGGGATATAATTAAGAAACACACCTGTATTCAGCTTCACACATCCTGTGCCACCATGGAGCCAATCGTACACATACCTCCACTGCTTGTGCTGTTTGATGACACCCAAAACTGACACCATTGTAGACGCAACCAACGCTAAGCTAAATAGTTATCTGTTTCCATCAGCTACACAGCAAATGGATGCCCCGGCATGGATCTGACAAGGGGTTTGTAGTCCCTTGGCCAAACATATTTTGTGGGCCCCTTTTTGGAGTTGTTCACAATGCATGACTCAATCACAGCTCTACGATGCCCTCTTTGGCCAGGTCACTGACACTGCACAGGTACACTTTACAAAAGTCGATATGTGTGCATATCTTATAATGAGGGATAGTGATGTGTGTATGAATTGGGTGATGGGCTCTCACATATCACCCACATTCGAGGTATTGTCAGGTGAATGGGATGCAAAATAATCAGTGTGAGAAGCATTCAAAGGTCACAATGTAAAGACTCTGCAGATTAGGTTTGCCTCTACCAGGGGGACTCCTGGAAGACTGATGCCATGGGCCCCAATTAACTTTTCATATGCCTCAAAACCTCTATTTACACAGGACCATTGGTTTTAAGTTTATCTGGGATAACCAATAGCATACTCAAGTGCCATGCATATGTAAGAAGTGTGTAAGTGCAAGTCTGAAAGAAAACACAGCAGGAGCAGTATTTGTCACACATTTAGAGAAATAAAGTAGTTGTAAAGTAGACACATGAAAATGGACAGATGTCCATTAAAATGTCCATACAAAGGTATGACAATTGAACACTCTCCATGTGTGGATAAACAAATCTCTAGCTTGCATACAAACACATATCCAACCTACTTCATAGGGAGAAATGCAACCCAAATGATGTTGACATTGGCTAAGCCAAGATGAAATACTAACCATATTAAATACCACTCAATACAATGTCGGCCCCAACTGGATTACATCCCATGTATCCATCCATTGAACATTTCCCCTTGTCCTGGGCGATTCCAGCACTGGTTCCAAGGTCAATTCATATCAGCCACATCACATGGATCATCAATCAGGGTAAAACAAACACAACTCTAGTCATACATCCCAAAGTACCCATGGACATCAAAATGGTGGAAAAGTAATGGCATGGCTAATGTGTAGTAAAAAGAGCAAATTATTATTTTATTTTTTTAACAATATATACATGTAGTAAAGTAAAGGCCAATGGCTAGTCCAATAAAACAATGTGTGGTCCAGCATACTGATGTGCCTCTAAACTTGCCTCTCATAACACTGCCATGGGAACCTCCCCAGGAAGGGGTATGTAGTGGGCAGTCCAGGCACCTCAAAGATGTCATTTGGGAGGGGTGGGTTGGTTTTTGGAAGGGTGGGCATGACTTTGGGAGGGGTATCCTTGGTTTTGGGAGGGGTTTTGGTTTTCTGTGGGGTATGGCTGAGTTTAGTAGTGGGGGATCAGGTTTCACAATGGAGGATTTGGATGTGGAAGGGATGGGTTGGATGCGGAAGAGGTTCCTTTGCCTTTAAGAGGAGGGTGATTTTGACAGAGGTAAGGTCAAGGACAAACAATAAACTTTCCTTCGAAGATGGGTGGGATGCCCATGAGGGATTAGGGGTTGGGAGATTGAGGGAGCGGAAGTTTCAGTTGTGGGTGTGTGTGTTTTGGTGCTTCTGTCTGTGTATATGAAGTATCATGATTGTATTTTGTAGGTATCAGTTGTGTGGGTATGTGTGGGCATTTGTGTTTTTTGGTGGTGTGTGATGTGGGCATGCTGGGCATGCTGGGGGT
Organism: Pleurodeles waltl; assembly: GCF_031143425.1. Lineage (NCBI taxonomy): Eukaryota > Metazoa > Chordata > Amphibia > Caudata > Salamandridae > Pleurodeles > Pleurodeles waltl. The sequence goes on from NC_090449.1 coordinate 557,135,276, forward strand.
GGTGGATGGGTCTGTTGATGTGGGTGTGGTTTCTTCAAAAAAAGAGAAGGACTGGGAGATTACGTGGTCCAGTGTACATGCTTCCTATTCATGATCTATAACACACCAGAGTACACTGTTCCAAAACAAGTCAACACAGAAAAAAATATTTTCAACATAGAAAAATGTTTTGACGAAGGTATGAATGACTTCAGAAGCAAAGGACTCCATGCATCAACATCGGGCTTGCTCCAAGTCAGACTGGCACTGCAATGTCTGTCAGGACCCTTGAGAGGGTCTCTTTGCCAGAATTCTAACAAAGGATAAAGGGTAGACCAAAGCTGGAGAGAAAGAAGAAATTAAAATTGGCTCTAACGCTCCCTTGGAACTCACTTTTATTAGTATAAGGAAGCGCTGGTCAAGATTAAAAACAAAAAATATAGAGGTAAGGAAGTAATGCTCCTTTACTCTAAGGAACCAGTGCCCAAAAAGTGATTACTTCTTCCACTCTAGTGAGTCAACGTGTTTTGCGCCTTTCAAAGTCCAAACGGATCACATGTCGCTTCATCAGGACTAAATAACTCTTCTCCAGAAGTTATAGGAAAAACAACACTCTGTGTTCATAACTAATAAAAAAGCAAGCAGTGAGACTATACTCACAACAGTTCACTTTAATTAGAGGAACTGAGACATACCTGTAAAAAAAAGAAAAAAGGTACAAAATAACATGACACATTGCCCACTTATTTTCAGGGGAATTTATACAATTAGCGATGACTGAATTGAGAAGAAGTTTCATGATTAAGGCCATACTGGCAAAAGGAAGATATGTAAAAAAAAAGTCAAGATATGCTTACCATCCTTGGCTTATGGAAAGTTTTCATAGGAAGTGCAAAATTACTATCACTCGTTGTTTCTATAATAACATGTAGAAACAGAAAATTGCATAGTATATTCATTAAAGCCACAAATATTAACCAAACAATAAATCAATAAGATTCAGAAAGCCAAGTGGTCAGACGTAAGAAAACCCTTGGTATCACATCGATATAATGGGCAACTCAAGCACAGCATCATAAAAAGATAGTCTGAAAATAAGTTAAATTAACACTCCGACCAAGCTTGGTAGTCTTGAGGCATTAAATGTACAATGGGGGGAGCGGACCGAAAAAGGAGTGCAGAGGAAAAGTGACACAAACAAACATTGTGAGGATTACAGCAGTAAAACCTCTATCTGGGACCGCAGGGTGACAAGGGCCGAGAATTGCGTTTGAATAAACTAAATATAAATGTGGCAAATGTCACAAATAGTGTCAGCGGGTGTCATGGACATCCTCCTGAAATAAGAAATTACTCATCCCGTTACTGCTGCACTGGACACACTGTCTTGCAGTGCGCATGCCAGGCAAATGAAAATTGCTGGGCGTAGTGTAACAGCAAAACACACTCCAGGTCAGTTAAAAGGCGGCGCGCTGAAGTCAAAACAGTGAAAACGCGCTTAGAAGTGCCTCATAAAGATAGCTACTTACATAGGCGTTCTAGCCCAGCCCACTAACATCATGTAGCCCAGGGCCAATGGACATGTACTGTGATGTGAGCTACTATGAAACACAACTCACCATTGTGACCTTCTGAAGGGTAACTACTTATGCATAATTGTACAGACACCTTTACAGCGAGGCCCACTGACATGTTGCATATGGTCAATACAGGCTAGTACAATAGTATAGACTACAACCTAAGACTTATGTCACATGCGTGTCACTGAGAGCTTACCTTCTGGGGATGTCTGGACATGTGGACTACTTAATGGAATATCATACTACATCTGATTGTGTTTGAGTGGTATGAGCTGGCAACACAGGACACACCTATGACCATATGTGGCACTGTTACAGAGATGACATTCAACATACCATGGTATGCTTTGTTTGATTGGTTCAATGTAACGAAGCTGGAGATTCACATATAATGATGTCTTCAGAATTAACCAACTATCTGCAGTATAAGCTTGTAACTTGTGCAATAGGCCTGTACAGTGCAAACATGACTTATGGACAAGTGACAACAGACCTGTGGGAGTAAGGAGTCTGTCATTAGTAAATGCCACACATTTTCAATGTGGGTCAATGGAAAGATGTACCAGGTCAGGGGGTTATCTCAGTCACCATTGCAAATTTAGTCTAAGCAAAAGCATTCAGGGATAATATTGCTTCAGAAGACTTGTTTTGGGAACATCCAAGGATGTGCAGGTCTAGAGGGAGACTATTGTGTGCATCAGTTGCTTTGCCACAGTGACTCTGCCCCAGCCCGGGCCATAACCCATAATGGGCAATACTCTTTGTCCGACCTTGCTCTCTGCAGACTGTTCATACTGAGCCTACATAAACATCACATTTCCATCACTTCATTATACAAACGTACATCTTGTGGCCATCCAATAAGTGAGTTCAAGGTTGTTTGGCACCCTGAAGGGATCAGTGAGATTTAGCTAGCTGTCAGCCAAAAGTTGAGCAAGACCTGATCTGGGTGGAGTGATAGGTGGGTCTGTGCAAAAAGCTAACACCCTCCTCAACTGCTTCTAACAGGGTGCATACATGGCTTATACTGTAATGCAGATACAGTTATTTTCTCATTTACCATTAATTGATCATCAAATATAGCATAGGTATCCTGAAAAGTATACTTGCATAGCTATGTGAATGCAACATAAGGAGGATCTGGGGCTTCTCATACATCACGCACCACATGGCGATTTCAAATACACAAAGTAAAGGGCTCCACAGTCCATTATATTTTCATCCTATGTATGGACCACAAAATATAACTACAGTAATCTAAAAATCTCTCTGGAACTTAGACGCACATTATAGTCTGTGAGAAAGAAAAGGATGGTATTGGACAGACTCAATTATGTATTATCCAGCTAGAGTTATCAATACAGCACACAAATGAGCCCGGAACAACAATAGGGAGGCACTATTGTCTTCTACAATAAAATATTCCATATCCTGTTTAACTTGTGTGTCTACTTTCTCACCAGCTTCTAATTCTCTCAAAAAACTGATCAATAGATGCTGATCAATTCTCACCAGTGGGGTAGTTAATATACCTAAACCTCTATTCGCTTTCAAAAGATCTTCCAACATCAAGGATTCTGTGGTACATACTAGACCACAACTGTATAACAAGGACTCAGATCAAAAGACTTTGTGGGCCCTACCACCTGTGAAGGACCACTTCCCGTGCGGCAATTGTAATGTATGCCCTCTGACCAAACATATGGAAACAATTCACTTGGAACCTATGGGTCCTTGGAAACTGCACAAACATACTAACTGTAACACCCGCAATTGTATCTACATGATTTGTTGCGACCTTCGATATATCGGTATGACCACAAGACCAGTTAAGATTAGAATAAATGAACGTCGCAGTAATGTCAGGTGTAGACGTCTCACGACAAAGTTGAGTATCCACTACCGTGATGCACATCACACTCCGGATGATTTATGGTGGATCGTTCTTGAAGTTGTTCATTCACCTACGAGAGCGCTCTTAGAAGTAGAACAACGCTGGGTGTATATGCTAAGAACACATATCCATGGATTGAACAATGACATACCATGGATGAGTGTTGCAGCATGTATGGGATAATTGCTTTTTATACCATATTTGTTACCACGGTGTGGAGTCTTTATTTTGACACTCCCACTATTGTGTACTTTCAAAATATCTTGTCTTGAGTAGCCACCATTTTTATCTACTTTATAGAGGACCCATATGAGCCCCTTTTTTCACCCTGTGCTTTTCATTTTTACTTTTAAGAAGTGCTCGTCTGATAGAATTTCCTAGCCTTTGCCCTTTGTCCTACGTCACTTTGGGAGGAGCACTTATTTTAATTAACATCTAGGCCATTTTCCCCCTTTTGTTGTGCCCACTCATTTTCCTAGTTTTGTCACACTTTGTTTCCATAGTTTGTTTCATGTTCGTTGGTATTTACAATGTATGGAAGGGACTTTCAATCCTTTCTTTGTCTTCATGACCCCTTGTAGTAGGACGTCATTTAGCTCCTCCTACTTTGCCCAGATAGGGCTCCAATTTGCTGGTGTCCTTTATTTCCCAGCAACCACACTTGCTGGATAGTGTGGGAGAAGGCGACACGAGGATTACATTCAATCCAGACCAGGAAGAATGCCCATGTAGGTAGCTATCTTTCTGAGGCACTTCTAAGAGTGTTTTCACTGTTTTGACTTCAGCGTGCCCCCTTTTAACTGATCCGGAGTGCGTTTTGCGGTTACACTACCCCCAGCAATTTTCAATTGCCCAGCATGCGCACCAGAAGTCAGTGTTTCCAGTGTGGCAGTACCTGGATGAGTCATTTCTTATTTCAGGAGGATGTCCATGACACCCCACTGACACTATTTGTGACATTTGCCCGTGTTTATATTTAGTTTATCCAAACCTGAATCTGGGCCCTTGTCGCCCTGCGGTCCCAGATTGAAGTTTTACTACTGTAATCCTCACAATGGTTGTTTGTGTCACTTTTCCTCTGCACCCCTTTTTCGGTCCGCTCCCCCCATTGTATATTTAATGCCTCGAGACTACCAAGCTCGTTCGGAGTGTTCATTTTTCTTATTTTCAGACAAGCTTTTTTATGATGTTGTGCTTGGGTTGTCCCTTATATTGATGTGATACCAAAGGTTTTCTGAATCTCATTGATTTATTGTTTGATTAATATTTGTAGCTTTAATGAATATACTATGCAATTTTGTGTTTCTACATGTCATTCTAGAAACAACTAGTGATAGTAATTTTGCACTTCCTATGAAAACTTTCCGTAAGCCAAGGATGGTAAGCATATCCTGACCTTTTTGACATATCTTCATTTTGCCAGTATGGCCTTAATCATGAAAATTCTTCTCAATTCAATCAACACTAATTGTATAAATCCCCCTGAAAATACGTGCGCAATGTGTCATGTTATTTTGTATCTGTTTTTATTTTTTTACAGGTATGTCTTAGTTCCTCTAATTAAAGTGAACTGTTGTGAGTATAGTCTCACTGCTTGCTTTTTCATTAGTTATGAACACAGAGTGTGGTTTTTCCTATAACTTTTGGAGAAGAGTTATTTAGTCCTGATAAATCGCCCTGTGATCCGTTTGAACGTTGAATGGTGCGAAACATGTTGATTCACTAGAGTGGAAGAAGTAATCACTTTTTGGGCACTCGTTCCTTTGAATAAAGGACCAGCACTTCCTTAACTCTATTTTTTTTATTTTTTTTATCTTGACCAGCACTTCCTTATACTAATATAAGTGAGTCCCAAAGGAGCGTCAAAGCCAATTTTAATTTCTTCTTTCTCTCCAGCTTTGGTCCACCCTTTATCCTTTCTTAGAATTCTGGCAAAGAGGCCCCCTTCAAGGGTCCCGTCAGACATTGCATAGCCAGTCTGATGTGGAGCAAGCCTGATGATGATGCATGAGGGTCCTTGCTTCTGAAGTCATTCATACCTTCGTCAAAAAAAATTCCTATGTTGAAAATATTGTTTTCTTTGTTGACTTGTTTTGGAACAGTGCACTCTGGTGTGTGATATATCATGGATGTGAGTGTGGTGTCTGGGGGAATACTGGGGTGGATGGGTCTGTCGGTGGTGTGGGTATGTCTGGGATATGTTGGGGAGGTGGTCAGGGGTGAGTGTCTGGTGAGTGGTTGCGTGCTTGTGTGTTTTGTGGTGTTTCTGTTTTTCTGTGCTGCTTGGGGCTGTTTGGATGTTTGCGTGCATATGTGTGAGTGTGCTTGGCACTGGTATGGTAATAGGGAAATTAGATGGGGAAAAGGCAGGAGGTGGGATGAAAGTTTGAGATGGGTGGAAGGCTTCCATGAGGGAGAAGGGCAGTGCCTGAAAAGATTTCTAGAGGGCAGACATAGCACTATGGATGCCTTCCAGGTAGGCCATCTTTTTTTGCAGATGGCTGCCATGCACCTGGATTGCATTCTGTAGTGCTGTCTGACCCACAGAGATGCTTCTCAGGAGGTCAGTAGCCTCCTTGCTCATGGCTGTGGGGGTAACAGGGACAGGGGATGAGATATCTAATGTGTAGGAAATGCCTCCCCTCTTAAGTGCGCAGGTCCTGTAAATTGGGGGAGGAGCAACAGGAAGGGTGGAGATGGTAGTGTGGTTGGTGGACAATGATGGTATAGGATCTGGTCTTGTGTGTTCTGCCACCACTTGGGAATGTCCACTGGAGCTTACCTATGATGACAGAAACGTTGAGTCTGTATCCTCATTGGCACTTCTCTCATCCTCTGGGATACTGGGTCCCTCCGTGTCTGTTGTGTCATAACCAGCTGCTTCCCCACAGATGTCGGCCATGTCTCCTCTACTTGCCTGGAATGATGCTGAAATGACAAATACAAATAGATTTAGGCATGTGCCAGAACACACTTGACCAACAGCTTTGATCACAGAACATTACTGAAATGTACAGTAGACCACAGCTACAAGGTCCTGTAAAGTGGCTTCAGTATTAGCAACACCACTTGCATGTATGCTACATGACCTGTAAACAGTTGCTCACAATAAAGTCATAATCACAGGCAGCTACAATTTCGTGAGTGAATGTGTCTTATCACAATACCCAAGTATCAAGTAGGAGACCTCCTCACCTTGAAAAGTTTTGCTCTTGTAGCATTACTCTGTAACCTGGTGTTATAAAAAAGTATGGCAATGCCAAAGTCATTCCTACAGATTCCACACAAGGACCTGCAATCATCAAATGTTTTTATACCTAATACCACATCATGATGAAATGATGGTCAACTAAAAAAGCTATGTTGCAGCAATATGTACAGTAGTAGGAATATGGTGACATGGAAAAACTCATGTCACACTGTTGAAGCTTCCCAATGGCAATGTCCTACTATGATTATTGTGAGAATAGTCTCATGAAAGTTGTAGGTATGTAACTTTGCTATTTATCATATGTCACGCAGAAAAGTAGACTGGAGGCAATCTGGGCAAAATGTGTGGGAGATTTGCCTACACATATCCACAGCATAATAAATCAGCTAGGCCTAGGGAAATCACCAGTCTAGATTGGTAACAATGAGAACACCATTCTAACATTGCATAACTAAAAGGCAATAGTCCATTGAAGGTTGTTAAGGCTCAGGGAATACCCGAAGAGGTGGTTTTATCTGTTTCCTAATGGAAGGGCGCATGCCTGTACCTTTTAGTCATGCAAATACAAATTCCATTGTATTACTGAGTGTAAACACTCACGTATGATTCCTACATTTCTGCATGTCACTCCCTGATGCATGTCAACAGTCAGTTAATGAACCTTCATAAACAAACATGTGCAAATCACTTAGCTGAACAACTCCACATCAATGGCATGGAAATTCAATTTGTGAGAAATTACTGTAGGTCTACATGTCATGTCGTTCATTGCTTCATCAATTGGACCTGCCTAATGACATTGAGTAATGGCTTAGAGTACATGTGACCCACCAACCAATGTTTGCACACTCCTGTCTGTGGAAACAAGTGAACTGTATACCCATCACATACAATTATTTTCCAATACAGTTTGGCTTAGGTACAAATGTAGTGGAATGAGACATCGTCCTATGAAGACATGTTGATCATGTGTGAAACAGTAGTCTAAATAAAACTACAAAAGAGAAAGGTGCGCATGCCAACATGTAGGTACAAATACTGATGGCACCAGTGATGTTTGTTATCTCAGGTAATTCTACATTCCCATCTATCAAGGGAAAGCATTTCTCAGTGCCTGCACCCAAAGTGCACTTTATGCTATGTCACATGTTGGAAGGCCACCGTTACACGAGTCACAGTAGTGAGGTAGCATCACTCCTGACACACTGAAGACAAGTGGTTTGTTGGGTACAATTGTCACCCATAACATCAAACAACATGACTTGATTAATCATGGTAATCTTCCATGTGTATGCTCAAGACAGTAAATTGATAATGGACTGCACTCTGCTGTGTTGCTGGTCAGTAGGACAAAAGACAAAGCAAATCAGCATTCACCTACTACCAGACCTGCACAAACAATTACTCTTCTTTTGCGTCACACATGGTCCACCCCCAAAATTGATGGGGAAATGCCTGCCTGTAACACACAAAGTTGGCAATGTAATGGCTGACTATCCTCAACCCTGGTCGTGGCCTACACTGACTAAGCCAGCCCACTAACATCATGTAGTCCGGGCCCAATGGACATGTACTGTGATGTGAGCTACTCTGAAACACAACTCACCACTGTGACCTTCTGAAGGGTAAACTACTTATGCATGATTGTACAGACACATTTACAGCCAGGCCCACTGACATGTTGCATGTGGTCAATACAGGCTAGTACCATATTATAGACTACAGCCTAAGACTTATGTCACAATGAAAGGCCTGACATGTGTGTCACTGAGAGCTTACCTTCTGGGGAAGTCTGGACATGTGGACTACTTAATGGAATATCATACTACATCTGATTGCGTTTGAGTGGTATGAGCTGGCATCACAGGACACACCTATTACCATATGTGGCACTGTTACAGAGATGACATTCAACATGCCATGGTATTTTTAGTTTGATTGGTTGAATGTAACGAAGCTAGAGATTCACATATAATATTGTCTTCAGAATTACCCAATCAATCAAAAACATTTATAGAGCTCTCTACTCACCCATGAGGGTCTCAAGGCGTTGGGGGGTGGTCAAGAGGAGGCAGAGAGGGCCACTGTTCGAACAACCACGTCTTGAGGTTCTTTCTGAAGAGTAAGAGGTCTTTGGTTTTGCGGAGGTTGGTGGGAAGGGAGTTCCCGGTTTTGGGGGCGAGGTAGGAGAAGGACCTGCCTCCTGTGGTGGTGCGTTGGATGTGAGAGACTGTGGCTAGGGCGAGGTCAGCTGATCGGAGGTTACGGGTGGGAGTGTGGAAGTTCACTCTGTCGTTGAGGTAGGTTGGGCCGGTGTTCTGGAGGGATTTGTGTGTGTGGATGAGGACCTTGAATGTGATTCTCTTGTCTATGGGGAGCCAGTGAAGGGATTTGAGGTGTGGTGAGATTCGTTTGTGGCGGGGGAGGCCAAGGACGAGGCGTGCGGCTGTGTTCTGGATTCTCTGGAGTTTGCGTTTGAGTTTGAGTGTGGTGCCGGCATAGAGGGCGTTACCGTAGTCTAGTCTGCTGCTGATGAGTCCATGGGTGACTGTCTTCCTGGTCTCTTTAGAGTGTGGAGTGGGTGAAAGCAGGAGGTGGTTAGAGGATTGATTTGTTGTGTCATGGAGAGGGAGGGGTCCAGGATGATGCTGAGGTTGCGTGCGTGGTCTGCGGGGTGGGTGCCGGGCATAGGGCGGTGGGCCACCAGGACTCGTCCCATATGGTTTTGTTGGGGCCGAAGATGATGAGCTCGGTTTTGTTGGAGTTAAGCTTGAGGTGGTTATTTGACATCCAGTTGGCAGTTTTGAGGAGAGCAGCGTGTAGGTTGGTTTTGGGGGAGGAGGGGTTGCAGGTGAGGGAGAGGATGAGTTGGGTGTCATCTGCGTAGGAGAGGATAGTGATTCCGTGTGATCGGAGGATGTTGGCTAGGGGGCTCATGTAAATGTTGAAGAGTGTGGGGCTGAGGGAGGACCCTTGGTGGACTCTGCAGATGATCTTGGTAGCGGTGGAGTGGCAAGGAGGAAGGCAGACTCTCTGCGTCCGGTCGGTGAGGAAGGAGGCAAGCCAGTCTAAGGCTTTGTGGCGAATTCCTATGTTGTGGAGGCGTGTGCGGAGTGTGTGGTGGCAGACAGTGTCAAAGGCTGTGGAGGGGTCTAGGAGGTTGAGTGCAACGGTCTCGCCTTTGTCGACTTTGGTCCTGATGTCGTCAGTGCATGTGATGAGGGTGGTTTTTGTGCTGTGCTTCTTGTGGAACCCGGATTGTGAGGGGTCAAGAGTGTTGTTTTCTTCGAGGAAGTGGGATAGGCAGGCGTTGACCAACTATCTGCAATGTGAGCTTGTAACTTGTGCAATAGGCCTGTACAGTGCAAACATGACTTATGGACAAGTGACAACAGACCTGTGGGAGTAAGGAGTTTTTCATTAGTATATGCCACACATTGACAATGTGGGTCAATGGAAAGATGTACCAGGTCAGGGGGTTATCTCAGTCACCATTGCAAATTTAGTCTTTGTAAAAGCATTCAGGGGTAATATTGCTTCAGAAGACTTGTTTTGGGAACATCCAAGGATGTGTAGGTCTACAGGGAGACTATCCTGTGCATCAGTTGCATTGCCACAGTGACTCTGCCCCAGCCCGGGCCACTGCCCATAATGGGCAATACTCTTGGTCCGACCTTGCTCTCTGCAGGCTGTGCATACTGAGCCCACATAAACATCACATTTCCATCACTTCATTACACAAATGTACATCTTGTGGCTATCCAATACGTGAGCTCAAGGTTGTGTGGCACCCTGGAAGGATTAGTGTGATTTAGCTAGCTGTCGTTAAAAAAAATGGAGCAAGGCTTGATCTGGGTGGAGTGATAGGTGGGTCTGTACAAAAAGCTAACACCCTCCTCAACTGCTTCTAACAGGGTACATACACAGCTCATGTTGTAATGCAGATACAGTTATTTTCTCATTTACCATTATTTGGTCATCAAATATAGCATAGGTATCCTGAAAAGTATACTTGCATAGCTATGTGAATGCAACACAAGGAGGATTTGGGGGCTTATCATACATCACGCACCACAATGGAGATTTCAAATACACAAAGCACAGGGCTCGATAGTCCATTACATTTTCATCCTATGTATGGACCACAAAATATAACTACAGTAATCTAAAAATCTCTCTGGAACTTAGACGCACATTATAGTCTGTGAGAAAGAAAAGGATGGTGTTGAGCAGAGTCAATTATGCATATGAAATAGTTACCTATTCCTCTGGTGAGCCGTAGAGCTGTCCATACAGGGGAAGGACTTCTTCAACAAGTTTCTCCAGCTCCTCTGGAGAGAAGGTATAGGTCCTCTCAATTGCTTGGCGTGGTATGATTACTCCCAGAGGCAGCAGACAGCAGCTAATGTGGAGAAGCTGTTGAAAGCAGCAGTGTCAGGAGGCAAGGGAGTTATTTTTCAAACCACGATGCACATGTAAGTGGTCATCAATGTAGTCGGGCACAGCTGTTGACCCGTGACCGTCACAGTCAACAAAGTTAGACTATGGCTGTGTCCACCATGGATGAATCCGCCCAGCGTGCGGTCAACATAAGGCAACCTTCATTTTAGCGGCTGAAACTGCAGTATTGGTGAATGGTAAATGCATCACTGCTACTACAAATGTGTTGTTACATGTTCACATATGCACTACTGCATTGATCGCTAATATATTTTATGCAAGCATCAGTGTAGTGCATTACTGGGCATAAACGCCATATAACTGCGGGGTACTGTACACCTCCGATAACAGATCTTTTGGGAGAGTAAAACAAAATTTACAGTATCAAGGTGCTCATGAGAAACATTTAGGTGTATAGTATGCACTTATATGTTGTAGATACATGTTTAGACCCCAATGGGGATTATAGCTGGATTTTGGATAGTAGACAATTGTTATATGAGATATGTGTAATGCTTTTTGAACTGGTTATATTTTGTCACATACATTTGGCTTACTCTTCACATATGATACTCTGGACACTGTGAGCAACACTCCAAATGTTTGCATTCCACACATATGTACCCTGGGACGGGGAGGAGATGACAACCTCCAGTGTAATGCCCATTTCCAGACCTTCAGACCATGGAAGAAAGGGATGAAATCAAGAAGTTTTGATTGAATGGGCAAACAATACAGGATTTATGTCATCAGTTGGAGTCTGATCTCATGCCTCAAAACACTAATCCAACATATATCCCTTATGGCAGTATTACATTTTCTGGCCACAGGATCCTTTCACTATACAGTGGCTGTCTCTGGTGGTATGTCACAACCTATGTTCAGTTATGTACTAAAAGACGTGCTTTCAGCAATGATGAAACACATTGACAACTACATCAGGTTCCCCAGACGTGAAGATTTAGCCAATGAGAAGATTAACTTTAATGGATTTGGTCGCCTCCCACATGTGGCTGGAGCCATTGATGGCATCCATATTGCATTAGTACCACTGCAAAGATACAAACAAGTTTATTGAAATAGGAATAACTTTCATTCTATCAACGTGCAAGTTGTCTGCTTGCCAGATTTGTATATTTCAAATGTCTGATTCTCAGGTTTAGCCCATGATTCCTTTGTAATGAGGAACAGCAGCATACCCAAGCTGATGTCACAACTACAAGTGGAGAGGGCCTGGCTTGTTGATAAGTAAGATCTGTCCTAACTTTATGTGTGCAATGTCAGGTGCTATAATCAAAAAGTATATGACTCACTATAGCATTTATATCTTATTACAAAACAGGAGACTCAGCATATCCCAACCAACCTTGTTTGTTAACACTGCTGAGGAATCTAACTACGCTGGGGGAAGTCTGCTTCAATGAGACACATGGAAGAACACAATGGCCTGTGGAGTGGGCATTTGGGATCCTGAAGGTTAGATTTCGCTGCCTGGACAAAACTGGGGGAGCCCTTCTCTACGGAAGGTGTGTAAAATCACTGTGGCCTCTTCCATGCTCCATAACATCACCTTGCGATGGAACATCCCTTACATCGTAGAGGATGGAGAGCCTAAAGTGTCACCAGGTGAGACTCCTGAAATGCCAAATGATGATGATAGTGGTGAAGTGGAAGGAGCTGACTTGCGACATGATCTCATTGACAGTATCTTCTCATGAGTGTAAGAATGTCATGAGAAATCAGGAATAATTATTCAATCAACTCTTGTTGTGATGATTGTGAGAAGTACATACCAGCTGATCTGTCCTTAAAACGCCAGCAAGCGGAAGAGGAGTCTGATCATATCTATTCCCTGATAAAAAGAAAAATAACTATGAGGCTCTATGGAGATACATTAAAAACAAAATGGGCCAGAGCGACCAATGAACCAATGTGATAAACCAAGCTACACGGATAAAACACATAAAAAAGTATACGCAGTTGACTCATTCACCCCGGAACAACTAAGGGAAGATCTGAATATATACAAACCTGAACTGATCATGAGTCTTGACCCTCTCCAGGTGAAATTTCCTCCATCCTGCGTAGAATTAGGTCATCTGGGACCCCTGGCCCCAATTGAATCCCTGCATACATCTTCAAGGAAGATCTAAAGCTCTAGTCACCAATCCACTCTGCACTGTACTGCTCCTGTCTTGATTCCCAGGAAATACCATTGAGTTGGAGAGGCTCCATACTGTACCCAATTTTTAGAAAGGGGGACAGGTGAAATCCTGCTAATTATCATCTTATGGTACTCTTGGATATTGAAGCAAAAGGTTTTGCATCAGTCCTTTTGGAAGAACTACAAAGCTGGGCAGAGGCCAAGGAGATAGTGCCACTAAATCAAACCGGCTTTAGGGCGAATCCAGCGACCATGGACAACACTGTAGCCCTTTCTTTTTGGCTCATAAGGCTGTTGCCAAAAAGACACTAGCATTTTTTGCTTGGTTTGTGGACTAGTCTGCAACATTTGATATGGTGTACAGGATCTTACTATGGAGTAAGCTAAAAAACTGGGACATCCCAAATAAGCTTTTAAGGGCAATAACCGTACTGTATACATCTGCCTGGGTAAGGGTCAAGCTGTCAAACTCCACTGTCAGCAAGGAGATTCCCACTACCATTTGGGTTAAAATAAGGATGTGTTCTAGCACAGCTATTATTCAATCTCTATACAGCAGATATGTGGCAGGCACTAAGACAAGCAAACCTGATTCCACCAAAAATTGGAAATCTAAAAGTCACCTTGCTGCAAAATGCGGAAGACATTGTTCTGCTGGACCACTCCAAAATTGGCCTACAAAAAGCACTAACAGCCTTGCACAGCTGCAATAAGACAAACAAAATGGAGGCAAATGCTTCCAAAACTAAAGTTGTAATATTTGGTGGATCACGGAAACATTAGCACTCATGTAAGAAGCTGGGACGACTTATCTTTAGCACCACAGATGTGTACAACTATTTGAACATTTGCCTATCAGCCAAGGGAACGCCCAAAGACTGCCTTCATCACCTGAAGGCAAAGGTTGACTACATAACAACTAGTTAAACCAGTTAAATACCTAATAGAAAGTCGTTCAGCAAGATTAATACTCCAAATTCTGAAAGCCGCTTTCCTTCCAGCATTGATCTATGATCATGATGCCTTCCTCGGCCATTCCACCGCCTTATTAGAAAAGCTCCATGTCAAAATCTACAAAAGAGTGTTCAAGCTAACATAGTATATAAGGAGCCATCTGATAAGGTTGGAATTCAGACTGAAAGGACATCACTGGGCTTCAATGGGGGCCTTCCTGAAATACTATCATAGGATTGTTATGGCTCCTCCTAACACTTTGAAATCAGCTCTTTGTCACATCTTCTAAACAAAAATGAATCCCTGGTCACAATATCTAACAGTAGCTTTAAACAATCTCCAAATCGACCAAGGAGTACTGATCAAATTGGCACAGTCACATACTTCAATCAAATCTGTGCTTAGAAGACAGACACAAACTCTTTCAAGTGGAAGTGACCTGGAAAAATTGGGTAATACTCCAGTGCAAGAAGTGCTGGTAGCCTCGTATACAAACACCTCACAGCATTTGGTACCACAGCCATACCTTACCTGCATCATCAGGAAAGCTTACGTGGCTCAAATCGATTTTGCAAGACTACTTCGCCTAAGGACAAAGGAGCTAAATCCAAAATGGAACACCCTCAATAACATAAAGGGTTGCAGGCTCTGCAAATATAAATTCCTGGTCAGTGTCTGCTGCGCTTCCCAGCTCCTCTGGCTGTTGCTGCTTCTGCCTTTGCTGGAACAAACTGGAAGTCTTCTGACTCCCATTTCAAGGCCCTCCTCCACCCACAGGCTCATCCCTGCACCTCATCCCTGGTGGTCCAGTGGCCATCACAGTAAGTATTCCCTTTCTTTTCTTTCTCTCTGTCTCTCTTTCACTTTTGCGTTTTCTGCCTTTTTCTTTTATCATCCCTCATTTTTCTCTTCTTTTTCCTTTCTCCCCTCTCTCTTCTGCCCCCGCGAAGCACCTTTCCTGCCCTCTGACCACCCAGCTGACTGCTCCTCTTCCCTTCCCCTTCTTAATAGTGGGCACATGCAGCGGCCATACCAAAGGCAAGCCTGTCTGTGCCCATCTGCACCTGGACCGCACCGGGTGCCAAAAACCCTGGTGGTTCTTCGGATGAGGCCCCTCCCCTCAGCACCTTGAGACCCTCACAGGTAAGTGGCTGCACTCTACAAGCATTGATTGATTGAAAAATCTGAGACTTTCATCCATTTTGTGTGCTACTGTCCAGCACTGATGAATGCACATCGCATCAATGCAAGATCGTTAGTATTTGTTCTAAAGGAACCAGCTGATCTGGGCAAATTTGGGAAGTTTATTATGCAGCTCCAAGCAAAATAGGCTGACCGTTGAATTCGCATTTAGACTTTCTTTTAGCTATGTACTGTTTTTTTTTTAAACTGAGCATAATACTGTGATGTTTTCATTTCTCCTCAAGCTTTAACATGTGTACATGGGTCTTAATTATAACCCTTTAATCGACCGGCCCCTGCAAAGGCATGCATTTAGGCATTTTACCCTCAGTAATAAAACACTTTTATGAAACTTCACGGTATGACCGCCGTCTGGGCTGCACTTTATACATTTTTATCTTTTGTATTCTGTGCACTCTTGCAATGATTTTAAGTAATAACACAATAAAGGATGATTACAGTTATTGAAAATGGTAGCTCTAAAAGGGAAACTGCACTTCAAAAATATTTAAAGGGAGCCCCCATGTTACCCTAAGAGAGAGATAAGCCTTGCAACAATGAAAAACAAACTTGGCAGTATTTCACTTTTAGGACATATAAAACACATCAGTACATGTCCCACCTTTAACATATACTGCACCCTGTGCATGGAGCTACCTATGGCCTACCTCATGGGTGCCTTACATGTACAAAAAGGGAAGGTTTAGACCTGGCAATTGGGTACACTTGCCAGGTCAAATTGGAAGTGCAAGACTGCACGCAGAGACACTGCAGTGGCAGGTCTGAGACATGTTTACAGGGCTACTCGTGGGTGGCACAAATAGTGCTGCAGGCCCACCAGTAGCATTTGATTTACAGGCCCTGGGTCCCCCTAGTGCACTTTACTAGGAACATTCTAGTAAATCAAATTTGCTAATCATGGAAAAGCCAATCACACATACATTTTACACAGGAGCTTTAGCACTTTAGCACTGGTCAGCAGTGGTAAAGTAGCCAGAGTAACATAAACAGCAAAAACAGAGTCCAGCACACAGTCAAAACATGAGATGAAGAGGCAAAAAAGACAAGGGAGGCCACACCAAGGATGCCAGGTCTAACAGTATGACTGTATAGCTTTAGGTCTGTGGCCAACACAGAAGCTCTCTTTGAGTTCAAGATGGGAGCACGCAGGGTCACAGGTGCAAAAACTGCATCTTGCACTTCTCTTGATGGCTTTTTGGAGCATGTGTTCAGTTGAGGTAATTAGTAAAGTGATAGAACTTGCAGAGAAGCATCTATCCCTATCTACCACTAGGGATTCGAACATGGGTCATTGCAGATGACTCTAGCTAATGCTTCAGCAATTACTATCTCTCCCCCAAACACAACCTCTAATTTCCCCACCAAGAGGGGCAATACAATTTCACTGTATTGCAGCCTACCTGCTACAGCGGATTCCATAGCAAAGGACAAGGATGGCCACCAAGGGTGGACACTTTTTAATTTCTTATATGTGGGAAAGGGAAGTCTGGTGGAATGGGGGCCAAGAGAAAGAGTGCGAAGAAGAGTATGAAGAGCATGAAATCCAAAAAACAGTGCCCAGGCTCTCCATTGACCCCCTCTGGTCAAGCTTCCAAACCAAATTTCGAAACTGTATTTGGTTTGCCAATTGACTTTGGTCAAATTATAGCCGTTAGTAAGGATAAACTTTATGAAATATTAGCATTATTGCTTGGGGAAGCATTGGACCCTTTGTTGACCTGGCTAGAGAAAGTGGTAACGGTGCTGAGTGATTTGGGGTGTGTTGTGGTTGGGGTCCCCAGTGCCATCTGTGGGACTGGCAGAAGGCAATCTGATGTTGCAGTGCAACTGGTTAAGGGTGGTGTGGCCACAACGGTGTTGTGCATGGGAGGTCAGAATGGATTCAGCAGGAATGTCAGTCTGAGATGGAGACTGGTGACGTTGTCACATGACACAGGTGATGGGAATCATGGGCAACTTCATCAGAGGCCCTTGAGCCTGCGAGGTCCCAGTCCCACCTCAACCTCCCTGTGCCTCAACTACCCCCCTCAGGCAGCCCTGTATGTAGTCATTCTTAAGAACAACCCACCACTGAGGGCTGACGCAAGGAAAGAGCATGGGCAACTTGTAAACAAAGTGGTACATTGGACTAATGGGAAATAGGGCAAACAGGAGTTAGTGCAATGTCAAATTAATTTTGTTAGTAGAGTAGCATGGGTGGGAAAAGTGCCTAAACAGGATGATAACAATTGTATAGTGATCAAATTTAAAGATAGAAGTGTGGCCCACAAATTGTTTATGAAAATGAATTTTGCAGCTCCTTCTGCTTCAGGTATCAAGGCTCTTCCACTTTGGTTTCTCTGTAAGCCATTGCTTACCTTACAGAATAACCTGACCTCAGGTTTATATTTAAATCAGCCTATTGCAACTTAGAATAGGGTTGCACCAATTTTGTCCCTGGATCAGCAGGACTGACTTTTTTATGCCCCATGAATTCCATCTCAGTCAAAGCATTGGGAGATGATAGTTTGAGGGAATTTGCCGTAGTGGAGGCCCTGGCCACTGGCCTCTCATTGCAGAAGAGGACAGGTCCAACCCATTCAGGCAGAGACAGCACTCTTCCTGAGGCTAACATAATCAGTAGCACCTGCATGGGGGTGACTTCAAATTAAGGTGGTATGCAGCTCTTAACAACTTCACCAAATGTGGGGGGACTCTCTAGTAAATGGGACAGGAAGGATTGGCATGAGTTTACTATTCCCTGTGGAGTTATACATTTACTGGAGACAAGGCTTACAGATTCTATGTTTAAGGATTGATATACAATGGCACATATTTATACTTTTTTAGTGCCGCATTTGAGCCACATTTTGATGCAAAATCGGTGCAAACTTACAAAATACAATTGTATTTTGTACATTTGCGCCGCTTTTTCATCAAAAAACGATGCAAATGCAGTGCTGAAAAAATATAAATAGGGGCTAATGTATTTTCTGCTTGCCCTTCCGAGCTCAGCCAGCAGGGCAAGGGGTGGTTTGGGATCTTTTATCTCACTTGCACTTTCCACCCAGGTGATATGGGTGAATCTTAGCTTCCTGAGTTATTAACTCATATTTTTCAAATGTTTCAGAACCCAGGTGCTTCTCGTGAATGTATAGAACAACACATTTGATCATTCTGGAGTAGATATGCCAAGGTCACTCCTTGAAGCAGTGGATGACCATATTGCTAAAATACAGGGGGACTATGTGGAATTGCTTATGGGGGATTTTAATCTAAGAATCTGCCAGTTCTGTTGATCTTCTTTGTGAGGAGTGGTGGATAGCCTGGGGGACCCGATTACTCATTTTGCCCACAACCCTCTTGGGGACAAATAAAATTATTTTGTTACTCATTATAATTACATTTTCTCATTTGATTCACTAACAAGGAAAACCAACCTAAATAGAATGGTGAACTCCCAGCCAGATAGACTTCATTTTGTTATCCTTATCATTTAGGGACTGGGTCATGGGTTAGGATTTTAAGTACTTCCCACTTAGTGATCATGGGCTTCTTTTTTTCTTGGTTAAGAATTCCGTGGTGTGTTATCCTCAGCCCCTAAATTATACAAAGAACAAGGGTCTAGTTAAGAGGTGTGTAGGAGGCTGGCCTGGCTTGTAGTGGGTACCAAGGGGTACTTACACTCTGTACCAGGTCCAGTTATCCCTTATTAGTGTAGAAGAGGTGTTTCTAGCAGCTTAGGCTGATAGAAGGTAGCTATAGCAGAGCAGCTTAGGCTGAACTAGGAGACATGCAAAGCTGCTACTATACCACTGGTGTCATATGCACAATATCATAAGAAAACACAATACACGTATATACTAAAAATAAAGGTACTTTATTTTTATGGCAATATGCCAAAAGTATCTCAGTAAGTACCCTCAGTATGAGGATGCCAAATATACACAAGATATATGTACACAATACCAAAAATATGCAGTAATAGCAAAAGGAAGTAATGCAAGCAATGTAAAGTTACAGTAGATTGCAATATGAGCACATAGGTATGGGGGCAACACAAACCATATACTCCAAAAGTGGAATGCGAACCACGAATGGACCCCAAACCTATGTGAGCTTGTAGAGGGTCACTCGGGCTGTAAGAAAACAGTGAGGGTTAGAAAAATAGCCCACACCAAGACCCTAGAAAAGTAGGTGTAAAGTGCACCTATAACCCCCAGAGAGAACAGAAGTCGTGATAGGGGGTTTCTGCAAGGAAGACCAACACCAGCAAAGCAACAACAGTGGATTTCCGGACCTGAGTACCTGTGAAACAAGGGGACCAAGTCCAAGAGTCACGACAAAGTTGAGAGTGGGCAGATGCCCAGGAAATGCCAGCTGAGGGTGCAAAGAAGCTGCCACTGGATGGTAGAAGCTGTGGATTCTGCAAGAACGAAGAGGGCTAGAAACTTTCCCTTTGAGGATGGATGTCCCATGTCGTGAAGAAGCTTGCAGAGGTGTTCCCATGCAGAAAGACCGCAAACAAGCCTTGCTAGCTGCAAGGGTCGCAGTTAGGGTTTTTGGATACTGCTGTGGCCCAGGAGGGACCAGGATGTCGCCACTTGGATGAGGAGACAGAGGGGGCACCCAGCAAGTCAGGGAGCCCTCACAGAAGTGAACCGGAGTCCACCCAAAGACACAAAAGGGAGTCCCACGACGCCGGAAGACAACTCAGAAGGTTGTGCACTGCAGGTTAGAGTGTCGGGGACCCAGGCTTGGCTGTGCACGAAGGAAATCCTAGAAGAGTGCACAGGAGCTGGAGCAGCTGCAAATCACGTGGTACCCAGCAATGCAGTCTAGCGTGGGGAGGCAAGGACTTACCTCCACCAAACTTGAACTGAAGAGTCACTGGACTGTGGGAGTCACTTGGACAGAGTTGCTGAGTTCCAGGGACCACGCTCGTCGTGCTGAGACGGGACCCAGAGGACCGGTGATGCAGTCTTTTGTTGCCTGCGGTTGCAGGGGGAAGATTCCGTCGACCCACAGGAGATTTCTTCAGAGCTCCTGGTACAAGAAGGAGGCAGGCTACCCCCAGAGCATGCACCACCAGAAAACAGTGTAGAAGGCGGCAGGATAAGCGATACAAGGTTGCAGTAGTCATCTTTGCTACTTTGTTGCGGTTTTGCAGGCATCCTGAGCAGTCAGTGGTTGATCCTTTGGCAGAAGGTGAAGAGAGAGATGCAGAGGAACTCAGATGAGCTCTTGCATTCGGTATCTGAAGAATTCCCCAAAGCAGAGACCCTAAATAGCCAGAAAAGGAGGTGTGGCTACCTAGGAAGGAGGATAGGCTAGTAACACAGGTAAGAGCCTATCAGAAGGAGTCTCTGACATCACCTGCTGGCCCTGGCCACTCACAGAAGTCCAGTGTGCCAGAGCACACCTCTGAATCCAAGATGGCAGAGGTCTGGGGCACGCTGGAGGAGCTCTGGGCACCTACCCTGGGAGGTGCAGGTCAGGAAAGTGGTCACTTCCCTTTCCTTTGTCCAGTTTCGCGCCAGAGCAGGGCTTGGGGATCCCTGAACCAGTGTAGACTGGCTTATGCAGAGATGGGCACCATCTGTGCCCATAAAAGCATTTCCAGAGGTTGGGGGAGGCTACTCCTCCCCAGCCCTGACACCTTTTTCCAAAGGGAGAGGGTGTAACACCCTCTCTCTGATGAAGTCCTTTGTTCTGCCTTCCTGGGCCAATCCTGGCTGGACCCCAGGAGGGCAGAAACCTGTCTGAGGGGTAGGCAGCAGCAGCAGCTGCAGTGAAACCCCGGGAAAGGTAGTTTGGCAGTACCCGGGTCTGTGCTAGAGACTCGGGGATCATGGAAATGTCTCCCCAGTGCAGAATGATCTTAGACATGTTACATGGTCATGATCGGAGTTACCATCGTGACGCTATACATAGATAGTGACCTATGTATAGTGCACACGTGAAATGGTGTCCCCGTACTCACAAAGTCCGGGGAATTTGCCCTGAACGATGTGGGGGCACCTTGGCTAGTGCCAGGATGCCCACACACTAAGTAACTTAGCACCCAACCTTCACCAGGTGAAGGTTAGACATATAGGTGACTTATAAGTTACTTAAGTGCAGTGGTAAATGGCTGTGAAATAACGTGGACGTTATTTCACTCAGGCTGCAGTGACAGGCCTGTGTAAGAATTGTCAGAGCTCCCTATGGGTGGCAAAAGAAATGCTGCACCCCATAGGGATCTCCTGGAACCCCAATACCCTGGGTACCTCAGTACCATATACTAGGGAATTATAAGGGTGTTCCAGTTTGCCAATGTGAATTGGTGAATTTGGTCACTAGCCTGTTAGTGACAATTTAGAAAGCAGAGAGAGCATAACCACTGAGGTTCTGATTAGCAGAGCCTCAGTGAGACAGTTAGTCATCACACAGGGAACACATACAGGGCACACTTATGAGCACTGGGGCCCTGGCTGGCAGGGTCCCAGTGACACATACACTAAAACAACATGTATACAGTGAAATATGGGGGTAACATGCCAGGCAAGATGGTACTTTCCTACAAGGTGGTCTCGGGTAGATGCATCCTCCTTCATATCAAGCTTGATAGCCCTAGCCTTGCCTGATTTTCTATGCTGCTGATCAGATGATTATAGGGGGAAGGACGAACGGGAAGTTATGGATTGTTCAGAAAGAATCTAATATGTTGGGTGCAACTTACTTTCAGTCCTGTGTAAGTCCAACAAGGGCAGGATCGTAAAGTGGTTCTATGTGAACTGCACAGCCACTCATAATCAATTGCTTGCAGCTTTGAAAGAGGCCAGAGAGATCAGAATAAGGTGCAGGAGTATTGGGCTAATTATAGACACACTCTGAAAATAAGGAAAGCCACCATTAGCGAAGAAGTGTTCACATCTCTGATTCAGGCCAGTGAGCTCCACAGTGATTCCTGCAGATGCCTGATTGTTCCTTTTTAGGGCTCTTTAGACCGATACTGAGGAAGAGGCTTACTTGGTTACTAGAATCTCTAAAGTATCCATGAACTCTTTGACATCAAACTCACCCAGTCCTCGTTGACATGTTGTTTTGCTTTACTTTCGACTGAGCCAAGATATGCACACTGAAAGGAGTCAAAATGTTTCCCTGGAATGCACTTCTTAATCTGAAGAAGACATTTATTATAGCTTTTTGCAAGGTTTGTGAAGGATGGTTTGATTAGAAAAAAAGTGTACTTCCAAAATGTGCAACCACAATGTGAGACTATGTATAAAAAATCTCCAGTCTATAAATAGCAAATATATACATGCAAGGATACAAATACTTATATACTGATATATATATATATATATATATATATATATATATTTATATATATATATATTGCAATGCAAAGCAAATAATTATAAAAATTCATCACCATAGTAGGGCCCACCAAATGCTTCATCCTTCTCATTCCAGCAAGAAGAACGATTCCTATTCAACTGCGTGAAAGAGATTTTCCACCCACACGGGACACATCAGGCAGCTGGCGCCCACTCCTGACTGAAGACTCAGAATTCCACGCTACTGAACAGAGTCAACTTTTTTATATCTTTGAATAATTACAAGAAAGCCCTCCCCCTTAGAGGAAAATTAGAAAAAAAAATGCTGGGTAATGTAGGTCAGAGTTGGGAAAAAAATAAGCGGCCAAGATTGGCCAGGTCTCCAAGGCCTGATCCTTCCCAAGGATGAGTAGAAGGGAAAAAAACAAAATATGTGCTCCCTTATCATGCTAGGGTTCGGTGAGAACAAAATACAGAAAAACAACACAGCTTGGTTTACAATGTGGAAAAACACAGCTCATCAGCGATGTCTCAACTGCAATGTCTAATGCCACAATAAAGTCAATAGGCAGCTAACCTGAATACAAAATGTAATGTCTAATGCCATGTTAAAGTCAACAGTCAGCTAAACCAGGTGCAAAGCAGTGTGACATGACATCAGTGGCCAATATTCAAAACATTACACATGTCAAATGCAGGTAGCTTCTTTAGCTGGTTCAGTTATCACACTTGATGAGGTTATAGTTACCTTAGATAGCTGCCTGTTTAGGAAAGCTCCTGGCCCCAATGGTATCCCTGTTGACCTGTTTAAAGCCAGTGTGGAGTTATGGTTCCCACTCCTAGCAAATGTCATCCATGCCACTCTAGCCAGTGGCCCACCAAACTCTTTGGCACATGCTATTATAGTTCCCATATTCAAGAAGGCTCCAAGTATGATCCACATTGTTACTGCCCAATATCATTGATTAATTCCACCAAAAACATATTGGGGAGAATGCTGCTGGACCGGCTGCAGGCTTGGGCAGAGGATCATAATGTGCTGTTGGACTTTCACTTTGTATTTCGGCCAGAGCTGGGAATGGTGGAACAAGTGTTTAATACATACCTGTTAATCAGCAAGTATTCTATTGCCAAGAACAGTAAACGTACTTGGCTCTTATGGACCTGAGCTCTGCCTTCGACTCTGTAAATAGAGGGAAGCTATGGAGTATTTTGGTAGAAATGGGAGTGGAGCAGTATGTTGTGGACTATTTAAGACAACTCTATAGCACAATTACAGCCAGTGTAAGATACGGCCCAGAGCTGAGACTACTGTGGCTTTTAGGGTGGGTAGCGGAACGCGTCAGGGATGTGTGATGGCCCCTTTCCTGTTTGCCCTTCACAGGAACAGGTTGGAAAGACAGTTGGTGGATCTTGGGATGGGCTGTCTCATATCTCGGGTTGCAGTGTCCCTGCTTCAATTTCCGTGGATGATACGTTCTATCAGCCAGGACCACCAAGGGTCTGCAGCACTTATTAGACTGCTTTTGTCAAAGCATGTCAATCCTAGATCTGAAGGTTAACCTATCTAAAACCCATGTGATGGTTTATGAAGAATGAGAACCCATTTTTTATGGTGAATAATGAGAGAGTATGCACTGTGACATCTTTTGCCTATCTGGGGCTTCTGTTAGAAAATCGACTGAAATGGAGTCCATAGAAGACTAGAATGGCTGCAGTCTTCTCAGAGGCAGTAGAGGCTTTTTTTTAGCTTTGCGAACAATTGGCCCTGAAGCCAGTGAAAGAATCTCTAGCTAAATGTAGGGCTGTGGCCTCTTATAGGGTCGGTGTCTGAGGCATCAGTGATCAAGGGGGTTTGAAGTCTGTTGAAAATGGGTTCCTTAAAAGGTTGCTGTCTGTTCCCACTAGCACACGCTCACTTATCTGTCATTCAGAGGTGGACTTGGACT
Source organism: Pleurodeles waltl (assembly GCF_031143425.1). Classification (NCBI taxonomy): domain Eukaryota; kingdom Metazoa; phylum Chordata; class Amphibia; order Caudata; family Salamandridae; genus Pleurodeles; species Pleurodeles waltl. The sequence continues at coordinate 557,159,951 of NC_090449.1, forward strand.
ATCTTGAGGACATTGTTAATATGCAACATTTATTATTGTGGATGCGTATTTGGATGAGACAACAGATCGTTTTTAAGAGGGCTATCCTCACTGAATGTTTGCAAAATTCTGTGGATCAAGTATGCTTAACATACCCTCTGAAGCTTGGGACATGGAGTTTATCATTACTGCTGATGTATTGTTACTGTCCCAGTTGCCACAATGAAAAGTACATTTTTGGCTCAATGTACAGATGGTAGACTTTGGAGGGAGGTACGCAAGCGAAGGGTTCAAGCCTTTGCAGAGATTTCAACTAGCCCAAGGGGATGACGGAGCACATTGCCTCTCACCCTAGCACAGTTCACACCATTGCATCGTGGTAAATGCAGTAGGCTTACTTCAAAGTTCTGTAGGTTTTGCCAAAGTTGGTGCAGGTAGTGCTGTTATCTCTGTACACTATTTCTGGGTTTAGCCCTTCATCAGTAGAGATCAGATGTGATAGAGAGAAGATAAGTCATCTGTGATTGCTGGTATGCTGCCCAAGTCTTCATAGGTCACAATGCCACTCCACAGGCAAACAGGTGTATCGCAGGTGAGCTCATCAGCTTATTGGCTCAACTGAGCCTTTCAAATACAAGGGGGAGGGAGCGCACTGTCTCTCATTCCAGCACAGATCACCTCTTTGCATCCTCGTAAATACAGTACATTCACTTCAAAGTTGCTGTAGGTTTTAGCCAAAGTTGGGCTCAGGCAGTGCTGTTATCTCTAGACATGTGTTTTGGGGTTTAGCCCTTTATCAGTACAGAACAGATGTAGTAGAGAGTAGAGAAAAGTAATCTGGGATTGTTGGTATGCCGCCCAAGCCCTCACAGGTCACAGTAACACTGCACAGACAGCATTTCCAGCAACCCCAGAAAAAAGCCTGCTGGTCTCTACTGATGGAAGACTAAACCCAGAAACGTGTCTAGTGACATACAGCACTAGCTGCACCCACTAAGGTGAAAAACTAAAGACTGCAAATGAAGTCAACACAAATGTGTACTACATTTACCAAAATACAATGGGGCAAACTGCATGCTGGAGTGTGAGACGGAGTGCTCCAAACTGTTTCCTGATTAAAAAATCTCCCTTGAGCCAACAAGCTGACGAGCTTTGGTTGATGCACCTGTGTGTCAGCCAGTGGTACTGAAACCTGAGAGGGCTTTGGCAGCAATTTCAGCAACCCCAGAAAAAAGTGTGCTGCTCTCTACTGATGAAGGGCTATACCCAACAACACAACTAGAGATATACAGCATTAGCTGCACCCACTGAGGTGAAACACTACAGACTACAAATGAAGTAAGCACAATGTAGGAGGCTGGCCTGGCTTATAGTGGGTACTTTGTGGTACTTACACCTTGTGCCAGGTCCAGTTATCCCTTATTAGTAGATTAGAGGTGTTCTAGCAGCTTATGTTGATAGAGGTAGCTATAGCAGAGCAGCTTAGGCTGAACTAGGAGACATGCAAAGCTCCTACTATACCACTTATATCACTTAGCACTATATCACAAGAAAACACAATACTCAGAGTTACTAAAAATAATGGTACATTATTTTAGTGACAATATGCCAAAAGTATCTCAGAGGATATACTGCCTTAGGAGGTAAGTAATATACACAAAATATACACACAAACCAAAATCAGGTAAGTAAACAGTTAGAAAAGTAGTGCAAACAATGTAGAACACAATAGAATGCAATAGGAGACAATAGGCCTAGGGGCAACACAAACCATTTACTCCAAAAGTGGAATGCGAACCATGAATGGACCCCAGGCCTAGTTTAGTGTGTAGACGGTCACTGGCAGTGTAAGAAAACACTAAGGGTGTCCAAGATACCCCACCCCAAGCCCCTGAAATGTATGAGTAAAGTTACCCTACTACCCCAGAAAGACAGTAAAGTCGAGATTGGGGATTCTGCAAGGACAACAGCTGACTGCAAAGCACTGAAGACGGATTCCTGTACCTGAGGATCTGCAAAGGAAGAGGACCAAGTCCATGAGTCACGCAAGTGTCCGGGGGGGCAGGAGCCCACTAAACCCTGGATGAAGGTGCAAAAGGGATGCCTCCGGGTGGAAGAAGCTGAAGATTCTGCAACAACGGAAGGTGCAAGGAAATTCTCCTTTGGTCAGAAGATGTCCCACGGCGTGCTGGAGGATGCAGAGTTGTTTCCATGCAGAAAGACTGCAAACAAGCCTTGCTAGCCTGCAAGAGTTGCGGTTGAAGGTTTTGGGTGCTGCCAAGGCCCAGAAAGGACCAGGACCTCGCCCCTTGGAGGAGGAGACAGAGGGGGAGCTCAGCAATACAGAGAGCCCACGCAGAAGCAGGCAGCACCCGCAGAAGCACCTGAACAGGCATTCAGATGATCTGAGCACGACAGTCAGCTCAGCACAACAAAAGAGGGTCCCATGAAGTCGGAGTCCAACTCAGCAAGTTGGGCAATGCAGGACAGAGTGTTAGGGACCTGGGCTAGGCTGTGCACAAAAGAAGTCTTGCAAAAATGCACAGAAGCCCTAGCAGCTGCAGTTCACGCAGTACACAGGATTATTGTCTGTTGTGGGCGGCAAGGACTTACCTCCATCAACTTTGGACAGAAGGTCCACTGGACTGTCGGGACACTTCGATCCAGCTCCTGTGTTCCAGGGACCATGCTCGTCAGGATAAGAGGGGTCCCAGAGGACCGGTGATGCAGAAGTTTGGTGCCTGCATTGGCAGGGGGAAGATTCCGTCGACCCACAGGAGATTTCTTCTTGGCTTCCTGTGCAGGGTGAATGCAGACAGCCCTCAGAGCATGCACCACCAGGAAACAGTCGAGAAAGCCAGCAGGATGAGGTGCTACCATGTTGCTGGTAGTCTTCTTGCTACATTTTGTTGCGGTTTTGCAGGCGTCCTGGAGCAGTCAGCGGTCGATCCTTGGTAGAAGTTGAAGAGGGAAGTGCAGAGGAACTCTGGTGAGCTCTTGCATTCGTTACGTGGTGCGATACCCACAGGAGAGACCCTAAATAGCCCTCAGAGGAGGATTTGAACAGAGAAAGTAAGCACCTATCAGGAGGGGTCTCTGACGTCACCTGCTGGCACTGGCCACTCAGAGCTGTCCATTGTGCCCTCACACCTCTGCATCCAAGATGGCAGAGGTCTGGGACACACCGGAGGAGCTCTGGGCACCTCCCCTCGAAGGTGCTGGTCAGGGGAGTGGTCACTCCCCTTTCCTTTGTCCAGCTTCATGCCAGAGGAGGGCTGGGGAGATCCCTGAACGGGTGTAGACTGGCTTATGCAAGGAGGGCACCATCTGTGCCCTTCAAAGCATTTCCAGAGGCCAGGAGACGCTACTTCTCCCAGGCCCTTCACACCTATTTCCAAAGGGAGAGGGTGTAACACCCTCTCTCAGAGAAAATCTCGGTCTGCCTTCCTGGGACTGGGCTGCCCAGGCCCCAGGGGGGCAGAAACCTGTCTGAGGGTTGGCAGCAGCAGTAGCTGCAGAGAAAACCCCAGAGAGTTAGTTTGGCAGTACCTGGGCTCTATGCTGGAGCCCCGGGGATGCATGGAATTGTCCCCCAATACCAGAATGGTATTGGGGTAAAAATTCCATGATCCTAGACATGTTACATGGCCATGTTCGGAGTTACCATTGTGCCGCTAGATATAGATATTAACCTATATGTAGTGCATGCGTGTAATGGTGTCCCCGCACTCACAAAGTCTGGGGAATTTGCCCTGAACAACAATAAGTAACTTTGCACCTAACCTTCAATAAGTGAGGGCTAGACATATAGGTGACTTATAAGTTACTTAAGTGCAGTGTAAAATGGATGTGAAATAACGTGGACGTTATTTCACTCAGGCTGCAGTGGCAGGGCTGTGTAAGAATAGTTTGAGCTCCCTATGGGTGGCAAAAGAAATGCTGCAGCCCATAGGGATCTCCTGGAACCACAATACCCTGGGTACCTAGGTACCATATACTAGGGAATTATAAGGGTGTTCCAGTGTGCCAATAAGAATTGGTAAAATTAGTCACTAGCCTGCAGTGACAATTTTAGAAGCAGAGAGAGCATAAACACTGAGGTTCTGGTTAGCAGAGCCTCAGTGATACATTAGGCACCACACAGGGAACACATACAGGGCATACTTTATGAGCACTCGGGTCCTGGCTAGTAGGATGCCAGTGACGCAGGCAAAAACAAACATACATACAGTAAAAATGGGGGTAACATGCCAGGTAATATGGTACTTTCCTACACGTACTGCATTTACCAAAATGCAATGGGGCAAACTACAGGCTGGAGTGTGAGGCAGTGTGCTCCCAACCCTTTCCTGTTTAAAAAGGCTCCCTTGAGCCAGCAAGCTGACAGGATTTGGTTGATGCGCTTGTGTACCAGTGAGTGGTGCTGAGACCTGAAAGTACTTCGGCAGCATTTGCAGCAACCCCATAAAAAAGTGTTCTGCTCTATACTGATGAAGGGCTAAACGCAGAAACATGTCTCTAGAGTTATACAGCGCTAGCTGCTCCCACTTAGGTGAAAAACTACAGACTACAAATGAAGTAAGCACACATTTATACTGCACTTACCATAATGCAATGGGGGAAACTGCGTGCTAGAGTGTGAGTCAGTGTGCTCCCAACTGTTTCCAGAGATTCAAAGAAGCCCAGGAATTGTGCCATATTTAACATGGGTGGGGAATCCGCACCATGTCTGTTATGGCACACAGTGTGCTTCTGAGGGTGCTGGGGCCACTGTCTGTGCAACGGCATTGGCCTAGGCTCCCTGAGGGAGATGAGGCCAATGCTGCCACACTGGTTCCACCAGCCAGCCGGGGGGAAACATCATAATATGACGGTGGGGAGGACGTCTGCTTGGCAGCCACCTCCCAACCATTGTTTCGACAGTCCACCTGTCAGACAGACTGCCAAGTTCTTAATCTGGCCCTAAGAGCCAGTCTACCATCACTTTTATATTTGACACACCACACTAGATGATACACATTTTGAAAAGGCTGCCGGTGAAATCTCATATGCAGCTAGCATTTCGGCCTAAGCAGTATCCTCATTGAATGGATCCAGCTGGAGATTAAAGCCCCCTCATTAAAATTATCAGTGTATTCATGCATGCAGTGAAAATCTAATTTAAATCAGCATTAAATAAATGCAATTGATTCTTATTATATAGGTTGTCCCCCCACTAGCACATAAACATTCATCACAATTAGTGTGTCAAGAGATGTAGTCTCATGAAAATGAATTATGCATGCCAGGAACCAGTCACATTCTGTATTTATTTGATTTATCTTTTTTTCCACCTATGTGGAAATTAAAGTCATTAAGCCATGTGAGTGTTGCCCTGACTGAATGGGTCTTGCATGAATTATAAATTGCAGAAGGCCATCAAATTTCAGATTATCACCAGACAACCAAGTCTCCTGAATGCGAATGATCATTTTTTCCTCCAACTTTTCATTTGAAAATTGTGTATACAGCAGTCTATTTACCGATGGTTTTTCCAGAAATAGACCCATAGGTTGTCTGTCTGGAAGGCTCTCATCCTAGTCTAAATTACTAGTGCTTCGATTTGCTTCATCCCAACTCAGGCTCAAACATACCTTATGATTTTCGGACTGCAAAACTAGGTTCCACCGTGTGGAATGGTAACTTCCCTTACTGTGTCCCACCAATTATCTTTGTACTTCCTATATTCCTTAATTCAGGGACCGGTTGATCTGACTGCAACTGCAAATTCCTGTCTCATATGCTGTGCTGGTGACCCCTTTTTCTCTTCTGCTAAGTTCCTGTTCACCCCCATACAGGATACTCATAGAGGAGGTTTCCCTCCTTACTTTGGAAGGCCCCGACTTTTTCCCTACTATATCTCCTTGCAGGTTTCATACCCTGTAACACACCTATCCTCCCCAGCTCCCAAGGGACCTGACTCAGTGGCAGAGAGCTGACTGTGTGTGCTTGTGGGGTCACAGGGTCTGAGTTAGTGCACAAGTTCACGAAACCAAGCCAGTCCAGTACCACTTTACAGGATACTTATGCAGCTGCTATCTGGGTCTTTGCTTTCTGGCTAGTGATGCAGCATTGTGGTGTAGTGTAGGACAAGTGAGGGCGAGGGGTAGACAAGATGCCAAACAGGCAGACATGAGTATGGCTTGTGCGATGTTGGGCGGTAACTCGTTATATGGGGAAGGACATTCTTTACTGCAAGATTGATTAAAATATTCTTCTACAAAAACATAAGCTACTCAAAAATTAAAAGAAATACATATATAATCCTAATAACAAAAACATTGTGAAAATATTGAAACCAGTTATCTTAAACAACACTATTTTTACAACTATGTTCAAAACCTACACAAAATCGATATTCTTACCTATGATAGTCTTGTTGACAATATGTTTCTCATCACAATATTTTTGCAACGAAATTATGGCATCACACTATTAAAAAGCAATATTTTGTTCAAACGCCACGTTCTACATATACTAAAGGCCGAACTATAGTGTTTGTCAAAGCATGTTCTTTTTCTAAATTAGTATAAATCAGAGGCCATCTTTGTCAAGGGCATCAGCCTATATATGACTTCACATTGTGGTTTCTGACTTGTCTGATGTACTCATACATCTTCTATGCAGATCATATTTAACTTCCAGAAAAGCCACTCTAAATTCATGAAACTACACAATTATCATGAGAGCTCCCCTGCCTCCTTTATTGGGCAACATTGTTGCTGTCAACAGGTCAAGCTGCCTATTCACCAAGTACAGTGCTGAGTTCAGATTCAGGATTATGAAATGGAGATACTCATTTACTTCTAATTGCAACAGAAGGAATGTCATTTGTTGTATTATTTGCTTATGCTACACAAAATAATGGAAAAATATGGATCCAGAAGCAGGTGTAAAACTAGGAATGAACCACTTCCCACAAGCAAGATGCTCATGAATCCAAATGGATCTTTCAATACAGATCAATTAAAAAAGAACGTAACCAAATTCAGGATTATTTTCTTCTGATATATAAATATATATAAAGCATAGCATTTCCTTTGTGTTTAATTGTATTTTCATTTCTGAAGACTATCCAAGTGAAATGTGAATTGCACTAACTCCTTAAATGATATGAGATTACCTCATTGAAAATGGATCAATATTCTACTTCTTAATGAAGATTGAAAAATGAAAAAAAAGATGCAATGGCTAAAACAGAATGCCTTACTGAAGCCACAAATCCATGAAACTTTATGTGCTGCTTAAGTGTCAATCTGAAACATGCGGCAGTGGCCACGCCTAATTGTCGCCTCCTTGTTGTAACCGATATTTTAATACTTATATTGTTATGTAGAGGTTAAAGTCAGCACCACCTAACAAGGTTAGGTTTCTTTAGTGATCTTTAATAGAGGAATAATGTCATAGTATCAGGAGATTATATTAGTGAAACTTGAGCTCTATTGCCTAAATTAAACATGAGTCTCTCATAAAAATAAAAATAAAAACATTTATTGCTAAATGAAGAACGAAGAAGAAATGAAAATTCAAGGGTCTTCCACAATGCTGTGAAGCCTTACTCTAGGCAGCCTTACTGAGGGCCACTACAAGTGAAAAGCTGTGTGGTACGTTTTTAGTGCCACTGTAACCTGTTTCTGTCTTCGAATCGGGCAGCTTCTAATCCAGTGGTCTATTCTGAGGGACTGCTCACCTTTTGAAACAGGTGCCTCTATATTTTACCATTTGAATTGTTGTCTGGCAAATATCTTTCAATAACATCATCACCTAATAAGATTAAGGGCCCTATTAGGAGTCTGGAGGTCCGAAGACTGCCAGACTTGCGCTGAAGGTTGGACCGCCGTGGCTGTGGCGGTCCGACTGCCACATTACAACCCTGGCGGTCAGACCGCCAAAAGACCGCCGTCTCCCCCAGGATCTATGATCTCGATGGGATGATGGCGGCCATGGTTGTAATCAGCCACAGCAGCACTGAAGTCAGTGCCACCATGCTGATTACAACAATGTTCTCTGCCAGCCTTTTCATGGCGGTTCAACTGCCATGTAAAGGCTGGTGGAGAACAAGTGCAGGGGGCCACAGGGGGCCCCTGCACTGCCCTTGCCTATGGCAGAATCTTTCTTCCCTTGGTAACAGTCCTGGACATATACCTGTGGTGTTTCTAGGGACATGAGGACCCCTCCCCTTGGCAAAACCAGTTCTGGGATAGGATTTTCCCCCACTGGGATTGGTGCCACTCTGGTTACTTAGAGAACGGCAGGGGCACAGTGCTTGTGAGAGGACTGTCTCTTTTAATCATGGGTCTAGTTAATTCCAAACTGAAGTTTTACATTATAAAGTATTATAATGTAACCTAGTGCTTTCCTATAGGAGAGCCAGGTATGCCACAGTGGAAAACTACTTTGTAGATTTTTCACTGCCAAGGCAGGTACATCTTAAGAAGAAATGTCAAACCTTTTAAATACCACACACCCTGCTCTTTGAGTACTTAGGGCCTAACATAGGGATGACTTGCCTGTATTAAAAAGGTTTAGGCCTGACAAAAGGTGCATTTTGCCTGGGTGAATTGGCCATTTTAAAACTGTCATGCTAGACTCTAGTGGCAGGCAAAGAGTTATGCATTTTTCGTTGTCACTGTAATGGTGCCACAACCAGTGCTGCAGTCTGGTAGTGACATTTCACTTACAGGCCCTGTTTACACGGAGTACCATATCGTAGGGACTTACAGGTATGTTAAAAATGCCAATCAAGGATTAGCCAATTCCAAATATTTAAAGGCCGAGCACATACCTTTGACGCTGGATGTAGTTTATCCAGTGTTCTGAGTCAATAATGCAGTGCTAAATCTAGCAAAAATATGGGGCATAAAATGGTGGGGATCCTGCAAAAAAAGGACTATTCCTAACATGGTTAGCTTCACAACATTGTCAGAAGGTATGCTTTTCACTAGGCTATTTTAGTGCAAGGTTCCAAGAAGCATGCCTACTGATTTTATTTGTTTTTAGTGATAAGCATCTGAATGGTGCCCCATGGTGTCCCATTCAATTACATTATAATGTATGCCTGAATTTCAGGACAAAATAATTGTGGCCCTCATTATGACATTGGCAGTAAATTCCACTTACCACCATGCCAACTGCCGCCAACATACCGCTGCAGCGGCGGATATCCGCTAACCATTTTCAGCCACACACACAAATCCTCCAGCCCAAAGGTCAGTGATAAACTGGTGGTAGCAAAACCCACACCGTTGCACCAACACAACAACGCCTGCAACATTATGATCTACGAATCACCACAGCGGACATTCAATGGCTGTAAACCATTGGCAGTACATACCTCCGAGCGCAAAATACACACACACATACAAAACAACACCACATTGGACAATTCAAACTACACACACTTGACACACATACACACACCACACCCACACTACTAAAAAACACACATCCACATTACCCACAACCCTATACGAATACAAACAATTGCCCCGAGATAGACACCACGACCACAGACCACACCAGAGACACAGACCGTGCACACACTACATGAGGCACCACCACCAGCACTGGCACTACCAACAGTTTGCAGCCTAAGTCGTCGCAAGGTGGAATGTGGCTCTGCCTCCATGGAGTATCATGCTACCTGTTATCGGAAAATGTCGTGGCTCAGACACCCAGGTGAGGGAATGGGAACTGCCACACCCCAGGTGCAGCATCACTGGGCATCAAGCCACCTCCAGAGCCAGTGGAGAGAAGCATCCACTAACATAGTCCTTGGCAGGATGAAGCACTGTGGGCACCAAGCCCCCTCCAGAACCAGTGGAGATACACATCCACTAACACAGGCCTTGGCAGGATGAAGCACTCTGGGCACAAAGCCCCCTCCAGAACCAGTGGAGAAAAGCATCCACTAACACACTCCTTGGCAGGATGAAGCACTCTGGGTACAAAGCCCCCTCCAGAACCAGTGGAAGATGCCACCCACTTGAGAGACTGTGGCTTTGCACTCCCCAGAACCAAGCAGTAGGCAAACCACCCACTTGGGACACTTGAGAGACTGTGGCTATGCACTTCCCAGGACCAACCAGTGGGCATGGAGCCCCCTCGAGCAGCTGTGGCGTCATACCTTCATCCGGCTGAGGTGCCCCCCCTTCCCCCTGAGGTGCCTGTTTTTTTTTTTTTTTGACCTGATGCCCCTGAAGTGTTCTCTCTGTTTTGAGGCAAGCGTCATGTAGGGGCTTCGCTCATGCTTTATTTGGACCACTGGTCCATGGACATTTAGGGGCATATTTATACTCCGTTTGCGCCAAATTTGCGTCGTTTTTTTCGACGCAAATTCGGCGCAAAACTAACGCCATATTTATACTTTGGCGTTAGACGCGTCTAGCGCCAAAGTATGAGTAAAGAGCGTCATTTTTTTGCGTGAACGCCTTCCTTGCGTTAATGAGATGCAAGGTAGGCGTTCCCGTCCAAAAAAATGACTGCGACGCAAATGCGTCGTATTTATACTCCCGGGCAAAAATCACGCCCGGGAGTGGTCGGGTCAAAAAACCCCGCATTTGCGCCTCTTTTTAACGCCTGGGTCAGGGCAGGCGTTAAGGGACCTGTGGGCTCAAAATTAGCCCACAGCTGCCCTCCCATGCCCCCAGGGACCCCCCCTGCCACCCTTGCCCACCCCAGGAGGACACCCAAGGATGGAGGGACCCACCCCAGGGACATTCAGGTAAGTTCAGGTAAGTATAAATTTGTTTTTTTTATATATTTTTTTTGGCATAGGGGGGCCTGATTTGTGCCCCCCTACATGCCACAATGCCCAATGACCATGCCCAGGGGACATAAGTCCCCTGGGCATGGCCATTGGGCAAGGGGGCATGACTCCTGTCTTTACTAAGACAGGAGTCATGTAAATGGCGTCTGGGCGTCGTTAAAAATGGCGCAAATCGGGTGGAGGCGATTTTTTAGCGTCAACCTGACTTGCACCATTTTTAAGACGCCCTAACGCCATTTTTCCCTATGCCGGCGCTGCCTGGTGTACGTGGTTTTTTTCCACGCACACCAGGCAGCGCCGGTCTGCTTGCGCTGGCTAACGCCATTCAATAAATACGGCGCACGCACGGCGCTTCAGAATGGCGTTAGCCGGCGCAAATTTTTTTTACGCTAAACTGCGTTTGCGCAGTTTAGCGTCAAAAAGTATAAATACGGGCCTTAATGGGACAGTGTAAAGACTTGTCTACTTGCTGTAAATATTTGTATAAACTGATGATTTTAAGTTATCTTGGGCTATCTGATTGTTCGAAGATTACACTTGTTAAACTCTATTCGTTTTGTCTTTGCGTTCTTCCAGGGGGTGACGGGTGTATCTGTGATGTGATTGGATATGTGTGTGTGTGTGTTGTTGTGGGGGGGTGGGGGGTTTGGTTGTTGCGTGTGTGTGTGTATCACTCTCTTTTCCCTCCTCCCCTCGCCGGTGTGCTAGGTGCAGTACTCACTGTGGTCGTCACTGCCCTCTTTGATGTTCCTGGTAGATGAGGAGGTAGACCAGCATCGTCAGGACCTGTAACTCGGGGTCCATGGCGTCCTGGTTCTTTGTTGAGTGTCGTGAGGTGAGTGGTTTCCCTTCCAAAGACTGTTTCTGCTGTGCTTTTGATGGCGTTGGTACCGCCCCGGAAAAGCTGGGGGATTGGGGCTTTGTAATGGTGTGGGCGGTACATTGTGTTCTGCCTGTCTGTTGGCGGTTACTGCTGTGGTGTTAGTTTCTACCGCCGTGGTGGTCGGAGTGTTAAAGTGACTGTGTGGATGGTTTCCGCAATGGTCGTGATTCCATTTTTTTTACCGCCGGCCTGTTGGCAGTATTACCGCCCTTTTATCACCGGCCGCCAGGGTTGTAATGAGGGCCAATATGTCTTAGCTGGACTAGAATCCACTTACATTCTAAATTCCTTGTATGCAAATACAATACTTACATACTACAACCTCCTCCTTACAACAACAAAACAATACAAACGAAAGAAAAAAACCTAACTATACACAAAACCTATGAAAAGGAAACTAACTAACCAGAAAAACTCCACACCAAACCATCAAATCTACTGCATTGAACTTAGACCAAACTGTCTCCCTTGTATCATACCACTCTATTAAGAGTCTAGATTCTTCTGTCTTTACAGACAAGTTTGACAATTTTGTAGGGACCTGTGAATTTCAAACTACTCTTAGAAATTACAGGGTTGTTTTATCATTACAATGTTTCCCGCTGACAAATCAAATGCTTTCACACCTTTTCTAACATCATAATTTTGTTTCTGCTTCTCAACATATCTCAATTCTTTCTCATCACCGTTCCTGAATGATTCCCATGACACACTTCCAACTTTTCCCCAATGTAGCTACCCAGGTGGCAACTCAATGTACCCCTTTCTTCCCCTGAACAAATCAAAAGGAACTTCTCCTGTAGTGCAATGTGGAGAAAACCAGTATATATATATATATATAGGAACTTCTTGAGTCCTTCCTTTTAATCCCTTTCTGCACTCACTTCACTGTGCACATTCTTTTATTGCTCTGTTGACATTTTCCACAGTTCTGTTTCCTTCCAGGTGCTACAGTGACCACTGCTTGTGTTTGATACCTCTTTTTTCTAGTAATTCCTCCATTTCATCAGACACTAATTGAGGAGCATTGTCAGTTAAAAGGGCTTTAGGCAAACCCTAATGACTAAATATTTAGGGGTAAGGGTAACCTTTCACTTATTGGCTATATTTTTATCAAGCACAGTCTGTTCATCTAGGCTGACTGTGGTGGTCATAATCCCCTGGAAGCAGTTGGTTCTGTGATCCCAAGGGAGAAACTTAGGGTAGGGCAGTTAGAGTCACTCCTCTTTGTGAGAGACAATGGGGGTGATTCTCACCCTGGCGGGCGGCGGAGGCCGCCCGCCAGAGTTCCCCCCTCCAAAATACCGCTCCGCGGTCGAAAGACCGCTGAGGGTATTTAGGCTTTTGCACTGGGCTGGCGGGCGACCGCCAAAAGGCCGCCCGCCAGCCCAGTGCAAAAGACCCTTCCCACGAGGACGCCGGCTCAGAATTGAGCCGGCGGAGTGGGAAGGTGCGACGGGTGCAGTGGCACCCGTCGCGTATTTCAGTGTCTGCAAAGCAGACACTGAAATACAAAGTGGGGCCCTCTTACGGGGGCCCCTGCAGTGCCCATGCCATTGGCATGGGCACTGCAGGGGCCCCCAGGGGCCCCACGACAGCCGATACCGCCATCCTGTTCCTGGCGGGAGAACCGCCAGGAACAGGATGGCGGTATGGGCTGTCAGAATCCCCATGGCGGCGCAGCGAGCTGCGCCGCCATGGAGGATTCTAATGGGCAGCGGAAAACCGGCAGGAGACCGGCGGTTTTCCGCATCTGACCGCGGCCAAACCGCCGCGGTCAGAATGCCCTGTGGGGCACCGCCAGCCTGTTGGCGGTGCTCCCGCCAACCCTGGCCCCGGCGGTCCATGACCGCCGGAGTCAGAATGACCCCCAATATGTCTTATTATGGAAATACAATTTTATTTGAATAGAAATGTTGGGTCATACATTCACATTACATAACATATGAAAGATTCCAATCTTAAAAAACATATTCATGTATATGGAACTTGGTGACAACAGAGATGCTTGACAAACCAAACACTGCTAACATGTGATACACTGAAACACAACATTAGTCTTTTGTGAGGTTACATACTTACCAATGTCTACTCACCCCCCAAAGTGTGGTGCCTGATCAAATGTGAAATCATTATGAGGAGCTGAAGTTACCCTTGCCTGAGTTGGGGGCTGAGCCAGTGTCACAGGGGCTATAAGAATTTGAGTACATTTCTAATAAAATACACAATTTAACATGTTAAACAAACTTACCCTAGTTAAGTTTACTGAGGAAAACCAAGTAGTGAACTTGACAAAACATATCTTATGACTGCATAAAACTTCAGAACAACATGTAGCACACTTCTTGTTCTCCTATTTACTTACCAGTTCTTGCAGGTGGTTGTGGTTGATCTGGCCTTTGATGTTGACCTCCTGTAGGTGCATGGACTTCAGCCCCAGTGTCACATTGTTGGGATATAGCTTGTATATATTTTGTTAGACAAAAGGAAACACATTTGAGTACAAATTACTATAAATTTTAGAACAAACATAAATTGTCTTCCATAGTCACCACTGCTAATGGGAAAAACACTTATTTACATATGGACTGGATCTGTGTGCTTAAAATATTAACTGGCTCCTTAATATGGTCAACTGTCATAGGCAGGCCATTCCGGTAATGGGGGTGTACAATGGAGAGGATGTCCTTCTCAAATGGGGTGAAATGGATAGGGTTTCTTGTGGGGCCCATGAGGTTGAGCTCTACCCACCTCTGTTTCAGTGAACTACTCCTTTACACACCTCCTGTCATCCTGCCACTTGTTTTTGATGTCACACACAGTCTGGGCATCCTGGTCCAATGCAGTAACTCTATTTGCTAACTGCTGCCTTAAGGCTATCTTCTGTGTCACACTAGTTAAGTATTGGGCAGGCCATGTCATTTTTTGTAGTTTTGAACTGCAAATCTGACTTTAGCTTCTGCCTCCTCGTCAAGTCAGGCAACATCTTGAGTGGGAAATTGCAAGAGAGCAAACAAGTAGGACAAGCAATAGCCAGGTCACACAAGAAGCAGCCAGGTAGTTGTATGAGGTTGAAAGACACAGAGGGGCATATTTCAGAGCCCATAGCGCTATTCCAACGCCACATCAGCGTCATTTTTTTACACTAATGTGGTGTCAGAAGGCCAAAAATGCAGTGCCATATCTACAAAGTGGTGCAATGCATGGAGGACCTGACCTGGCAGTTCAGGCTGGATTGTTTCCATGGGGAACTGGGTCAAGATTGATTTGCATATGGCTGGGTCCAAACTGGGGTGGCATGGTGAGCAAAAGAACAATAGATTAAACCCAGATCTGTGACTGGAGTGTTTGAAAAGTTTCAACACTCCATCCATCATTCTTTTGTGGTGCTAAAGTATTTTAAATATGGCACACACAGGATGGCGTTAAGGGGGCACTAAGGGGCACACGAAAAGTAGTTTGTTTGATATGTCATTCTCACCTTCTGCGCCCTGAGTGTGGAGACTCTGCTCCTAGTGCAGAAACTCTGTCCCTAGTGCAAAGACTCCTCAGTGGTAAAGATACTACTCATAAATGGCTTTGTGAATGCCAAAAAGTAATAAACATAGACTGAAGTATAAATTTACTCTGACAGGTGTCATGTTCTGGAAGTCTTCCTGGCCTCACAATCAAGGCATAAACACAAATGGTCAGCAGGTAGGGACAAATTCAACCATTATTTTAAGAAACCACTCCTGATTTCATAGGTCAATTTCTTTCCCTTATTTATTTAAACCATTTTACGTTTTAGGTCAGCAGTAGCTTGTCATTGAACAATCTATATCGTAGCTATATACAAACCATAGATATATACATAACATCACAGACATTTATGACAGAAACACAAATCTCAGAAATGGCAGTGTACCAAAGGAGGGTTATGCCCAACATCATTCCTTTACATTGTGGCCACTGTTACATAATTGTAGTTGTAATCCACTAGAACTCACAATCAAGGCAAGCAATATGATTGTGGTATATTTCCATTCAGCCCAGAAGTGATACCTGTGGCTGAAGAGCAGATATCCTAAGCCAGTATTTTACTTTCTGTTGCTTTCCAAATTTCCCAAGTTCTCCTCACCCAGTTTGTAGGCACCTGAACTCATAAACACCCATATGTGTATCTGGCACCCCCAATGATTAGAAGACATAGAGTAACACAGATGTAGGTCAAGCCAGGGCAGCGATGTGTTGCTGCATGAAGGATGCTGAAGAGAATTACTATGTTATAATTAGAAAAGATACCATTTATGTAATATTGTGATTTTGATATGTGACGTCAAATGAAAGGTACACTATAAACAGTGACTTTGTCACATTTTAGTAATGTGCAGTTATATTGCAGAACTCATGGTGCAGACTACATTCCCTGAGAAAAATCAGACATTTATTGCAACATTTCCTTGGTTAGCATTCCTTGATTTACTTTTGTCTATGTGAGGAATGCAACAAAATATTAAGCAATTCCCCCCCCCCAAAAAAAGCTAGATTTGTTTTCACACGTCACACTTACCATACCCTACTGTTCGGCAACACAAGGTGATTTAAGCAATCTTGCATTTCTATGGATTAACCTATGTAATAGCATTCAAATTGCAGGGTTGTTGACCTAACTAAAGCAGAAGCAGATTGGCTGTCATGGGTTGTCAAATTTATACTTGGTTTATGTAGAGCCAATGCTAAGCCCATCAGGAAAATACTGCAAGGTCACACGCATGGAGATCCGGTTACTGCAGCAGAACACTCAAGTAGTTGGTAGGCTGCGTTGCACTTGTGGGGAAATTTTAACATCTTAAAAGACCACAATGAAAGGGGAGAAAGGGGATAGGCAAGCCACATGCTGCTTGCACCCAGAAGTATCCGTTGTGCCAATTCCACTGCTCCAACATCTACCTTCAATTGATAGTAGGCAAACATTATGCAAATTAATGCTTATATATTAAAGAATCAAGAAGAATGCTTTTATTTTTAACCTGCTCTGTTGTAGAATTATCCAGTGATAAATCGTACACAAGGATGGTGAATGGGCGAAACAAGGTGTGGATTGCCTTGAAAATTTGTGAACAGCCACAAACTTGTGCATTTGTGGCTATTCACAACCTCTGTTCTAACCCTTTCCTACCCCTGAAATGTTCAGAATTTTAATTCAACAACATTATGGAGAAGCTTCCCTTTTAGGATTGGAAGGGGAACCAATTAACTCTAGAGGATATAATTGTAGAGGATGTCAACTAACATTCTCAATGTGCGACTGGAAACTTGTGCCTGACTCCATTTTCTTGGTGGTGATCTCAAGCAGATTTACACTTAAGGTGTAGTGTTGTATGAATTACGATGACAGAACCTTCTTGGCTCCTGAAGGACTGTGACGTAAGTGTTAGAATGTGGTGAAGTGAATTCAGGTTTAGAATGTTGAGTTTCCAGTTACAAATAACAATGTGTACTATACAGCTCAGTGTGTGGTGTAATTGTTGGTTGGTATACCGGCTGGGGAAGAAGCTACAACTGGTGAGGCGATAGGGGATAAGTAACTCAAAGATCCACAGTGCTCTCCAAGAGAGTGTGCCAATGCCCAAGCAAAAGGCTAGTTTGTGCCATTTGTGCCTTCGTCGAAATGCAGAGTCAACATTTGGTATATGTGGAGTCAAAGCACCACTCTATCCATTGTGCAGCTTTTGAAGATAAAGAAAGTTTCACTGAGAAGTGTACACATCTTAGACCAAACACCTGGTGGCAAGACAATAAAGAGAGGTACCAGGCTACTAGGCAACATAAAGCTATACAGTTTATGGAGTAATAACACTGAACGCAGCTACAAACTGGTACAGAAAAGAAGTGCTGAAACTATCATAGTCAAATGTGAGTGGGATACATAAAAGTGCTAGCTGACAGAACAATTGACAATAAAGCCAACTATCATTACACTTACCGGAGTCTCGAGAAGAAGAGCTTTATGACCTCAACAGCGGGTGAGGAGACTGAAAAAGAGGCAAAAAGGTTGGACCTTACTGAGCTGTCCAATATCTGAAGCAGCATTCCATCAAAACTGTTGGTGGCAGCTCAGAACAACTCCAAAGGTCTCCATAAAAGTGAAGGTCCCC
Source organism: Pleurodeles waltl (assembly GCF_031143425.1). Lineage (NCBI taxonomy): Eukaryota > Metazoa > Chordata > Amphibia > Caudata > Salamandridae > Pleurodeles > Pleurodeles waltl. The sequence continues at coordinate 557,177,760 of NC_090449.1, forward strand.
CAAGACCAAGAAAGAGGTCACAGTTTCACAAGCTGTCCAAGATGCTCCAGAGGCCAGCATGTTGCAGGGCCTTAGAGATGGCACGGAAGAACCTGGTCCTAGTGGACAACAGGCAGTAACAGAGAGAATTCCATTTACAGTGTCAGACAGTCTTGTAGACAGTTATAATGCTGTTGCCTTCCTGAATCCACAACCACCATTCAATACCACCAAAAAGCTGAATACTGGCTACAGATGGACTGCTTGGATAGAGACATTTGATGATTTCATTGAAATGCTAGAAGAAACAAATAACTAGAAGCTTATCGAATATATAAAAAATCTTGCTGGTGAAGGTGTAAAAGAAGTCATAAATAGAATGCTGCAAGCTGATGAAGTTACATACTGTCAAATTAAAGAAGTCTTCAAACCAATGCCAAATGTAGATTATGAAAGGAACATTTTCAGTCGAGAATGACCGAGAAATAGTGAAACCATAGACAAATTAGTTGAGAGATTGGATACTCTCATAAAACACTGAGGGGCATATTTTCATGGAATTGGCGTAGGGCAGCACCGCAAGTCTTTTAGCTGTGCTGCCCTACTCTAATTTGAAAGGGCAGAAATGCATCATATTTACAAGGTATTTACAAGGTATAGTGCATTTCTGTCCTTTCCCCCTGTGGTTGTGCACAATTTGCTGCCTAGCACCAATGCAGGGACCCTTTCAGCATGGTGCAAGGGTGTATGTGTTACTTGCAGGATTGTTTTTGTGCAGAGAGGGACACCTTCCTGCACAAAAACAGTTCCCTAAGGCATTTTCATCTTTGTGTGCTACAAAAAAGAGGAACCAATAAGGAGGAATATAGATATTTTTCCTTGTGGCACCTGTACTGGGGAGGCATACAGTTCTGACGCATTACAAGGTCCACATATCCCTATAATTCTGGGAATGCGTCAAAACCCATGGGTGTTGTGTGAAAAACCTACCACAAAGCCCATGGAAGACTCCATGATACAGTGTAAGGCGACAAAGAGGCTTGTGCTGAGTTACCTTACACCATATCTACGAGGCCATGAAAAGCCATGCAAAGTGGCTTTGCATGGCCTCGATAGATATGGTTCTGCACTCTGCACTACCGGAGCATCATAAAAAGTGATGCACCAGTGGCTCAAGCAGTTTGGAAATATGCCCCTACGTTTATTGATTTTTATGATGAAGAAGTAATACATCTAAGAGTTATTGATGGATGCTTGTCAGATTCTTTCAGATGAAGAATGCTGAGACAAACTGTTAGAAGTGAGTTCTCGTGGCTGCTAGAGCTGAAGAGTGCACTGATCAACAAGCTACTGACATGGCGGCTAGAGGTGCTACATGTGAGTCAGTCATGAACATAAGAAACAGGCAGAAACACAAAGTTGAAGGACACAACGTGATGTCTGCATGGAAATCGAAGTTGTGCTTAAGGTGTGGATTGTTGTTTCCACACAAAGGTAAATGTCCCACCAATGGACAGATTGCAAAGCCTATCGGAAGGAGAATCATTTTATAACGGTTTGCAAGGTGAAGGAAAAAGTAAATGTGTCATAGCAAAAAGACAAAATGGCCGCCCAAAAGTCCCAGAAGTGATGTTCGAAGCACTCCCACAAGGCAAAGCGGCAACACCAACTGAGACAAATTGACACTAAACAAAGTGATGATTGGGGACTGATCTCAGTAAACTACAACATGAATGCTCATCATGGATTAGTAAGCCAATTGCCTTGTTTGTTTCATGGGTTAGGAAAACTTAAGACTATGAAAGTACAATTGCATATTAATGAGGATGTCCGTCCTTTGGCACAAACACACAGAAAAATTGTATTTCATTCGCATAAAGTTGTTGAAGAGGAACTCAAGTTATTACTGAAACATGATAGCATTGAGCGTTCTACTGGTCCAGTGCCATGGGCTTCTCCCATAGTGGTAGTATCCCAAAAGGGCAATCAAGGAGCTGTATGCATCTGTGTGGCTATGCATCAAGTGAACAAGGCAATTGAAAGGAACAACATCCAGGTCTTCACATTGCTGATATGATAACACAATTGAATGGTGCCGAAGTCTTGTCTCACCTTGATTTAAGTAAAAGATATCATTATTTGGCACTCAAGGAGAATTGCAGATACATTACAACTTTTTCTACATATGGTGGTCAATTTCAATATAAAAGTTTTGGTGTGTCATCAGATGCAGAGATTTTTCAAGATGTCATTCGACGTACATACAGCCTGTCATGAATGCTCTTAACTATAGTGATGAGATGTTAGTCTACACAGACGGAGAACGACAAAGCTCTTAAAAAATGTGTTTTTGACTGGTTGATGCAGGTTTAACTTTAAATGCTGAGAAATTAGATTCCATAAAATAAAGCTAAACTTCTTTGGCCATATCTTTTTTGATGGGAGTAGGGCACCTGATCTCACTAAAGTGCAAACGTTGCCAACTCTAAGTCCCCCACAAGGTGTTTCCATGTTACGTTCTTTCCTTTGCATGGCCAGTTACTGTTCCAGATACATATAAGACTTTGCCACTGTGAGTGCTCCATTGAGAGACTTGACAAAAATGTTTTTGATTTCATTGGTCAAGTGAACGTGAGCAAAGTTTAAGAGAATCAAACAAGCTAAAGAGAATGCTACTGAAATGGCATATTTTGATCCAAAGCTCCATACTGAAGTTGTTGTGATACTAGCCTCATTGGGTTTGGAGCAATCCTTGCACAGCAAAGTAGACACACAAATGCTCAAAGACATATTGTGGCATATGCAAACAAAAGTTCGTCCCAAACTGAACATACATACTCACAACCTGAAAAATAATATATAGCAGTGGGGTGGGCTTGTGAACATTTTATCTTGTTCTTATACGGAAACACTTTTATGCTTGTGACAGATCATCAAGCCTCATTTGCCATCTTTAGAAATCTAAAAACCAAGATGCCTCCTCGCCATTAATGTTGGGGTCTATGATTACAAGGATACAACTACACAATTGTGCATCCTCTTTCAATCAAAACCCTGCTGACTACGTCTCCAGAGTTCCTATACAGTAACAGGGCACCCCTTCCAAGACAGCTGAAGCCTACATAAACGTCATTGTGAAGGAAAACACATCAACTACCATATTGTTGGAGCAAATTATTACTACCATGAATTAAGATAGTGACATGTTAACACTGAAAATCATTATTACATATCAGTCTTGGAACCAGCGCACTCAACCGCTAGCCAGACAGCAAATACCATAAGTTCAAGAATGTCAATGATGAACTGTCCATGACTCAAGAAGGCATTATCTTGAGAGGTTTAGACTTGCTATTCCAGAGAGTCTGCAGCAACAGATAATTGGAGTCCCCCATGAAGGACATTTTGAAATAGTTGCTACAAAGCGAGCTCTTCAAGTCTGATTTTAGTTTCCTTATCTTGATGAAATAGTTGAAAGAGAGATGAAGGCCTGTCACCTATGCAACTGCCTGTCATCAAAGCCATTCAAAACACCTTAAGCATGTTAGAAATGCCAAAGCATGCATGGGAAAGAACTGCTGTTGCCTTTTTGGTCCTTTTGACAATCGATAACACCTGATGATGATTGATGATGAATACTCCTGCTTTCCTTTGGTAGATGATCTCTCATCTATCACTCAGAAGAGAGTCATCAAGCGATTAGACAGCATCTTTGCAACATAGGGTTTTCCTGTGATCTGAAAATCTGACAACGGCCCACCTTTCAACAGTCAATAATTCAGAGTTCAGAATTCAAAGTGAAGCATTAGAAAATCACACCTCTTTGGCCACAAGCTAAAGGCCTTGTCGAACTTTCCTTGAGTACATTAAAAAAAGCTGTTCAGTGTTGCGTATTGGAAAAGCTCGACGCTAAACATTTTTTGAATTCTTTTCTACATGCTTACCATTCAACTCCTCATTCAACCACCTGGGAAAGTCCTGCAGTTTTGAAGTTCGGGACAGAAATGGCCATCAAGTTACTTCAATGGACCAACAGACATTGTTTAATGAGAAGAGACTGAGTGCTTGCCAGTCAGCTGAGAAAACATAAGTCTGATGCTCCATTTGATGCTGAGCCATTCGATGTTGTAACAAGCAAAGGACCTATGGTGACTGGCCGACGTCCTGAGATATCCATTATGCAAGATTCCTTTCATTTGACCACTCAGCAGAAACTGATGTCAATGTAGAGACTTGTTCGGAAAAGAGAATTAAAAAAAATCCCAGACTGCTGTTGCTCCTGTATGGCCAATGCAGACCATGAACACTTCTATTACAGTTTCCTAGTTTCCGAAGACATGATTTTGATGAGTAATCAGAGTGCCAGGAAGGCTCATCGAAGAGCTATGATTGTTTATAAATTTGAAAAAAATAAATAAAAATGATTTACCAGATTGGGAGATGCAGTGTAGTGTGAGCTATTAGTGACTGCACCTTTGTGGCTCCTGAAGGACTCCACAGAACTGTGACTTGAGTGTTAGAATGTGGTGAACTGAATGCAGGTTTAGAATGTTGAGTTTACAGTTACACGCAGACTAATAAAGATGTGTAATTCAGAGCTATGTGTGTGGTGCAGTTATTGGAGGATACCTCGGCTTAGGAAGACGCTACACTAACTTTGGACATAAATTTCTGCCTAGATAGAATTCTGCAATTTCAGTTGATAGATCCCTAATAGTAGGAGTATGCATCCCTCCCATATTGAATGAGGAGCTGAGGACATATCAAAATATTACTTTACAGCTATATTTTAGGTGTATATCTGCCAAATGCAGAGATCTCCGCATGCTACATATCTGACTATGACTGGGCAAGAATAGGGAAAGAGGCATCAGCCTGAGGAAAGTACTAGATTCTAGAGATAAATTACTGTTCAGAGGACCTAAATAATACACTGTAGGCACTTCCCCTTGTGCCTCAAGACTTTGTGGAGCCAGACATCAGTTATAGTAGTGTTGTGTGTCATTGTGTGTGCATGTGTGCATGTATGTATGTTTGGGACATACTATGTGGTAAAGCATAATTTTGGTTGTCCAAATATGTATTATAGAAGGGACATAATAATGTAATTGACAATACATATATTGTGTGCTTTAATGTTACTAATGTAAAGTGTCGCATCTAAATCGTATTACTGAAGGAGCATTCACAGTAGAGGATTAGAAGTTCATATATATGTGTGTTCTATTTTTTATTTTAATATGCTGATATGCAGTACTTATGCACATTTATATTTGTGTACTTTGATTATGGTATCACAATGTAACTGAATATGTAATCATACTTCAATTAAAAATGTTGTTTAATTTATAATTGCAAGATGCTCTTATAATTGTATATTTTGAATGTGCATCAAATGCCATATAAAGTTAACAAAACCAAGGGCCTAAAACATTTGATTTCGTGAGTCTAAACTTCAACGAGGATTTTTGCTCATATTACAATATTTACTCTTTGCAGGAGCATTTGTGAGAGTCTACAGTTAATCAACAGCATATTGTGTATTGAAGATAGTGGGGTAAGGAAGGATACTTTGGCAAGGACAAGAAGTGCTAACGCACAGAGAAGAATAGGCTCCTCTGTGTGTACCAGACTCCAAGAAGCCTTCAAGGACATCCTGATGTCTGACTCGTGGGATGAGAAACCTGACGGCAGTTGCTATTTATTCAAGGAAAATGTAAAACTACTGATGTGAATGATATTATTCAGTAGGTGTAATTGGTATTTACCTAGTTAGGCGAGAGCAGATTTCCTTGAGACTTGCAGGGGAAAAGACCTCTGTACTCTTTAATCCTTTGTGTGGCTTCATGCTTTGCATGAACTCTCTATCAGAACCTATACTGAGTGAGTTTTATGTTATGCTGACATTTTACTATTTTTTAAGACTATATTAGAATTCCCCTATATCTTAGCTTAGTGCACTTAGCTTAACTTATATTCTCCAATTTTTTGAGAAGAGGACTGCAACTTTCACACTTACCATCAAATTATTCTGCTCACATTTTGTACTGCTTCAACTGAAATTCTTTTATGCCTTATGCTTACATGATCCAACCTCATTCAAGGCGTTACTTCACCTTTGGTGGTTTTGTTCTTGTAAAGAATGTTTTTGTGATTCATTTACAGTAGTTTTACTTTAAATTTGTAATAAATCTTTGAACTTTATCCTCCGCCTCCTGGATTTAACGTGTGACCAAATAGGTTACACTGTCAATTGAGCTGAAATGTTGATTGTAACTCTTCTTTACTTCTCTAGCATCCTAAAACAGTCAGACGGAGGAAGAAACATAAAATATGGGCCCAGAGAATCATCATATGTGTTTTGAAGTGTTTTTGGTGACTGTGTTGAGCAGTGGTCGATATGGGATGATAAGTATTTTATAATTCATTAGCCATTTCCATATGTGCCACTGATGTGTTTACATTGTTACAGGGTTTTTATATGGTCCCTGAAATATCTAAAGTGATATAACCGTTTTATACCGTACTTTCATTTTTCAATATTCCATAACATTTTTACAGTTTGGTTTATATTGGTGTATACCATCTTTAAAGTTATATAGGCTTTGTTTTCCATCATTTTCTTTGGTGTTGAGCTTTGTGGTTGTAGTGTTACTCTTTTTTCTCAGTGAGTGGTGTATAACTTACTCCAGGGCTTGGATGAAGCAAATTTGAACCTTTGTGGCCTGAAGTACTAATAGAGTAGATGTGAATGTAACTTTGGTAAATTTGAACTGTCTTAGCCTTTTGAAGGAGTGTTTTTGTGTTTGAATGTCCCGCCCTGTTCCCCATCTTGACTTTCTTTTCTTTCTCCAACTTTGAAGTTGATCTTTCACATTTTCCAGCAAATCTCCTTTGCCACTTCCACATTTATATCTAAAACATATGAGTATATGTGTGCAGTTACACCCACTCTTGGCAGAGACTTCAGGACATAAGAGGTAGGACATGTCTGAGCATAGGTCTGCACCCATACCATTGAGAAGTCCATCTGAAGTAGTACTACTACATATGCTCATAAGAAACTTTTAAATTGTTCCTGTAATGTTTGGTGACAATGGCATATGGCAGAAATAATTTGTATTAATTTCAACAAATAAGTAATGTGTATGTAAACTAATTTGCCAATGCAAGCCACCAAATATTTCCATGGCTATTTATTAGGTCAAAGGAATATTTATTTTATAATGTCATAGAATGCCAAACTGACTTGCAATATTTTTGCAGAGAGTATTTTATTCTACACAGCTACCCTTTCCCAAGACTTCCCTTACATGAAAGCACATGGTTCTTGATGATGGATGTCTGCAAAAATAAGGTGGGACATAAATTTAATGTAATCCATCCTGAGGAACTGTAACACTATGGTAGCTGTAGTGTAATGCTGCATTGTGCGCCTTGACACCAGGCTGTACCTAAATCCAGGGGGGCAAGCCACCCGCGGACACCCATGTTCCTAATATGTATAATTAATGTTGAATTTATACAGTAACATTAAACACACTATTGTGAAGCTAGTAAATTGCTGCAAAAAATAGTAAATTAAAGGAAGCTTAAAATGGATGTAGTTAAGAATATGTGGTAATGAAATGTAGCCGTATTTCGCCTTTGTGTAAGGAATAATATTGGTACAAAGATAAACATGCTATTATAAATATTTCTTTTCCTCTCGTAATAACATTTCAGGGAAGTGGGCCATACATCTGAAATCTGAAAAGCTACTTCTTGCTTTCATTGTTTAGATAGCAACTGTAATCCTGTACCATGATCTGCCTTACACACTGCCTGCTGGGAGCAAGAGTTTTTACTCACAACTCACGTGCAATGAATTCCAATCGAGCAGTTGTCAATTTCTTATTACAGGTGACCACTGATGTTACAACCTGGCTGTAATAAGACAAACAGAGGATGGTTTCATAGACGTATTTCAGGCTTGCAACTATTATCATATATCTTGCTGTCTTACTCAACTGTCACTGTGTATTGTCTTTCTGAGGGAACTTTTAGCTGGAATATCCCAGCGGTGGCTCCTCTTCTATGGCGGAGGAGCATCACCCCACCCCCCCCCCCCCCAGCAGTAGCAGCAAACTTGAAAAATAAAATTATAATAAACTATGAGCCAGATTTACAAGGCCCTAGAGTCTCCTTGCGCCACACTAGCGGCATTTCTTTTTTTACGTTAATGGGGCTCAAGGAGCCAATTGTCCCACGCCATATTTACAAGTGGCTTAATATATGCATTGTGCCACTTTGAGACCCCTTGTGCCACATTATGCCTGCATCAGGCATAATGTATGCAAGGGGGCCATTCTGGCATTAGGTGGCCCACAAAAATAGTGCTGTGAACTCTACAAGATTTCATTGCACTATTTTTGGCATCATTTTTAATGTCTGCTCAAAGCAGGCATTAAAGTGATGCACCCATTTTATTCAATGGGCTTCTTTGCACTTTGCTGCACTAGCGTCAACATTTTTTGACACTAGCGCAGCAAAGCACCATAATAGCGCCAAAATGTTGACGCTATTGGCCTAATGTGTACCATGGTGCACTGTATTGTAAATACGGCGCACCCATGGTGTTGCTAGGTGGGGCAGACACAAGAAAACTGGTGCATCAGCACTGATGCGTCAGTTTTGTAAATATGCCTTATGTTTATTATTGTTTTATTTTTGGGGGGTGGGGCCATGGTGATGACAGGCAACGGGAAGTGGTAGGTGCACTCCTCTCAGTGCACATGTGTGTTTGTCTGACTGTCTCAGGACGGCCAAACATACATGCGCACTGACCTGTCTCCAACTCAGCACTGTGTTGCCAGGCTGGAGAGAGCAGGGACAAGCTCTCAGTCTGCCTGAGAGCGCAAATTGAGAGTTCTCAGACCAATCCTGATGCTGCTCTCATGCAGCCAGCAGCATGAGAGCAGTGTTAGGACTGGATGCAGGGCAGGCTCGGAGCCTGTGTCTTCAGCGAGGGATTCAGAAGAGTGTTGAAATGGTGGTGATGCAGCAGGCAAGTTATTTTTTGTGTCTTTTTTGTTTTGTGCTTCTTCCCATCCCACCAACTCGCCCCGACTCCAGCCTCCACTGGAATGTCCCCCAGCAACCTGTTGAAAAGTTACTTAATGGAAAGAAAGCTTTACATTATTGAGCACCTGCCATTCATAAATCTCGGCATTTTTCTCAATTGTCAAAGTGTTTGTGAGAAATCCTACTGCAGTCCCCGTGAAAAAAATGAAAAGAAGCGATTGACCTTGTTTAATGGCTTTGTCAGTTAAATCATTTTGCGAAGAAGAGGCAATATGAGATCATAAACGCATTATGTTGAGGAGGACACACAATTTAATTTAAAGATTGTAAGTCATAGCTCACTTGACTAGACTAAACATTAATTAGCTGGAAATTAGTTTTGAAATAAAATAATAGCTCTGACTTGGCATTTATGTTATCTCACAAATACCAATTACTCTGAGAGATGAAATATAGAATTAAGGGCCTGGTTTAAAGTTTGGTGGATCGTATAGTCGTCATAAACGTGGTGCCTGTCTAGTTTGCCACAAGTGTGTTACAGCCTATGCCATTGTAAATATTGTGGATCGGACACCTGTTATGTTTGTACCTCATCCGCCAAACTCATATGAATGCCCCAAATTTTACCCCTCATATAGATGAAAGTGCATTCAATGTTCAACAAACTGTATTACATTTTGGCACAAAAGAGCACTGAAAAACAGTAGCACATTCAGACATTTGGCCTTCAATACACGAACAATGAAATGGTACAGAAATATGTTTAATGAGGGATACACTTCAGATATTTAAAATACACATTTTCATGACTACATCATTTGGATCACCAATAGCAACAAAGAATAATATTAGAATATCGGGCCAGATGTACACACCTTTTTTTAGAGGTCGCAAGCAGCCCAATTTGCGGAATTGGGTTGTTTGTGACTGCAAAAAAACATTTTGAAATGTACAAAAGCCAAATTGCGATTAAGTAACTTGTTATTGAAACTTAATTTGGTTTAGCGATTCCGCATTTGTAAGGGGTGTGGTATCCATTTCATATATCAAATATCAAAGGCATATATTAATGCTGTGCGACAAATTGCAACAAATCACGGTTGCAAAGAACAAGCTACTTACCTTCGGTAACGCCTTTTCTTGTGGATGCACTAGCTACCTGTGAATTCCTCACCTAAAGAATTTTCCCCATGCGCCATCATCCAACAGAAATTTTTCTTCTAGCTCTGCACGTTGACGATGACGTCACAATTGCCCGACTCCCACGTGATACCATATGACGTCATCCAGGCAATAAGAGGCCCTCGACGACGTGCAGATGTCAGTTATCACCATTTTTTACGTGCCTTTGAGGCAGGTGAACATTGACACTACATATTTTACATGAACACATCAATCAAAACTTATATACCATCATTTAATTCAACCAATAGGACCATAACGAGTAGAAATAAACATCCGACTGTATACAGATCTACACTATGAATAATATCTATATATGTACATAAATATATATATATATATATATATATATATTTATATATATATATATATATATATATACAAACAATTATATACCATATATAAATTATTGCATCAGTATATACATATAAATAACATACAGATGCTCACCCAAGGATATCATGGTAAGATCAACCAGGCAACGGGGAGGCGGGTGGTACAGTGAGGAATCCACAGGTACCGTGTGTAACCACCAGAAAAGGCATTACTGAAGTAGTAAGTAACTTGTTCTTCCGATGGATACAACTACCTGTGGATTCCTCACCTAAAGAATAGAGTCCCAAAGCAGTACCACACTCGGTAGTGGGTGCCTGAACGGTCAAACCAAGAAATCCTGTAGCACTGACCGTGCAAAACGGCCATCCCTCCCGACTTCAGAAACCAAACAATAATGTTTAGCAAATGTGTGGAGGGATGCCCAAGTTGCAGCCTTGCAGATGTCAATCACAGGAACACCTCTAGTTAAGGCCGAGGAGGCTGCCTTAGCCCTGGTGGAATGGGCTCTTAGCCCCACAGGAGGTTCCTTCTTTGCTAGAGAATAACACAATTTGATTCAAAGAACAACCCACCTGGAAAGCGTTCTCTTGTGGACAGCTTTGCCTTTCCTCTTCCCCATGTAACTGATGAAGAGCTGATCATCCTGTCTTAACTCTCTCGTCCTGTCAACAAAGAATCTCAATGCTCTTCTTGGATCTAGTCGGTGTAGCCTCTCTTCCTCCTTTGATGGATGAGGTGGAGGATAGAAGGAGGAAAGTGTGATGGACTGTCCCAAATGAAAAGGTGTCACAACCCTCGGTAAGAAAGCCGCCTTGGTCCTTAACACCACCGTGTCCCTATACAAGGAAGTGTATGGGGGTTCCACACTTAGAGACTGGAGCTCACTCACCCTCATAGCGGATGTAATGTCAACTAGAAAAACAGTTTTTAGAACTAAAAACCTTAAGGGACATGAATGCATCGGTTCAAACGGTGAACCCATCAGAAAAGCTAACACTAAGTTCAAATCCCACTGCGGCATAACAAATGGAGTGGGCGGAAACTTGTTAGTGAGACCCTTAATGAACCTCAAAACTACTGGGGACTTAAACAAGGAGGGTTGGTCTAGAAGGCACAGAAAGCTGACAGTACGGACACATAACCCTTAACAGTCGCAACTGTACAACCCCTCTGTGGTAAGGATAACGCAAACAACAAAATGTCAGATAAGTGGGCACATAAGGGATCACAAATTTAGCCCACCTGCTTGCATAGATAGATTTGGTGGGGTGTCGCCTGGCCGATAATATAACGTCCACCACCTCAGTTGGGAGAGAAAAAGTACTCAGATTGCCCAGTTCAATCTCAAGGCATGTATGTGCAGGCTCTGGAGGTGGGGGTGTAGAACCTGCCCCTGCGACTGCAAGAGGAGGTCTGCCCTATGAGGGAGACGGAGCAGAGGGCACAGAGAGAGTTGAAGAAAGTCTCAATACCAAACCCTTCTTGGCCAATCTGGAGCTATTAAGATGACATGGGCCAGGTCTTGGTGAATCTTCCTCAGGAACGGAGGAATCAAAGGTATGGGGGAAAAGTGTAAAGCAACTGACCTTTCCAGGACATCTGAAACGCGTCCCCCAAAGCTCCTTGCACCGGATACTGGAGGCTGCAGAACAACGGGCAGTGCGCATTCTCCCGAGTGGCAAACAAATCCACCTGAGGAAACCCCCACATCCGGAAGATGCAAAGGACCAGGTCTGGATGAAGACGCCACTCGTGATCGGTCGAGATGCGCCGACTGAGACTGTCCGCAGGCATGTTGAAAACTCCGGCCAAATGGTTTGCTACCAAGCAAATTCGATGGTACTGAGCTAAGGACTTGAACCGACCTACTGTAAAGGGAAGGGAAGAAGGCCTTGCGTATCGCCTGCAATTCCAACAGATTGATGTGAAACCTCTGTTCCACTGGAGATCAATGACCTTTGACCTCCAGGTCCCCCACCCTAGAGTGGAGGCATCCGTTATCACTGTGGCCAATGGAGGTGGCAGCGAGAACGGCTTTCCTTGAGAAAGGTTGCCGACCGCAGCCCACCATTGAAGATCCGCTGCAGCGTCTCTGGAGATCCTTATCGATTCCTTGAGATTCCCTTTGTGTTGAAACCACTGCTTGCGGAGGCACCACTGAAGAGCCCTCATGTGCCAGCGTGCATGAGTGACCAGCAGAATGCAGGAAGCGAACAGACTGAGCAGATGAAGGACCTTGAGGACTGAAACGACGCTCCATTCTGGAACATTGGAATCATCGCCTGAATGTCCTGAATCCACTGCGGCGGAGGAAAGGCCCGATTCAATGTTGTGTTCAGTTCTGCCCCTATGAACAGGAGGCGTTGAGAGGGCTCCAGGTGAGATTTGGGCACGTTCACTGAAAAGCCCAGATTGAACAACAACTGGGTTGTCGACTGCAGGTGACGCCGCAGGAGCTCCGGAGACTTGGCTTTGATTAACCAATCGTCCAGATAAGGGAATACGTCTATCCCCCTTCTTCTGAGCTCTGCTACAACCACCGCCATCACCTTTGTGAAGACTCGAGGTGCCGAAGTAAGAACAAATGGAGGGACCGCAAACTGATAGGGTTGCGACCCCACCACAAACCTGAGATACTTCCTGTGCGACTTGAGGATCGGGATATGAAAGTAAGCATCCTGCAAGTCGACAGACACCATCCAATCCCCTTCGTTCAATGCCAAAAGAACCTGTGCTAGGGTCAGCATTTTGAACTTTTCCTGCTTGAGGAACCCATTCAAAATCCTCAGGTCCAGGATTGGCCTCAACCGACCATCCTTTTTTGGGGATCAGGAAATATCTTGAATAACAGCCCTGACCCCTCTCCTGCTCTGGAACCAATTCTACTGCACCTTTCAACAAAAGGACTAGAACGTCCTGTTGTAGTAAAACTAGATGGTCTTCTGAACAGTAGGATGGGCAGGGACAGATGAGAGGGGGAAACTCCCGAAAGGGAGGAGTATAACCTTTCCTCACAATATCGGTGACCCAGGAGTCCGATGTTATTGACACCCACATGTGGAGAAACTGAGACAATCTCCCCCCTACAGGAGATGCATGCAAAGGGAGTGATGGAGGACTAAGGCTGCTTTCCCTGCTGCAACCCTCCGGAGGAAGAGGAAGAGGCAGAGTACTGCTGGGTGGCCCCTCTGGTACGCACCCTACCCCTTCCCCTAAATGATCTATATGGGTGAGCAGTAGTAGATTGCTGTCCTGCTGCCTGGAATCTCCCCCAAAAGGAAGAGCCACACCCAACCCCCCGAACCTCCTAAATGATCTCAAGGGAGTAGAGGTGGAAGCTTGCAAGCCCAAAGATCTTGCCTTGGCCCTACTCTCTTTGAACCGCTCCAAGACAGAGTCAGCATTTGTCCCAAACAGTTCATCCCCATCAAAGTGCAGATCAAGTAGGGTTGACTGCACATCTGGAGAGAATCCTGAAGACCATAGACAGGCATGCCTTCTTGTTGCTATGGACGTGCTCATAGCCCTGGCCACAGAGTCCGATGTGTCAAGCCCAGATTGGATAACCTGGGTCGCAGCTGCCTGAGCGTCTGCCAAAAGGTTAAGAACCTCCTGAGGCAATCCAGAGTGTGTCTTGGCCTCGTCCATAAGAGCATAGATGCACCTGCCCAGGATACAGGTAGCATTTGTTGACTTCATGAAGAGAACGCCTTTTTAGCAGATTGTTCCATTCTCTTGGATTCCCTGTCCTAAGGAACCCCTGGAAAAGATCCTGGAGCAGTGCGGGAGGAGCATGAGGCCTGCACCACCAAACGCTCTGGAGTCGGATGTCTGGACAAGAACGCTGGATCTCCAAGAGCCACCCGAAACCTCCTTGCAACAGACCTATTTACTGCTGTCGAAGTCACAGGCTTCTTCCACATCTCCATTATCGGGTCTATGAGTGTCTCATTAAAAGGAAAAAGTGGCTCTGCCACTGCTGAAGAAGGGTGCAACACCTCCGTAAGAATGTTAGTCTTTACTTTCGCAGCTGGAATAGGAAGGTCAGGAAAATCTGCCGCCATCCTCACCACCGAATGGAAAGAAGCAGCCTCTTTGGTGTACTCCCCCGGAGCTGCCAAGTCCCACTCCGGGGAAGTGTCCAAACCACTGGCAGTGTCCAAGCCCTGCAGGTCTCCCAGGGGCTCTACAATCTCAACCTCTTCCAAGAGCTGCTTCTCATACCCCTGCTCCTCAAGCAGCCTCAGAGCCATTCTCCTGGAGCGGAGTCTGGCTTCTATTCTTGGCGTTGATAAGGCATCTGCCGACGCTGAAGACCTCAGACGGCGTCGACCCTCGGATTCATCCAATGCCGGATCCATCGGCGCCGTAGGCTTCTTCAACGTCGAGGGAAGTTGCGGCAAACTCATCGCGCTGGGGCAGCAGATCTCGTCGACATCACAGGCCTTCTAGGTGATGCCATTGGTACCGGTGCCGAACCAGCACTTCTCATAGGAAGGAAAGGCATGAAGGGCATCGGCCTGTACGGAGCCAGAACACCCATGTCATATGCCAAAGGACCCGAAGGCCCCGAGTGACCACCTCCCGGAGCCATGGTGGCGAATATGTTAAACATCGCATTAAGAAATGTGTCAGGGTCTGCGCTGGAATTGGTTTGGGCATCTCCGTCTGCGCCGGTGAGACCGCCGGATCCTGATAAGGGTCGACTTCAAAGACAGACAGCGGAGACGTCAGAGAAATAGGAGTCGTCCGAGGCGGAGGTGTTACAGTCTGACTAACCTCCCATGTCGTTCTGGGAGTCTCGATGATGCCTGTGTAATTTCGAAGACGTAGAAGAAGCCCACAATGGTGATGTCTCTCCTTCTTCTTTGATTTTGCCAAGAATAACTTGGCCTCAAGCTCTTTGAGAGCCTTCGGAGTCATGCGCTGGCATGAACTGCACTCTTCGACCTCATGGTCAGAGCTCAGACACCACAAACTATTTTTGTGTGGGTCTGTGACCGACATTCGGCTGCCACACACCCTACAGGGTTTAAATCCTGACTTTCGTGGCTGAGACATTGTAACACACAAAGTGAAACAGTAGCTCCCTGGTAGTCTCTAAGAAAAAAACGTTACTCGAAGGCATGGAAAAAAGGGAACTGACGTCTGCACGTCGACGAGGGCCTCTTACTGCCTGGATGACGCCATACGGCATCGCGTGGGAGTCAGGCAATTGTGACATCATCGTCGACGTGCAGAGCTAGAAGAAACATTTCCGTCAGATGCTGCTACATGGGGAAAATTCTTTAGGTGGGGAATCCACAGGTAGTTGTATCCATCAGAAACATTTTCTTTTACTGACTACTGAAAGATAATGATAAACCATTCATAAATGGGGAGGGTTCCCCAGGGGACCCCTTCCTCTTTGAGAATGTTTAAAAAAAAAATGTTATGGACAGGCAGTAGTCCTAAGCACATTTGACTACTCTTAAAAAATGAAACATTTCATTTTTTTGTTTTTGAAACGCATCCAGTTTCCTTTTAAGAAAAAATGGTTGTATTTAAAAAAAAAAATTCTTAAAAAGTAATCACAGACATGTGGTGGTCTTCTGACCCCAGCAGGCCACCACCACTGTGTTTTCTATCATTTCTAATGGGTCAGAAAGTGTGGCCTACCTCATTATTCTTCATGAGGTAGATCGATTCGTAACCCACTAGAAATCACTAATAGTTCTTATATTTGGAAATGTGTTTTCCTAATTGTCATTTTGTAAGAATTGCAATTTGGAAATCACATTTCCTAATTTTGGTACATTTGGCCCATTATCTTTAAAGGCAACCAAAACCATAATTTCATGCAGTCATCAGCAAATTTGATAAGTACTCAGAAAACCTTAACCTGAAATAGCAGTTGGAAACTCAATTTTCTCTCCAGAACCTTCAAATTTCTTATAACTTTCCAATTTACTCACTATTCTTCCTTACAGCAACGGCCCCCCTCCAGCCCCTGAGCCCCATAGACACCACCCTCCTCCACCCCCCAAACCCCATACATACCCTCCACCCCCATCCACACATGCACAAATCACACACACACTCACACATCTAGGCACTCACATACCTGCGTCCATGACACCTCCACCCGCATTGACACACATTCACACGTTCACACAGATACCTGCACACACACACAAACACCCTCCCTTGCATTCACACACACTCTCACACCCATTCACGCACACAACACTCAACACCCTCTGCCCTTCCTTCCCTGTCAGACAATCACCTTACCTGCTCGTAGTGGTCGTCCATGAGGGAACGGGATCCATCGGGCCAGCTGTGCCGGCACCGCCCTGTCACCACAACACTGCCACACCGATTACAAAGTTTTAATACGGCGGGCAGTGTTGTGATGAAGTGGCAGTGCCAGGGGAGCAACCTCCACTAGACTGCAGTCCACCAGTATGGCTGCCTAATTTATGGCAGAGAGCTGCAAGGAGTCATACTAAGCAGTTTCAAGACCGCCATCACTGGTGGTCTCCTGGCCGGCGTGACTTAGGTGGTCAACTGGTTTGACCGCTAAAGTCATAATGAGGGCCTAAAGTTGAAATGGCCATCTGAATCCCATTGCAACCCCAAAATCAGAGTTGTACAAAGAAACACTTTCTTAAATTCAGTATCTTATACACATTTAAATATGTATACATCTTTTACATACATATTTTTCATTCATTAACTCCTTATCTGTTGGGGCTTTTCCCCACTCAATGCTGAGCCTTTTTTTTATCTATTTGGTGTAGCTTGAGCTGAAGCCTCTGTGACCTTTTGTTCACAAAAGGTATCCAAGCCAAATTTGTGTCATTTTTTCCAACATCCCAGAGCTTCAAAGTGTACCCAGGGTGTGTGTATTTCCCTGAAGTAGAAGGAGAAAATAGGCAAAAGATGGGTGAAGTTTGAGGTTTTTGGGGAAAATAGGAAAACAATGCTTTGCAGAAACGGGTCTGTTTTGTTACTGAAAATGGCATCAATGAAAATGTAGCTGTGCTAAATTCTCCTTCTTACCAGCATTCAGGAAAATTTAGAATAAAAAAAAACCGAATTTATTTTCAAAGTTTGGGCATTTTTCACAAGTAGTCAATTTTTCCTATTTTTCCTGCTTTGAAACCTACTTCCAGCTTGTGGTGGAAATCAGTGTGAAACTCATGGGTGATACAAGAAAGTTATAGATTTCTGGAAAGTAGAAAAATATTGAATTCAGCAAGGGGTCATATATGTAGATCCCTGAAGTTTTTCCCAAAGAAACTAACAGTTGAAATAATTAAATACTGAAAATGGGTAGGTGAAACAGCCATTTGTGACAATGCTTTCATCTGTAACTTTTTGTCACAGTGGTTGATTTAAAAAGCAATGTACCATTTGTCCGCTGGACCCTTCTGGTGGTGGGGGTATATAGCCTTCTTGGGTTTTTCCAGTGAGTTTTCATTGGGGTGTATTTGGCTTGGTCCTCAACCTCTAGTGTTAGAATTGTGTCCCTCCCAAGTGTTGCCATGTGTTTCCACAGACCGTCCTCCAATGCTCCTCAGGAACCCTGTGAACCTTAAGTATAACTTCCGAAGCAGAAAATCACTTATCAATGTCATCTCCCACCACATAGCTGGGCACCAAATAATTGGGTATACAAACCTTCCCTTCATCAGGTACTGCATCTATGCTGCCACCATCACTGCTAGACTAAGACTGCCTGGCCTTGATGTCCAGCTCTTTTAAACTCAGTTCCTGACCCAGAAATGGTGTCTTCCCTGCTAGGGCTCTTTTAGTTTCCCTTTTAGCCTTACTCTTCACAGCCAGGATTTTACCTCCCAGCTGCTGCAGGTAGCTCCTCTGAAGAGCCATTCACAAGCTCCTCCAACTCATCATGCTCTTGGAGCGGACCTCTGCCAGGCCTTCAGTGCCATTTGAAACTCCACCTTATTGGTGGTTCATTGGGCAGGTACCCCCATTTCCTCTCAGAAGCTTTTCAATTGGTTAACTGTATAATCCTCCAGCTTGGCAAGCTCAAACTCCATGGCTCCACTTGCAGAACCAGCCAGAGACATGATGTATAAGATATATAAAAAATGAGAAGCTGAGAAACTTGCAGAAGAAAGATTCAAAAAGGTCTTAAATGTGTATGGGTAGTGTACACATAGCTGTTGTATGACATTGCACAAACACAAGTGCTATCCTCACCGCTGATCACTTATCTTAGAAGGCTATGTGTAAAGTATCTGTGCAATAGCTCACACAGTAACACAGTAAAAATGCCACAAAAGGGCTCCAACCCAGGTTAGAAAAATAGAATATGATTTTATAAATACAACAAGACTAAAGCAACAAAAATAAATAGGTAGATCCTGAGATGTCCATTTTGAAAGATTTAGGCGAAAATTATGCAAAGAAGCACAAAGTGCCAAATGTGGTTATCTGGTCACACTCGACTGGGACACAGTCAAAAGTTCAGGCCAATCATGATGAAGTGCGGGCTGGCCATAGGGACCCACTTGAGCCCACTGAACACATTACCTTGAATCCTGGTGCGCAGTCTGCACAGTGTTGCTTTGTGAGGCTTCACGTCATCAGGTGTCGGTTCTGAGAATCTGTGCTCTGAGGCTTTACAGTGCTTAGTGCTGCTTTGCATTGATCCTGGGGAGCTGTGCAACGAGGCTTGCAGGGGTTGGCATTGTTGTGTGTCAGTTCGATGAGTTGGCAGCTGTGTGATGAGGATTTGTGGGGCTTTGCACCACCCGGCTCTGAGTTCAGTGAAGCTGGCAGCTGTATGGTAAGACTTTGCAGGGCTTCATGTTGCTTTGCGGCGGTTCCGCTGAACACTACAGAATGTGAAGCACTTTAGGTCCATTTTCCAAGGAAGGCAGACTCACATCTTGTAGAGTCTAGGTACAGATGATTCAAGTCTTTGATGTCCCTGAGACTTGGAAACAGGA
This sequence comes from Pleurodeles waltl, assembly GCF_031143425.1. Taxonomy (NCBI): domain Eukaryota; kingdom Metazoa; phylum Chordata; class Amphibia; order Caudata; family Salamandridae; genus Pleurodeles; species Pleurodeles waltl. Next base: position 557,197,283 of record NC_090449.1, read on the forward strand.
GGTAAGCTAAGAAAACATAGGAGATGACTTTTGGTGGGAAGACAGAGGGGGTTATTCTAACTTTGGAGGAGTGTTAATCCGTCCCAAAAGTGACGGTAAAGTGACGGATATACCACCAGCCGTATTACGAGTTCCATAGGATATAATGGACTCGTAATACGGCTGGTGGTAAATCCGTCACTTTTCCGTCACTTTTGGGATGGATTAACACCTCCTCCAAAATTAGAATAACCCCCAGAGTCCCTCCAGCAGAGTAAGGGAACAGCAGTGCAACAAGATGACAAACAATCCTTCCAGGAAAGCAGTCCAGATTAGTTATTCGAGCGCAACAGAAGTCCCCATGACAGAGGTTCAGTTCCAGATCCAGAAGTTTTTGATTTGATGGGGTCAGTAGTTATATCCAAATGTGCCTTTGAAGTGGGGGAGGCTTCAGAGAGTGGCTTTGAAGTGCACCAGTTCCCTTTCAGCCAAGTCCTGTCTGCCAGGTTATTTGTGGGGGATTATTAGTCCTTTATGGGTGGTCAAACTACCACCCTTTGAAGTGTTAGTGAGGGCCTCTCTCATCCTATTAGCCCATGAAGACCCTTCAGTATGCATGTGAATGCAGATGCAGTTGAGTGTCCTGTGTTTGTGTCTGTCTGAATGGAATGCACAAAGGTAGCTGTCATCCAGCACAGACCAGACGTGTGTTGGAGAGAGGCTATAAGGCACACACAGCAGTAAGAGCAGAGAAACGCTTATTTTCTAAAAGTGGCCTTTCTAAAATAGTAATGTTAATTCCGAATTTACCAGTAAAGAGGACTTATTGTTATCATTCCACAGATATAAAACATGATGTAACTACTCCTTTCTGATTAGGATTCACAGCTTTAAAGTATATTAAGGTATTCCCAATGCTGGCCTATGGTAGTAGTGTGTCTCATACTAGTCAAACATGGGTTTCGGAGTTTTGCACTACTAGGTCATGTAAAACTTAAATATACATGTCCTGCCTTTTACATACACTGCACCCTGCCCTACAGGTTATCTAGGGCCTACCTTAGGGGTGACTTATGTGTAAAAAAAAGAAGTCGAGATGGCAATAAACTGCCCCCATAGGCCTTGCAATGGCAGGCATGAAACTTGGTTAATGGGCTACCTATGTGGGTCGAAGAATTAGTGCTGCAGGCCCACTAGTAGCATTTAATTTACAGGCCCTGGGCACATATAGGGGGTCATTCTGACCTCGGCGGTAAAAGGCCCTTACCGCCGGTCAGAAGTCCGCCATTCTACCGCCGCGGCCGCGGTAAACCGCCACGGTCATTCTGACCACCAACTGTGAAACCGCCAAAAATCCGACATCCAAGGAAGGCCGCCTCATCAGCGGGCCGCGGAAAACTGGAGATGACCAAACCTCCACCGTCACGCCAACACAAACACGCCCATGCTATTCTGACCCACGAATCCACGTGGCGGTCTTTCAACCGCGGTATTCCATTGGCGGTACACACCGCCGCGCTCAAAATACACATACAGCTCCAAAACACAGCCACATTGGACAATTTGAAATACACACACCTGACACACATACAAACAACACTCCCACACACCCAATCAACTATAAAACACACACCCACATCACCCACAAACCCCCACTAGTTGGAAATCGGAGAGAAGGAGATAGAGATAGAGAGAGCGAGCACAGCAAACGAAAACCCCAACACACACTTCATCACCCACACCACATTTACGCACACATCACCACATATCACCACGCACATCACCACAAACACCACCCCACACCTCATCCATACCACCCCATGGCACCCCAAAGACACCCCAGGTTCTCGGACCAAGAACTCAGGGTCATGGTGGAGGAAATTATAAGGGTTGAGCCCCAGCTCTTCGGCACACAGGTGCAGCACACCACTATAGCAAGGAAGGCTGAGCTATGGCAAAGGATCGTAGACAGGGTCAACGCTGTGGGACAGCATCCCAGAAATCGGGAAGATATCAGAAAGCGATGGAATGACCTACGGGGGAAGGTGCGCTCGATGGTGTTGCGACACAACATCGCTGTGCAGAAGACTGGCGGCGGACCCCCACCCACTCCACCCCAATTCACTGCATGGGAGCAAGAGGTAGTAAACATCCTGCATCCTGATGGCCTCGCTGGAGTACACGGAGGAATGGACTCTGGTAAGTCGAATCTCAACTACTTCACCCCCCCAACCACCAGCATGCCAACCCCACCCCTCACCCCCAATCTCAACCCCCCAGCACACAACCTCCCTGCCAATGTCTCACCAGCAAAACCCACCCTAAAAAACACCAACCCCTGAATGCCAACACAAACCATAGACAGCCACCACCAAAGCATGACCATTGCACATACCCATACACCCCCCCCCACCCTCACAACACCTCCCACAAGGGAATGCCAGCACTGGGGGACAAGGGCACTCAAAATGCACGCCATGGCACACACAGAAACAATAACCATACTCCTTTACCCCTGCAGGGCCCGAACGCCAACACACCGCCACGGAGGGTCCAGATTTGTCCATCCCACCCCCAGAACAGGCCCCCAGCGAGGACAGCAGCTCTGTCGACCTAGAACCTGATGACCAGCCCGGACCATCGGGGACCTCTGGACAGTCGGTTCCCCACACACAGACACAGGCCACAGCAGACCCAACCCCCTCTGGGAACACCAGCACAGCTCCCACCCAGCGGGCCCATGCCTCTGTCTCGCGGACGCGTCAATCAGCGGTGTGTCCGCCACTACAGGGCACCCAGGCTGACCCAACACCCCAACAACAACAGGGACCTGGGGGCAGTGGTAGTGGGCACACCGTCCAGGGGACAGAGGCCCGGGGAAACAGGGCAACTGGGAGGGCTGCTGTGCGACAGGGGGGGGAGGACAGGCCCAGGGAACCGACTCTCCAAGAGGCCCTCACCACCATCATGGGAGCATACCATCACTCCCAGGAGACGATGGCGACGGTACTGGCCAGGTTCACCGAGATCCAGGCACAGCAGGAGGAACGGTACATGGGGTTCAGCAATGAACTCCGGAACATCGCTACCGCTATGGGGACCATAGTCCAGGCCCTCAACCGGATAGAAACCACATTGCGGGACCATGTGGCACCACAAAGGGCCCCTGTCACTAGCCAGGAACAGCCTACCACCTCCGCCGGCGCTAGTGGTCAGGAGGCCCCCACAGAATGACGGGCCCCCAGAACCCCACCTCCTGCTGAAGAACAACCACCCCGCAAGAGGAACCTGAGATCTCATAGGAAGACAGAGTAGGATGCCAAGACCCCCGCCAGCATAAGATACCCCCTGATGTCATCCCACTGTCCCACAGTATCACCCTGTCCAACCTTGAACTGCCCCTGCTCCATCCTTCCACAGGCATATGGCAAATGCACCTGTGAAACTGAGAACTGGGCTCTGCCATGGACATTACTCCACCCTCACCCATCACCGTTTTAATATCATGTACCAATATCTAGCACTAAAAATAAATCACTCATTGCACTGAAATCATTCTGGAGTCAGCCTGTATTATTTACAAATGTATAACACATTACTGATCAATAATGTTCTGTTATTTTTGTGATGACAACATACCGATGTCAATAAGCATTAGTCCATGGGCTAACCAAGCAGAAGTCACGCAGTGGGTCATACAGAACTGAAAAGGGAAGGGAAAATCAAACATCAGTTTAAAAGAACTGGGGGGAAATACACAAAGTAAAGATGCAGGGGGCTTTCAGTAAATGTTAAATGGCGTGGGTGATTCTTACCAGTGTGATACTGAAAATACTGTTGGATAACTCTGTCCCTGTTGTCTGGGTCGTCCTCTTCGTCTTCCTCCTCTTCACTCTCCGCAGGCTCCACAGCTGCTTCAACACCACCATCTGGACCATCCTCCTGCAGGAAAGGCACCTGACGTCGCAATGCCAGATTGTGAAGCATACAGCAGGCCACGATGATCTGGCACACCTTCTTTGGTGAGTACATCAGGGATCCCCCTGTCATATGCAGGCACCTAAACCTGGCCTTCAGGAGGCCAAAGGTTCTTTCAATGATCCTCCTAGTTCGCCCATGGGCCTCATTGTACCGTTCCTCTGCCCTGGTCCGGGGATTCCTCACTGGGGTCAATAGCCAAGGCAGGTTGGGGTAACCAGAGTCACCAATTAGCCACACACGTTGTCTCTGTAGCTGTTCCATCACATAAGGGATGCTGCTATTACGCATCACATACGCGTCATGCACTGACCCAGGGAACTTGGCATTCACATGGGAGATGTACTGGTCAGCCAAACCGACCACCTGGACGTTCATAGAATGGTAACTTTTCCTGTTTCTGTACACCTGCTCATCGTCTTTTGGGGGTACTAAAGCCACATGGGTCCCATCAATGGCACCAATTATGTTGGGGATATGTCCAAGGGCATAAAAATCACCCTTCACAGTGGCCAACTCAACCTCCTCAGGGAATACAATGTAGCTCCGCATGTGTTTCGTCAGGGCAGACAACACTCTAGACAACATTTTTGAAAACATAGGCTGAGACATTCCAGATGACATGGCCACTGTTGTCTGGAATGAGCCACTTGCCAAAAAATGGAGGACTGACAGAACCTGCACTAGAGGGGGAATTCCTGTGGGTTGGCGGATGGGGGACATCAGGGCTGGCTCCAGCTCGGCACACAGTTCATGTATAGTGGCTCGGTCAAGTCGGTATCGTAGTATGAGGTGGCGTTCTTCCATTGTCGACAGGTCCACCAGCGGTCGGTACACGCGAGGATTCATCCTTCTCCTCGCAAGTCCCAGCGGACGGTGCCTAGGAAGGACAACATGGAGCACAGAGTCAAGCAAATCACAGGTACGTTCACCACAGCATGCCGAGCACACGGTTATCTATGTATTGAAAGGCGTGTATGTGTGGCAATGCAAGGCCTAGGCCTGTGTGACGCAGTACAAAATATGCCATGTGGGCCCTTGAAATGGCGGCTGCCTGACCTGTGAAGTGGGACAAAGGGATGTGAGGTCAATGCGCTGGCGTGGCACACCGTGGCGGTAGGCGGTCGAAGACCGCTATACGAAGCCGCATTGGCGAACATTGAAGCCTATGGGTTTCAGGAGCCAATGACGAGGTGCGCCGGCGGTCGCGGTACGCACCGCCGCTGTACGCACCGCCGCGGGCGTGACCGCCATTTTCTATCTGCTTAATCACTCGAGACCTGATCATCCACAGGAGAGGACCTATACTGCAAGTGCTGCTGTGACCTCGGTCTGGAAGTGACAATGGTTGCTGCGACTGGGGAAAGGGCCCCTGCCTTCACTGCGGAGGAGTTGGAGAAACTTGTGGATGGGGTCCTCCCCCAGTATGCGTTACTCTACTGTCCTCCAGACCAACAGGTAAGTACACTGGGTGCACATTGAATGGGCTATGCCTGTGTGGAATGGGGTGGATGTAAGTTGGTGGGGTGGGGGGCGAATGAGGAGTGCAACGCACGACAGATGAGAGCATGTGCCATATGGCAAGGTTGGGGAGGGGGGGCCAATCGCATCTAACATGCAGAAAATTGATGATTTTTGCCTTCCCACCCTGTACATGTCAAATAGGTCAGCGCCCATCAGAAAGTGGACATTTGGCGTGCCATCGCCAAGGACGTCCGGGCCCTGGGGGTCCACAACAGACGGGGCACCCACTGCCGCAAGAGGTGGGAGGACATCCGCCGCGGGACCAGGAAGACCGCCGAGTCACTGCTGGGGATGGCCTCCCAACCTAGGAGGGGTGCCAGTCGTACCCTGACCCCCCTGATGTCCCGGATCCTGGCGGTGGCCTACCCTGATTTGGATGGGCGCTTGAGGACATCACAGCAGACACAAGGGGGTGAGTATCAGCACAATCTGCTATCTCTCTGCGCAGTGGAGGCGTCTGGGTGGGGGAGGAGGGTTGTGGGTGACATTAGGCCAGGGCGCTTTCTGTAGTGTAGTCCTCTCCTTTAGGCATGGCCCTGTGCTCCCGGCCCCCACCTCTGTAGGGTGACAAGTACAGCTATCGATGGTCCAGCATCACACATGTGCGCCTTTGTCGTCTCTAGACCTGTTGTCCTAGTCAGAAGTACTGAGTAGTGTACCCCGAATGCGCGGCTTAGTGCATGAGGCTCCTGTGTCTGTCCTCTCCGCCAACGGTGTTGACATTGCATGCACTCAACCTGGTCTTCGTTTTTCTCCCCCCACCCTTCTTCTTCATCTTCTTGTGCATGTGTGCATTAGCATCATCAGGCGGAGGAGAATTGGCATCAGAGCACGAGGGAGCTGCAAGTCACAAGGCCCCGGTGGGCCCAGGAACAGACACCGAGGACACCAGTGATCCGGAGGGCGAGGGGAGCACCACAACGGGGACCGGTGGTGACACCAGCGACACCGACACGTCCTCGGATGGGAGCTCCCTAGCGGTGGCGGCAACATCCGGGCCCCCCGCCTCTACAGGTACAGCCGCCACCCAGCGCACCAGCCCCGCCCTCCCAGCAGCCCCTCAGCCTACACTCCGTGCCTGCTCGCCCAGGAAGGCGGGCGTCTCCTTCGCCCCAGGCACCTCAGCCCCTGCCCCTGTTACCCCTGCTGCCCTCAGTGAGGAGGTCATTGACCTCCTTCAGACCATCATTGTTGGGCAGACTACCCTTTTGAATGCCATCCAGGGGGTAGAAAGGGAGGTGCATCGGAGCAATGCCTACCTGGAGGGCATTCATTCGGGTCAGGCTGCCCATCAACGATCGTTCAATGCTCTGGCCTCAGCACTGACGGCAGCCATTGTCCCTGTTTCCAGCCTCCCTCTTCTGACTGCCTCCAGCCTGTCTCTGTCTCCTGTTCCTCAGCCTATCCCATCCACACCATCAGACCAGCCTGCACACACCTCAACACCCAAGGGCAGCTCATCCAGACACAAGCACCACAGAACCCACAAGCATTCACGCAAGCAACACCCAGATGCAGACATTCCAACAGTCACTACCACCTCTGTGTCCCCCTCCTCCTCGTCTCCCTCCTCCCTCCCTGTGACGTCTACACTCACACCTGCATGCACACCACCATCAGCCAGTGCTTCCATCACCAGCACACCCTCCAGTCCAGTCCGCACACGTGCAGTCACCACCCCCACTACCATTTACACGTCCCCTGTGTCCTTTCCCACTGTGTCTGTCACCCCATCTTCCAAGACACACAAACGCAGGCAGACACCCACCCAACAGCCATCCACCTCACGACAGCCTCCAGCACAAGCACCTGCACCCAAAGACAGCACACCTGACTCTCCTACAGCCACATCCTCTTCCTCCACTCCCATCACCACTCCCCCTACCATTTACCTTGGTCCTAAAAAAGTTTTCCTCGCTAATCTTGACCTCTTTCCCTCCACTGACCCACCAACTCCATCTGCAAAGAGTCCCAAGAGCACCTCAGCCACCACCAGCCCAGCTTCGAGTGTCACTGTGGTGCATGGGTTCTGGAGTCCACCCTTTGCCAGCAGTGACACTTCAATCAGCAGCAAGGGGACAGCCAGCCCCCCCCAGGCAAGAGGACCCGGAAACTAAAGGGCCGCCGTGAGAGGACTGACACGGCTGCCCCCAAGGAGCAAAGTTCGCCCACTTCACCAGCCACAACATCTAGGGGAGGCAAGGGCCCGAGAGCCCCATCTAAGGAGCGAAAGGGCAGCAGGGCGGAGAAGTCAGCCAGCAGGAGCGCGGAGCAGGAGGGGCCCACGAGCCCCATCCCGGGTGTTAGGGAGGACACCAAAGGGCCCAGGACTCTGTCACCGAAGGGTCCAGCAACAGCAAGGTCGGAGGGCGACTGAGCAGGGAGTCCAGGCCAGGTCTGGCTCCCTTGACTTACTGGACGAGCACCGCTGAAGAGGGCCCCGCCGTGCAGAAGAGCACCGCTGAAGAGGGCCCCGCCATGCAGAAGAGCACCGCTGAAGAGGGCCCCGCCGTGCAGAAGAGCACCGCTGAAGAGGGCCCCTCCGTACAGAAGAGCACCGCTGAACAGGGCCCCGCCGTGCAGAAGAGCACCGCTGAACAGGGCCCCGCCGTCTCAAGCACCACTCCGCTGGGCCCTTCCTGTCAAGCACCGCTCCGCTGGGCCCCGCCGTCTCAAGCACCGCTCCGCTGGGCCCCGCCGTCTCAAGCACCGCTCCGCTGGGCCCTTCCTGTCAAGCACCGCTCCGCTGGGCCCTTCCTGTTGCTCCGCTGGGCCCTTACTGTCAAGCACCGCTCCGCTGGGCCCTGCCGTCTCAAGCACCGCTCCGCTGGGCCCCGCCGTCTCAAGCACCGCTCCGCTGGGCCCTTCCTGTCAAGCACCGCTCCGCTGGGCCCTTCCTGTCAAGCACCGCTCCGCTGGGCCCCGCCGTCTCAAGCACCGCTCCGCTGGGCCCCGCCGTCTCAAGCACCGCTCCGCTGGGCCCTTCCTGTCAAGCACCGCTCCGCTGGGCCCTTCCTGTCAAGCACCGCTCCGCTGGGCCCCGCCGTCTCAAGCACCGCTCCGCTGGGCCCCGCCGTCTCAAGCACCGCTCCGCTGGGCACCGCCGTCTCAAGCACCGCTCCGCTGGGCCCTTCCTGCATGCACTGTTAACGGTTCACTGTGCCCACCATGCCTCCTCCTTGACCAGTGGAGACTGTAATCCACCTGATGGACTGTGGCTTTGCACTCCCCAGGATGGCACAGTGGGCAACCCACCCACTTGTGAGACTTGAGAGACTGTGGCTTTGCACTCCCCAGGATGGCACAGTGGGCAACCCACCCACTTGTGAGACTTGAGAGACTGTGGCTTTGCACTCCCCAGGATGGCACAGTGGGCAACCCACCCACTTGTGAGACTTCAGAGACTGTGGCTTTGCACTCCCCAGGATGGCACAGTGGGCAACCCACCTACTGTAGAGACTTGAGAGACTGTGGCTTTGCACTCCCCAGGATGGAACAGTGGGCAACCCACCTACTGTAGAGACTTGAGAGACTGTGGCTTTGCACTCCCCAGGATGGCACAGTAGGCATGGTGGCCCCTTCGTGGTTCTGGCGTCGTGGACTCATGTGGCTGTGGTGCCCCCCCTTCCCTTCCCCCTGAGGTGCCTGTAGTTTTTTCATCAGATGCCCCTGCAGTGTTCTCTCCAGAGGACTCAGGTCTCCTGTGTGGGCTTTGCCCTTGTGTTGTTACACTTTGGCCCACGGACACTTCGATTTTCTTTTGATGTGCAGGACTAATTGCCTCGGTTATCCATTGCACTGTATATAGACTTATTTTGATATTGATATTTTGGCTAGTTGACCATAACTTTTCAGAGCCTATTTTGTACATACATTTTTATTCACAATTTAATTATGTCTTTGCATTTATCAGGGGGGTTTGGGTGGTGTCACTGTGACTTGTTGCTCTGCATTGGTGTGTACATAGTTTGGGGGGGTGGGGGTCGCATATGTGTGTGCCGTAAGCTTTCCTCCTCCCCCCTCCTGTGTGTCGTAGGTGCAGTACTCACCGTTGTCGTCTGCGCCGGCGTTCGTACTCGTGGTAGATGAGCAGGTAGACGAGAGCAGGTAGTATGTTTAATTCGGGTTCCATGCTGTCCTCCTTCCTCGTGGAGTGCGTAGAGGTGAGCGTTTTCCCGTTCGTAGTCTGTTTCTGCCGTGTTTTTATCGGCGGGGCTCCCGCCCCGGAAAAGGTGCCGGATTGGTGAGTTATGATACTGTGGGCGGTACATTGTCTGCCGCCTGCCTGTTGGCGGTGACCGCCGCGCTGTTTGTCTGTACCGCCGTGGCGGGCGGAGTGTTAATGTGGCGGGCTGTGTTGGCGGTTCCCGCCAGGGTCAGAATTCCATTTTTTGGACCGCCAGCCTGTTGGCGGGTAGGCCGCCGCTTTATCACCGACCGCCAGGGTTAGAATCACCCCCAGAGTACGCTTTACTAGGTCACCTCCGCTGTCCCCCTGGAGGTCTTGGCCGCAGATGCCCCAACTTCCAATATTTAATCTTGTTATGAGGCTTTGCCGTTAAAAGTTATTGAGCATACACTAGAAGTTTCCAGTCAGGATCATTGAGTTATGTGGATCAATAAGCTTTCTAGCAAAGACCCCCATCTCCCGCAGCTCTTTAACTCGTGTACAAAGACAGATTAATCAATGTTGCAAGACGTTATGGAACACGATCGACAAAAACAGTCACATAATGCATTAGTTAACCCTGCATCCACCTCACTGGTAGCTTCACTTCTTCAGCAGGTTCCAACTGACATTTTTGAGATGATAGTTGCCCAAACCCAAGCCAACAAGGAAATCATTTAGGTATTGTGTGTCACAAGTGAGAACTTGAAGCAAGCAGAGCAGAGGATTTCCGACCTTGAAGACAACTTCAATGAATTAGATAGAACAACAGCTCAGTCTAAGGAAGAGATTGATGTGTTAAGGCTAAACTTGAAGAAATGTAAGATAAAGCTCACCGGTCAAACCTCCATTTCATGGGTATACCAAAACACCAGGAGAAGAATCAAAGTGTCTGCAAGTTAATTAGGGACTTGGTAAAGCCAAATGTAATTCCAGAATCTCAGGCCTCAACTAATGATCTTACAATTATGCATGCTCATAGGGTTCCTTGATACCTCCAATCCAATTCAAGGTATCCCAGAATGAGCTTCATGATTTTTGGAGATTATTGTGTCAAAGAACACATTTTTTATGAAAGCATTTCAGAGTAAAATATTTTGAACTACAGACAAATATTTGTTTTGTATCTTTGTTGATATGTCTCCATGTACTGTCCATCAGTGTAAGGAACTCAAATCTATGATTGACTCTTTCAAGCAAACTGGAGTGCAGGCAGGACTGGTACAAGACAATCTTAATGTTATTCACAATGGGCGATTTTTCATCTTCTCCATGGTTCTGTCTGCTGCACAATTTCTGAAAAGTTTTAGGGGCATATTTATACTCTGTTTGTCCAGAATTAGCATCATTATATTTACGCTAATTCAGCGCAAACTCGATGCCATATTTATATTTTGAAGCTAGACCCGTCCAGGGTCAAAATATTGGTGTCAACATCATTTTTCTGATGCGTGAAACTGCCTTGCATCATGGCCAGAAAATGACTCAAACACTCTTGCGCCATATTTAACCACCTGGGCAAAAAAGATGCATGGGTGGGAGGCGGACCCAAAAAATGACGTTTACATCGATTTGCGTCAAAATTTAACACCTGGGTCAGGGCAGGCATTAAAATTAGGCAAACACACCACTACTTAAGGAGAACACACAGAAGCAACATTACAACCCACATGACAAGATGGAGGTGATACTGATACATCTTGCTAGATGGCACAGAGGACAGCAACAACTCCAGCAATCACCAGCACGACAACGCAGCCCACAAAGGCAACGCAGAAGGCAGGAGAGGGTCTTCAGAACCAGGACAACCCTCCTTGGCCTCAGGGACCTAGACATTATTAGGACTTACAGACTCAACCGGCAAGCCATACTACACCTGCTGCAGCCACAAATTGCTGCCAGCCTGCAGACCCCACAAAACATACCACCTAATACAAAGGTACTCGCTGTCTTGCACTTGCTGGCAAGTGGCTCATTCCAATTAATGGGTGCTCTGGTTGCTGGTGTCTCACAGCCATCTTTCTATGCATTCCTTCCAAAAGTGTTAGACGCCATCATCTCCCTGATATCCCACCACATTAGCTTTCCCAACAACCAGCAAAAGCAGCAGGAGAACAAACAGGGTTTCTTTCAAATCCATGGCTTCCTGCATGTGCTAGGTGCAATTGACTGAACCCATGTCCGGCTCATACCACCTGCAGCAACAGAGCACTTCTACTGGAATTGCAACCACATGCTTTCCATTTATGTGCGGGCATAGTGGACCATCGCGGATTATTCATAAACATTTTATCCTGGGAGTGTCCATGATGCCTACATATTCCAGCATAGCACTATCAATGAACAATTCCAGGTTGGCAAATTTGGAAATGGCCTACTTGTGGGTAAGTCAACAAATCTAGTAATGTACACACAATACCCTAACCCTCTTGGACGCACAAGACATACGCCACTACAGTAACATATGGCCAGGGTTACACACATGTAGAGGTGATAACACATATGCACCATTCTGCAGTACAGCACAATCGTTGCACAACACTAATACATACACCCACATGCTCGTAACACACCAACAACTTGACAGGCACACCACAGGAAGAACAGGTACAGACACGTACCCTTTGATAAAAGCAGAAATACACAGACTACCACAAGTGCCCTCAGGTTGCTCGGTATGTACACATCACACACACTATGTTGGAAAATGGGTTATTGGTAATGGTAGGTAGGTACCTACACCTAGCAACAGGCCACTAACCTCCACTAAGGTCCAGTTAGGTCTCAGTAAATTAAACCCAGCTCAACCCTTGGTAGCTTGGCAACGAGCGTCAAGGCTTAACTTAGGAGACAGAGTGTAAAGCATTCAAATATCACAAAACAGTAATTAAATAAAACACAGGAAACAGTTTAAAAATCCAAAACCAATTTATAAAAATAGATTATATTTTTATCTTTAAAATGACACCAAAAAGCGCCAATCGGGTCATCTGGTTGCACCTCGACCGGGGCAAAGTCAAAGTTTAAGGCCGACCGCGATGGAGCCCTGCTCGGCTACAGGCCGCGGGAGGCCTCAGTTAAAAGTTTACCTTCACACTTAGGGCCTGATTACAACTTTGGAGGAGGTGTTAATCCGTCCCAAAAGTGACGGTAAAGTGACGGATATACCACCAGCCGTATTACGAGTCCATTATATCCAATGGACTCGTAATACGGCTGGTGGTATATCCGTCACTTTACCGTCACTTTTGGGACGGATTAACACCTCCTCCAAAGTTGTAATGAGGCCCTAAGGGGGTGATTCTCACCCTGGTGGGCGGCGGAGGCCACCCGCCAGAGTTCCCCCCTCCAAAATACCGCTCCGCGGTCGAAAGACCGCTGAGGGTATTTTGGGTTTTGCACTGGGCTGGCGGGCGACCGCCAAAAGGCCGCCCGCCAGCCCAGTGCAAAACACCCTTCCCATGAGGACGCCGGCTCAGAATTGAGCCGGCGGAGTGGGAAGGTGCGACGGGTGCAGTGGCACCCGTCGCGTATTTCAGTACAAAGTGGGGCCCTCTTACGGGGGCCCCTGCAGTGCCCATGCCATTGGCAGGGGCACTGCAGGGGCCCCCAGGGGCCCCACAACACCCCATACCGCCATCCTGTTCCTGGCGGGCGAACCGCCAGAAACAGGATGGCGGTATGGGGTGTCAGAATCCTCCATGGCGGCGCAGCGAGCTGCGCCGCCATGGAGGATTCATTTCGGCAGCGGAAAACCGGCGGGAGACCGCCGGTTTTCCGCATCTGACCGCGGCCAAACCGCCGCGGTCAGAATGCCCTGCGGGGCACCGCCAGCCTGTTGGCGGTGCTCCCGCCAACCCTTCAGCGGGACGAACCTGCCAGTCCAATCTGACCTCCTGGAGCCCTTCTCCGGATACGCGATGCTGGAATCCTCTGTGGAGATTTTTACCTTTGGACTTAGTCGTTTTTTCGAGGTGAAAATCCTTCGACAGGGGTAAACCTGGATCTTGATCCGATGTCCATGGAGCCCTCCTCGATACGCTGGCTGGGAGGTCCCGGTCAACTTTCAACCTTCGGACTTAGTCTCTTTTTCTGAGATTTTCTTTACCGGGACGAACCAGCAAAGCAGGCCGGGTCGCGGTTGAGGCAAGCCGGCTTGAGTTGCCGCGGCGGGTCGGTCCCTCTATGGAGCTTTTTTTCAAAAGTTGTCCAAACTTCTCCAAACTTCTGGGGCTTCTCCCAGATGTCCTTTTAAGGTTCAACTGGCTGAGCCCACCCACTGGTGTGGCTAAAAACCAAAAACACACCCCTCTCCTGCCCTCTCCTAATCTAATCAAGGGGGCACCTAGTTGTCTGGGGTTGCAGGATGTGGGGTTGTTGCTGGTTGCTCCAAATGTCCTTCTGCCTTTGAAGACCAGTTTGGCAGCCCTCCCCCTTCCTGCCTCACCATCTGCTGAGGGGAGATTCCCTCCCACAGGCACATTCCTTTGTGTGAAGCCAGGCCACTTCACATCTCATCAAGGTAGCCTAAACCCTGTGGAAGCAGCTCTAGCTTCGACAAAGGCACCCATCTCGGTGTGGCGGCGGGGGCATGTTTAGGTCAGTGTTCAGGGGAGAGGGCAGTGGGGGAATTCCCATGCGCCATGACGGGGGACTTTGCTTATTTAGGGTGTTTTCTGGGGGAGCACTCAAGCGAAAAAAAATTAAAATAGAAAGAGCGAATTTCAGTATTCCATAGATAAACTACCTAGAAATTTGCAAGTTAAGGTTTTTTGTTTATAAGACCCTATAGTGGTGCAAGAAGTCAGAGATAAAAGGTAGGGGCTACTAAATATGTAATAATAGCCCAAAGGCCAAATTTAGGTCTATGTTGGCCTGGTTAAGAGCATCTATTGTTATCCAACTTCAGGAAACACATCTTAAATATTCGCTACCCAAGCTCAAAGTTCCAGATGTCATTTCCCATGCCTTTTTCACCTTCATGAATGTAACAGTTTGAGGGGTGGCAGTATTATTCTTAAAGGAGCCTCAGTGTCAAGTGCTCCAGAGTGTAAAGATGAGGGGTGAGGTGGAATTTGGTCCAGACCTCTATTCAGGAGCAAACTATCAATTTTATAAGCTATCCGTTGTATAGACGCCAATATCACCACCTTAGAAGCAATATACGATCAGGTTACTTTATTAAGGGCTTGATCCTATTATGGGGGACTTTAGTGTTATTCAGAATGTAAAACGGAATTGTTCTTGCATTGATAAACAACAAACTAGCCAAAATGTGCTCGCTTTTTGACTAGGATGAGCCACGACTTGGCCCTTTTCAATCCTTGGCGGGGTGAGCATCCTGTGACCTCAGCCTATACTTGTTTCTCTAAACGTTTTAGTTCGCCTTCCTTATTGATTATTTCTTGATATCACATTTCCTATGTAAAGGTAAAGCATACTTCTCAGCCGTAGCCTTCTCCAATTATCATGTGGCCACAGTCGAGCTCTTAATAGAAAATATTAGATATGTTAATCCTAGGTGGTCTTTGGATAAATCCCTATTAACACACCTGACTTGGGTTGCTTATAAACATTAGCGGGTGTCCTGGAAAGGAATTTGGGAACCGCTAATTCTCATTCTGGATTGGGCTCCTTGAAAGACTTTATTAGTGGCAAATATGTTTCTTGCAAAGCGCAGCTCGTCAAGATAAGCAAAGACGCCTTGCTGCAACATGCTCTAGATGATGCAACTGCGTTCCTCATGTCATCTAATATGGAAGAGCCTGGAGATGAGCTTAATAAAGCCCGCTTAAATTTAAAAGATCTCCTCTTAGTGGCGAAACAGTAAACCAAAATACTTGTTTTAAAAAATGCCATGAGGAAAGCCAGTATGTTGGTTGTAAATTAGCTTGCCCAGTAAGGAAAAAAAAACAATAATACCATCATCAAATTGACCTTCAACGATGACTCGAATTAACTTGCCACTCGGTCAGACCAAATTGAGGATGTTTTTCTCAGACACTATTCCCAATTGTACTCGGTAACTAACGAACCTGCATCTGAAAGTGTTAAAAACGTTCTGCAGGCAGTATAGATGCCTGCTTTATCTGATGTACAATGTCAAGCATCTATTCTCCATATGGCAGCGGCAGAGGTCGAATCTGCAATCAAGACATCCCTGAGTACTTATGCATGTGGAAGCAATGGGTTGCCTGCAGAAGGCTATAAATCATTTATTCACCAACTATCCAACATGCTGGTTATAATACATAATGAAATTCTAGAAGTGAAGATGCCCTAGAGTACATTTACAGAGGCAATGATTGTTAGTTTCCTAAAAAGGGGAAAACCCTTGGAAAACCATTATCTTACCGGCCTATTAGTCTTCTGAATTGCTAGTATAAGATCTTTAGGAAATCATACCATCTAGGCTGGTCCCACTAGCGCAACGCTTTCTTCATGCAGACCAGAATGGCTTTCTGCTGACAAGATTAATGTCAACCAATATTAATTATCTGATTCAGGCCATCACTAACTCTTTATAAGACCGTTGTTGTCATGTTAGATGCAGAAAAATCTTTTGATCTGGTACAATGGGATGTTTTAGTCACAATTGTGGTTACATTTGTCGTACATTACGTTTTTAAATCTTCTGCATTGTCTTTATAGCACAGCTCAAGCCATAATTGTAATCAATCACAGAATAGCAGGACACACCACCACCAGGTGTGGCATGAGGCAGGGCTGTCATGTCACTGGTGCTTTCTTCATCATTTAAAGCCTTCAGCTTGTCCCTTAAGTCCAGACCCTGAGATTCATCCCCCAATTGATGATGTGGCGAAAATGAAATTGTTCACCTATGACATGGTATTATTTCTGTCAGCAGACAAAGGTAATATTCAGAATTAATTTCCTAAAATTGAGGAATTTACTCGTGTTTGTGGCCATAAAGTCAACCACTCCAAATCAGAAACTTTATTTTTTAATACCTCTCCTTCCAGTTTTACCAGATGGAAATGCGGGGTTATTACACACTAGGGCATCCAATTAGATATTTGGGTGTTTATGTTACTTCTAATCCCTTGGATTAATTTTGATTGAATTACACATCCACTATAAGCAAAATCCAATGGCTACTAAATCAGTGGCAATCTTTAGCCTTAACCATTGATAGTTGACTCGCTCTAGTCAAAATGGGAACACTCACTTAGTTCATTTTTGTGTTTTCCATCATCCAAATCAAGGTTCAACAATCTTACTTTGGTGAAGTTTTGAGATACTTTTTTATGGCCGGGCAACAAAACTCATACACTCCTAAAGACACTTCAATTAGACATAGAAGAAGGTGGATTGGCAAAACCAAGGATCGAAATGTATTACCAAGCTGCCTTGCTTGATTGGTTATCTCTCATGGCTATTGCTCAAATTCCCTTGAGCTTTGTTTTTCTTAGTAGGATGCTTAGCGAAGTTGACGTTGCGGTTATGATGTTGTTGAAAATACCTAAACTTCCAAAGCGTACCAAGTATAAGACATTTCACAGTCTAAATTTAGATTCAATAAACTCTGGCAGGACTACATGGTACCTTGGATCCATCTATCCTTATGTTTTAAAACACTACTCAGATAGACGCACCAGTAGGTAAGTTCACCATTTGTAGGTGGGAAGCAGTTGGATGGCCTTTGTGGGCAAATTTTCTTAAAGCAGGATCCGTGATATCTTGGGAACAGTTAATCACAAGTATCCTGATAAAGCTCACAATTTAAGGTTTAGTTATAGTAAAATCAGGAGATTTATTTGTGTGAGGCTTCAGGACCCATCCCTAAAGACACCAAATATAGGTTAGGCATTTTTTGCATCCCATGTCATGGGTATAGAAAATTGGTACCACTTGTTACATTAAACATTGGCAAAAGAGATGATACCAACCTTGTTTCCATTACTACTGCAGCCAACATTCAGATGGATCTAAATCATTGGAATTTTTATAATAACATCTGAAGTAGAGGCATTCATACTGCAAATTTAAGAAGAATGG
Source organism: Pleurodeles waltl (assembly GCF_031143425.1). NCBI lineage: Eukaryota > Metazoa > Chordata > Amphibia > Caudata > Salamandridae > Pleurodeles > Pleurodeles waltl. The sequence goes on from NC_090449.1 coordinate 557,214,951, forward strand.
CATTTTTTAGCCAATGGATGCTCTATTAAACACTGGATCGCTTTCATAAGATGTACCCTGTGAACTCCACCTGTTGCTAGAGGTGTGCAAGTGAAAAGGGCAAGTGTTTTCATAAATGCATCACCCGTCACCTGTCCACCTGTCTGTCCACCTGTCTGGGCGCTGGTGTTTGGGTTTTCAAGTCAACAGCTTCAGATCAACCTTGTCCAGATGCTTATGGGGCTTTATTTGATTAGTTATACAAACCTTTGATATCACTGTAATTCAGCAACAGTTTCTATTTGTTGCCCTGATGATCGCAAGATCATTAGTATTGCAAAACTGAAAATCTAGGGTTGTACCTTCTTAGCTCAATGGCTTGCCAAGTTACAATGGTTAAGGGATTTGTGTGCCTATATGTGGCCAGAATTGGCTCTTCACCAGCATTTCCAGAGATCTGGCGATATGTGTCCAACTCAATAGACTAGCCGAGGTATGTTGAAGGCTCAAGTTTGTGCGCTGTAATTTTGATTTGTGTTTTGACTTTAGAATGAGTTCACATGTATAATGTGTATAGGGAAAGGATTTGTATATCTTGACCAGCTTTTCATGCTTGCATTTGTATCTCTTTTTGTATTTATAATGAATTTCAACCAGCCTTTTTAAAACCATATACTGGTAATTAAGTGTATTTATTTGTAGGAGGAGCCAAAATGGCGGCTGGGAAGGACGCCTCGATAGCGAGCTCCGTCCCGGACTAGCCATAAATATCGTGCAGGGCGCCCCCCTGGAATTTTATCATCGTCGCGGAGGTCGGGTGCTGTCCCCACTCAGGCTGGGTGCTGCCGGGCGAGGAGGATACCCGGAAAAACGGGCTTGAACGGCCGAGACCGCCTCGGGAAGCGAGGTGAGGAGCCGGGAGCTTTCAAAATGGCTCCGCCTGGCGCGAGCTGAGCTGCGGCTGGCGAACTTGCTCTCCTTTCCCCCAAGGGGTCGGGCGCTGAGCCGCCGTGCCGCTACCGGAGCTGGGGATCGCCTGCGACGTCCAGGGCGCAGAGGGGTGGGGTGTGCCCCCTCTGCTCCGCTCCCCCTCCCTGGACGAGGTGGCGCCGTACTGCTGGACCCGCCGGGGAGACTCGAAAACCACACAGCACACCCGGCACGAAGGGTGGTGCCGCGAATAAGAGGCGGAGGTGGCCCTGGGCTGGGGCTTTGGATCAATCCACGAGGTGACCCACAGGGGGCCAACCAAACACGAGGCACGAGACGTGCGGAGGGGCCCGCGCTGGCCCGGTTCGGCCCTTATATACAAGAAGCAGTGTGGCCCCCGCCTGGAGAAGGGAGCCGAGATTCTGTCAGGCGCAGTAGGTTCTGGATTTTTGTGGCAGGTGAGACGCGGCGGCTGGGGGTGGCGTGGGCCCCTCTTCTTCCCCCCAGCCCTCCCCTCGCTGGAGGCATTCACTGTGGTGTTGCTGCCTGGTAGAGGGGCAAGTCCACGCCCTGCTGAGCGCATTACTGTGATCTGGGAGGCCCCACCCGGGCGGTTTGACGAGTGCAGGAGCGAATCAGACCCGTGGGGGAACTTTAGAAAGCACACTCCTGTCACACTCCGCACAATTTGAGAAAGTACTCCAAGCGATCATGGACACTAAATCCTCCCTGGAAAATAGAATAGACGCAGTTTCCCAAGATCTAAGTATACTCCGAGTGGACCACCGCAATCTGTCGGAAAGAGTGAAATTGGCAGAAGAGGCGATATCCGAACTGGCTCCCATGGCCCAAGATAACCAACAACAAATACAGCGCCTAGATGCTGAAGTGAAGGCACTCTGGTGGAGATCGGAGGAAGCGGAGAGTAGATCGTGCTGCAACAATATTCGCTTTTTGGGGTTCCCTGAAAATATGAGGCAACCGAACCCAGCAGACAGGGACTCCCTTGAAACCACCGTGACAGCGGGTGAAATAGATTTAGCCCTGACGCAAATGCCCAGGAACAAAGCACCTGGCACAGATGGCCTCCCGATAGAGTTCTATACTACCTACTCCTCTCGCCTAAAGCCTCATCTGCTGAGGGTGTTCGAGGAGGTCTGGGCCAACGAACAGCTTCCCCCATCTCAGAGGGAGGCTATGATAGTGGTTCTCCCCAAACAGGGTCGTGACCCCACTAACGTTAAATCTTATAGACCACTCTCGCTCCTAAACTTAGACTGCAAAATATTAGGTAAAATATTGGCTAACCGACTAGCTCCCATTATACATACCCTAATACACGATGATCAAAACGGCTTTATCCCGAAACGCAACACCTTTTTAAACATCCACAGACTACTGAGCATAATGGGCGACACCCCCCCCGGAGGCACTTGAAGAGATGGTGTTGTCACTAGACATTGAAAAAGTGTTTGACACGCTAGAATGGGACTTCCTACTGGCCACAATGCGGCAAATGGGAATAGGCCCCAACTATATTCGTTGGGTCCGGACACTCTACTCTAACCCCCAAGCTAGAGTGAAAACGGGGGGAGTCATATCGGATAGCTTTCCAATCTCCAGGGGCACGAGGCAGGGATGCCCCCTATCTCCGCTATTGTTCGCTATAGCAATGGAACCACTAGCAGCAAGAATACGCTCGATGAAGGACAGCTGGGGGATAGTCAGGAACGGGCTTCACCACGCAATCTTGCTATACGCTGATGATGCCCTTGTCTGTACTGTGATCTGGGAGGCCCCACCCGGGTGGTTTGACGAGTGCAGGAGCGAATCCGACCCGTGGGGAGCGGGGGGTCCACACGCCAGTTAAACTAGCGCCATGCTGGGACGGAGAACACTGGTGGATGCTCAACCTTGGACCTTGGCCGTCAGGAGCGTAGGGGAACGTGGATCCGGCTGGGGACCAGTCTCCCTGGCCTGAGCACCTGGCTGTCTCCCCCGCCCCCACCTGTGCGGCCGTGGCCTGTCTCCGCCGATGCCCCCTCTGGGTGACTGAACTATCAGAGTAGCAGGCGCGAAATCCTGACCCCAAGGAGGACGCATTATCAGAATCCGGTACTACTCGTCCCTGGTTCCGCCGGCTGCACTGGCGGCCCCCCTGCATTGGCTAGTGAACAGAGGCATGCTCTGATCAGTGAAAATAAAAAAAAAGGGAAGAATAAACCCCGCTCATACTCCACCAACTAACGCGGTGCCTGGAGAGTAAGGGAGCGAAAACTGCGTCAAGGGAACACAGAGCAGGGGCAAACTACTGCAAGATCAAAACAAAACTGTGCAGAGCACCACTGTACCCCGCACAGCTTCATTCAGGCAGGCACAATGGCAGCCAGGCTTAAATCGTCTAAGAACCAAGACCGGAACGCCCAGAGCGCAGCGCCCTGTGACCAGCAGCCAAACCCGTCTCTACAAACTTTAGAAAGCACACTCCTGTCATACTCCGCACAATTTGAGAAAGTACTCCAAGCGATTATGGACACTAAATCCTCCCTGGAAAATAGAATAGACGCAGTTTCCCAAGATCTAAGTATACTCCGAGTGGACCACCGCAATCTGTCGGAAAGAGTGAAATTGGCAGAAGAGGCGATATCCGAACTGGCTCCCATGGCCCAAGATAACCAACAACAAATACAGCGCCTAGATGCTGAAGTGAAGGCACTCCGGCGCAGATCGGAGGAAGCGGAGAGTAGATCGCGCCGCAACAATATTCGCTTTTTGGGGTTCCCTGAAAATATGAGGCAACCGAACTTGGAGCTACTCCTGGAGCAATGGCTAATCAAGGAAGTACTAAACGGGGCTCCGTCCAAGTGCTTCTCCATAGAAAGGGTGAACAGAATCCTGGGTAGACCTCCGGCCCCAGGCCAGCCACCCAGACCACTGATTACTAGATTTTTAAATCACAGGGATCGAGACGCAATTTTGCAACAGTTGCGCAATAAAGGCCCATATAAATACGAGGACTCAACTATTAATGCATACCCAGACTTCACACAGGAGGTGCAAAATCAACGCAACACCTACGTTAAAATCAAACAGCGCCTGCGGGAACACGACATCAAATATGCTCTGCTGTTCCTTGCTAAATCACGAGTGGTGTCGGAGGACCGCACCCACATCTTCACCTCCCCTGAGGACGCCTGGACATGGTTGCACGCCAAGGGCCTGGCGCGGCCCTGGGAGGACACGGAGGACGCCAAGGAATGGGTAACCCCTGCACAGAGGAGACGAACTAAGAGACGCACTAAGAGTCAACCCAATGATCGACAGGCAGCCGAAGAAAGGGCGAAAGTGCTGAAGGAAACACCTCTGCTGATGCAAAGCAATTTTGGAGGACCCAGGTCGACTCCCGAGATCAACTTCGACTCCGACACAGCCAGCTCTGACTCTACAATAACAGGAGTGGGGAAAGGACCAATAGTTACCCCAGAACTGCAGACGAACTTTAAATATACTCGACCGCTCCACCTCTCCACCAACACAAATAGCGGCCGTGTTCGGATGTCACCGGGGGCCTCCGAGAGGGGACGGCCCCGGAGAACTGAACATTAACAACAGCGTGTATCTTTTGCATAATTCAGCCCCCCGTCTCCTGGGGCGCGCGTATGGGGGAGCGGGGGGCGGGCAAACAGGGGGGCCAGCGGGAGAAACTCCCTTTATCTCTCTCTGTCCTACACAATGGGGGGTGCCCAACGTTATTAGCAGATTAAGTCTGCGGAAAGATGTGAGCCCCGTAAAAGAGCCACATCTGGTTGCCAATATTACACCACCATGGATATCCAGTTGGATACAGGTTTTTTCACACTGTTACGGGTTAAGTAGTTTCACACAAATTTTTATTAGGGTTAAGGTTGTAGTTGGGGCGGGAGGGAGTTGTAATTTAGTAATAATGCACACAACAGATCCACTCAAAAGGAAGGGCTCACTGCCGCAAATGCAAACTTCATTAATTGACACAGCAGAGGGGGTGGCTGAGCATGGGATGGAGGCAATCGGCAGACATGCACGAATAGGCACATCTCATAAACTCACATGGCACCACACATGAAATGTAAAATAAATCAATATGATATTGTAACATGGAATGTGAGGGGAATGGGAGCGCCGAGTAAACGGTCCCGGGTGTACACATGCCTTAAACGCATGAGAGCACACATTGCTATTATACAAGAGACACACATGCTGGAGCCCAATCTGCAGGCGCTGCGTGCGAAGTGGGGTGGGCAGGTAATAGGCACAGCACACTCGGCCTTCGCGAGGGGTGTGTTGATCTGGATAGCAAGCGGGGTCCCATTCCTCCAAACAGCACACAAAATAGACCAAGGCAGAAGATTTGTGGTGGTGGAGGGCCAACTAGATGGCAGACAGCTGACAATAGTTGGCAAATATGCCCCAAACTGTGGGACCGCAGGCTTCCTGAGCACACTCACGCCATCCTTATTGATCAACCCCTCGGCACCGGCCATCTGGGGGGGAGACTTCAATAGCACACCAAACACAACACTAGACAGGTCCTGCGCTCCAACGAGCCCGACGACAAAAAGAAACACCACAAGTTTATTACAGACATGTGCGGGGGATATGAGATTATATGACCTATGGCGCATGGGTCACCCGCAGCAGTGGGAATGCTCATTATACTCAGCACCACACAAAACTCATTCTAGAATAGATATAATATGGGGCACTCAGGACATAGGAGCATTGGTGAATGGGTCGGAATACCTAGCAAGGACATTGTCGGATCACTCACCACTGAAAGTATCACTGGACTGGGGTAGGAGGCGACAGGCGATCCCCACGTGGCGCCTGCAGGTAGACGCTTTACAAGACCAGGCATTCGTGGAAATTCTAAAAACCACATTGAATCAGTACTGGGAAACAAATGACTCAACAGCAAACTCACGGGCAGCCGAATGGGATGCTCATAAAGTGGTGATACGAGGACAATGCATGTCCACCACGTGGGGAGTGAGACGCACCCTACAGGCGGAAGTAGGTAAATTAGAACAAGAGCTCAGGGTAGCAGAGATAGCAGTAGCACGCAACGAAATCCCCTACACAGCGCTAAAAGAAGCGTGTTCGAACTACAACGAAGTAGACAGCAGACTCCAATGTCATGATTATAATTACCACTTATCGCGCTTGCACACAGAAGGCGACAGATCGGGCAGATTGCTGGAGTGGCTGCTACGGGAGGACAAACAGAATTCCCCCATCGGGACTATACGGATAGACACACACACCACGGTAAACACGCAACTCAAAATAAATGAAACATTCGGTGAATATTACACAAAGCTGTACACTAAACGCACCTCATGCACGTCACTGCAACTCGAGTCCTTCCTGGGAGACTCACTGTTACCACAATTATCCCCAGCAGACAGGGACTCCCTTGAAACCACCGTGACAGCGGGTGAAATAGATTTAGCCCTGACGCAAATGCCCAGGAACAAAGCACCTGGCACAGATGGCCTCCCGATAGAGTTCTATACTACCTACTCCTCTCGCCTAAAGCCTCATCTGCTGAGGGTGTTCAAGGAGGTCTGGGCCAAAGAACAGCTTCCCCCATCTCAGAGGGAGGCTATGATAGTGGTTCTCCCCAAACAGGGTCGTGACCCCACTGATGTTAAATCTTATTGACCACTCTCGCTCCTAAACTTAGACTGCAAAATATTAGGTAAAATATTGGCTAACCGACTAGCTCCCATTATACATACCCTAATAGACGATGATCAAAACGGCTTTATCCCGAAACGCAACACCTTTTTAAACATCCGCAGACTGCTGAGCATAATGGGCGACACACCCCCCCGGAGGCACTTGAAGAGATGGTGTTGTCACTAGACATTGAAAAAGTGTTTGACACGCTAGAATGGGACTTCCTACTGGCCACAATGCAGCAAATGGGAATAGGCCCTAACTATATTCGTTGGGTCCGGACACTCTACTCTAACCCCCAAGCTAGAGTGAAAACGGGGGGAGTCATATCGGATAGCTTTCCAATCTCCAGGGGCACGAGGCAGGGATGCCCCCTATCTCCGCTATTGTTCGCTATAGCAATGGAACCACTAGCAGGTAGGTCGCTCCCCCTGCCGCTGCAGCTCCTCCAGGTTTCTGAGTTCCTGAGACCCACCTTACAGTAAGTACCCCCCACCTCCCAGCCCCTCGCTCTGCCCTGCGCTACTCACCCTCTCTCCTGCTCCTGCTTCTTTTCTTCTTTTCTTCTTCTCTGTTCTTCTGTTCTTCCTCCTCGCTCATCGTCTGTAATCTTCTTCTGTACTCTTCTTTCCCCCGTCTTCACTCTACTTCTCTTCTTCCTCATCTTCTTTTCTGGTCTTCTGCCCCCTGTTCTTCGTTTTCTGTATCTTCTTCTGTGTTCTTCTGTGTTTTTCTGTGTTCTTCTGTGTTCTTCCGGTCTTCCTTTCTTCTCTCCTTCCAGTCTTCTGATCTTCCTTTCTTCTCTCCTTCCGGTCTTCTGTTCTTCTGTTCTTCTGTTCTTCTTGTCTTCTGTTCTTCTTGTCTTCTGACTTCGGCTCTTCTGCCTCCTCCGTCCTCTTCTCCCCGCGCCTGCCCTCCTGCTCCTGCCTCATCCCCCTCCCCCACTCGCATCCCCCTCTCTATCTCCCCTATCTAACCCGTTCACTATCTACCTCCCCCACTCCTCCTATCTACCTATCTCTCTATCTCTCTATCCCACTATCTAACTCCCTCACTCTCCACCTCCTCCTATCTTCCTATCTCTCTATCTATTTCACTATCTATCGATTTCCCTATCTATTTTCTCTATCTATTTCTCTATCTCTCCCCCCCTCCCTCACCCCCTCTATTACCTATCTTCCTATCCTCTCACTCTACCTCTCACCCTCACCCTCACCCTCACCCACCTCTACAACCCCCCCTCCCCTATCTTCTCAACCCTACTCCTATCTTTCTCCCATATCTCCTAAACCTCCTAACACTCACCCCCCTCCACCCTTAAACCCCCCTCCACCAGCTCTTCTCACTCTACATGTCCCCCCCTCCCTCGCGCTTTCCCGCCACGACCTCCTGCACGCCCCGGCCCCCCAGCTCCCATTCGCCCCCACCTGACCCCTCCCCCTCCTACCTCATATGGCGACCGCTGCGCGACAGTGGTAGCGACCCTTGACCCAAGGGTAGGTCGCTCCCCCTGCCGCTGCAGCTCCTCCAGGTTCCTGAGTTCCTGAGACCCACCTCACAGTAAGTACCCCCCACCTCCCAGCCCCTCGCTCTGCCCTGCGCTACTCACCCTCTCTCCTGCTCCTGCTTCTTTTCTTCTTTTCTTCTTCTCTGTTCTTCTGTTCTTCCTCCTCGCTCCTCGTCTGTAATCTTCTTCTGTACTCTTCTTTCCCCCGTCTTCACTCTACTTCTCTTCTTCCTCATCTTCTACTCTGGTCTTCTGCCCTCAGTTCTTCGTTTTCTATATCTTCTTCTGTGTTCTTCTGTGTTCTTCTGTGTTCTTCCGGTCTTCCTTTCTTCTCTCCTTCCGGTCTTCTGATCTTCCTTTCTTCTCTCCTTCCGGTCGTCTGTTCTTCTTGTCTTCTGTTCATCTTGTCTTCTTGTCTTCTGTTCTTCTTGTCTTCTGTTCTTGTTGTCTTCTGTTCTTCTTGTCTTCTGACTTCGGCTCTTCTGCCTCCTCCGTCCTCTTCTCCCCGCGCCTGCCCTCCTGCTCCTGCCTCATCCCCCTCCCCCACTCGCATCCCCCTCTCTATCTCCCCTATCTAACCCGTTCACTATCTACCTCCCCCACTCCTCCTATCTACCTATCTCTCTATCCCACTATCTAACTCCCTCACTCTCCACCTCCTCCTATCTTCCTATCTCTCAATCTATTTCCCTATCTATCGATTTCCCTATCTATTTTCTCTATCTATTTCTCTATCTCTCCCCCCCTCCCTCACCCCCTCTATTACCTATCTTCCTATCCTCTCACTCTACCTCTCACCCTCACCCACCTCTACAACCCCCCTCCCCTATCTTCTCAACCCTACTCCTATCTTTCTCCCCTATCTCATAAACCTCCTAACACTCACCCCCCTCCAGCCTTAAACCCCCCTCCCCCAGCTCTTCTCACTCTACCTGTCCCCCCCCTCGCGCTTTCCCGCCGCGACCTCCTGCACGCCCCGCCCCCCAGCTCCCATTCGACCCCACCTGACCCCTCCCCCCTCCTACCTCATATGGCGGCCGCTGCGCAACAGTGGTAGCGACCCTTGACCCAAGGGTAGGTCGCTCCCCCTGCCGCTGCAGCTCCTCCAGGTTCCTGAGTTCCTGAGACCCAGCTCACAGTAAGTACCCCCCACCTCCCAGCCCCTCGCTCTGCCCTGCGCTACTCACCCTCTCTCCTGCTTCTTTTCTTCTTTTCTTCTTCTCTGTTCTTCTGTTCTTCCTCCTCGCTCCTCGTCTGTAATCTTCTTCTGTACTCTTCTTTCCCCCGTCTTCACTCTACTTCTCTTCTTCCTCATCTTCTTCTCTGGTCCTCTGCCCTCTGTTCTTGGTTTTCTGTATCTTCTTCTGTGTTCTTCTGTGTTCTTCTGTGTTCTTCCGGTCTTCCTTTCTTCTCTCCTTCCGGTCCTCTGATCTTCCTTTCTTCTCTCCTTCCGGTCTTCTGTTCTTCTGTTCTTCTGTTCTTCTTGTCTTCTGTTCTTCTTGTCTTCTTGTCTTCTGTTCTTCTTGTCTTCTGTTCTTGTCTTCTTGTCTTCTGTTCTTCTTGTCTTCTGACTTCGGCTCTTCTGCCTCCTCCGTCCTCTTCTCCCCGCGCCTGCCCTCCTGCTCCTGCCTCATCCCCCTCCCCCACTCGCATCCCCCTCTCTATCTCCCCTATCTAACCCGTTCACTATATACCTCCCCCACTCCTCCTATCTACCTATGTCTCTATCTCTCTATCCCACTATCTAACTCCCTCACTCTCCACCTCCTCCTATCTTCCTATCTCTCTATCTATTTCCCTATCTATCGATTTCCCTATCTATTTTCTCTATCTATTTCTCTATCTCTCCACCCCTCCCTCACCCCCTCTAATACCTATCTTCCTATCCTCTCACTCTACCTCTCACCCTCACCCACCTCTACAACCCCCCTCCCCTATCTTCTCAACCCTACTCCTATCTTTCTCCCCTATCTCCTAAACCTCCTAACACTCACTCCCCTCCACCCTTAAACCCCCCTCCCCCAGCTCTTCTCACTCTACCTGTCCCTCCCTCCCTCGCGCTTTCCCACCGCGACCTCCTGCACGCCCCCGCCCCCCAGCTCCCATTCGCCCCCACCTGACCCCTCCCCCCCCTCCTACCTCATATGGCGCCCGCTGCGCGACAGTGGTAGCGACCCTTGACCCAAGGGTAGGTCGCTCCCCCTGCCGCTGCAGCTCCTCCAGGTTCCTGAGTTCCTGAGACCCACCTCACAGTAAATACCCCCCACCTCCCAGCCCCTCGCTTTGCCCTGCGCTACTCACCCTCTCTCCTGCTTCTTTTCTTCTTTTCTTCTTCTCTGTTCTTCTGTTCTTCCTCCTCGCTCCTCGTCTGTAATCTTCTTCTGTACTCTTCTTTCCCCCGTCTTCACTCTACTTCTCTTCTTCCTCATCTTCTTCTCTGGTCTTCTGCCCTCTGTTCTTCGTTTTCTGTATCTTCTTCTGTGTTCTTCTGTGTTCTTCCGGTCTTCCTTTCTTCTCTCCTTCCGGTCTTCTGATCTTCCTTTCTTCTCTCCTTCCGGTCTTCTGTTCTTCTGTTCTTCTGTTCTTCTGTTCTTCTTGTCTTCTGTTCTTCTTGTCTTCTTGTCTTCTGTTCTTGTTGTCTTCTGTTCTTCTTGTCTTCTGACTTCGGCTCTTCTGCCTCCTCCGTCCTCTTCTCCCCGCGCCTGCCCTCCTGCTCCTGCCTCATCCCCCTCCCCCACTCGCATCCCCCTCTCTATCTCCCCTATCTAACCCGTTCACTATCTACCTCCCCCACTCCTCCTATCTACCTATCTCTCTATCCCACTATCTAACTCCCTCACTCTCCACCTCCTCCTATCTTCCTATCTCTCTATCTATTTCCCTATCTATCGATTTCCCTATCTATTTTCTCTATCTATTTCTCTATCTCTCCCCCCTCCCTCACCCCCTCTATTACCTATCTTCCTATCCTCTCACTCTACCTCTCACCCTCACCCACCTCTACAACCCCCCCTCCCCTATCTTCTCAACCCTACTCCTATCTTTCTCCCCTCTCTCCTAAACCTCCTAACACTCACTCCCCTCCACCCTTAAACCCCCCTCCCCCAGCTCTTCTCACTCTACCTGTCCCCCCCTCTCGCGCTTTCCCGTCGCGACCTCCTGCACGCCCCCGCCCCCCAGCTCCCATTCGCCCCGACCTGACCCCTCCCCCCTCCTACCTCATATGGCGGCCGCTGCGCGACAGTGGTAGCGACCCTTGACCCAAGGGTAGGTCGCTCCCCCTGCCGCTGCAGCTCCTCCAGGTTCCTGAGTTCCTGAGACCCACCTCACAGTAAGTACCCCCGACCTCCCAGCCCCTCGCTCTGCCCTGCGCTACTCCCCCTCTCTCCTGCTTCTTTTCTTCTTTTCTTCTTCTCTGTTCTTCTGTTCTTCCTCCTCGCTCCTTGTCTGTAATCTTCTTCTGTACTCTTCTTTCCCCCGTCTTCACTCTACTTCTCTTCTTCCTCATCTTCTTCTCTGGTCTTCTGCCCTCTGTTCTTCGTTTTCTGTATCTTCTTCTGTGTTCTTCTGTGTTCTTCTGTGTTCTTCTGTGTTCTTCCGGTCTTCCTTTTTTCTCTCCTTCCGGTCTTCTGATCTTCCTTTCTTCTCTCCTTCCGGTCTTCTGTTCTTCTGTTCTTCTGTTCTTCTTGTCTTCTGTTCTTCTTGTCTTCTTGTCTTCTGTTCTTGTTGTCTTCTGTTCTTCTTGTCTTCTGACTTCGGCTCTTCTGCCTCCTCCGTCCTCTTCTCCCCGCGCCTGCCCTCCTGCTCCTGCCTCATCCCCCTCCCCCACTCGCATCCCCCTCTCTATCTCCCCTATCTAACCCGTTCACTATCTACCTCCCCCACTCCTCCTATCTACCTATCTCTCTATCTCTCTATCCCACTATCTAACTCCCTCACTCTCCACCTCCTCCTATCTTCCTATCTCTCTATCTATTTCCCTATCTAAAGATTTCCCTATCTATTTTCTCAATCTATTTCTCTATCTCTCCCCCCTCCCTCACCCCATCTATTACCTATCTTCCTATCCTCTCACTCTACCTCTCACCCACCTCTACAACCCCCCCTCCCCTATCTTCTCAACCCTACTCCTATCTTTCTCCCCTATCTCCTAAACCTCCTAACACTCACCCCCCTCCACTCTTAAACCCCCCTCCCCAGCTCTTCTCACTCTACATGTCCCCCCCTCCCTCGCGCTTTCCCGCCACGACCTCCTGCACGCCCCCGCCCCCCACATCCCATTCGCCCCCACCTGACCCCTCCCCCCCTCCTACCTCATATGGCGCCCGCTGCGCGATAGTGGTAGCGACCCTTGACCCAAGGGTAGGTCGCTCCCCCTGCCGCTGCAGCTCCTCCAGGTTCCTGAGTTCCTGAGACCCACCTCACAGTAAGTACCCCCCACCTCCCAGCCCCTCGCTCTGCCCTGCGCTACTCACCCTCTCTCCTGCTCCTGCTTCTTTTCTTCTTTTCTTCTTCTCTGTTCTTCTGTTCTTCCTCCTCGCTCCTCGTCTGTAATCTTCTTCTGTACTCTTCTTTCCCCCGTCTTCACTCTACTTCTCTTCTTCCTCATCTTCTTCTCTGGTCTTCTGCCCTCTGTTCTTCGTTTTCTGTATCTTCTTCTGTGTTCTTCTGTGTTCTTCTGTGTTCTTCCGGTCTTCCTTTCTTCTCTCCTTCCGGTGTTCTGATCTTCCTTTCTTCTCTCCTTCCGGTCTTCTGTTCTTCTGTTCTTCTGTTCTTCTTGTCTTCTGTTCTTCTTGTCTTCTTGTCTTCTGTTCTTCTTGTCTTCTGTTCTTCTTGTCTTCTTGTCTTCTGTTCTTCTTGTCTTCTGACTTCAGCTCTTCTGCCTCCTCCGTCCTCTTCTCCCCGCGCCTGCCCTCCTGCTCCTGCCTCATCCCCCTCCCCCACTCGCATCCCCCTCTCTATCTCCCCTATCTAACCCGTTCACTATCTACCTCCCCCACTCCTCCTATCTACCTATCTCTCTATCTCTCTATCCCACTATCTAACTCCCTCACTCTCCACCTCCTCCTATCTTCCTATCTCTCTATCTATTTCCCTATCTATCGATTTCCCTATCTATTTTCTCTATCTATTTCTCTATCTCTCCCCCCTCCCTCACCCCCTCTATTACCTATCTTCCTATCCTCTCACTCTACCTCTCACCCTCACCCACCTCTACAACCCCCCCTCCCCTATCTTCTCAACCCTACTCCTATCTTTCTCCCCTATCTCCTAAACCTCCTAAAACTCACTCCCCTCCACCCTTAAACCCCCCTCCCCCAGCTCTTCTCACTCTACCTGTCCCTCCCCCCTCGCGCTTTCCCACCGCAAACTCCTGCACGCCCCCGCCCCCAGCTCCCATTCGCCCCCACCTGACCCCTCCCCCCTCCTACCTCATATGGCGGCCGCTGCGCGACAGTGGTAGCGACCCTTGACCCAAGGGTAGGTCTCTCCACCTGCCGCTGCAGCTCCTCCAGGTTCCTGAGTTCCTGAGACCCACCTCACAGTAAGTACCCCCCACCTCCCAGCCCCTCGCTCTGCCCTGCGCTACTCACCCTCTCTCCTGCTCCTGCTTCTTTTCTTCTTTTCTTCTTCTCTGTTCTTCTGTTCTTCCTCCTCGCTCCTCGTCTGTAATCTTCTTCTGTACTCTTCTTTCCCCCGTCTTCACTCTACTTCTCTTCTTCCTCATCTTCTTCTCTGGTCTTCTGCCCTCTGTTCTTCGTTTTCTGTATCTTCTTCTGTGTTCTTCTGTGTTCTTCTGTGTTCTTCCGGTCTTCCTTTCTTCTCTCCTTCCGGTGTTCTGATCTTCCTTTCTTCTCTCCTTCCGGTCTTCTGTTCTTCTGTTCTTCTGTTCTTCTTGTCTTCTGTTCTTCTTGTCTTCTGACTTCGGCTCTTCTGCCTCCTCCGTCCTCTTCCCCCCGCGCCTGCCCTCCTGCTCCTGCCTCATCCCCCTCCCCCACTCGCATCCCCCTCTCTATCTCCCCTATCTAACCCGTTCACTATCTACCTCCCCCACTCCTCCTATCTACCTATCTCTCTATCCCACTATCTAACTCCCTCACTCTCCACCTCCTCCTATCTTCCTATCTCTCTATCTATTTCCCTATCTATCGATTTCCCTATCTATTTTCTCTATCTAATTCTCTATCTCTCCCCCCTCCCTCACCCCCTCTATTACCTATCTTCCTATCCTCTCACTCTACCTCTCACCCTCACCCACCTCTACAACCCCCCCTCCCCTATCTTCTCAACCCTACTCCTATCTTTCTCCCCTCTCTCCTAAACCTCCTAACACTCACCCCCCTCCACCCTTAAACCCCCCTCCCCCAGCTCTTCTCACTCTACCTGTCCCCCCATCCCTCGAGCTTTCCCGCCGCGACCTCCTGCACGCCCCCGCCCCCCAGCTCCCATTCGCCCCCACATGACCCCTCCCCCCCTCCTACCTCATATGGCGGCCGCTGCGCGACAGTGGTAGCGACCCTTGACCCAAGGGTAGGTCGCTCCCCCTGCCGCTCCTCCAGGTTCCTGAGTTCCTGAGACCCACCTCACAGTAAGTACCCCCCACCTCCCAGCCCCTCGCTCTGCACTGCGCTACTCCCCCTCTCTCCTGCTCCTGCTTCTTTTCTTCTTTTCTTCTTCTCTGTTCTTCTGTTCTTCCTCCTCGCTCCTCGTCTGTAATCTTCTTCTGTACTCTTCTTTCCCCCGTCTTCACTCTACTTCTCTTCTTCCTCATCTTCTTCTCTGGTCTTCTGCCCTCTGTTCTTCGTTTTCTGTATCTTCTTCTGTGTTCTTCTGTGTTCTTCTGTGTTCTTCCGGTCTTCCTTTCTTCTCTCCTTCCGGTCTTCTGATCTTCCTTTCTTCTCTCCTTCCGGTCTTCTGTTCTTCTGTTCTTCGTGTCTTCTGTTCTTCTTGTCTTCTGACTTCGGCTTTTCTGCCTCCTCCGTCCTCTTCTCCCCGCGCCTGCCCTCCTGCTCCTGCCTCATCCCCCTCCCCCACTCGCATCCCCCTCTCTATCTCCCCTATCTAACCCGTTCACTATCTACCTCCCCCACTCCTCCTATCTACCTATCTCTCTATCTCTCTATCCCACTATCTAACTCCCTCACTCTCCACCTCCTCCTATCTTCCTATTTTTCTATCTATTTCCCTATCTATTGATTTCCCTATCTCTTTTCTCTATCTATTTCTCTATCTCTCCCCCCTCCCTCACCCCCTCTATTACCTATCTTCCTATCCTCTCACTCTACCTCTCACACTCACCCACCTCTACAACCCCCCCTCCCCTATCTTCTCAACCCTACTCCTATCTTTCTCCCCTATCTCCTAAACCTCCTAACACTCACCCCCCTCCACCCTTAAACCCCCCTCCCCCAGCTCTTCTCACTCTACCTGTCCCCCCCTCCCTTGCGCTTTCCCGCCGCGACCTCCTGCACGCCCCCGCCCCCCAGCTCCCATTCGCCCCACCTGACCCCTCCCCCCCTCCTACCTCATATGGCGGCCGTTGTGCGACAGTGGTAGCGACCCTTGACCCAAGGGTAGGTCGCTCCCCCTGCCGCTGCAGCTCCTCCAGGTTCCTGAGTTCCTGAGACCCACCTCACAGTAAGTACCCCCCACTTCCCAGCCCCTCGCTCTGCCCTGCACTACTCACCCTCTCTCCTGCTTCTTTTCTTCTTTTCTTCTTCTCTGTTCTTCTGTTCTTCCTCCTCGCTCCTCGTCTGTAATCTTCTTCTGTACTCTTCTTTCCCCCGTCTTCACTCTACTTCTCTTCTTCCTCATCTTCTTCTCTGGTCTTCTGCCCTCTGTTCTTCGTTTTCTGTATCTTCTTCTGTGTTCTTCTGTGTTCTTCTGTGTTCTTCCGGTCTTCCTTTCTTCTCTCCTTCCGGTCTTCTGATCTTCCTTTCTTCTCTCCTTCCGGTCTTCTGTTCTTCTGTTCTTCTGTTCTTCTTGTCTTCTGTTCTTCTTGTCTTCTTGTCTTCTGTTCTTCTTGTCTTCTGTTCTTCTTGTCTTCTTGTCTTCTGTTCTTCTTGTCTTCTGACTTCAGCTCTTCTGCCTCCTCCGTCCTCTTCTCCCCGCGCCTGCCCTCCTGCTCCTGCCTCATCCCCCTCCCCCACTCGCATCCCCCTCTCTATCTCCCCTATCTAACCCGTTCACTATCTACCTCCCCCACTCCTCCTATCTACCTTTCTCTCTATCTCTCTATCCCACTATCTAACTCCCTCACTCTCCACCTCCTCCTATCTTCCTATCTCTCTATCTATTTCCCTATCTATCGATTTCCCTATCTATTTTCTCTATCTATTTCTCTATCTCTCCCCCCTCCCTCACCCCCTCTATTACCTATCTTCCTATCCTCTCACTCTACCTCTCACCCTCACCCACCTCTACAACCCCCCCTCCCCTATCTTCTCAACCCTACTCCTATCTTTCCCCCTATCTCCTAAACCTCCTAACACTCACTTCCCTCCACCCTTAAACCCCCCTCCCCCAGCTCTTCTCACTCTACCTGTCCCTCCCCCCTCGCGCTTTCCCGCCGCGACCTCCTGCACACCCCCACCCCCCAGCTCCCATTCGCCCCCACCTGACCCCTCCCCCCTCCTACCTCATATGGCAGCCGCTGCGCGACAGTGGTAGCGACCCTTGACCCAAGGGTAGGTCGCTCCCCCTGCCGCTGCAGCTCCTCCAGGTTCCTGAGTTCCTGAGACCCACCTCACAGTAAGTACCCCCCACCTCCCAGCCCCTCGCTCTGCCCTGCGCTACTCACCCTCTCTCCTGCTCCTGCTTCTTTTCTTCTTTTCTTCTTCTCTGTTCTTCTGTTCTTCCTCCTCGCTCCTCGTCTGTATTCTTCTTCTGTACTCTTCTTTCCCCCGTCTTCACTCTACTTCTCTTCTTCCTCATCTTCTTCTCTGGTCTTCTGCCCTCTGTTCTTCATTTTCTGTATCTTCTTCTGTGTTCTTCTGTGTTCTTCTGTGTTCTTCTGTGTTCTTCCGGTCTTCCTTTCTTCTCTCCTTCCGGTCTTCTGATCTTCCTTTCTTCTCTCCTTCCGGTCTTCTGTTTTTCTGTTCTTCTTGTCTTCTGTTCTTCTTGTCTTCTTGTCTTCTGTTCTTGTTGTCTTCTGTTCTTCTTGTCTTCTGACTTCGGCTCTTCTGCCTCCTCCGTCCTCTTCTCCCCACGCCTGCCCTCCTGCTCCTGCCTCATCCCCCTCCCCCACTCGAATCCCCCTCTCTATCTCCCCTATCTAACCCGTTCACTATCTACCTCCCCCACTCCTCCTATCTACCTATCTCTCTATCTCTCTATCCCACTATCTAACTCCCTCACTCTCCACCTCCTCCTATCTTCCTATCTCTCTATCTATTTCCCTATCTATCGATTTCCCTATCTATTTTCTCTATCTATTTCTCTATCTCTCCCCCCCCTCACCCCCTCTATTACCTATCTTCCTATCCTCTCACTCTACCTCTCACCCTCACCCACCTCTACAACCCCCCCTCCCCTATCTTCTCAACCCTACTCCTATCTTTCTCCCCTATCTCCTAAACCTCCTAACACTCACCCCCCTCCACCCTTAAACCCCCCTCCCCCAGCTCTTCTCACTCCACCTGTCCCCCCATCCCTCGCGCTTTCCCGCCGCGACCTCCTGCACGCCCCCGCCCCCCAGCTCCCATTCGCCCCCACATGACCCCTCCCCCCCCTCCTACCTCATATGGCGCCCGCTGCGCGACAGTGGTAGCGACCCTTGACCCAAGGGTAGGTCGCTCCCCCTGCCGCTGCAGCTCCTCCAGGTTCCTGAGTTCCTGAGACCCACCTCACAGTAAGTACCCCCCACCTCCCAGCCCCTCGCTCTGCCCTGCGCTACTCACCCTCTCTCCTGCTCCTGCTTCTTTTCTTCTTTTCTTCTTCTCTGTTCTTCTGTTCTTCCTCCTCGCTCCTCGTCTGTAATCTTCTTCTGTACTCTTCTTTCCCCCGTCTTCACTCTACTTCTCTTCTTCCTCATCTTCTTTTCTGGTCTTCTGCCCTCTGTTCTTCGTTTTCTGTATCTTCTTCTGTGTTCTTCTGTGTTCTTCCGGTCTTCCTTTCTGCTCTCCTTCCGGTCTTCTGATCTTCCTTTCTTCTCTCCTTCCGGTCTTCTGTTCTTCTGTTCTTCTTGTCTTCTGTTCTTCTTGTCTTCTGACTTCGGCTCTTCTGCCTCCTCCGTCCTCTTCTCCCCGCGCCTGCCCTCCTGCTCCTGCCTCATCCCCTCCCCCACTCGCATCCCCCTCTCTATCTCCCCTATCTAACCCGTTCACTATCTACCTCCCCACTCCTCCTATCTACCTATCTCTCTATCTCTCTATCCCACTATCTAACTCCCTCACTCTCCACCTCCTCCTATCTTCCTATCTCACTATCTATTTCCCTATCTATCGATTTCCCTATCTATTTTCTCTATTTCTCTATCTCTCCCCCCTCCCTCACCCCCTCTATTACCTATCTTCCTATCCTCCCACTCTACCTCTCACCCTCACCCACCTCTACAACCCCCCCTCCCCTATCTTCTCAACCCTACTCCTATCTTTCTCCCCTATCTCCTAAACCTCCTAACACTCACCCCCCTCCACCCTTAAACCCCCCTCCCCCAGCTCTTCTCACTCTACCTGTCCCCCCCTCCCTCGCGCTTTCCCGCCGCGACCTCCTGCACGCCCCCGCCCCCCAGCTCCCATTCGCCCCCACCTGACCCCTCCCCCCCCTCCTACCTCATATGGCGGCCGTTGCGCGACAGTGGTAGCGACCCTTGACCCAAGGGTAGGTCGCTCCCCCTGCCGCTGCAGCTCCTCCAGGTTCCTGAGTTCCTGAGACCCACCTCACAGTAAGTACCCCCCACTTCCCAGCCCCTCGCTCTGCCCTGCGCTACTCACCCTCTCTCCTGCTCCTGCTTCTTTTCTTCTTTTCTTCTTTTCTTCTTCTCTGTTCTTCTGTTCTTCCTCCTCGCTCCTCGTCTGTAATCTTCTTCTGTACTCTTCTTTCCCCCGTCTTCACTCTACTTCTCTTCTTCCTCATCTTCTTCTCTGGTCTTCTGCCCTCTGTTCTTCGTTTTCTGTATCTTCTTCTGTGTTCTTCTGTGTTCTTCTGTGTTCTTCCGGTCTTCCTTTCTTCTCTCCTTCCGGCCTTCTGATCTTCCTTTCTTCTCTCCTTCCGGTCTTCTGTTCTTCTGTTCTTCTGTTCTTCTTGTCTTCTGTTCTTCTTGTCTTCTTGTCTTCTGTTCTTCTTGTCTTCTGTTCTTCTTGTCTTCTTGTCTTCTGTTCTTCTTGTCTTCTGACTTCAGCTCTTCTGCCTCCTCCGTCCTCTTCTTCCCGCGCCTGCCCTCCTGCTCCTGCCTCATCCCCCTCCCCCACTCGCATCCCCCTCTCTATCTCCCCTATCTAACCCGTTCACTATCTACCTCCCCCACTCCTCCTATCTACCTTTCTCTCTATCTCTCTATCCCACTATCTAACTCCTTCACTCTCCACCTCCTCCTATCTTCCTATCTCTCTATCTATTTCCCTATCTATCGATTTCCCTATCTATTTTCTCTATCTATTTCTCTATCTCTCCCCCCTCCCTCACCCCCTCTATTACCTATCTTCCTATCCTCTCACTCTACCTCTCACCCTCACCCACCTCTACAACCCCCCCTCCCCTATCTTCTCAACCCTACTCCTATCTTTCTCCCCTATCTCCTAAACCTCCTAACACTCACTCCCCTCCACCCTTAAACCCCCCTCCCCCAGCTCTTCTCACTCTACCTGTCCCTCCCCCCTCGCGCTTTCCCGCCGCGACCTCCTGCACGCCCCCGCCCCCCAGCTCCCATTCACCCCCACCTGACCCCTCCCCCCTTCCTACCTCATATGGCAGCCGCTGCGCACCAGTGGTAGCGACCCTTGACCCAAGGGTAGGTCGCTCCCCCTGCCGCTGCAGCTCCTCCAGGTTCCTGAGTTCCTGAGACCCACCTCACAGTAAGTACCCCCCACCTCCCAGCCCCTCGCTCTGCCCTGCGCTACTCACCCTCTCTCCTGTTCCTGCTTCTTTTCTTCTTTTCTTCTTCTCTGTTCTTCTGTTCTTCCTCCTCGCTCCTCGTCTGTAATCTTCTTCTGTACTCTTCTTTCCCCCGTCTTCACTCTACTTCTCTTCTTCCTCATCTTCTTCTCTGGTCTTCTGCCCTCTGTTCTTCGTTTTCTGTATCTTCTTCTGTGTTCTTCTGTGTTCTTCCGGTCTTCCTTTCTTCTCTCCTTCCGGTCTTCTGATATTCCTTTCTTCTCTCCTTCCGGTCTTCTGTTTGTCTGTTCTTCTTGTCTTCTGTTCTTCTTGTCTTCTTGTCTTCTGTTCTTGTTGTCTTCTGTTCTTCTTGTCTTCTGACTTCGGCTCTTCTGCCTGCTCCGTCCTCTTCTCCCCGCGCCTGCCCTCCTGCTCCTGCCTCATCCCCCTCCCCCACTCGCATCCCCCTCTCTATCTCCCCTATCTAACCCGTTCACTATCTACCTCCCCCACTCCTCCTATCTACCTATCTCTCTATCTCTCTATCCCACTATCTAACTCCCTCACTCTCCACCTCCTCCTATCTTCCTATCTCTCTATCTATTTCCCTATCTATCGATTTCCCTATCTATTTTCTCTATCTATTTCTCTATCTCTCCCCCCCTCCCTCACCCCCTCTATTACCTATCTTCCTATCCTCTCACTCTACCTCTCACCCTCACCCACCTCTACAACCCCCCTCCCCTATCTTCTCAACCCTACTCCTATCTTTCTCCCCTATCTCGTTAAACCTCCTAACACTCACCCCCCTCCACCCTTAAAGCCCCCTCCCCCAGCTCTTCTCACTCTACCTGTCCCCCCATCCCTCGCGCTTTCCCGCCGCGACGTCCTGCACGCCCCCGCCCCCCAGCTCCCATTCGCCCCCACATGACCCCTCCCCCCCCTCCTACCTCATATGGCGGCCGCTGCGCGACAGTGGTAGCGACCCTTGACCCAAGGGTAGGTCGCTCCCCCTGCCGCTGCAGCTCCTCCAGTTTCCTGAGTTCCTGAGACCCACCTCACAGTAAGTACCCCCCACCTCCCAGCCCCTCGCTCTGCCCTGCGCTACTCACCCTCTCTCCTGCTCCTGCTTCTTTTCTTCTTTTCTTCTTCTCTGTTCTTCTGTTCTTCCTCCTCGCTCCTCGTCTGTAATCTTCTTCTGTACTCTTCTTTCCCCCGTCTTCACTCTACTTCTCTTCTTCCTCATCTTCTTCTCTGGTCTTCTGCCCTCTGTTCTTCGTTTTCTGTATCTTCTTCTGTGTTCTTCTGTGTTCTTCTGTGTTCTTCCGGTTTTCCTTTCTTCTCTCCTTCCGGTATTCTGATCTTCCTTTCTTCTCTCCTTCCGGTCTTCTGTTCTTCTGTTCTTCTTGTCTTCTGTTCTTCTTGTCTTCTTGTCTTCTGTTCTTGTTGTTTTCTGTTCTTCTTGTCTTCTGACTTCGGCTCTTCTGCCTCCTCCGTCCTCTTCTCCCCGCGCCTGCCCTCCTGCTCCTGCCTCATCCCCCTCCCCCACTCGCATCCCCCTCTCTATCTCCCCTATCTAACCCGTTCACTATTTACCTCCCCCACTCCTCCTATCTACCTATCTCTCTATCTCTCTATCCCACTATCTAACTCCCTCACTCTCCACCTCCTCCTATCTTCCTATTTCTCTATCTATTTCCCTATCTATCGATTTCCCTATCTATTTTCTCTATCTATTTCTCTATCTCTCCCCCCCTCCCTCACCCCCTCTATTACCTATCTTCCTATCCTCTCACTCTACCTCTAACCCTCACCCACCTCTACAACCCCCCCTCCCCTATCTTCTCAACCCTACTCCTATCTTTCTCCCCTATCTCCTAAACCTCCTAACACTCACCCCCCTCTACCCTTAAACCCCCCTCCCCCAGCTCTTCTCACTCTACCTGTCCCCCCCTCGCTCGCGCTTTCCTGCCGCGACCTCCTGCACGCCCCCGCCCCCCAGCTCCCATTCGCCCCCACCTGACCCCTCCCCCCCTCCTACCTCATATGGCGGCCGTTGCGCGACAGTGGTAGCGACCCTTGACCCAAGGGTAGGTCGCTCCCCCTGCCGCTGCAGCTCCTCCAGGTTCCTGAGTTCCTGAGACCCACCTCACAGTAAGTACTCCCCACTTCCCAGCCCCTCGCTCTGCCCTGCGCTACTCACCCTCTCTCCTGCTCCTGCTTCTTTTCTTCTTTTCTTCTTCTCTGTTCTTCTGTTCTTCCTCCTCGCTCCTCGTCTGTAATCTTCTTCTGTACTCTTCTTTCCCCCGTCTTCACTCTACTTCTCTTCTTCCTCATCTTCTTCTCTGGTCTTCTGCCCTCTGTTCTTCGTTTTCTGTATCTTCTTCTGTGTTCTTCTGTGTTCTTCTGTGTTCTTCCGGTCTTCCTTTCTTCTCTCCTTCCGGTCTTCTGATCTTCCTTTCTTCTCTCCTTCCGGTCTTCTGTTCTTCTGTTCTTCTGTTCTTCTTGTCTTCTGTTCTTCTTGTCTTCTGTTCTTCTTGTCTTCTTGTCTTCTGTTCTTCTTGTCTTCTGACTTCAGCTCTTCTGCCTCCTCCGTCCTCTTCTCCCCGCGCCTGCCCTCCTGCTCCTGCCTCATCCCCCTCCCCCACTCGCATCCCCCTCTCTATCTCCCCTATCTAACCCGTTCACTATCTACCTCCCCCACTCCTCCTATCTACCTTTCTCTCTATCTCTCTATCCCACTATCTAACTCCCTCACTCTCCACCTCCTCCTATCTTCCTATCTCTCTATCTATTTCCCTATCTATCGATTTCCCTATCTATTTTCTCTATCTATTTCTCTATCTCTCCCCCCTCCCTCACCCCCTCTATTACCTATCTTCCTATCCTCTCACTCTACCTCTCACCCTCACCCACCTCTACAACCCCCCCTCCCCTATCTTCTCAACCCTACTCCTATCTTTCTCCCCTATCTCCTAAACCTCCTAACACTCACTCCCCTCCACCCTTAAACCCCCCTCCCCCAGCTCTTCTCACTCTACCTGTCCCCCCCGCGTGCTTTCCCGCCGCGACCTCCTGCACGCCCCCGCCCCCGCCCCCAGCTCCCATTCGCCCCCACCTGACCCCTCCCCCCTCCTACCTCATATGGCGGCCGCTGCGCGACAGTGGTAGCGACCCTTGACCCAAGGGTAGGTCGCTCCCCCTGTCGCTGCAGCTCCTCCAGGTTCCTGAGTTCCTGAGACCCACCTCACAGTAAGTACCCCCCACCTCCCAGCCCCTCGCTCTGCCCTGCGCTACTCACCCTCTCTCCTGCTTCTTTTCTTCTTTTCTTCTTCTCTGTTCTTCTGTTCTTCCTCCTCGCTCCTCGTCTGTAATCTTCTTCTGTACTCTTCTTTCCCCCGTCTTCACTCTACTTCTCTTCTTCCTCATCTTCTTCTCTGGTCTTCTGCCCTCTGTTCTTCGTTTTCTGTATCTTCTTCTGTGTTCTTCTGTGTTCTTCTGTGTTCTTCCGGTCTTCCTTTCTTCTCTCCTTCCGGTCTTCTGATCTTCCTTTCTTCTCTCCTTCCGGGCTTCTGTTCTTCTGTTCTTCTTGTCTTCTGTTCTTCTTGTCTTCTTGTCTTCTGTTCTTGTTGTCTTCTGTTCTTCTTGTCTTCTGACTTCGGCTCTTCTGCCTCCTCCGTCCTCTTCTCCCCACTCCTGCCCCCCTGTTCCTGCCTCATCCCCCTCCCCCACTCGCATCCCCCTCTCTATCTCCCCTATCTAACCCGTTCACTATCTACCTCCCCCACTCCTCCTATCTACCTATCTCTCTATCTCTCTATCCCACTATCTAACTCCCTCACTCTCCACCTCCTCCTATCTTCCTATCTCTCTATCTATTTCCCTATCTATCGATTTCCCAATATATTTTCTCTATCTATTTCTCTATCTCTCCCCCCCTCACCCCCTCTATTACCTATCTTCCTATCCTCTCACTCTACCTCTCACCCTCACCCACCTCTACAACCCCCCCTCCCCTATCTTCTCAACCCTACTCCTATCTTTCTCCCCTATCTCCTAAACCTCCTAACACTCACCCCCCTCCACCCTTAAACCCCCCTCCCCCAGCTCTTCTCACTCTACCTGTCCCCCCATCCCTCGCGCTTTCCCGCCGCGACGTCCTGCACGCCCCCGCCCCCCAGCTCCCATTCGCCCCCACATGACCCCTCCCCCCTCTCCTACCTCATATGGCGACCGCTGCGCGACAGTGGTAGCGACCCTTGACCCAAGGGTAGGTCGCTCCCCCTGCCGCTGCAGCTCCTCCAGGTTCCTGAGTTCCTGAGACCCACCTCACAGTAAGTACCCCCCACCTCCCAGCCCCTCGCTCTGCCCTGCGCTACTCACCCTCTCTCCTGCTCCTGCTTCTTTTCTTCTTTTCTTCTTCTCTGTTCTTCTGTTCTTCCTCCTCGCTCCTCGTCTGTAATCTTCTTCTGTACTCTTCTTTCCCCCGTCTTCACTCTACTTCTCTTCTTCCTCATCTTCTTCTCTGGTCTTCTGCCCTCTGTTCTTCGTTTTCTGTATCTTCTTCTGTGTTCTTCTGTGTTCTTCTGTGTTCTTCCGGTCTTCCTTTCTTCTCTCCTTCCGGTCTTCTGATCTTCCTTTCTTCTCTCCTTCCGGTCTTCTGTTCTTCTGTTCTTCTGTTCTTCTTGTCTTCTGTTCTTCTTGTCTTCTTGTCTTCTGTTCTTCTTGTCTTCTGTTCTTCTTGCCTTCTTGTCTTCTGTTCTTCTTGTCTTCTGACTTCGGCTCTTCTGCCTCCTCCGTCCTCTTCTCCCCGCGCCTGCCCTCCTGCTCCTGCCTCATCCCCCTCCCCCACTCGCATCCCCCTCTCTATCTCCCCTATCTGACCCGTTCACTATCTACCTCCCCCACTCCTCCTATCTACCTATCTCTCTATCTCTCTATCCCACTATCTAACTCCCTCACTCTCCACCTCCTCCTATCTTCCTATCTCTCTATCTATTTCCCTATCTATCGATTTCCCTATCTATTTTCTCTATCTATTTCTCTATCTCTCCCCCCTCACCCCCTCTATTACCTATCTTCCTATCCTCTCACTCTACCTCTCACCCTCACCCACCTCTACAACCCCCCTCCCCTATCTTCTCAACCCTACTCCTATCTTTCTCCCCTATCTCCTAAACCTCCTAACACTCACCCCCCTCCACCCTTAAACCCCCCTTCCCCAGCTCTTCTCACTCTACCTCTCCACCCCTCGCGCTTTCCCGCCGTGACCTCCTGCACGCCCCCGCCCCCAGCTCCCATTCGCCCCCACCTGACCCCTCCCCCCCTCCTACCTCATATGGCGACCGCCGCGCGACAGTGGTAGCGACCCTTGACCCAAGGGTAGGTCGCTCCCCCTGCCGCTGCAGCTCCTCCAGGTTCCTGAGTTCCTGAGACCCACCTCACAGTAAGTACCCCCCACCTCCCAGCCCCTCGCTCTGCCCTGCGCTACTCACCCTCTCTCCTGCTCCTGCTTCTTTTCTTCTTTTCTTCTTCTCTGTTCTTCTGTTCTTCCTCCTCGCTCCTCGTCTGTATTCTTCTTCTGTACTCTTCTTTCCCCCGTCTTCACTCTACTTCTCTTCTTCCTCATCTTCTTCTCTGGTCTTCTGCCCTCTGTTCTTCGTTTTCTGTATCTTCTTCTGTGTTCTTCTGTGTTCTTCCGGTCTTCCTTTCTTCTCTCCTTCCGGTCTTCTGATCTTCCTTTCTTCTCTCCTTCCGGTCTTCTGTTCTTCTGTTCTTCTGTTCTTCTTGTCTTCTGTTCTTCTTGTCTTCTTGTCTTCTGTTCTTCTTGTCTTCTGTTCTTCTTGTCTTCTGACTTCGGCTCTTCTGCCTCCTCCGTCCTCTTCTCCCCACGCCTGCCCTCCTGCTCCTGCCTCATCCCCCTCCCCCACTCGCATCCCCCTCTCTATCTCCCCTATCTAACCCGTTCACTATCTACCTCCCCCACTCCTCCTATCTACCTATCTCTCTATCTCTCTATCCGACTTTCTAACTCCCTCACTCTCCACCTCCTCCTATCTTCCTATCTCTCTATCTATTTCCCTATCTATCGATTTCCCTATCTATTTTCTCAATCTATTTCTCTATCTCTCCCCCCTCCCTCACCCCCTCTATTACCTATCTTCCTATCCTCTCACTCTACCTCTCACCCTCACCCACCTCTACAACCCCCCCTCCCCTATCTTCTCAACCCTACTCCTATCTTTCTCCCCTATCTCCTAAACCTCCTAACACTCACCCCCCTCCACCCTTAAACCCCACTCCCCCAGCTCTTCTCACTCTACCTGTCCCCCCCTCCCTCGCGCTTTCCCGCCACGACCTCCTGCACGCCCCCGCCCCCCACCTCCCATTCGCCCCCACCTGACCCCTCCCCCCCCCTACCTCATATGGCGGCCGCTGCGCGACAGTGGTAGCGACCCTTGACCCAAGGGTACGTCGCTCCCCCTGCCGCTGCAGCTCCTCCAGGTTCCTGAGTTCCTGAGACCCACCTCACAGTAAGTACCCCCCACCTCCCAGCCCCTCGCTCTGCCCTGCGCTACTCACCCTCTCTCCTGCTCCTTCTTCTTTTCTTCTTTTCTTCTTCTCTGTTCTTCTGTTCTTCCTCCTCGCTCCTCGTCTGTAATCTTCTTCTGTACTCTTCTTTCCCCCGTCTTCACTCTACTTCTCTTCTTCCTCATCTTCTTCTCTGGTCTTCTGCCCTCTGTTCTTCGTTTTCTGTATCTTCTTCTGTGTTCTTCTGTGTTCTTCTGTGTTCTTCTGGTCTTCCTTTCTTCTCTCCTTCCGGTGTTCTGATCTTCCTTTCTTCTCTCCTTCCGGTCTTCTGTTCTTCTGTTCTTCTGTTCTTCTTGTCTTCTGTTCTTCTTGTCTTCTTGTCTTCTGTTCTTCTTGTCTTCTTGTCTTCTGTTCTTCTTGTCTTCTGACTTCAGCTCTTCTGCCTCCTCCGTCCTCTTCTCCCCGCGCCTGCCCTCCTGCTCCTGCCTCATCCCCCTCCCCCACTCGCATCCCCCTCTCTATCTCCCCTATCTAACCCGTTCACTATCTACCTCCCCCACTCCTCCTATCTACCTATCTCTCTATCCCACTATCTAACTCCCTCACTCTCCACCTCCTCCTATCTTCCTATCTCTCTATCTATTTCCCTATCTATCGATTTCCCTATCTATTTTCTCTATCTATTTCTCTATCTCTCCCACCTCCCTCACCCCCTCTATTACCTATCTTCCTATCCTCTCACTCTACCTCTCACCCTCACCCACCTCTACAACCCCCCCTCCCCTATCTTCTCAACCCTACTCCTATCTTTCTCCCCTATCTCCTAAACCTCCTAACACTCACTCCCCTCCACCCTTAAACCCCCCTCCCCCAGCTCTTCTCACTCTACCTGTCCCTCCCCCCTCGCGCTTTCCCGCCGCGACGTCCTGCACGCCCCCGCCCCCCAGCTCCCATTCGCCCCCACATGACCCCTCCCCCCCCTACTACCTCATATGGCGGCCGCTGCGCGACAGTGGTAGCGACCCTTGACCCAAGGGTATGTCGCTCCCCCTGCCGCTGCAGCTCCTCCAGGTTCCTGAGTTCCTGAGACCCACCTCACAGTAAGTACCCCCCACCTCCCAGCCCCTCGC
This sequence comes from Pleurodeles waltl, assembly GCF_031143425.1. Taxonomy (NCBI): domain Eukaryota; kingdom Metazoa; phylum Chordata; class Amphibia; order Caudata; family Salamandridae; genus Pleurodeles; species Pleurodeles waltl. The sequence continues at coordinate 557,242,779 of NC_090449.1, forward strand.
TCTGCCCTGCGCTACTCACCCTCTCTCCTGCTCCTGCTTCTTTTCTTCTTTTCTTCTTCTCTGTTCTTCTGTTCTTCCTCCTCGCTCCTCGTCTGTAATCTTCTTCTGTACTCTTCTTTCCCCCGTCTTCACTCTACTTCTCTTCTTCCTCATCTTCTTCTCTGGTCTGCCCTCTGTTCTTCGTTTTCTGTATCTTCTTCTGTGTTCTTCTGTGTTCTTCTGTGTTCTTCCGGTCTTCCTTTCTTCTCTCCTTCCGGTCTTCTGATCTTCCTTTCTTCTCTCCTTCCGGTCTTCTGTTCTTCTGTTCTTCTTGTCTTCTGTTCTTCTTGTCTTCTTGTCTTCTGTTCTTCTTGTCTTCTGTTCTTCTTGTCTTCTTGTCTTCTGTTCTTCTTGTCTTCTGACTTCAGCTCTTCTGCCTCCTCCGTCCTCTTCTCCCCGCGCCTGCCCTCCTGCTCCTGCCTCATCCCCCTCCCCCACTCGCATACCCCTCTCTATCTCCCCTATCTAACCCGTTCACTATCTACCTCCCCCACTCCTCCTATCTACCTTTCTCTCTATCTCTCTATCCCACTATCTAACTCCCTCACTCTCCACCTCCTCCTATCTTCCTATCTCTCTATCTATTTCCCTATCTATCGATTTCCCTATCTATTTTCTCTATCTATCTCTCTATCTCTCCCCCCTCCCTCACCCCCTCTATTACCTATCTTCCTATCCTCTCACTCTACCTCTCACCCTCACCCTCACCCACCTCTACAACCCCCCCTCCCCTATCTTCTCAACCCTACTCCTATCTTTCTCCCCTATCTCCTAAACCTCCTAACACTCACTCCCCTCCACCCTTAAACCCCCCTCCCCCAGCTCTTCTCACTCTACCTGTCCCCCCCGCGTGCTTTCCCGCCGCGACCTCCTGCACGCCCCGCCCCCGCCCCCCAGCTCCCATTCGCCCCCACCTGACCCCTCCCCCCTCCTACCTCATATGGCGGCCGCTGAGCGACAGTGGTAGCGACCCTTGACCCAAGGGTAGGTCGCTCCCCCTGTCGCTGCAGCTCCTCCAGGTTCCTGAGTTCCTGAGACCCACCTCACAGTAAGTACCCCCCACCTCCCAGCCCCTCGCTCTGCCCTGCGCTACTCACCCTCTCTCCTGCTTCTTTTCTTCTTTTCTTCTTCTCTGTTCTTCTGTTCTTCCTCCTCGCTCCTCGTCTGTAATCTTCTTCTGTACTCTTCTTTCCCCCGTCTTCACTCTACTTCTCTTCTTCCTCATCTTCTTCTCTGGTCTTCTGCCCTCTGTTCTTCGTTTTCTGTATCTTCTTCTGTGTTCTTCTGTGTTCTTCTGTGTTCTTCCGGTCTTCCTTTCTTCTCTCCTTCCGGTCTTCTGATCTTCCTTTCTTCTCTCCTTCCGGTCTTCTGTTCTTCTGTTCTTCTGTTCTTCTTGTCTTCTGTTCTTCTTGTCTTCTTGTCTTCTGTTCTTGTTGTCTTCTGTTCTTCTTGTCTTCTGACTTCGGCTCTTCTGCCTCCTCCGTCCTCTTCTCCCCTCTCCTGCCCTCCTGTTCCTGCCTCATCCCCCTCCCCCACTCGCATCCCCCTCTCTATCTCCCCTATCTAACCCGTTCACTATCTACCTCCCCCACTCCTCCTATCTACCTATCTCTCTATCTCTCTATCCCACTATCTAACTCCCTCACTCTCCACCTCCTCCTATCTTCCTATCTCTCTATTTCCCTATCTATCGATTTCCCTATCTATTTTCTCTATCTATTTCTCTATCTCTCCCCCCCTCACCCCCTCTATTACCTATCTTCCTATCCTCTCACTCTACCTCTCACCCTCACCCACCTCTACAACCCCCCCTCCCCTATCTTCTCAACCCTACTCCTATCTTTCTCCCCTATCTCCTAAACCTCCTAACACTCACCCCCCTCCACCCTTAAACCCCACTCCCCCAGCTCTTCTCACTCTACCTGTCCCCCATCCCTCGCGCTTTCCCGCCGCGACGTCCTGCACGCCCCCGCCCCCCAGCTCCCATTCGCCCCCACATGACCCCTCCCCCCCCTACTACCTCATATGGCGGCCGCTGCGCGACAGTGGTAGCGACCCTTGACCCAAGGGTAGGTCGCTCCCCCTGCCGCTGCAGCTCCTCCAGGTTCCTGAGTTCCTGAGACCCACCTCACAGTAAGTACCCCCCACCTCCCAGCCCCTCGCTCTGCCCTGCGCTACTCACCCTCTCTCCTGCTCCTGCTTCTTTTCTTCTTTTCTTCTTCTCTGTTCTTCTGTTCTTCCTCCTCGCTCCTCGTCTGTAATCTTCTTCTGTACTCTTCTTTCCCCCGTCTTCACTCTACTTCTCTTCTTCCTCATCTTCTTCTCTGGTCTTCTGCCCTCTGTTCTTCGTTTTCTGTATCTTCTTCTGTGTTCTTCTGTGTTCTTCTGTGTTCTTCCGGTCTTCCTTTCTTCTCTCCTTCCGGTCTTCTGATCTTCCTTTCTTCTCTCCTTCCGGTCTTCTGTTCTTCTGTTCTTCTGTTCTTCTTGTCTTCTTGTCTTCTGTTCTTCTTGTCTTCTGTTCTTCTTGCCTTCTTGTCTTCTGTTTTTCTTGTCTTCTGACTTCGGCTCTTCTGCCTCCTCCGTCCTCTTCTCCCCGCGCCTGCCCTCCTGCTCCTGCCTCATCCCCCTCCCCCACTCGCATCCCCCTCTCTATCTCCCCTATCTGACCCGTTCACTATCTACCTCCCCCACTCCTCCTATCTACCTATCTCTCTATCTCTCTATCCCACTATCTAACTCCCTCACTCTCCACCTCCTCCTATCTTCCTATCTCTCTATCTATTTCCCTATCTATCGATTTCCCTATCTATTTTCTCTATCTATTTCTCTATCTCTCCCCCCTCATCCCCTCTATTACCTATCTTCCTATCCTCTCACTCTACCTCTCACCCTCACCCACCTCTACAACCCCCCTCCCCTATCTTCTCAACCCTACTCCTATCTTTTTCCCCTATCTCCTAAACCTCCTAACACTCACCCCCCTCCACCCTTAAACCCCCCTTCCCCAGCTCTTCTCACTCTACCTCTCCCCCCCCTCGCGCTTTCCCGCCGCGACCTCCTGCATGCCCCCGCCCCCAGCTCCCATTCGCCCCCACCTGACCCCTCCCCCCCTCCTACCTCAGATGGCGACCGCTGCGCGACAGTGGTAGCGACCCTTGACCCAAGGGTAGGTCGCTCCCCCTGCCGCTGCAGCTCTTCCAGGTTCCTGAGCTCCTGAGACCCACCTCACAGTAAGTACCCCCCACCTCCCAGCCCCTCGCTCTGCCCTGCGCTACTCACCCTCTCTCCTGCTCCTGCTTCTTTTCTTCTTTTCTTCTTCTCTGTTCTTCTGTTCTTCCTCCTCGCTCCTCGTCTGTAATCTTCTTCTGTACTCTTCTTTCCCCCGTCTTCACTCTACTTCTCTTCTTCCTCATCTTCTTCTCTGGTCTTCTGCCCTCTGTTCTTCGTTTTCTGTATCTTCTTCTGTGTTCTTCTGTGTTCTTCCGGTCTTCCTTTCTTCTCTCCTTCCGGTCTTCTGATCTTCCTTTCTTCTCTCCTTCCGGTCTTCTGTTCTTCTGTTCTTCTTGTCTTCTGTTCTTCTTGTCTTCTTGTCTTCTGTTCTTCTTGTCTTCTGTTCTTCTTGTCTTCTGACTTCGGCTCTTCTGCCTCCTCCGTCCTCTTCTCCCCACGCCTGCCCTCCTGCTCCTGCCTCATCCCCCTCCCCCACTCGCATCCCCCTCTCTATCTCCCCTATCTAACCCGTTCACTATCTACCTCCCACACTCCTCCTATCTACCTATCTCTCTATCTCTCTATCCCACTTTCTAACTCCCTCACTCTCCACCTCCTCCTATCTTCCTATCTCTCTATCTATTTCCCTATCTATTTTCTCAATCTATTTCTCTATCTCTCCCCCCTCCCTCACCCCCTCTATTACCTATCTTCCTATCCTCTCACTCTACCTCTCACCCTCACCCACCTCTACAACCCCCCCTCCCCTATCTTCTCAACCCTACTCCTATCTTTCTCCCCTATCTCCTAAACCTCCTAACACTCACCCCCCTCCACCCTTAAACCCCCCTCCCCCAGCTCTTCTCACTCTACCTGTCCCCCCCTCCCTCGCGCTTTCCCGCCGCGACCTCCTGCACGCCCCCGCCCCCCAGCTCCCATTCGCCCCCACCTGACCCCTCCCCCCTCCTACCTCATATGGCGGCCGTTGCGCGACAGTGGTAGCGACCCTTGACCCAAGGGTAGGTCGCTCCCCCTGCCGCTGCAGCTCCTCCAGGTTCCTGAGTTCCTGAGACCCACCTCACAGTAAGTACCCCCCCCTTCCCAGCCCCTCGCTCTGCCCTGCGCTACTCACCCTCTCTCCTGCTCCTGCTTCTTTTCTTCTTTTCTTCTTTTCTTCTTCTCTGTTCTTCTGTTCTTTCTCCTCGCTCCTCGTCTGTAATCTTCTTCTGTACTCTTCTTTCCCCCGTCTTCACTCTACTTCTCTTCTTCCTCATCTTCTTCTCTGGTCTTCTGCCCTCTGTTCTTCGTTTTCTGTATCTTCTTCTGTGTTCTTCTGTGTTCTTCCGGTCTTCCTTTCTTCTCTCCTTCCGGTCTTCTGATCTTCCTTTCTTCTCTCCTTCCGGTCTTCTGTTCTTCTGTTCTTCTGTTCTTCTTGTCTTCTGTTCTTCTTGTCTTCTGTTCTTCTTGTCTTCTGTTCTTCTTGTCTTCTTGTCTTCTGTTCTTCTTGTCTTCTTGTCTTCTGTTCTTCTTGTCTTCTGACTTCAGCTCTTCTGCCTCCTCCGTCCTCTTCTCCCCGCGCCTGCCCTCCTGCTCCTGCCTCATCCCCCTCCCCCACTCGCATCCCCCTCTCTATCTCCCCTATCTAACCCGTTCACTATCTACCTCCCCCACTCCTCCTATCTACCTTTCTCTCTATCTCTCTATCCCACTATCTAACTCCATCACTCTCCACCTCCTCCTATCTTCCTATCTCTCTATCTATTTCCCTATCTATCGATTTCCCTATCTATTTTCTCTAGCTATTTCTCTATCTCTCCCCCCTCCCTCACCCCCTCTATTACCTATCTTCCTATCCTCTCACTCTACCTCTCACCCTCACCCACCTCTACAACCCCCCCCCCTATCTTCTCAACCCTACTCCTATCTTTCTCCCCTATCTCCTAAACCTCCTAACACTCACCCCCCTCCACCCTTAAACCCCCCTCCCCCAGCTCTTCTCACTCTACCTGTCCCCCCCTCCCTCGCGCTTTCCCGCCGCGACCTCCTGCACGCCCCCGCCCCCCAGCTCCCATTCGCCCCCACCTGGCCCCTCCCCCCCTCCTACCTCATATGGCGGCCGTTGCGCGACAGTGGTAGCGACCCTTGACCCAAGGGTAGGTCGCTCCCCCTGCCGCTGCAGCTCCTCCAGGTTCCTCAGTTCCTGAGACCCACCTCACAGTAAGTACCCCCCACTTCCCAGCCCCTCGCTCTGCCCTGCGCTACTCACCCTCTCTCCTGCTCCTGCTTCTTTTCTTCTTTTCTTCTTCTCTGTTCTTCTGTTCTTCCTCCTCGCTCCTCGTCTGTAATCTTCTTCTGTACTCTTCTTTCCCCCGTCTTCACTCTACTTCTCTTCTTCCTCATCTTCTTCTCTGGTCTTCTGCCCTCTGTTCTTCGTTTTCTGTATCTTCTTCTGTGTTCTTCTGTGTTCTTCTGTGTTCTTCCGGTCTTCCTTTCTTCTCTCCTTCCGGTCTTCTGATCTTCCTTTCTTCTCTCCTTCCGGTCTTCTGTTCTTCTGTTCTTCTGTTCTTCTTGTCTTCTGTTCTTCTTGTCTTCTTGTCTCCTGTTCTTCTTGTCTTCTGTTCTTCTTGTCTTCTTGTCTTCTGTTCTTCTTGTCTTCTGACTTCGGCTCTTCTGCCTCCTCCGTCCTCTTCTCCCCGCACCTGCCCTCCTGCTCCTGCCTCATCCCCCACCCGCATCCCCCTCTCTATCTCCCCTATCTAACCCGTTCACTATCTACCTCCCCCACTCCTCCTATCTACCTATCTCTCTATCTCTCTATCCCACTATCTAACTCCCTCACTCTCCACCTCCTCCTATCTTCCTATCTCTCTATCTATTTCCCTATCTATCGATTTCCCTATCTATTTTCTATATCTATTTCTCTATCTCTCCCTCCTCCCTCACCCCCTCTATTACCTATCTTCCTATCCTCTCACTCTACCTCTCACCCTCACCCACCTCTACAACCCCCCTCCCCTATCTTCTCAACCCTACTCCTATCTTTCTCCCCTATCTCCTAAACCTCCTAACACTCACCCCCCTCCACCCTTAAACCCCCCTCCCCCAGCTCTTCTCACTCTACCTGTCCCCCCTCCCTCGCACTTTCCCGCCGCGACCTCCTGCACGCCCCCGCCCCCCAGCTCCCATTCGCCCCCACCTGACCCCTCCCCCCCCACCTCATATGGCGGCCGCTGCGCGGTAGCGCCGCTGGCGCGCCAGAGGCAAGCCCATCTGCGCCCGTCCGCGCCTGTCCCGCGCCCAGCGCCACGACCCCAAACGCACCCATGGACCCTTCGCCTGCAACTCCTGCAAACGCACCTTCCACCACGCAACAACCATGACCACCAGCCCACGCGCCATCAACCACCTCAAGTGCATCCTAGTCAACGCTCGCTCCGTCCACAAACACGCCGTTGAACTCTGGGACCTCCTGGACTCCATAGCACCGGACGTCGCCTTCATCACGGAGACCTGGATGAACGCCTCCTCGGCCCCTGACATTGCCACTGCCATCCCCGAAGGCTACAAGATCTCCAGAAAAGACCGCACCAACCAGGTAGGAGGAGGTATCGCCATCGTCTTCAAAGACTCCATCAGCGTCACCACCTCCACCGAATACACCCCTCTCGCCGCTGAACACCTGCATTTTCAGATTCGCACCGATCCGAGGACCACCCTCAGAGGATCCCTCATCTACCGTCCTCCCCGGCCACGCGCCCCTTTCAGCGACGCCATCGCCGACTTCATCTCCCCGCATGCCCTCGCCTCGCCGGACTACATCCTCCTAGGTGACCTCAACCTCCATCTGGAACAAAACAATGACCCCATCACCACCACCCTGCTCGACAACCTCGCCAACCTCGGCCTCAAACAACTGGTGAACACCGCCACCCACATCGCCGGACACACGCTTGACCCCATCTTCTCCGCCAGCAAACACGTCTTCTTCAGCCACGCCTCCGCCCTACACTGGACCGACTACAGCTGCGTCCACTTCACATTCCGACGCGAGACCCGCCACCTCCGCACCCAACCCATCCCTCGTCGACAGTGGAACAAGATCCCCGAAGAGCAACTCTTCTCCGCACTCGCCGCAAACCAACCCACCCTCACCACCGACCCCAACGACGCAGCCCTCAACCTCACAAACTGGATCTCCAACTGCGCAGACATCCTTGCTCCCCTCAAACGCACGCATCGACAGACCAACACCAAAAAACCTCTCTGGTTCTCTGACACCCTCAAAGAATCAAAGAAAACTTGTCGTGCCCTTGAGAAAGCCTGGCGCAAGGACCGCACCGCTGACAACATGACCGCCCTCAAGAACGCTACCCGCGAACACCACCACCTGATCTGCGCCGCCAAAAGGAACTTTTTCACCGACAGACTGGACAAAAACAGACACAACAGCAGAGAACTCTTCAGCATCGTCAAGGAGTTCTCCAACCCCAGCGCCAACGCCAACGCCGTCACACCCTCACAGGATCTGTGCGAATCCCTCGCCACTTTCTTCCATCGCAAGATTAGCGACCTCCACGACAGCTTCGGACACCAGACCCAACCAAACACCACCGAACCGGCATCCACGGCCATCACCCTCAACAACTGGTCCCACATCAACACGGAAGAAACCAAATCCATCATGAACTCTATCCACTCCGGCGCCCCTTCGGACCCCTGCCCGCACTTCATCTTTAACAAAGCCGACGACATCATCGCCCGCACCTCCAGACCGTCATCAACTCTTCTTTTTCTTCTGCTACCTTCCCCGAATGCTGGAAACATGCCGAAGTCAACGCCCTACTAAAGAAACCTACGGCTGACCCGAGCGACCTGAAAAACTTCCGCCCCATCTCTCTTCTGCCTTTCCCAGCCAAAGTAATAGAGAAGACCGTCAACAAACAGCTGACCACCTTCCTGGAAGACAACAACCTGCTCGACCCCTCACAAACCGGATTCCGAACCAACCACAGCACGGAAACCGCCCTCATCTCAGTCACTGATGACATCAGAACCCTGATGGACAACGGTGAAACAGTCGCCCTCATTCTGCTCTACCTCTCGGTTGCCTTTGACACCGTCTGTCACCGCACCCTAATCACCCGCCTCCGCTCCACCGGAATCCAAGGCCAGGCCCTGGACTGGATCGCCTCCTTCCTCTCAAACCGTTCCCAAAGAGTTTACCTCCCTCCGTTTCGCTTTTACGAATATAGACAAGGGCATCATCAGCGTATAGCAAGATTGCGTGGTGAAGCCCGTTCCTGACTATCCCCCAGCTGTCCTTCATCGAGCGTATTCTCACTGCTAAATCAAATCAAATCAAATCAAATCAAATCATTAACATTTATAAAGCGCGCTACTCACCCGTGCGGGTCTCAAGGCGCTAGGGGAAAAAAGGGGGGGGTTATCGCTGCTCGAACAGCCAGGTCTTTGGAGTCTCCGGAAAGCGGAGTGGTCCTGGGTGGTCCTGAGGCTGGTGGGGAGGGAGTTCCAGGTCTTGGCCGCCAGGAAGGAGAAAGATCTCCCACCCGCCGTGAAGCGGCGGATGCGAGGGACAGCAGCGAGTGCGAGGCCAGAGGAGCGGAGGAGGCGGGTGGGGACGTAGAAGCTGAGGCGTCTGTTGAGGTATTCCGGTCCCTTGTCGTGGAGGGCTTTGTGTGCGTGGGTGAGAAGTCGGAAGGTGATCCTTTTGCTGACTGGGAGCCAGTGCAGGTGTCTCAGGTGTGCGGAGATGTGGCTGCTGCGGGGTATGTCGAGGATGAGGCGGGCTGAGGCGTTTTGAATGCGTTGCAGGCGATTTTGGAGTTTGGCTGTGGTCCCGGCGTAGAGGGTGTTGCCGTAGTCCAGGCGGCTCGTGACGAGGGCGTGGGTCACGGTTTTTCTGGTGTCGGCGGGGATCCAGCGGAAGATCTTGCGGAGCATGCGGAGGGTGAGGAAGCAGGCGGAGGACACGGCGTTGACTTGCTTGGTCATGGTGAGAAGAGGGTCCAAGATGAAGCCGAGGTTGCGGGCGTGGTCTGTGGGGGTCGGTGCGGTGCCAAGGGCTGTGGGCCACCAGGAGTCGTCCCAGGCGGACGGGGTGTTGCCGAGGATGAGGACTTCCGTTTTTTCAGAGTTCAGCTTTAGGCGGCTGAGCCTCATCCAATCTGCGACGTCCTTTATACCCTCTTGTAGGTTGGTCTTGGCGCTGGCGGGGTCCTTGGTGAGGGAGAGTATAAGTTGCGTGTCGTCGGCGTAGGAGGGGATGATGATGTCGTGCTTGCGTACGATGTTGGCGAGGGGGCTCATGTAGACATTGAAGAGTGTCGGGCTGAGTGATGAGCCTTGGGGTACGCCGCAGATGATCTCGGTGGGTTCGCACTATTATCACAAGTAGCCGGGTTTGTGCAACCCGTGTGGTTTGGCAATGACCATCCCTGTGCTTAGTCCTTTTGGGGAATTTTCAATCATTGTTTGGCAGAGGAGGAGTCATGTTTGGCCACAAAAAGCCACATGGCTTTATCCCGACAATACCTTCTAAAAGTAAGAAAACTACCCGTTTTCGTGGGGGTGGTATCCGCGCTAATGGCGATGCTTCTTCACCTAGAAGCAAATTTGAATGCATGTTATTTTTAACAGTAAATTTGGAAATACCTTGAATTAGTCGGCATCACGGTGCACTTTACAAAAAAAAAAAAAAAAAAGTAGCGAGGTGCTACCAGCAGTAATGTCATTGCTGGCCGAATTTGGAAGCATATCCGGCTTAGTGGTAAACTGGTATAAGTCGTGCGCATTCCCGCTGGCCAGGTGGCCATCGGCGAGACAGGAGACTGCCCCCCCGGGCCGACTGAAATGGTGCTTTGAACCGTTCAAATATCTCGGGGTAAACATATACCACAACACAGAAGACTTGAGAGACGGGAACCTGGGGAGAGCACTAGCTTCCATGAAGGGCTCTTTACGATTCTGGAACAGACTACCGCTCTCGCCCCCAGGCAGGGTGGCGGTCGCGAATATGCTGATACTACAGAGGCTACTATATTATTTTGCGGCCTTACCAATCAACATTCCAAGGAGCTTTTTCAGGAATCTGAACATAGCACTTCTACAACTTATATGGGGTGGGGGTAGAGGGCGGGTGGCACTAACCTCATTGCAATGTCCAGCGGATGTGGGCGGTCTGGGAGCTCCTAATTTTGAACTGTACTGGGCGGCTGCCCAACTGCAGTGGCTACAGAACTGGATCCACAGACCAACGCCGGCAGAATCTGAATGGCTGGAGTCCTAGTTAAAAGGGACTCCACTGATAACGTGGTTGTCAATTAAACACCCTAAAAGTGATTTGGTCAACCCACTGATAGCAGTCGCCCATGCATGCTGGGGCAAATACGTCCAAAAAGACCACAAGACGCTCCCTTACTCCCCGTATATCCCACTGGATCTCCTTCCTGGATGGCATAAAGCTGCAACGCACCAGACGTCTGTGTGGACAGAGGCGGGCATACAGTTAGTGGGTAATTGCTTTGAGGACGACAAACTAATGTCATTCGAAGCCATGCAGGCTCTCTCAGAAGTAAATCCCGGCCAATTTCTGTCATACCATGCCATATGCTTGGTAATCAAAAAAGAGCTGGGCGCAGGAACCCTAGAACCGAAGATCTCCCCCATTATACACCACATCCTACAATATGATGCCCATACAAAAGTAGTATCGAGCCTATACAAGCTCCTCAACAATCCCCCTGAGCTGCATATGGAGAGGGCTAGGGAGAGGTGGAACTCGGTCCTGCCGGACCCAATACCACAGGAGGACTGGCCGAAAGTCCTGCAACATGCTCGAGGAGTGTCGAGGAACCCCAGGTTCCGCTACACCCAGTTTAACTTTACACACCAAACATACATATCCCCAGCTAGGCTGGGGCGTATATTTCCCGGCATGGAACCGATATGCTTCAGATGCAAAGCCCCACGGGCGCACTTCTACCGCATGTTCTGGGAATGCCCTCAAGTACAAAAGGTATGGAGCGAGGTGGTGCTAGTGATTTCAGAATTGACAGGACTGGGACTGACAGTGGACCCCAAGTCATGCCTCCTGGGGCTGAGGGCAAGAACGAAAAGGCATAGACACTTACACAAATTTGCTGATCTAGCGTGCTTGATGTATAAAAGATTGATAGCAATGCACTGGAAAGCGCCTAGAGCACCTGATCAGAAATCATGGCATACAACTACATTGCGCTGGGCCCGCACAGAATATCAAGTACTGAGGAAACTAGCATGGGAGGGGAAACAACATACAGGCTGCGACACCTGGGAAGCATTGGTGTCCAAACTCGAAGCTAAAAATGATGACAAACCCCCATGATGTGGGCGCTCCCCCCGCACAACATATTGAGCAGTAACATGCCTGCGCACCCCGCGACGGAGCCGCCCCCCTCTCCCCGGATGCGCAACTACTTATAGACATATAAGCATAAAGTTCCTTGCCCTAGCTCCCCAGCCTTCCACTGGTGCTAGCATCCCAGCCCATACATGCGGGAAGCACATTTTCACACACCCCGCACACCATTACCGTACACACACAAAGGCACCATCATTCATCACAAAAGGAGGACCCAGTGGAACACAACCCATACCAGTAGGCACATGCGTGATTTCCCAATACCACAACACAGGCGCAGGAGCCCGACTGACGCGGAATGCACTAATATTGTTTTCTATAGGTGAATCTGAAGTGTGCACAAGTAGAGGGGGGTTAGGTGTTTGATTGTTACCAACTCAGATAAATATGATCCTATTGTAAAATAGGACAAGTATATAATATGTATCTGGAATGCAAAACCAATCAAAATTATTTAAAAAAAAAAAAGTGTATTTATTTGTAAAGGTCCTTTTTTCAATGTCTGTATCTGTGGATTTTTGGTCCGTATATCAGCCGGCACACATGAAACCTACTAAAACTGTACATTTTTTAAAACTAAACACCCAGGGGACTTCAAGTTGGGGTGACTTGCATAGCTATCACAGGATAGTTTAACAAGAAGCCTTTGCAAACCTCAAACTTACAATAAAAAACACCCACTTTCCACACAGTTTTTGTGTGAAAAACTTCTGGAATCTGCAGGGAGACACACATTTCCTGCCACCTAACATTTCCTCAAGTTGCCCAAATTTAATGGTATGCCTCTTGTGATGGCGGCCAATAAACCACGACACTAAAAGCCATAAAGTGCTACATTGAGAGATAAGCAATAGGGGTAGCTGATGTATTTGGGGCTGTGCTGCGATGCCACACATGCAACCTATGAACCACAGACATTTTTGAAAATTAGACAAACCATCATGTGCTGCCTTTCATTGATCAAACAAGATTTTCTTACCCACAATGCCCTGCAAGCCTCAAACATTGACAGAAATCCTGCATTTTCTTTATATTTCTGTGATAGGAAGTTCTGGAATCCACTGAAATCCACAAAATTCCTAACACCTAGCATACCCCACTTATGCAGATAAAAACATTGCATACTTTGTGTGGCTAGGCCTAATGCACGCTATAAGAATGGATATAACTAAAGTTAATGGGAGCCCTCGTAGGAATATTGTGGAAATATTTTCAGTGGAAAAATGTAATGTGTCCATGTTGCGTTTTTAGCATTCTACAATTGCTAAAGCCACCCACAAAAGCTGGGTTCCATTTTAATGTGGAGACATGTGGAAATGCTGAGTGGCTGTGCAATTTTTGGATCACAATAGACTTCAGAAGTATCCATCAGAAAATGCAAATAAATGGGAGATCTTGGCCATTCACGCCAAATTTAAATTTTGCAAGGAACTGTGGTTTAGTGTGTGGGTTCAATACTAGTTATATCCCCCTTGACAACTGTGGGTGTTCAGTTTAGAAAGAAATGAGGGGTTGTTACTGAACTTTCAAAAGAACTCCACCACTCATACAGGTTGATTATGGCACCTCCAGAAGTGCTAGTTTCAAAACACAAATACTATTCATATTATCAGAATATTGAAACCAAGCTTACCGAAGGAGAGCCATAAAGGCTCAGAAAGGCACAGCCGCCTATTAGCCACTCACAAGTAATTCATGTGCCATAAACAATACTTTCATACCACTAGCCACGGGCCTAAGAAGGAATCCCCAATCAAACCAACTCTCACCCTATCATGAGCCAACTTGCATTCAAACACGCACATGAAAACCTATTCATATGTATGGCCAGACATGTTAATAGTTGATGCATAAATAACACTCACAAATGAAAGCAAAGTTTGACTACAGTTTTTACTACCTGCCAATTATCTACTTGAGCATTACCAATAGTGCCTAGTGAACCTATACTAACAGCTCCATTGACAGCTAAATGATTTTCATGTGCACACTCACTGTGCTAAATCCAACTCCTTCCAGTATGTGGATGCAAGTTGGGGTGACTTGCATAGCTATCACAGGATAGTTTAGCAAGAAGCCTTTGCAAACCTCAAACTTACAATAAAAAACACCCACTTTCCACACAGTTTTTGTGTGAAAAACTTCTGGAATCTGCAGGGAGACACACATTTCCTGCCACCTAACATTTCCTCAAGTTGCCCAATTAAAATGGTATGCCTCTTGTGATGGCGGCCAATAAACCACGACACTAAAAGCCATAAAGTGCTACATTGAGAGATAAGCAATAGGGGTAGCTGATGTATTTCGGGCTGTGCTGCGATGCCACACATGCAACCTACGAACCACAGACATTTTTGAAAATTAGACAAACCATCATGTGCTGCCTTTCATTGATCAAACAAGATTTTCTTACCCACAATGCCCTGCAAGCCTCAAACATTGACAGAAATCATGCATTTTCTTTATATTTCTGTGATAGGAAGTTCTGGAATCCACTGAAATCCACAAAATTTCTAACACCTAGCATACCCCACTTATGCAGATAAAAACATTGCATACTTTGTGTGGCTAGGCCTAATGCACGCTATAAGAATGGATATAACTAAAGTTAATGGGAGCCCTCGTAGGAATATTGTGGTTTTCAGTGGAAAAATGTAATGTGTCCATGTTGCGTTTTTAGCATTCTACAATTGCTAAAGCCACCCACAAAAGCTGGGTTCCATTTTAATGTGGAGACATGTGGAAATGCTGAGTGGCTGTGTAATTTTTGGATCACAATAGACTTCAGAAGTATCCATCAGAAAATGCAAATAAATGGGAGATCTTGGCCATTCACGCCAAATTTAAATTTTGCAAGGAACTGTGGTTTAGTGTGTGGGTTCAATACTAGTTATATCCCCCTTGACAACTGTGGGTGTTCAGTTTAGAAAGAAATGAGGGGTTGTTACTGAACTTTCAAAAGAACTCCACCACTCATACAGGTTGATTATGGCACCTCCAGAAGTGCTAGTTTCAAAACACAAATACTATTCATATTATCAGAATATTTAAACCAAGCTTACCGAAGGAGAGCCATAAAGGCTCAGAAAGGCACAGCCGCCTATTAGCCACTCACAAGTAATTCATGTGCCATAAACAATACTTTCATACCACTAGCCACGGGCACAAGAAGGAATCCCCAATCAAACCAACTCTCACCCTATCATGAGCCAACTTGCATTCAAACATGCACATGAAAACCTATTCATATGTATGGCCAGACATGTTAATAGTTGATGCATAAATAACACTCACAAATGAAAGCAAAGTTTGACTACAGTTTTTACTACCTGCCAATTATCTACTTGAGCATTACCAATAGTGCCTAGTGAACCTATACTAACAGCTCCATTGACAGCTAAATGATTTTCATGTGCACACTCACTGTGCTAAATCCAACTCCTTCCAGTATGTGGATGCAAGTTGGGAGTGTCAGAGACTGCCTTGCAAGGCCCACAATCTTCAAACTAAGTGAGCATATCAAACTATGAAACTAAGGCAAACATGCTGAGGAAACCACCTAAGTTCCCTAAAAAGCGCATCCTAAACTACAAAGAACATTAGGTTTTTCACACAGGGTAGTCAGTAAGAACATAGCATATGTCCCGTCCATCATTATGTGTAGTGATGTCACTGTAATGCACTTCCCATAGAGCAAACTGAGCATCTACTATGTAGTGCCACAGGATGAACATTGAAGCAGGGTACATATGTCACCTATAAATATAGAGTTTAACGCAGAGTTCTCTGTAATGTATTATGTGTTTTTAAATCACAGTACCATGTGGGAGGATATTCTGCCATGGACCCGGGATCAGTCAGGGCTGATCCATGGATTCACTTAGTTGAGGAGCCAAGTGTTCAGTTTCATGCGGAATGTAATTATTTTAGAAGCAAGACAGATGTGAAGGGGCGGGTCTTTCTAGCCTTTCAAAGCTAGGTAGGATAAGTCATTACTGCCTCTTCTGCTGCTAGTTATGCATGGAATGTTTGCAAGTATGAGTCTGGCTGAGCAAAGGTTTGTGGAATGTTTGTGAAATCTGAGATGGTTTTTAAGCTGTTTGAGGTGCAGGGTATGTACACAGTGAAAGGTGAGGTTGGCAGCTGCTTTCTGTATGGTTTGAAATCTTCTGCTTAGTTGAGTGAGGGAGTAATTCAGTATCGGGGTGAGTGTGGCGCCAATGGAGTTAAATTCATTGGTGAAGATGAAGTGATGAAAAGTGTATCTGTACCACCTTGACTATCTGCCTTCTGTCTATGAGATATTCCCCTCAAGAACATCTAGCCTAAGATTTTTCTACCTATTCATGTCTCTGTACCCTATAAAGTCCAGCTAATCCCGTACACTTGCCAACTAAACCTTCACTAACACCTTTTGTTACTAGCTAGATAACCACCTTCATGTACCTTCAGAGCACTCACTTTGCTGAATCAAACTCCTTCCACTTTGTGAATGCAAGTTGGGGTGTTGAGACTGCCTTGCTTGGCCCACTATCCTCAAACTGAGTGAACGTATCTATCTTTGAAACTAAGGCATACATGCTGGGGAAGACTGCCTATGTTCCTTAGAGAGCACTTCAAAAACTACTAAATATTCTGGACATATTTAAGAGACCCTTGCGACCCCTTAGTGTCTATTTTTATGGTAAGGCGGCACCAAGGTGGCCTTTTCTCTGTGCCATATTTACAAAGTTGTGTATTGCATGTATTGGGCCACTTTGTAACCTCTTGCACCACATTATGTCTGTGCCAGGCATAATGTATGCAAGGGGGGTGTTCAGGCACTCGGAGGCCCGCAAAAATGACGCAGTGAAATTTAACAGATTTGACTGCACTATTTTTGCTGTAATTTGAATCGCTGCTCAGAGCAGGCATTAAAAATGACACACTCATACAAACCTCTGGGCCTCCTTGCACTTTGCTACACTAATGTCAACATTTTCGACGCCATTGTAGCAAAGCACCAAAATAGGCTAAACATTTTTGACACTATTATACTAATGACCACCATGGTGCACAGTATTATAAATACAGCACAACCATGGTGTCGTTAGGGGCCAGTAGGGGGGCCAAGAAAATGAGGCACATCAGCTCTGATGGGCCACTTTTTCATAAATATGGGCGTTAATGTTTTTGCCACTCCACACAGGGTACTCCATGACAACATGGTTTATGTTCCTTCCAGCATTATGTGGCATGTGGTGACTATAATGCCCTTGTCATTTGGTGAAGAGAACACATACCACATCCTGACACAGGTAAACGTCTCTAGCAGGCCATGAGCAAGTCCAAGATTTCCTCAAGTACATGAAAATAATTTCTACAGCTGATTTTCTAGTGAAGTGCTGGCCCACAGGAAGTATGTATCCATGCACAGCCATTGAAAGATGTATGTTATAGCAGCTCCACCTCAGTCAAATTCCCAATACATCACTTTTGTATGGTACAACATAAAGCAAGTAGTAAAACACAGAATTAGCTGAGCTGGGCACAGGGAACAGTAACAGTGACTCTTCTGCCTCTTTCCTTGCTTATTGCAGACTTTGCAACAAAAACATGGTTGAGTCTCTCTAGCTGTTAAAGGAAAGCAGTCTGCAGATCCTGCATCCTTGTCGATCCTGCAGCCTTGTCATGCCCTTCACAGCTTATGAAATGGAGACTGCAACTTCTGTAGCAGTAAGACCTTCAATGATGGTCAACTGAAAGTCAAGGAAAGACAAGAGTCTTTCCATAGTGGCCTGACGATAAACAACATTGCTTTGTACATTGCCATCTGAATCAGGTAGGTAAACAGCTTCTTATACCAAGTGTGAGTTTAGGACTGCATTGCATGGCTGAAGAACCTGGTCATTCTTATCTACTCTGCCCATGTATGTGTTGTAATCAAGTAAATCGGTGGCCTTGCGAGCTTTGATCTTTTGACCCAAACCATGGCTGAGAAAGTGCTTTCATCATGAATTGTAGTGAACACACACACATCAAATCTCTCAGAAAATGTGGCTGTGAGCAGGGAATTGGAAAACAAAGCAGTGGTCTGGTATTCTTACATACAAGCGCCTGCTGGAATCCTTTGCAGCAACAACAAACTGCAATGCATGCCACAGTGCAAGCTTTGTACAGGTCAGTGAATAGCTCTACTCTAGTATATAAGTTGATAACATAAAGGTTACAACCTTTATGAAGAAGTAACTGGACAAGCTCCCATACTCCCATTCACAAACCATTCACATTACATTGGATAACCAACAGGATTTAAAGTGGAGTCATTCCCTGTATACACTGTTAAGCTGTATACATAGCCAGTAGAGCTCTCACACAGCATATCCAACTTTATGCAATAGCGAGATCTTTTGCTCTCGGTGCAACACCTAAACTAAGCTGTCCTTTCTATAGGATCAAAGACTCATCAACGGCTACATTATTTCCAGGAGTATAAATCTCCGGAAACCTGGCAGAGAAATGTTCCATAACAGGCTGGATTTTGATCAATATGCCTTGGTCTGGATGGTTGTGAGGCAATGCAGCAGAATTATCATTGAAATGTAGCATTTGCTGCTAAAGCAAAAACTGAGCTCGGCTCATTTATGGTGCAAAGATGGGTGTTACCTAAACTGTGCAAGTAGACCAGTAGGACTGTAAGCTTGGTTTGTGCACTAACCTGATTTTGAAAGTCATGCCCAAAAGTGTCCTAAACTCTTCAAATTAAGTTGGGTCAACCAATATGCCCTAGAGTGCCTCCATGCTTCTTCAGAAACTGGTTTGCATGCACATTTGTTTGCTGCACAGTTTCCTCAAGGAAGTCAGTATCCAAATAGGGATGAGCATGGCCAATTTGCAAAAGATTATCTGTATCAACTTTACATCCATCCGCTCCCGTGAACAGGGACATTTATGGCTATACTAAATTTGGGGTCTGTCAAGAGAATAGCCTGTATGTGCTTGCTGTGCATGTGCCTGCTTTCTGGGTTGGTTTACCCTGATACACTTGTCTCACTGCACAGACTGTGCTTGCGAATTAACATCAAGACTGCCATCATCATGTCCCTCAGAATTGCTGGAAGACGATTCCTCAGCTGGAACTCTGTTGGCTGAAAAATCACTTTCAGATTCTGCTCCATTTTCCTCTCCATCTAGTGCTCTCTCAGTATCTGAGCCTGCCTCAGACCAGCCCTCCATAACTCAAGGTGGGGCCTGGGTAGCAGTTATCCACTGAGATGCCATCTCTGCTGACCTCTCTTCTAAAACACTTCCCTTCATAGAAGGCAGAAGTCATTTTATAAGTCAGTCAATGGGTGTGTGATTCTGTGACATGTGTGCAACAGTAAATAGACAAAAAAGGCTTATTTACCTTCTTTGCTGAAGCGGCAGCTTCTCCAAGGACACTAAGAAAAGACAAACAAGACACAGTATTACTTCTCTTTGCCACATAAACTATACCACAGCCTTCTTTTTATATGGCTGATGCAAAACTTTATTGTTGAGAGAGTTGTTGGGCCATTGCCAGTATAACAATAGTTTCCTGATCTTTATATAGTGGCTCCTGCCACTTTGTACATAGGGGTGCTACTTGTAAAAAATCACAGTTCTCTCCCCAGGGTCACTGGAAGGATACAGCAGGAGAGCACACAATTATTTGACAGGGTTAACTACATTTTGGAATGATACAGCAGGAGAGCACAAAATTATGTGACAGGGTTAACTACATTTTGTGACAAAAAAAAGTTAATTATGCAGCATAATGCAGCACATTTTTATGGTAGTATAATTTCATTATTTTGTAGTTTGAAAACAAGATAATACTGCCGGGGCCAAGGTTTTGCATTAATTAGCACCAGCATAGCAACCAAATACCAAAATGAGCAACTGGAAAATGACCACTTAATCTTTGTGCAGGGCCTTCCACTGCATTTGAACACGGTAACCCATTTTTCCTAACTTTTGATCTGTTCGAGCTACAAACATTTTTTATATATAAATGTACAGATTGTGTAGGGATATTAGAATATATGGCATTGTGTTTTTTTTTAACAAATGTTTGTATGCTAGGAGAAAACACACATTTATAAAACAAAATACCACAAACTTTATCATCTCTGCATAATCTGCTGATTTCTATTTAAAAAAACAGTAGCTCAAATGGCTCAAAAGTGACCAAAGGGGAAGGACCCTTGAGTGGAAATTCAACCCCCTACCTGCATTTCTTTGATTTTTTTTTATTGAAAATGTCTCATTTTTACTGTGGGCAGCCATTTGCTCCCAGGAAAAAAACACATATTTCCCCCCCAAAAAAATTAAGTGGCACCTTACCTGTATGTCAGAAAAGCTGATCCCCTGGTAAGTTTATTATTTTGAATTAAAAAAAAATTATAGTATTACTTCCCTGGGGGCATAAACAGGACTCAGGGGAAAACAATGTAATTTCAAAGAACATTGCCTTCAAAGGTGCATAGGCTCGTTCACTATGAGAGCTGACCTCTCAGAACAAAGGTCCATGGTGACCCAGTGAGTTTCCTAGTGGCTGTGGTCTGGAGATCCTCCTCTTTCCAACAATGCTTCCCTGAAATCTGGGGAGGCATCATAGCCCCCAAAAGCCTCACCAGACAGTGGAGAAAAGACTGACTTGTGGTCTCTCTGCTGCTGGTAGGAATCTGTGACGTCAGCACACTTCATGGCATGCTGACATCACAAATGGGTAGAGAGGGGGTGGGGGCTGACGCAGAAGCAATTCCACTTCACCCCAGCCCTTTGGGAAAATAGGACTCCTCCGGTGCAAGCACTCGAGGATCCTTTTAAGCCATACTCAGTACCTGGCAATAGCCTACAAATGCACTGGGGAGGGAGTGTGGGTGTAGGCCACTAGACGACACTTGCATCCAAGGGGTTATATTTTACCATACAGATTAGTGCCTAGCTACAACACATTTAAATATAATTATGAGCGATAACTCAGTTGTTTGCTTCAGGTACTGTGTGTTTTTGGACAACCAACAATATAGCCCTACAAGCAGAAAAGTCATAGGGGCATAACCTTGTATTACTTTTTTTCTCAATCATCAGGGTATAAAGTGACAGATGAAACCAGTGAAACTGTTTATTTTAATGAATAAATCACAACTGATGTACACAAATTACCTGTTGCGGAATTTGAAATTTAACCTACTTTCATTAAATGTATTGTTCTCTGGATTCACCAATTCAATATCAATAGATACATTTATTTTGGTTAAAAGCTATAAAAGTATCCAGTAAACACCATACCATAATCATACAATAAAACAGATAAAAATAAAGACAAAGAGTACCACATAATACATTAATAAGCCCTAAAATTCCTTCTAAAATAAGTTGTTTAAACACACAGTTATAAAAACAGTACAGGACAGACATCAAGTTTTAGAACCCTATAAGCCTATACATCTTAGTTCCACTTAGTAGTCTACTTCTGCCTGGAGTGATTTTAATCTAAAATAAATTGTTAAAGCACACAATTATGTCAGTTCTCTAGTCCTTATAGCCCAGGCATTTTGTAGATACCTTCCGACTGCAAAAACTACCTTGTCACTTGTGTCGCTTGCCAAAATGCGTAAGGATTTATTGCATTTTCTTATCCCCATTGATCTACATAAAGGAATAATCCACTTCTTCCTAGATATATGGGGCAAAAGAACATAAAGTGAGCAAGCGGCTCTGGTTTCTCATGGCAGAAAAGGCAAAAGCTCAGATTGTGATCCTCCATGCTCCACCTCGTAGTAAACGTCTTGAGTGGCAGAATCCCTAGCCTAAATTTAATTAAAAGGGTTTTAGTATAGGGGGAATTTATATTGTCCATATAGGCCTCAAACTTGGGGCTACATTTATGATCTAAAAAGTTTAGTGTCCTGCTGCCTTGAGTTTTTTTGGACCAAGTTTGCACCAAAATAGTCTCCCAGTAGCACCTCCTTATACGTACTTTTACTTCCTTGGTCAAATTGCAAGGATCTCTCCACACCTCCTCCATTTTGAGGAATTTGCTCATGTCACTGATATATTTAAACCAGGATTTTTTAATGCATCACCATCCACTAAAAGCTCAGCTGTTGCTGTTTGGTAGGTGGACAGATGTTCGGAAGTCCAAAGCGGGACCGAGTACATAATCGGTCTTAGGGCGATTTCATTATGGATCTCATTTAGAGCTAAGTCAAATCTAAGGGGTATAAGAGGGGTACTCATCAGCAGCCGCAAAAAGTTATGCAGAAAGCAGTTTTCTACTGTCGTCAAACTTCTGGAATTACAGTACCCCCATAGCTTAGCACCATAAGTTGAATCAGCCACTGCCGCTGCTTTATATACTGTAATAGCAGGTGAAATTTCCCCTGCCGAGATATTAGCCTCCTTCCTATCACAGCTGACCTCTGCCGGAGGACGGACAATCTTTTCCCAATCTGCGCCGACCACTGTTGGTCATCAGCTAGTCTGATCCCCAGATAGTCAAATTGACTAACTCTCTCTACCAGTAGTCCTGCTATGGACATTTTCCCCGTAAATGACTTGTGCGGATTAAAGGCCATAAACTTTGTCTTAGTTGGATTTATTTCAAGGCCCCTCTTGGTACAAAAATTATAAAAAGCATCAAGTTCATTTTGTAAACCCATTGGGGTTCTTGAAATCAATAAAGTATCATCCGCAAACATTAAGATGGGGACAGAGACTCTTGCTAGCTTCGGTGCATCATGATTGCAGTACATCCACTGATCTACCACATCATTGATAAAGAGGTTAAACAGTGTGGGAGCCAGAACACACCCCTGTCTGACCCCCCTATAAACGGGTATGGCTTCAGTCAGATCTCCACCTTGTGACCAGCGTACCTGGGCGTAAGTACCCTCTTGGAGATACTTGATCAATCTCAGCAATTCTTTATCAAGTTGATAGGTCTCCAGAACTTTCCACAATAGGTCCCGCGGGACCATATCAAAAGCAGCTTTTAGGTCGATAAAGGCCACATACAAGTGGCTCTTGTTAAGTGTCAGGTATTTCCAACAAAGGAGATTGAACCTACACGCCTGGTCTATTGTACTCCCTCCTTTCCTAAATCCTGCCTGAAAGTCGGAAAGGATATGAGAGTCCTCTTTCCATGTCTGCAGTCTAGTCAGGACCTGCTTACAGAATATTTTTGGCTAACATCAATTATTACTAATTGGTCTGTAGTTAGTTGGTACTTCCCTTGACCCCTTTTTAAAAACAGGGACTATGATTGCTCCTTGCCATGTGGGGAGAAGTACACCACCCCTCAGTATCTCATTACTAAGTGCATTTAGATATAAAGACCAAGTTCTGGGTCGAGACAAATACAAGACGCCTGGGATACCATCTAGCCCAGGGGCCTTTCTTTTGCGTAATGTTTGGAGAGCCAAAGTTGTTTCTTTTATAGAAAAAAGGTCCAGATCAAATTTAGATGATATGACTGACCCAGTAGTTGGTATATGAGAAATGAGGGGCCCCTTGGATTTTGGTAGAGGAACAGTAGTGTTGCTAATGTGAGCCGCTCTATATAAATTTCCAAAATGTAACACCCAGATTTCTGGTTGGATTGTTGGGTAGTTCTCCACGTTTTGGGAATGGCCCTTTCCTGCCACTAATTTCCAAAACAGTTTAGAGTCCTTCTCATGGAGAGCATCTACCAAACCATTCCAGTATTTGGTTTCCCACTCTTTTTTGGCATTTTTCAGTACTGTTTTGTATGCAGCCCTGGTTGCTCTTATCTCTCGGCAATTCCCTGCCTTCAGTGCTCCCAATAGCTGTGTCTTGGCCTGCCGACAGGAGCTGGAGAATCATCTCAATGGTCTATCCCCAGCTCCTACCCGCCTCCTTACTACCTGGAAATATGGTCCTAACCGATTGACTAAAATACTAATTTAATGATAGAAAGATCCTTTATAATGACTATAAAGAGCTAGAGCAGTTTTCCTAGCAGGAAAAAATCACTTTGAATTGTGAGAGGAAACACCTTACTCCAAAGTTCCATACCTGATCCAAAGACAGCACACACAGTAACCTACATATTTATATTGTACTGAAATGGATTGATCATTAATGTTTTGTTTTCTCTAAAGCTACTTTGAGGCCTGGAATGAAGACAGGTTAGATTCACTGTTAGACCTGGTAGCTCTTGATGTGGTTTCCCTTTGCTTTTTGCTTCTGATCTCTCGTTTTTTGATCCTGTGTTGTAATTAGTTTTCGCTTCTGTTGATACTGTGGGGACTTTGTCACTGCTAACCAGTGCTAAAGTGCAAGTGTTTACTGTCTAAATGATATTGGTAATTGGTTTATCCATGATTGCCATAATTGATTTAGTAGTAAGTTCCTAGTAAAAATGCACTAGAGGGGCCCAGGGACTGTAAATTAAATGCCACTAGTGGACCTGCAGCATTGATTGTGTTACCCAGATGAATAGCCCTGTAAACATGTTTCAGACATTCCTCTGAAGTGTCTGTGTGTGCTGTTTTTAATTCCCAATTCCACCTGGCAAGTGTACACACTTGCCAGGCCCAAACCTCCCCTTTCACTACATGTAAGTCACCCCTAAGGTAGGCCCCAGGTAGCCCCAGGGGCAGTGTGCAGTATATTTAAAAGGTAGGACAGGTACTGGTGTGGTTTATATGTCCCAACAGTCAAATACTTCTAAATTTGTTTTTCACAGTTGCAAAGCATGTCTCTCCCAGAGGTTAACATGGGGATTGGCTTGAAATACCTTCTAAGTGTAATTTACCATTGGGAGCAGGTGGAGATTTAGAGTTTGGAGTCTCTGAAATCACAATTTTAAAATACATATTTTAATGAAGTTTGTGTTTAGATTGTAAGTTTGAAAATTACACTTTTAGAAAGTGGTAATTTTCTTATTCAGCTATTCCGTGCTTCTATCTGGCTACTGAATACATGTCTGGGTCAGACTGACAGTTGAGCTACTTGTCAATTCTCTCTAGACAGTGATGCAAAGGGAGCTGAGGTGTGTCCTGCATTTCCTGATGAGTCTTCCTGGGCTTGAGTGGAAGGGAGGAGCTGACACCTGCACTTTTAAGGGATGTGGCTCTCCTCTCACATTACAGTCTCCAACCCTCTAGTGTGTGTCTGGGGCAGGACAAGGAAGAGGAAAGATCTTGTTCACTACAAAGACATCCCTTTGAAGTTTGTCTTCTTCAGAGGCAGAAAGGGGTATCAGTATTAGAACCAAAACCCCAGAATTTTATATTACTTCTGAATCAAGAGGAACCTCTTCCAAGGAGAAGGGCTTGATGATTGATGAGGACATACCACTCTGCCTTTTGTTTTGCTGTGCTGGCCTGTTACTTCTGCCTTAGGAGTGAAAGGGGTAGACTTTCCTTTCAGAAATCCTGCTTGTGACATTTCCCCAAGGGCTTGGACTGAGCTGCCCTGGTTCTGAAGTCTCAGGGCCATCAAAGACTTCATCCGTCAGCACCTGGGCACTCTTGCTGAGACCGCTGACCTGCCAAGTGGTGCCCAATCCAGTCCAAGGCTATTGAAAGGAGGAGTTGGTGAACCCAAGGTAGAAATCCATATATCAGAGCCGAGCAGCAGAAAATCAATGCAGGACCCGCACCGCGTCTGGGAAATCGACACAGCACCTGCCCGCAGTTGTAAAAGCAGTACAGCACTTGCCTAGCGGCTGTAGAAATCATCTATTTGCTAGTACAAAGCGGATTCATCATTGTCATACGTCTGGACTTTTCAAGCATCATCATTGGGCATCAAAATCTACAGGATCACCACAAGGATCCGAGGCTGCGGGCCTGAAAATCGACACACTGCTCTCCTATGGGAAAAGATCAATGCATCGCCTATCCAGCAGGGAAGAGTCAACTCACGGCCTCACTTGCGAGTAAGGAATAGATGCAACACTTGCTTTTCCGAAACATCACCTCTCCTGTAGCTATATTTTTGATGCTCACAAGGTACTTTGTGTTAAAACAACGCATCAATTGATTTCTATAGATTGAGACTCTTTTTACTTAAAAAATTGATATCTCTTTTTCTGTATTTTGGATTTTTGTCATTTTGGACCTGTTTGATTTAGGTAAATATTGGCTATTTTTCTAAACTGGTGTGGAGTCCTTTTTTGGTGTTTTCATTGAACAAATACTTTACACATTGGCTCTGTGATAAGCCTGACTGCTACAAGCCAGCTACCAAGAGGGTGAGCAGGGGTAATCTTAGGTGTGTAACTCCCTTACCCTGGCTAGAGTAATGATCCCTACTTGGACAGGGTGTAAGCTGACTGTCAACTGGAGAACCCATTTCTACCATTCACATTAATAGAGATTACATTTGGAAAGTGAAATTTCAGCGTTTCAGCAGAGGTTTGTGGAGCCTTTTTATTAGATCTCAGCTAACAGAAAACAAAAGTCCAGAGGGCCAAAATGGAATTTCCTGCAAATGTCCCTAACATCCTAAGCACAGGTGGAGATTTTCTCTATGGGGGTACAAGAACTTGGACTGTCTCCCAAATAAGCAGGGTAAGGCCAATCCTATTAATGTCATTTAAAAAGATGACACTGCTTTGCTTCTTATCCAAGAGGCCAAAGCCTAGTCCCAGTATTCCCATCCAAGATCTTGGCATCTCAGCTGGTTCACTCAAACTTTCTCCTATATTTAATGAAGGCACTTCAAGATAAAGTTTCTCCCTTTTTGAAGAAGCTTAAGGCTTTGAAATCCCTTGGTTATAAATATAAATACTACACACATGCTAAAGAGCTTCACATGTTTAACACTTAAAATTCAAAAGCTGCTTCAATACTCTAACTCTGAAATATGATATTCCACCTGCTAATTATAAATGGTACAGCCTTTAAACAAATGCACGTTTCATTCTTTATAGATACAAAATAAAATATTTGAAGTACAAAGTACAGGGACTACATAGCTATGATAATTTTCTTTTAGTGAAATGTAGAGCATTCATTCCATCACCTTTGGGGTGTTTGCCTGGAAACTTGAGACTTTTATTTGCAAAAACATAACAGATAGGTAGGCACAAAGACCACTTTCTTGAAAGAACCAGCTGACTTGCCCTGGAACCTGCTAGTGACTTCTGTTGGAGCAAGCCCTGATCACCAAGTGCTGTTTCTGAGGTCCTAAGAACCCTTGGCTGGGCTTAGAATGTACTCCTTCTGCCCAAACTGCAAATGCTGGGACTTAGAATCATTTAGACAAATTTCTGCCTGGAGTAGACAATACTGTGGTCACTGTCAAAGCAGTATCTGTCAACTTCGATTTGATGGTTGGCCTCAACATGCTGGCTTGCCCTGTTCAAGGAGATCTAACTTCTAGAAAAGTTTCAAAGTCCAAACGTAGAGAGTTTCACTGGAACCAACAAAGAGCTGCATCCTGCGGATGTCAAGGCCTTTCTGAGATAGGACTTCTCTGCTCAAAACCTTCCCTCCTTAGTTGACAACTATACCAAGACCCTGCACTTCATCAACCTTCCGCACTGCTTTGGATCTGGCTCACCCCACTGATGACAACTTTTTGTCCATAAAGGTTTCTAAGTCCAAAGTTAACTCTTTGACTGAATCAAACCTGATCTTTGCATTTGACCCACACTCCATTGCAGTGAGCTTTAAACCTTACCCTTGTCCAGGTCTTGCATGACCAGTTGCCTTCTATTAGTGCTTTGGACTTTCTGCTGTTTTTTTAATTTAAAATGTTAAAAATGTATATCTCTCCTTTCCAATTGGATTTTTGGTGATTTTATATATTTTTGTTCATTACAATATTCTATTTTTTAATAAATTGGAGTGTGTAGGAGGCTGGCCTGGTTTGTAGCGAGTGCCTTGGGTACTTACACCTTACACCAGGTCCAGTTGTTCCTTAATAGTGAAATGTAGTAGTGTTCTAACAGCTTAGGCTGATAGAGGTAGCTATAGCAGAGCAGCTTAGGGTGAATTAGGAGACATGCAAAGCTCCTGCAATACCACTTATAGTTACACAGTACTTATACACAAGTAAAGACAATACTCAGTGTTACCAAAAATAAAGGTAGTTTATTTGGGATACACGAGGCCAAAAATAACTTAGAGTCAATACTCCTTCTGGAGGTAAGTATTATACACAATATTTACACTAGACACCAAAATTAGGTAAGTAATTAGACATAGGATAGTGCAAACAATAGGAAATGCTATAGAATGCAATGAGAGAAAATTGGTCTAGGGGCAACACAAACCATCTACTAAGAAAGTGTAATGCGAATCACAAATCCCCTCGTAGACAAGTGTAGTGTGTAGAGAATCGCTGGGAGAGAAGGAGTACACCAAAGGTAAGTAAAATACCCCACCCAGAGCCCAGGAAAGTAGGAGTTAAGTACAGCAAGTTTCCATAAGACACTCAACAAGTCATGATTAGAGTTATTGAAAGAACCTAGCAAGACTGCAAACAACAAATGGTGGATTCCTAGGCCTGAAGACCTGAAAAAGAAGGAGACCATGTCCAGAAGTCGGAAGAAGTTCTAGGAAGGACAGGAGCCCCTGCCAACCCAGAAGAGGGTGCAAAAGAAGAGTCCCCGGTTGGACAATGACTGCAGAAATACACCCAAAGAAGATGTCAGCGGGCTCCTGCATAATGCAATGGTTGTCCCACGAAGAGATGTTGGAAGAGGGCGAGTTTTGGTGCTGGAGTCATCCAACAAGCCTTGGTTCCGGCAAAGTCGCATTTTGTATCAAAGTGGCGCTGTCTGGACCCAGGAGGGACCTGGGGGCCTCAAATCTGTGTGAGGAGGAAGAGGAGGCTCTCAGCACTCCAGAGAGTCCTCAGTTGACCAGACAGCACCCACAGGAGTCCCAGGACATGGGGACAAAGGAGGTGCAAAATGCAGTTGGTGCAGCACTACACAGGAAGGTCCCACGCCGCCGGAGGTCAACTCAGCAAGTTGAGCGTCGCAGTGTAGAGTGCTGGGGACCTGGGCCAGACTGTGCATGAAGGAATTTTGCAAATAGTGCACAGAGAACTCTGGAGCTGAAGAAGATGCAGTGCACAGGGGTACTGTTGTACTCAGGGAAGGCAAAATCTTACCTTCTCCAACTTGGGACAGCAGGACCTTAGGACTGTCTGGTTTGAAGGGGTCCACCACCTGTGTTCCGCTCGTCACCAGGTGAGGAGTCCAAGAGAACCGGTCTTCAACTTAGAAGGTGCCTGCAAGAGCAGGGAAGTGACTCCGTCACTCCACGGGAGATTTATTTGGCCCTTCTGGTGCAGGGTGAAGAAAGGGAGTCCCCAGAGTGTGCACACCATGGAAACTGTTGCAGTTACTGGCTGGAGCTGAAGTTGCAGAAGTTGCAGAGGAAAAGTAGCCCTTCTGGATACTTGTTCCTGGAGCAGTCTGCGGTCGATCCGAGGTCAGAGGATGAAGTAGTAGTTGCAGAGGATTCTTACTGGAAACTAGCAAGTAGAATCTGAAGAGAAACCCACAGGAGAGACCCTAAATAGCCCTAACCGGGGGGTTGGCTACCTCATCAGGTATGGACCTATCAGGAGGGGTCTCTGATGTCACCTGCTGGCACTGGCCACTCAGAGGCCTCCAGAGTGTCCCCACACCTTGGAAACAAGATGGCTGATGTCTGGGACATACTGGAGGAGCTCTAGGCACCACCCCTGGTGTGGTGATGGAAAGGGCGTTGTCACTCCCCTTTCCTTTGTCCAATTTCGGGCCACAGCAGGGACTGGGGGTCCCTGAACCATTGTAGACTGCCTTATGCATGGAGGGCACGATCTGTGACCTTCAAAGCATTTCCAGAGGCTGGTGGAGGCTACCCCTCCCCAGCCTGTAACACCTATTTCCAAAGGGAGAGGGTGTAACACCCTGCTCCCAAAGGAATTGCTTAGTTCAGCCTTCCTGGGACTGAGCTACTCAGACCCCAGGAGGGCAGAACCCTGTGTGTGAGATGGCAGCAGCTGTAACTGCATTGCAAGCCTCAGAGAGCTGGTTTGGCAGTACTGGGGGTCCATGGTGGAGCCCCAGGATGCATTGAATTGGCTCCCTGATGCCAGATTTGGAATGGGGGTACGATTCCATGATCTTAGAACCCTCCATGGCCATATTCGGAGGTAACATTGCAAAGCTACATATAGGTATTGACCTATATGTAGTGCATGTGTGTAATGGCGTTCCCACACTCACAATGTCCAGGGAATTGGCCCTGAACTATGTGGGGGCACCTTTGTTAGTGCAAAGGTGTCCTCACACTTAGTAACTTTGCACCTAGCCTTCATTAAATGAAGGTTAGACACATAGGTGACTGCAGTGAAAATGGCTGTAAAAATAATGTGTTCACTATTTCACGCAGGCTGCAGTGGCAGTCCTGTGAAAGGGTTTGTCTAAGCTCCTTATAGGTGGCAAAAGAAATGCTGCAGCCCATAAGGATCTCCTGGAACCCCAATGCCCTAGGTACCTAGGTAACATATACTAGGGACTTATAAGGGGGGTCCAGTGCGCCAACTGAAATTGGTAAATGAAGTCACTAGCCTATAGTGACACATTTAAAAGCAGAGAGAGCATAAGCACTGAAGTTCTGGTTAGCAGAGCCTCAGTGACACAGTTAAGCACTACTGACAACACACACATTAGGCCATAAACTAGGCCATAAATTATGACCAGCAGGATCCCAGTGAGACAGGCAAAATCATACTGACATACTGGTAAAAATGGGGGTAACATGCCAAGAAAGATGGTTCATTCCTACAGAGTGAGATTTTTATTTTGTTGTGTTTTCAACTTTCTTAACTGTTTTGGTACTTCTAAAAGCTTTACTCATTTTCTAAAGTTAAGCCTGTCTGCTTTGTGCCATAGGTTTAAATTACTGAAACCATTACTGGAATTAAAAACTAATAGTGACAATATTACTTGTTTTGGACTACCATCCACCCAAATAAAACTCCACAGTCTCACAGGGTTGACAGGATTTAATTACCATATCCCTAGCCTCCACTTTTCCTGCTAACTGTCATCTTCAAGTTAGGCACTAGTGATATTTGTCCAGCCACTTGAAGTGGGTTTCTGGGAGCATACTCTTCAAATATTTTTCAGTAGGAGCCAGAGAGCTTATGGATGCTTTTTATGTCCTGCATTATGTTTTTAATTTCAAGTTCTGCCACAAAAAGGAGGATTGGTGTCCTATCTGACATTTTCAATATTGCTATGTTTTGTAATGACATGAAAATTGTGCAGGAAGCTGACCCTCTATGCAGTGTGCAAAACTAGGTACATTGTGCAGGGGGTCCAGGCAACCAAACATTGGTTTACAGAGGTTAAAAAGAGACCACCTAATGCTCTAATTTTTCTGGTAGCTTTGTCAAACAGTTAGGCTAATCTTGGAGAAGTGCAAATCATTTGTTGTACTCACAGCATCAATAAAAAAGACAGATTATTATGAAAAATGTTAAGACCAAGATCATCAAAATCGGGTAAGTACTTTCTAAGTGTTGAATTTTTGAAGTTTTGATAAAAATAGTCCTTTTGTGCGTAATTACGCACCATAAGAGTCAATGGACAAAATGAGTTGAAAATGCATATAAAATCAGGCAACATGTCTACCAATGTCTTCTTTTGTAGGTATGTCGAGGTCAACAGTGGGCACTATAGATCAGCTTGAGAAGTTGAGGTGGCTCCCGGTTTCAGTGGGAGAAGTTCATCAAAAGTTGTTGGAGCTGGTGCCAGACCACTATGAGAGACAAATTGGAAAAGCACTGTGGACTTCAAGGTTAGTCACAGCTGGATATTCGGTGCAAGGCACAGGGTGGCTGGGTGCAGAGCGAATTGGTGAGCCAGAAGCTTTGGGTAAAGGTGCACTTGATAGGAGGAGCTAGGCCTAATTGAGAGTCACTTGCAGGTCAGCAGGGACACTCTGGTGGGAGGTCCTGGTGGTTTGTGGAGTCCCTCGACTGGGGTTTCCTTCTGGCCCTTTTATAGTCAGGAATGGACTGTACTTTTTGATGTCTGATGTGAAGTGACCAGTACCTAGGGCTATTGCACAGTTTGGCCACTCGAGGGTGCAGTGGCACTTAAACTGAGTGACTTTCAGGGTTTATCCTCACAGTCTATCAGGTGGAGTTTGGTCCAGCTGTGGCGTCCGGTACATTGGTCAGCAGCTTATCAGTGAAGTGGCCTTCACTCAGTCTTTGGTCTTGGGTTGCAGTAGAGTGATGTCTTCACTTCAGAGGTGGTGATTTACGAATATTGAATGTGTTCTGGGGGTTTATTGAGTATATCCAATGTCTAAGCAACCCCTCAGAGGCGAGCTACCCCCACTAACTGACCACTTCTTGGGGGCAGAGGTCACTTTCCTGGATCTGATTGATTATTTTTCTTCCATGCAAGATGGAGGAAAACAAAACGGAGAGGTCATCTCTCATGTAACCCCTTAGAGGTGGTGCATGTAGGGGATGACCACTCCTCCTATCCTTTGTATGGTTTCCTGCCGTTTCTCCAGTCAAAAGTGGGGGTTTGCAATGGAGGCGGCCATCTGCTGCTAGTAGCAGGCTTGGGGGTCAAGTTTCAATGGTGGTAAGCCCTTTGAAGCTTGCTAGAAGGAAAGTGCACTTTCCTGAGGGAGTGGGTGTTTGCACCTCAATCTACGAATAGCTTTGTTCTGGAACCTAGAAAACAGGATCTCTCACTCCAGAGTTCCAGAATCTTGTGTGTTGACAGGCTGGATTTGACCAGCAAGCAACCTTGCCAGGGTAGTTAGCTTTTGCAGGGGACATCTGTATGGTGACCCCTGATACCAAACAACCCAGGGTTCAGAGTAGCCATCATGCAACTGTGAAACTCGTACTGAGCAGTGTCCAGCACATGTATAAAAATGGTTACTCTGTTCACTTAGTATGTCCCAGATTTGGCAAGGACACAGGAGGGGCATATTGCTCATGCATCTATGCCCACACATATAATATAGTGCACCATGCCCAGGAGCTGAAAGACCTGTCAGAGGGGTGGCTTACCTATAAGAAATGCAGAGGCATATTTATACTTTTTGGTGCAAAACTGTGCTAACGTGGTTTTGCATCAAAAAGTTTTGCACCAGCTTGCACCATTCTTGAGCACCAGCTGGGCACCACATTTATGGGATGGTGCAAGCTGGCGCAAAGCGTAGGCTAGCGTGAAAAAAAAAGACGTTAGCCGGGTTAGGTTGGAGGTATGGGAGAAGGGGTTTTTGCACCAAAAAATTACGTTAGGCAGGTTAGAGTAAAAAAAAAAGACTCTAACCAGTCTAGCATCATTTTCTGATGCAAAACCATTCATATCACATGACTCTTGTCTTAGAAAAGACAGGAGTTATGCCCACTACCCCAATGGCCAGCACTGGGGACCGGGGTCCCCTAGGCATGGCCATTGCACCCAGTTCCATGTAGGGGCCCCATTTCAGGGCCCCCAATGGCACAAAAAAAACTACTTACCTGTCCTTACCTATACTTACCTGGGATGGGGTCCCCCATCCTCCACTGTCCACTGTGTGGGTGTCCCTGGGACCTGGAGAGGGCACGTGTTGGCTTATTCCATGTGTCCCCCCATGGAAATAGGCCCACAGGTCCCCTAACGCCTTCCCTGACCTAGGCATTTTGTTTTGCACCATTATTTGACCCCTCCTCCCTGTGCGTGATTTGAGCATGGGGCATAAATATAGTGCTAAGGCCATACAGTCATTTTTTGCACAGAAACACCTACCTTGCATCTTATTGACTCAATGTAGGTTTCCATGTCCAAAAAATGACCTTAACTCCATAACTTTGGTGCTAGACGGGTCAAGGGCCAAAGTATAAATATGAAGTTAGTTTTGCACCTAATTTGCGTAAAAGTATAAATATGCCCGCAGTGTCTACTGGACAGGGCACACAGGCTGTGTGCCGTGTCTGTGTGCCATGTCCAGTTTGTCTTTTAGGATTGCATCGGAACACTCAGCTTGCAATGGCATTTCTGGGTGTTTCTGGATACATGGCCCTAGAGGGTGGCACAATCCTTGCTGCTACCCTCAGGGGCCTGCCGTTAGTACCCCGTGCCCTGGGTACCTTAGTACCATTTACTAGGAACTTACGGTGGCAGCTAAAATTGTTGGCACCTGTACCAATGCCTTTGCAATCTATAGGGAAAGAACACTGGCACTGAGGACCTGGTTAGCAAGATCCCGGTGCACTCCAGTCCACGTTGCTTCCAGAAACCAGGCAAAAAGTGTGTAGGGGTACTGCAACAGGGTGTCAGTTTCCCGCACAATTCTCCCCCAGCCCACAGGCCAGGAGAATCAGACAATATCTGGGAGAGGCTTCCTAGTCTGTCAGGCGAGGAAGAGAAAGGAAACAGCCTGATTAGGTTTCAGGGTCTACTGTGGTTCACATCCTACTGCCCAGGTCATTCCCCCTGGGGAACTGACTCACCTCAACAACTATAGGACCCAATATGAAAAATATTATGCCTGCACTACCAGTGTCTGTGCTGTTACCTTCTGCTTTGGGGTCAGAGGTGTCCACCTCTGCTATCCCTTTCTTAGCCAGGGCAACCCCTAGCTTACCCAAAGAGGTCTCCCACAACTTGAGAAACCACACCATCAAGGTCAGGGGGTCTAACTTACTATTTGGTAAGGGGTCCGAGCACCATGCCGAGGACAGTGTAGCCATAAAGGCTCACACCCAGCAGTGGCCACTGACAGCTGTCAGTGTTCAGGACAACACCTTTAACTCTACACCCACAGGGGACAGAGCTAATGTACAGGCTTCATTTGCTTCCTGGTGCCTGTCTGCTGTGAGGGAGAGGGGGGTCTCTACATCCTGCAGAGAACACCCTTCTTTCACCCTCTTTTCTGTCAGCTGAGGAGCCACAAACTTAGTCTCAATAGGTGCCTGTCTAGTCAGGACGTCTTGGGGGTCAAGTTCGGTTCACCAGTTCCGACAGTGGAGTTCTTTCCTAATGGAGCAGAAACTCCTTGATTCCCCGATGCCTTAGTTAAAGGTTGCCCACCTTTTCCTTTCTTTTGCTTTTTCTCTTTTTTCTTTAGCCTACTTACACTCACTGCAGGGGCAGCACCTATAGAATCTTTGGTAGGAGACTGGCACTGGAGGAGTTCCTCCTTTTGGCTCTGACCAACTTCTGGGTGGCCATTTCCAAGGAGACAGTCACGGGGGAGGTCTGTACTTACTACCACTTTTCTCCAGCTAAGGGATCCAGCTTTATCTATAGGCACTACAGCTACTAGCCTATCATTGACTCTCCCCGGGATAGCCCTTACCCTGGCAGTCTCTCCTAGAATATACTGGTTTGAAAGCACCAGCCTGTCATGCTCAACAGGTGTGTCTCAGATTAGTGGCTGGGATTCCATTCACCAGTAGGTTGTGGAAGTGTCTACTCCCCCCTGGAATCTACAACTCACCTGTGGGACCCACTTTCCTGTTGAATGCTACGAGGGACTCCTCATCTGAATAATCATCCCCAGTGGCTACACTGGCTACCCCTGTGGGCTTACTAGTGGGTTTGTTTTTGGGACAGGAAGTGTCCTTGGTGTGGTGTCCTGTCTTTTGACAATTGTGGCACCATGCCTTAGTGACATCCCAGTTTTTACCCTGGTACCCACCTTTGTTTTGTTAGGTGTCTTTGGGCCCAGCCCCCGGGCAGATTTTTGGGGGCCTAACGACTCCTTTTCCTTATTCCTAGGGTAATGGACTTTTTTCTGTGGGGGTGGGGGCTCCTTGACTCTTTATTTTTGTCGCCCCCTCTAATTCTGGATTTGGACACTCTAGTTCTCACCCAACGATCAGTCTTCCTCCCAAACTTATGGGAGGAGACTAGCCCCAAATCTACTAAGTCCTGGTACAACTTTTCATGGACACTATTACTCAAGAAGTGTTCCCTCATTATCAAATTACACAGCCCTTAATAATCATGTACCTTGTTGCCGGCTTACCAACCACCTAGCATCTGTATTGAGAAGTCCACAAATTTTACCCATGACTGACTCTGGGATTTTTGAGTCCCCCTAAGTTGTATGTGGTATTCCTTGGTTGAAAATTCAAAGCCCTCAATCAGGGTACCCTTCACGAGGACATAGGAATTAGAATCTGCCTCATTCAATTTCAGGAGCATATCCCTGCATATTCCTGAGAACAACTCCCATAACAGTGTGCCCCAGGATTTTTTTCTCAATTTCCCACCCAATGCAGGCTCTTTCAAAGGCAGAACACCATTTCACTGTATCATCCCCTTCCCAAAAGGGAGGGGCAACTCCTTTTAAGTTCTCTCTTTTCCATCACACCAGAGATGGGTCCAACTCTTTTCTCTTTTATTCAAGTTCCAAAAACTGTCTCTCTAAGGCCAGTCTTTTGGTCAGCCTGGATAAAACCAGGTGTTCCTCTGTGGGTGCACTAGTGCTGTGGGTAGATTAGCTACCCTAATCCACACTTCTCAGAGGGTACTCTTCTTCACCAGATACTTCATCATCTAATACATTTGTGGAGATGTCTTTTTCATGCTATGCCACCAGAAGCCTAAGTTTATCTGCACTGGGGCTTTTTCCAGTAAAGATTTAAAGCAGTCTAAGGAACCTCCTTACCTGGTCATAGCTATATGCCTGGTAAGTGACTAGGTTGAGCTCCTGACTCTGGTTCTTTGCATCAGACATGTTTTAATTTACTAATGCTGGACCTTTTTATAAATTTGGAATCCCTTTTTGGATAAGGCCAACCAAAGTAAGGACTTTTTAAACTTTTGCAATT
The DNA here is from genome assembly GCF_031143425.1 of Pleurodeles waltl. Taxonomy (NCBI): domain Eukaryota; kingdom Metazoa; phylum Chordata; class Amphibia; order Caudata; family Salamandridae; genus Pleurodeles; species Pleurodeles waltl. Next base: position 557,279,230 of record NC_090449.1, read on the forward strand.
GTTGTGGGAACAATTATTTTAATAATTTGTAAAACAAATTCTAGCCAATTTAGAAACAAAAACAATTAGGCTAAAATACAATTTGGTGGGTTATCCATGTGTTCACAAAATTGACAAAGTGGTATCAGCAAATGTAAAGTCTTTATCCCACAGCTGATCCACCAAAAGTAGGAGGATGACCCTCTACGTAGTGTGCAAAACTAAGCACACTGTGCAAGGGGTCGGGGAAAACACACATTGGTTTATGGAGGTAAAAAACTAGACCATCTAATGCTCTAATTTTTATGGTAGCATGTTCAAGCAGCACCCCTCAGTTCAGCATCTTGGGAGGCTCTGAGCATGCCTGCAGAAAGACACCATCAGACTGGAGACTAAAAAGTGTAAAAAGATTTTTTAAAAAACAAGGGAGCAGCCCTTTTCTATCTATGCCCATCACCCAGGATCTGTACCATCTTCCATTAGGACCACCCCAAAGCTCTCTAATTTAGGAAATAGTTGAAGGTGAACCTCTATAAGGAATACCACACCACAATGGAGTAACAGTTCACTTCTGCTTCTAGAAGGCAGCTAAGTCTCCGATCACTCATTGACTGTATGCTTACCTATGACCATGTCCAGCACTCCCCTGCCTTTTGACTATGTTCACACTTTACAAATATCACATACATATATACATATGTACATACATTCATACATATAGACATATGTACACATAGTACAACTGAACACAGTTGCACCATCAATACACCAGCACAATACTCTGCATTAAAATAATTGCATACTTTTACAGCAAAATAAACATGTGCCACAAAGACAATACAATACACCAGATCGAAATCACATTCATAACAGATTCCAATAATATCATACCACAACACCAGATAATAAAACACACAACCAACCTAGCTTAACATAAATTAAATTAAAATATGCAGTGTTCTATTGTTTAGTGTTGGGGTGTTATATTTGCATTCTGTATTGCATTGGTGTGTTGTGAGATTTTTATTTGCAGTTTTGAATCATCACCCTGTCATGTTTTTTACTGTCTTTTATTGGTGTTATATATTGTGTTGTGCCTATGTTGTGTCATTGGGGTATTGTTGTGTGTTATGCTGTTTTACTGAATTGCTGTTATGATAGTAACATCATGCTGTAATCTTGCTGTACCTCATAAGTAGTTTGTCTGTTTGAATATGCAGAAATATTCTAGGCCTCGGCGGAAATACAATTCAGCTTGAGGAGTTGACAGAATTTGTGAACTCCATGCTATGCATATAATGTGGAGTTCCTGCTACATTCTACCATCTGTCACGTGGCTGAATAATTTTCTGTTGGTGCACAGGAGATCTGCTGACTCTTAGTGAGTGCATGACGAGATCTGCTGGTTGCTCATGTGGCTTCCAGTTGTAGCAGACCCTTCTGGAGCCATTTTCGGAATGCTGATAAGCGTGGATGGCTGCAGCTGCTTTTGGAGCCCATTTTCTACTCGAGAAGCAGCTAAATCTACTCAAAAAGATGTTTTTGAGAACATTTTCTGTTCCAACGGACCATTCAGGCTGTTTTTCAGTGTGAAAAGCATTTTTTATTTTACTTTTTTTCAACAAGAAGGAAGTGCCCATAGACTGCAACTTTGTCTCCCTGTCCAGCAGGCTCCTCCCAGTGCTTTCTCCATCTCCTTGTCACTTTTCATTTGGATTTTAATGTGGAAGGATCACTTTCTCTGTCTGCAATTTCTGCTGCATATATACCATTGGTTTTTAAGGACTTTGCTTTTCTGATATCACAAATAAGGTGAATACCCTTTCTATAAGGGTCTTCTTTGTTTGATAGAGGGCATGCACCAGTATTTATTTATACTTGTATTCAATTTTAAATGTTATTGTGGTTGTAGTTTGTGGCCTGGATTTTCAGTAATGGCCTAAGTTATTATTTTGCATTTAAATATGTATCTGTTATAAGGCAAAAGGTTGCACAGTTCAGTATGTTTTCTCCATATTTATTGAATTTGCCCTTCTCATTGATTTTACTGTGGCCTAGTCTGTGCAGTGGCCATCTAGCCAGTATTTGTCATGGGTATAAGAACCAACTGTTTCTGCGGTCTATGTTGTAGGCCAGGGTGCATTGAATTGATTTAAAAATGTGGGGCTTTTGTATTCTATGTTTTTTTCTGCAAAAAGTGTATTTTAGTGGGGTATATTTGATGCCTTGGGAAGATATATATATATATATATATATATATATATATATATATATATATATATATATATATATATAGTGTGTGTTTGCCATTGTACTACATTTGTTCTTTGTTGTCCATGCATCTTTGCTTGTTTTTGTTTGGTCATGTGGCTGGCAGATATTTTGTGTGTGCTTTTTTAATAGATCTGCATGTGTTCTTTGTTCTCCAATGCCTCCTTGCTTGCTGTTGTTTGGCCATGTGATCATTGGCCACTTTGTGTAGACAGCCAGTGTATTTTTTTGCAATAGGCCTGCACGTGTTCCTTTTTGTCTGTGCCTACCTGCTTGTTGCAGTTTGACCATGTGGCTGGCAGCCATATTGTGTAGGCAGTCAGTGTGCTTTTGCCATAGGCCTGCATGTGTTCTTCATTCACCAGTGCCTCCTTGCTTGTTGTGTGACCATATGGCCGGTGGCTATTTTGTGTAGCCTAGCCAGCCAGTGCACCTTTTCCACAGGCCTGAATGTGTTCTTTGTTGCCGCACCTACTTGATTGCTGTTGTTGTTTGACCATGAGACAGGTGGCCATTTTGTGTAAGCAGTCAGTGTGTAAATCCTTTTTTCCACTTTTCAAAGCCATTTTCTAGGGAGATTGATAGGCAAGAACTATACCTTTTTGTTTTTGCTCATTTTCTTTCCCTTTCTCTGATATCATTTTAATATGCTTGAGGATCATTACTGTACATATCTGAACAGTGCTTAATATTATATGCATTGTCTTCCATTTTCACCTGCACCACTTGCCTTCCAAATTCTAATGGGTTCCTCATGGTCCCCTAGTACACAATAAATTATTTGAATGTATTTTTTAATATATTCATTTTTCCCTTTTTTATTTTGTAATGTTTTTTTTATTCTTTTTTTTTTTTTTTTAAAAAATTTTTCCCCCATCCACCCCCGCCTGCCATTGGCGTGTGTCGCACACCAGCATTCATTTTTAAGTATTGTCATTACTCATTTTCTCCTAGAACCACTGCCTGTCATAAGCAGTTGCACACACACCAGCATTCATTTTTCAAGGATTATTCAATTTTCTCCTAGACCCTCCTGTCTGCCACAGGTGTCTTCCGTTGAATGCACCTAAAGTAAAAAGGTACCTCTGTATGTGGTAATCCTGACTGAAAATTATTATCATGTTATGGTGGTGTGGTTTGACTTTGGAATGGATGCACTAGCCAAACTAAATTATCTTGTTTGCCTTATAACTAATTAAAACTGCAAAATGCCAAGTTTCACTAACTGTTTTTCTTGTTTGCTTTTAGGTGCACCAGAGACATTATCCACAGAGTACTGCCACCGAACTCTGGCATGAAGTGACATGACCACAACATGTGAGTCCTCCAGTCTCTACCAAGTGTGCAGCCACTTGCCCCTGCCAACTGAGAGAACTTGAAACAGCCCCAAAGAGAGGTGCTGCCAAGAAAGTGGCCACTTAGGAGGAGAAGAGGAAGTAGATTTCTGCCACTAGTATGCCACCACAAACCTTTTTTTGGAAACAGTCACAGGAAACTGGACCACATGAGCGGTAGCCACCAATAGTAGATATTCCTAAAGTAGGAGCAGAACAGGAGGTTGAGGTTCCTGCTGAGCAAGATATATCTCTTCTTGAACCATTGGTTTCCTGATCTCCAGAAAGAAAAAGGAAGGGTACTCTACCATCTTCTCAAGTCCCCTTTCTGATGATGTGGACATGGATTGGACCTCAGTTAAGCCAGAGACCCGATACGAGAGACAAGGAAAAAGGAAAGTTCCTGAAAGCCTTACAATTATGAAAGGAGATGATGAGGATGAGCCAGTCACTGTCATGGAAGCTGGCACACAGGACACCAACATTACCTTTCCTATGCAACCTGCTCCAAGGAATGTGGCACTGGTACCATCACCACCACTGACAACCTCCACATTTGTAAGGCACCAGATTTAGGCAGGAGAGGCTAGACGAATGCAATGACTCAACAGTAAGTTTGTACAATGGAAAGGTGGTTAAAACATTAACGCTGGACTGCCTCACTTTTTCTTTTGTGGAAGGAGTGGGATTTTTAGAATTTGTGGGGGCCATCTAGCCATAATAGAATGTTACCAGTCTGAACTACTTGCCAGAGTCGCTGTTCCCAGGCTCCATCATGATGTGTTGCAATTGGTTGGATATGCTTTACTGCAGAGTGCTTTTCACACTATCCACCTAACGATAGGCATGTGGACCAGTTGTCAAGCAACTGATTACATGTGTATCACTGCATACTAGATATCTTTTGTGGGGTTAGGCAACAGCTATCTACAGATGTCAGTGCTGAAGAAACTTTTAAGGACGTTCAGTGGCATGCAACTGTAGCCATGTTTGCCAGGGAGAAATCCCTGACAGCTGCAATCATCTTGTAAGACTTTAACAGCAACATACTGACTATCTGGTGAAGAATCTGCACTCATTTCAGCCATTCTTTTAAATCTTGGAAACAGTTGAGGATCATTTAGTGTACTAATACAGCACTAGCCAAAGCCTTCATATAGGAGGTGCCAACACGTTGGAACTTGACCTATTACATGTTGCAATGTATTCTTGAACAGTGCACACCGATCAATGAATGTCATTCAAGGAGAAGGGGGTGCAATTGGGAAAAGCATGACCATGAATGAGGACAAATGGGGCCCAGTCAAAATATCTGACACAGATGCTACTTCTTTGTGATGTTTTCACACGGGAATTCACCAGGAAGGACAGTACAATGAGCCAAGCTACCCTGTTGTGTGGAAAAGTACCATCTTTCTTGGCATGTTACACCCATTTTTACCTGTATGTCAGTATGCTTTTGCCTGTCTCATTGGGATCCTGCTGGTCAGGACCTCAGTACTCATAGTTTATGGCCCAATATGTGTGTCTGTATAGTGCTTAACTGTGTCACTGAGGCTCTGCTAACCAGAACCTCAGTGTTTATGCTCTCTCTGCTTTCAAATGTGTCACTATAGGCTAGTGACTTCATGTACCAATTGTAATTGGCACACTGGACCCCCTTATAAGTCCCTAGTATATGGTACCTAGGTACCCTGGGCATTGGTGTTCCAGAACATCCTTATGGGCTGCAGCATTTCTTTTGCCACCCATAAGGAGATAAGACAAACCCTTCCGCAGGCCTGCCATTGCAGCCTGCATGAAATAGCGCACACACTATTTCAGAGCCATTTTCAATCCACTTAAATAACTTATAAGTCACCTATAGCTCTAACTTTCACTTGCTGAAGTTTAGGTGCAAAGTTACTAAGTGTGAGGGCACCCTTGCACTAGCAAAGGTGCCTCCACATAGTTCAGGGCCAATTACCAGGACTTTGTGAGTGTGGCAACGTCATTACACACGTGCACTACATATCGGTCAATACCTTTATGTAGCTTCACAATGGTAACTCCAAATATGGCCATGTAAGGTGTCTAAGATCATGGAATTGTCTCCCCATTCCAGATATGATATTGGGGAGCCAATTCCATGCATCCTGGGGCTCCGCCATGGACCCCCAGTTCTACCAAACCAGCTCTGTGAGGCTTGAAATGCAGCTACAGCTGCTGCCACCTCACAGACAGGGTCCTGCCCTCCTGGGGTCTGAGCAGCTAAGTCCTAGGAAGGCAGAACAAATCATTTCCTTTAGGAGCAGGGTGTTCCAACCTCTCCCTTTGGAAATAGGTGTTACAGGCTGGGGAGGAGTAGCCTCACATAGCCTCTGGAAATGCTTTGAAGGTCACAGGTGGTGCCCTCCTTGCATAAGTAAGTCTACACCGGGTCAGGGACCCCCAGTGCTTGCTCTGGTGTAAAACAGGACAAAGGAAAGGGGAGTGACCACTCCCCTGTCCATCACCACTCCAGGGGTGGTGCCTAGAGCTCCTCCAGTGTGTCCCAGACTTCAGCCTTCTTATTTTCCAAGGTGTGGGGACACTCTGGAGGTCTCCTAGTGGCCAGTGCCAGCAGGTGACATCAGAGACCCCTCCTGATAGGTCCATACCCGATAAGGTAGCCAATCCCCCTCTCAGAGCTATTTAGGGGCTCTCCTCTGGGATTCTCTTCAGATTCGACTTGCATGTTTCCAGCAGGAATCCTCTGCAAATACTACTTCATCCTCTGTCCTCAGATCAACCACAGGCTGCTCCAGGAACCGCTGTAATAGCTACAAAGTATCCAGAAGGGCTACTTTTCATTTGCAACTTTAGCTCCAGCCAGCAACTTCAACAGTTTCCACAGTCTACACGTTCTGGGGACTCCCTGTCTTCACCCTGCACCAGAAGGACCAAAGAAATCTCCCATGGAGTGATGGAGTCAATTCCCTGCTAAAGCAGGCACCTACTAAGTCGACAACCGGTTCTCTTGGACTCCTCTCCTGGCAACTAGCGTGCTCATTTGAACACAGGGGGTGGACCTCATTGACTCAGAGTGTCCTGAGGTCCTGCTGTCCCAACAACAGTACCCCTGTGCTCTGTGTCTTCTTCGCCTCTTGAGGCTTCTGTGGACTTTTGCACTATTTGTAAAATTCCATTGTGCACAGCCTGGCCCAGGTCCCCAGCATTTTATCCTGCGTCTATCAACTTGCTGAGTTGACCTCCAGCGGCGTGGGACCCTCCTTTGCAGTGCTGCACCAACCGCATTTTGCACTTCCTGTGTCCTGGGACTCCTGTGGGTGCTGTCTGATCTTCTGAGGGGTCTCTGAAGTGCTGAGAGCCCCCTCTTCCTCCTCACACAGTATTGAGGCCCCCAGGACCATCCTGGGTCCAGACAGAACCACTTTGACGCAAAACATGACTTTGCTGGAACCAGGGCTTGTTGGAGGAATCCAGTGCCAAAACTCACCTGCTTCAAAGTTCTCTCCGTGGGACATCTAGTGCATCATGCAGGAACCCGCTGACATCTTCCTTGGGGGCATTTCTTCAGTCTTCGTCCAAACAGGTCGGACCACCACGGAACATCAGGCGGAAATGAACAGTATAAAAGGAGGCGCTCACCTCCTGGAAGCCATACCAGTCCGGAGCCATAATGGAGCCACAACTAGATGTCATCCCGCTGCTCCTGCTCGCCGAATGACGATGGAATCATTGCCGATGAGGACGACAACAACCATTAGTACACACACTCACCTGTTACATTTGTATATTGTTTGTGGAGTTACATAACATACCATAGGAAAGGGGTTGCAAGGGTACATCACACGGAACAGTAAGGTGACACCCACTCTCACATACAGCAACAAAGACACCCACACATACACAGCACACACACTACAGCCACCAAACACACATACACCCCACTTCAAGAACACATAGGGCCAGATGTAGCAAAGTTTTGCGAGTCGCAAATGGGCCGATTCGCTATTTGCGACAGTGCAAAATCGGAAATGGGATGCAAAAAGCCCATTTCCGACTTGCAAAAAGCGATGGGACCCGTTTGCGAGTCGCATCAGTTGCGACCCTCTTTTGCGACCCGCAAATAGCAAGTCGCAATTTGCGAGTCGCAAACCTTATGCAATTGCAACTCGCAAATTGCGACTAGTCGCAAAAAGCCCATTCTGCATGTCCCATTTACCACTAACTCAGAGCAGGTGGTAACCATTACCAAAGTATAAAAGGAGACCCAGAAGGCATCTGGGTTCACCAAGATGGCGGAGATATACCTGATAGCAATGAGAAGGAGAGTCCACGGAGCCCAGCAGAGGAGGAGGAGGGGCCACAGACAGGAGAAGATATATAGAACAAAGCAGACTCTTTTTCAGCAAACTGAGGATGAGATATACGATAAATACCGCATTAGCAGCGCAGCCATCCTAGAATTAATTGATTTACTCAAACCACAGCTAGAACACCAGACCCTGCGTGGCTGCGCCATCCCTACGCATGTGCAAGTGCTATGCTCACTGCACCTCTTGGCCTCAGGGAGCCATCAGGGGGTCATTGCTGTGGCAGGTGGGGTATCCCAAAGTGCAGTGTCAAGGTTCCTCAGGGCCTTCCTAGATGCCTTAGTCACACACATGTCTCACTTCATATACCTACCAAGGAATGAGGCAGAAATTAACAGCACCAAGCTGGACTTTTACCACATTGCCCACTTTCCCCATGTCATAGGGTGTGTAGATGGGACACACATTCAAATATGCCCCCCTGCAAATCTGGAACACCTTTTCCGCAACAGAAAGTGTACCCACTCACTCAATATTCAGGTTGTTTGTGACGCCCATTATGTCATCACGGACATTGTAGCTAAGTTTCCAGGCAGTACCCATGACTCATACATGTTTAGGCATAGTGGGATACATCAACGCCTGGAACGTGGGGAATTCGGAGACGGTTACCTCCTAGGTAAAGCTACAGACACTTGCAGACATACACACAGGTCACTGTGCACGACAATCAGGACTTCCTAACAGTGTACTTTTTGTGCCCTACAGGTGACAGTGCATATGCTCTTAGGCCATGAATCATGACTCCGTTTTTAACACCCAGCAATGATTCAGAGAGGCAATACAACAATGCACATAAGAGGACCAGGAACCTCATCGAGCGCACCTTCGGACTCCTGAAAGCAAGATTCAGATGCCTCCACTGCAGTGGAGGTGCCCTCCAATATACCCCCATTACCGCATTCAAAATTGTGGTTGCATGCGCCATCCTCCACAACATAGCCACCCGACGTGGGCTACCTCTCACCCCTGCAGACCCAGATCCTGATGATGAAGAGCAAGAACAACCACATCGCCATCATGGGGATAGGAGTATAGCTAATCAAGGCAGACTGAGACGGGAACACATCACAACACAATATTTTGGAAGGTACGTGTCAACTCCAACCATACTCACCTATTGACCAAAAACTCAATTTGTTAAGTGGAACAAAAATAACTGTTTTATTAGTGCATTAATGAAACTATTTACAAGTACTGAATGTCCATGGGCATGAAAATGCAAACCAGGCATGTGACACATTGACGTCATGTGCCACTTCTTATGGTCCAGGGTGATCTCTAAGACCTTCTGCCCCTCCTGCCAGCCTGGCTGCTCCCTGGTACTTCCGTGGTGCTCTGCCTGCTACTCCTGAGCACCCTGCTGTCAGTGACAGAGACACTGCTCACTGTCGAGCCCTCCTCACTGTCCTGGGGTGTTTCCCCTGTGCCCCTCAACATATTCCGTGTCTCCATCATGTCTATGATGTGGGTCAGACGTCCCAGGCCCCTAGCCACATCCCCAGCAAAATGGCCCATTTCCACCTGCAGCCCAACTGTCCTCCTCAACAGGCCTGTGGTGTTCATGGCGAGCCTGCCGATGGATGTGGCCATCCTGTCCAGTCTGTGCAGGAGCTGACGGTCCCTGCGCCGCCCACCCTCGGCCTGGGCCAGTAGTCCTCCCGCCAGTTCCCTCATGGCAAGGGCAAGGTCCCCAGTGTTATTGCAGATCATGTCCATCCTTGAGTTCAGGTGCTGCATGCTGGCATGGTTATTGCGCACGAAGCGGTGCAGCACACCACTAATCCTCCCTAAAATTCGATTTTGGAGGCGCTGACCATGCAGCAGATGTGCCTCACTGATGCTGGGAGGAAGTAGCCCGGATGCAGACTGCAGCCCTGATGTAATGGACCTGTGACGCCTGCGCAGCGGTGGCTGCCCTGTGCTTTCACCTGACTCATCCCTGCCTGTTGCTGGGGCAGCCTCTTGTGATATTGTTGCAGCAGGTGTGGCTACTGCAGGGATGCTGTTGACCGTGCAGGTGGGGGTGCTGGCGGGTCCTGAGGTGTCCTCATGGGGCTGGCTGATTGGATTAGTGGTGGTGTCTTGTTGGAGACCTGTGGGACATGGGGAACAGACTGTCAGTGTCTACTATCTATTGCACACTTCATAATAAACATTTGCCTATGAACTGCCTACTTGACTACATTTCCCATAATGCATCATTCTGGCATTTGCTACCCTGAAATGGAGCTATCTTGGTTGTGCATGCCCCTGTGTACATGGTGGGTGGGGGTATGGCATTGATAGGGGTACAGGCATATCACATGGTACTCACTGGTTGATGTGGTGGGCTCTGAGGTGTCCAGGTCCCCAAATCCAGACACTGCCTCCTGCTCTAAGGTTTCCTCCACCCTTTCTTCCAGGGGTGTGGGTGGTGGCACTGACGATGGTCCCCCTCCTGTGCCTCTCATCTTCCGGAGCCTTTCAGCCACCCTCTCCTTGGTCCGGGAGCGGAGGTCATACCACCTTTTCTTTATGTCGTCTATGGTCCTATGGCTCACCCCCAGGGAATTTATCTTGTCCTGTATGTCCTGCCACAGCTGTTTCTTGGTGGCTTCAGGAACATTGAGGGCTGATTTACCAAACAAGTCATCATAGTGCTGACAGCATTCGTCTGTCAGCACCTCCAGCTCCCTCTCAGAGAATTTCAGCTTCCTCTTCCTTGGTGTTCCCTCCATGGCAGCTGCTGTTTGTCCTGTGTGTAGTTCGGCAGTTATAAAAGGGTGTGGTCCTCCCTCCTCCCAGGTGTATTAGTAAAATTCCTGGCTGTGATGTCATCATCATGTGCCAAGAAGAAATTTCCAGAGTGTTCTGGAGTGGTTTCTGGAGTGTTCTGTTGCACCTGTAATCAATTTACAAGTTAATCGCAATTTGCGACATCTACTCGCTAATTGCGAGTTCGTTTTTTGCACACTCGCAAAAAGCGACACCGCAATCGGCGGACTCGCACACTGCGTTGCGAGTCCGGGTGCGAGTCGCTATTTCGGCACTTTTTTTTTGCCTGCATTCCAATTTTCGACTCGCATTTTGCGAGTCGCATCAACTCGCAAAATCCGAGTCGCAAATTTTTTGTTTGCTACATCTGGCCCATAGTTACATACGGCAACAAAGCACAGGCCCAGCCATGCACAATTCCATACAACATACAAACTTGTAACAACAACACCACACTGCACAAATATACCACATGTCAAACACTCACAACTGACACTGGCCAGGGACTCAACTCACATACAACACAATGTACAACCATCTGTGATGGAACACACACAATAACACTATCATACAACCTATCAATCGACACACACATACAGTACATCTGACCTATAATGCCATGTACATTACACTCAGACGTAAACAGTCAAAACACACCAAACCACACAGCACAACAACTAACACATATCAACACAAACACAACACATTACCATGGAAACAATATTTCTGCTACAAACACATGCCCATCACACAGCACACACTCAATCTTTGGGGAAGAAAAACACTGCACACAGCCTCACAGACAGCTCAAACAATACAGAAAGCAGAAATAGCACACACACACACACACAAATACAGGCAGACTATCAATGACAGTCAGGAACAACTCAAACCTAGGAAAGGAAATGCAGGACAAAGATGTAACCAGAAACACCAACAACCGGTTAGATTCAATGGGAGAAAAGTAACAAATAAATAAGATTGTCCAAGCCATAGGCCAGTCCAGAATCCTTAAGAATGGGACCAAAGGCACATAATTGTGCCCCAACTTGACTAGTGAATGCCTGTAGCCTCCACAGGTAGGTGCATCAAGGGGGCAAGCAGGCACTTCAGGGATTCTTGGAGGGTCATGGGGGGTTGGGCTTAGGCTTGTGAGGGGTGTTTGGGCTTTGGCTTGGGGGAGGTTGGATCATTTCTGGAGGGGTGGACTTTTTTTTTGGTAGGGGATGGGCATGCATGGGTGCTGACAAGGGGAGAAGGGGAGGCCTTAGAGGCGGAAGGGATGGCCTTGAGGAGGGTCAAAGAACGTTTAGGGGTGTCACGGGGAAGAGTAGGGAAAAGGCCAAGTTCACAAAGGAAAACATTTTCGACATATAGGGATGGTCATCAGAAGGGGTTTTGGGTGTGGAGGGTGAGAGAGTGGTTGTCTTACGTTTAGGGTTGAATGTCTTCGGTATGTATTTGTCGGAATTATGCTTATGGGTGTCTGTTGTGTGAATGAATGAGGGTGTTTATGTGACTTGGGCTAAGGGGTGGTGGAAGGGCTGGGGATGGTGTGGTGGGTGGGTGGCTGTCTGTTGAGGTGGTGACTGCAGGTATGGTGGATGTGCATCATGTAGGCGTGTCAGTGGTTGTGGTGTCTGCGGGTGTGGTGACTGGGGATAGATGTCTGAGGGTCTGCTGGGATGCTGTATGCGTGTAGGACAGGTGTGGTGGCTGGATCAGTGAATGTTTGGTGTGAGTCTGCAAGTGTGTCAGATGTTGTGTTTGTGATGCTGGGGTGGTGGGGGTATCAGGGCAGGTTGTGACTGTCGCTGTTGCTGCAGGATGATGTTTTCTGTTTGCATGCCGGTGTTGTGTCTTGCTGTGCTTATGTTTGTGTGCACTACCCTTGTCTATTGAAGTGGATGCATGCAAGTCTGTTTGTGTGCTTTGGCTGCGTTGGGAAAGGCGGGATTCAGACTGGGAAAAGGAAGGTGGAGGGGGGATGGTAGACAAAGGGTGACTAGCTGCTGTCAGTGTAGAGGCCAGAGTCTGAAAAGATTTCTGTAGGCCAGCCAGGACACAGTGAATGCCCTCCAGGGATGCATTGCTCTTTTGGATTTGAGTTGCCAGTCTCGGGATGGCATTCCCGATGGTCGACTGACTCACAGAGATTGACCTCAGGCGGTCAATAGCCTCCTCACTGAGGGCAGCAGGGCTAACAGTGGCTGGGGCAGAGGTGCCTCTGGCAAAGGAGATGTACACCCTCTTAGATGGGTGGGCACGGCCAACTGGGTGGGGAGCTACGGGGAGGGTGGTGATAGAAAGGGGGGTGGTGGACGGAGATGGTACAGGACTGTCTCTAGATGAGTCCACAAACACTAGGGAGTGACCATTGAAGGAGAATTCCAAAGATGTAGTGGATCTGTTCTCCCCAATGGCATTCCCCTCGCCCTCCAGGCCACTAGGTCCCTCAATGTTGTGGTGTCATGACTGCAGGTCCTGTGGCCAGAATCATCCCCACTCTGCTATGCCCTGTCTTCTTTGCCTGCCGGTGCTTATGCTGAAAATAGATCATGAAGTAGGGTCATCACATTCACAGGATGACACTTCGATTATACATTACACATAAGTCTTATTACATCCAGTTGACCAACACCCCCAAGTAGTGTCAGTAAAATGCCATCATAATGTCACAACTAAATATGATGTAAATCCCTCAATTAAAACATTGTTTTATACACCACCTACGATAACTAACTTACACCTACAATACCATGAATTAGGTTGAGCTATCACACGGACCATACCATGATAAGGTGACTTTGCCACAAGATACAGGTTCTCCATCCACACCAACAAGTCAAGCACCATTTAAGCAATAGTTGAGAAATGTGAGATAGCGTTGCACTAATCAAAAACACATACTCAAAACATACAAAATATTTTAGCCCGATGTAATTTACCAGGCAAGGACACATATTGTAAACTAAAGGTAAGCAAGTCTTATGTAAACAAGCCATACCTTCCTCATTCCACATAGTTACTACCATACACTATGGACACATGCAAACACGTAACACCTCAAATTGTCACATATGTCAATTTCAGGTCCATGAGTCAGAACACATTTCACATGCACTTATAGTGAAGTATCAAGGACTGAAAATACAATGTGAACCAAGGCATCCAGGGCATTGGTCTCCTGAAAACAAACTTTATCAGTCAAGTAAGGGACAAGTAAATTCAGACCAATGTCCCACACACAACCAAAAGATGTCAATAAAGTGTACCTTACAAATGGACCACTGTACTGTGCAGGAAGGTGACTATCAGACCTACCTAATCATGCAATTAGGACATCAATGGGCCACTGACTGAGTGACTACATCACTAACCACACATCAGAAATGGCAAGCCTTACATCTGTCTGTGGAGGATTCTTAGAGCCAAAGCACATGTGATGCTAACATGATAGGTACAACAACGATGATGCAGGCCAAAGCCTGGATACATTACATACTACTCACATGTGTATGTGAACTACCACACAAGCAACACATAGGTGTCATTGCCAACATTAGGTTCCCAAACAGCCAGGTCTCTGTTGAGATATCGTTCATGGCAAGATCAAGTAGACATAACTATTTTCAATGTTGATTCGTGATTGAACCTTTCAATTGACACATGATGTTGACAAATATCTGTCAAGAATAAAACTGTGAATAGTCTGCCATTGCCTATGTATCATGCCTACAACAGAATGCCTAAGGGCAATGCTGTGTAGCCAGTTTCCCCTGATAGAACATTAGCATGGAAGTAACATTCCTAGCCTCTGACACAAATATATGTCTACACATAGAAATGTGGCAACACCTTAATGGTATCCACCATGCATATTGTTAATTCTGATGAAACGTCACAAAGGTCTAAGTACATCCCTCACTTATCAAGGGGGGATTAATTTGCAAGATGTATGGAGATATTAACCTTGTATGTCATGTGACATGTCATATAGGCATCACAGCCTCACATTATGCTATCACTTCTCTGAAACTGTAAGTGAACTATTGATTACTTAATCATGTCTGACTCTATGTTGCACATAGACAGGAATCTTGAGACATTGCAGAGGACAGAGAGCAAGGAACTACACACCTTACGATCATGCCACTGGGAGGATTGACCTTTGGTGGGAATTAACAATCACCAGTGTAGAGGAAGCTATATAATTGTACACATATGACACAGACATATGTGAATCATTATATGCTATTGTACTGAGGGAACAACATAGTTGAGTAACGTTATCAAAATACATTTTCATGAGCACACATGTGTGATATAGATGGCCACTGTACATCAATGTGTTCACAGGAGATGTGTTACACTTTGCACTTACCACATTGTCAGAGCTACCAATTTGTAACTTCACTCAATCACTAGATAAACTGCCAAACATGTGTTACACCTGTAGCTATACTCTTGTGGCTGCCTTGCTGCCTTCAAACACCCATTCAACTCAGGTTAGGCCACTGTCAAAATGAGGGGCCATGAGGGGCGTCAGGGTTTGACAGGCATCCCATCCTCGTTGGGAAGACATCCCCAGCCAGGCCCAGCATCTCAGGTCCTCCTGACTGTGGACCCCCAGGGAATGCACTTTCTTGGTGATGGCACATCAAATCCCCTTCTTCTGATGGGCGTTGACCTGAATGGATGACACAGACAAAAAGAATGTCATGTCTACATGTACCATACTAAAACAGACAGGGTTCCCCACAAGTTAGTATAACATGCCAAAAACAGACTGTCTTGAACATTACCTCCATTGATAGATGAGAATTTACAATGAGGGCATATGTAAGGTGGAAAGAGTCATAAAATGTGCATCTCCAGCACCAGCTGTCATGTCATCACATATGACCAGACAGCAAACACATATGAAAATATTATTTTTCAGGAGGAGTCCGGTATACCAACTCCAAAAACAATGTGCAACAGTCACAAGGTGGGTCAGGGAACATACATCAAACACTCACCACAATGTCTCAAGACTCAAAAGGGCATACTTATGAGACCATAGCATCACTGGAGCATCACTTTATGTGATGCTCCAGTGGCACTAACCTCTGCTCCATATTTATAAGGAGGTGTAACGCCACTTTTTGTGGCGTTACACCTCCTTGTAATATAAGGGCCCCCCAGACACAGTTATCTGCGTCAGAGGGGCGTGCAATGGGAGTTGCTGTGGGCATGCCACAGCATCAACCATTGCATTTTGACACTGCCTCAGATTGACAAGATTTCGTAAACCTGAGGCAGCGCCGAAACCTAACACCATCCCCCTTCTACAGCACGCATAGAAAGAGCAAAATGCCAGAAATGATTGTTTATGTGCAGAAAGGTGTCCCTTCCTGCATATAAACAAGCATTTCAACATGATGCTTTAGCATTTCTGTGTGTGCTGCATTCTGCAGCACACACAGAAGTGCCAAAAAAACAATAGTCATTGTTTATGTGCGGAAGGCACACCTTCCCGCACATAAACAATCACACCCTTCAATGCAGACATCCTTGCACGATGATGCAAGGATGCCTGGTTTGGCGCTGGCAGCTGAATGTAAATTTAGTGCCAGCACAGGGGACAACACAGGGGTGCACCATATTCACTTAAATACGGCGCATCCCTACATTGTGAAAATGATGGAGTGTGATGCTGCCAATTTTGGTGCAGCGTCGTGCTCCGTCATTTTCCCATAAATATGGGCCTAAATCTGTTACCAAACATAAGTGCATGCCCAGGAAGTAACCCATTCTCCTACAACCTTGTTACCCTACAGACTTTAAGGACACTATCAGAAACATTGTCCATCAGCCTTTGCTTAGTACAACGAAGAATAGTTTAAATAATGAGACATATGTGCACATGATGCACTGACCTGCTACTCTTGAGAATTATAGAGCTGTTCATACAGGGGTAGGACCTCCTCCACCAGCTTGTCCAACTCCTCAGGTGAGAAGGCATGGGCCCTATCACCTTTAGGATGCAAAGGCAGTACACAACAGCTCAGGTCGCGGAGGTCTTGCTGGCAGCAGTATCAGAAGGCAAGTGAGAGATGCAGCATGAGATGGCAGTCACGTCTACCACGTAGGACACCATCACTGCCGGCAGACATCGCCATTGGCCGTAGACCGCCAAAGGCAGCAATGTGTTCTAGTAGCAATATCCACCACTGCAGTATCCGCCTACTGCCATGATGACTTCTTCCAGCTGACGTATGTCATTTCCTAATGTCCAGTACAGTAGGTCAGGCAGCTGCCATTTTA
Source organism: Pleurodeles waltl (assembly GCF_031143425.1). Lineage (NCBI taxonomy): Eukaryota > Metazoa > Chordata > Amphibia > Caudata > Salamandridae > Pleurodeles > Pleurodeles waltl. The sequence goes on from NC_090449.1 coordinate 557,296,238, forward strand.
AGGTCTTTACATGGTCAGAGAAGTTAATTTAATGTTGCTTCACAAGGTGTAAAACATATCTACACCAAAGTTTTCAGTACTGGCTTTGACCAACAATGTATGAATATGCAGATTTAATAGACATGTTGTAATATTGATGTGATAAAAGTAATGTTTCATTAGTGGCATAGTCATTAGATAGATAGTATAGGTGCTGATTAAATGTGAAATATGATAAGAATGTCAATACCACATAGACATTTAGGTGGTCATTACGACCCTGGAGGTCAGAGACCGCCAGGGGTAATGTGACGTCCGTACTGCCAACAGGCTGGCGGTACGGAGGCCCTTATTATGACCGCGGCGGTAGTGCCGCGGTCGCACCGCGGGGCCGGCGGTTTCCCGCTGTTTTAGCCCCGGTGGTGATAATCCGCCAGGGCAGCGCTGCCCTGGGGATTATGACACCCCTACCGCCAGCCTGTTTCTGGCGGTTTGCACCGCCAGGAAGAGGCTGGCGGTAAGGGGTGTCCTGGGGCCCCTGGGGGCCCCTGCACTGCCCATGCCACTAGCATGGGCAGTGCAGGGGCCCCTTAACAGGGCCCCGGTCAGCTTTTCACTGTCTGCATAGCAGACAGTGAAAAGCGCTACAGGTGCAACTGCACCCGTCGCACGGCCGCAACACCGCCGGCTCCATTAGGAGCTGGCTCCTATGTTGCGGCCTCATCCCTGCTGGGCCGGCGGCCGCAAACTTGGTTTGCGCCCGCCGGCCCAGCGGGAATGTCATAATGGGGGCCGCGTGAGTGCTGACCCCCTTAGTGGCATGAGTATCCATTTACAAGTCATATTTGGGAAAAGAAGATGAGATTGCAGTAATGAGCCATTATTTCCTAAGGTATGTGACGTGTACCAAGTTTTTACTATATCACATGGCATGTCTGAGCATTAAGTGTGACATGTATTTTGACACTTACAATGGACATAATGAGTGATAGGCATACCTCATTGTTTTCTATCACATAGTTACCCTGGCATGAGAATGGGCAGACAACCTCCGGTGTACTGTCCACTAGCACATCGGCAGACCATGGAGGTGCAACATGTGATTCAGATCTACCACCTGGACAGGGCGACAATCATGGATCTCTGTTGTCAGTTGGAGCCAGATCTGATGCCTGCCATTTGTCATCCCAATAGCATACCACTCATTGTACAAGTCATGCCAGTGCTGCACTTCCTGGTCACAGGGTCCTTTCAAAGTACAGTTGCCCTAACTGCAGGGATGTCCCAGCCTATGTTCAGTCTGGCCTTGAAGGCTGTACTGTCTGCATTTTTGAAACACCTGGACAGCTACATCTGGTTTCGGCAATGTGAAGATTTGGCCTATGTGACGGCTGCTTTTTATGCTTTGGCATACATCCCTCTTGTAGTGGGAGCCATTGATGGTTCCCGTGTAGCCTTGGGTCCCCCAAATGGCAATGAACAGGTGTATCAAAACAGGAGGAACTTCCGTCTGTAAATGTCCAAGTAGTCTATTTGGTGGACATATCACAAGAACATGCAAGGTACCCTGGTTCAGTCCATGATGCCTTCATCATGCGGAACAGCACTATCCCACTGCTGATGATACAACACTACAGAGAGAGGGCCTGGCTCGAAAGTAAGCCACAGATATCATGTGTGTCAGTATCTTATGTCTGCTGTCAAATGCTAGGGCGTCCAAGATTTATGTTTGCACACGTAACAATTTCTTACAGGGGAATCTGGCTACCCAAACTGTCCCTGGCTGCTGACACCAGTCACGTACCGAACCACACCATGGGAGGACTGCTTCAATGAGGCCCATGGAAGGACAAGGTGTCTTCTGGAGCAGACTTTTGGACTCCTTAAGACAAGATTCTGTTGCATTGATAAGTCTGGTGGAGACCTCCTCTATTCACCTGCCAAAGTGTGTCTTATCATTGTGGCCTGCTGCATGCTCCACAAACTCGCCCTGAGACGTCAGATCCCATACATACTAGATGAGAGGGAGGCAGCAGTTCCACCTGGTGTCACAGTGCCCTTTCCTTGGGATCTGCAAGCTGCTGACCAAAAGGCCCACCTCCCGGCGTCACCAACTCAGAAAGCTATCAGAGCACAGAGTATTGATGAAGCCAGGTGGGGGAAGGGAATTAGGGTAGGGAACTGCAGGGAGAGATATCTGAAAATTAAATGGTTAGGACAAATATTCATATACTCTTTCATAACAGTAAAAACTCTAACAATAGACTCTGGAACAAAGGCGTCCCCATGAAATCGGATTGAGACCCTTTGTGAACTGGGCATAGCCCCTTCTTTGAATCATGGAACAAGAATGAACTTCAATCTCTGTACCTAAAGATGGGAAGAGCTTTAAACTATGATCATACTCTGAATATTAACCATGTAACAATTATACTTTCATAACATAAACATTTGATCTCAGCCTAAAAATGACCAACGATTTAAATATGTATCTACATATTGTGCTTCCCAAAAACAATGAAACTACAGCTTGCTTTTCTCAACCGCTTTCACATTTGCAACTGAGGTCTGAAAAGTTTTACTAATTGAACTTGAAGCGCTTTGATCGTCATGCATGAAGCGCTTTACTCATTATGCCAGAGGCACTTCTACTTGTTTTTGCCTTAAGCGCTTTGATCGTCGTGCCAAGAGCGCTTTACTCATGTGGCCTGAATCACTTTGATTGTCGTGCTATGGGCGCTTTCCTCATGTGGCCTGAATCGCTTTGACTGTCGTGCCAAGGGTGCTTTACTCGTTTAGCCTGAAGCAATTTGATCGTTGTGCCAAGGGCGCTTTACTCGTTTAGCCTGAAGCACTTTGCTCGTTGTGCTAAGGGGCGCTTTACTCGTGTGGCCTGAAGCGCTTTGATCGTCATGCCAAGGAGCGCTTTACTTTTGGTCTAAAGCGTTTTTCTCGTTTTGCTAAGGGGTGCTTTACTTTTGGGAGTAAAAAACCCCTATTCAAGATTTGACTCATCAAGACCTTACCGATACGAGTACGACATACTCGTTTTTTAATTCACCATGGAAGCAAGAATAGTCTGACATGCTGCCACTCTGCCATGCAGGAAATCCGCTTTCTTCAGAGGAACTCCCCACGAGGTCCGCCTGCACCGAAGTCTTTAAAATAGTGAGCAATGTGCTTGGATGTGGCTGGGCTTTATAGGCCTGCCACACTCCAAGATGGCTGCTGCCTCTAAAAACTTGGGAGTTGTAGTCCATTCATAGAATGGCATTGATAAGTGCATCTTGTCCACCAATGTCCTGACCCTGCAGCTACATGAGCATTACCACAGGGCAGGCGACGCTGATGACCACTTCTGGAGCAAGCGGGGATGACAAGCGGCGCGCATGACGAGCCGCAAAGACGCAAAGCAGAGGTCAGGGTGGGTCCTGGAGCGCGCAGAGCCTTATTCCTGACACCTGGTGAGAATGCAGAACTGCCAGGTGAGGATGACAGTGATAAAGATAAAGGTGGAGACAACCGGGCAGATCTCATTTATCAGTACTTCAACTGACTGTAGGTAAGTGTTCTGTAAAATGATTGACTCAGTGGGGTATTGGTGGGCTTAGAGATGTTTGAGAAAGGTCTTTGTATGTCCATCGGACAAGTCATTAGTTGCGTAGCATTACATTGCTCCGGTGTGCATGCAAAATAGTACATGGAGCTGTGAGTATTGTGATGATCTCCTTTGTTAATGTTTGTCACAATGCACAATCAGAGTTACCAATGTATGTAGGGCATGTCTTTATAGCTCTTTATTGTCATTACCAGCCTACATATTTATTTTTACAATTTTACTTGCCAGATTTTTTCACAATGTCATCCTCATGTGGGTAATTCTGACTTGTGTCACTGGCATGTAGGATTTGCAGGTCTGACATGCAAAGTGTGCATTGATAGATCCAGGTACTGAATGCCATTATATTGGTGGTATTGGAGTTCCATGCCCGGACTGTCAGGATAGTGGAATGGCAGTGTTCTGTTCCACACAATAGACCTGTTTGATATGTAATCTGGGTCCAATTGTGTCACGTGTGTAGTCTTGTGTCTATGACACATGTCATCCTGTGCATTCCATAACCTCAACCTTATCATTGTTTTGATAATGATACTATCTTACTTGTATGTAGCCGTCACTGTGTTTCCTCATTGCAGGCCTCTGTGCATGTGTGACAAGACTGACATAGGTGAGTAGCATGCCCATAGATACCTGACCATCGGACAAGTCTGATGGTCAGTAGAAGCTTTCAAGACTGGGCACATGGTAAGTAGAAGCTTCCAAGACTGGGCACATGTGTACTGACCTCTGTCTGTATTTTGGGGTATGGACATTTGGGAGGCATGGTATGGGTATGTGATAGGGCTTTAGCTGATGACACATTGAACCAATCTGTTTGCCTATTTGGATAGACAAACACTGGCATGTCCCTAACTTCAGTAGTCTCTGGGTTGTTCTACATATGCTGGACACATTTTTGAAGATGTACTACACTATGTGATCATTTGATCATTGGCATTTTGTCAACCTATGTGCAGGAAAGTGCTGTAAATGGGGATTAAAGAGTGTCCATTTGTATAATGGTGTATTAATTGAACCCAGATTCAACAGTACATGTGAGATGGGACATGACAGATTTGGTACATTCTTGAATATCATGTAAAGGCAACAAATTTTACAAACAATTGTTCAATATGGATGAAAAAAGACTCTCAATCATATTTTGTGGTTTAGTTGTGTTTATTTGTAAGTGCACAGGCAAGTGAAAGGAATGGGATCAAATCAAAATGTGCAAACAGCAAAAGGTTCAGTCATGGTGGATGTAATCATCAGGGTAACTGCTACAAAATTTGGAGTCTCAAGTACAGTGTCCTTGTACCATTGGAAAATGAGTGGTCAAAAACAGTCAACAGGGTGTGTCAGCGACACGCAATGGGAACCAATGAGTAGAGGATCACTTCTTGGCAGTGGTTGAAGTCTTAGTATCTCCTCCTCCCGGATGTTTTGGTGGACATCCAGATTTGTGAGGGGGAGGGAGGTTTCAGCTACAGACGCAAGGGTGTTTGAGGCATGTCCTTTCACTGGCAGAGCATTCATTCCACTGACTGCCACAGATGATGAAGGGGCTGATGTTACATGGCCAATGGAAGGGGTCTGCTGTTGTGGACATACCCTATTCAGGGTTGTGTTAATGTCTCTGAGCACCCCTGTTTTGGCAGCCACTTTGGCATTTTGGGCCACTCACTGACTTCCTGTTAGTTGTCCCTCTGCAGCTCCCCATCATGGAGCCCATCACGCCATAAGACTGTTGGTATGCTCCTAAGCCATGGGGGATGGTGTCCTGCCCAGTTGTATCTCGCAATCCGCTGGTCCACACCATACCTTCCCTGCATCCTGCCCCCACATCCCTGTACCCTTGGCTCAGCTTGCCCACTGCCAGAGGTGCGAGGTCCTTCATTGTCTGGGTTTCCTAGTAGTGACTCCGGTACCTGTACTGGGGCACATGATGGTGGTAACTATCCTGGGATGTAGAAGCAACAAGGCTAGGAGTAGTTGATGTAGGCAGGGTGAGGCTGACACTTCTAGACTGACCAGGTATCCAAGATGGGCCAGAGTCATCCTCACTGTCCTCACATTCAGGGGTATTCTCCTCACTGAGGGCTTCATCAAGGGGGGAAATGGCTGCCTCAGGTATCCTCTCCATGGTCCCAATGTCTAGGTGACCTGTTGTGGAATAGACTGTTACAGATTGGAGTGCCACATGTGATTTCAACCTTTGACATGTATACATGTTTTGTGCCATAAACAGTAAGCTTTGCTTGATTCCCAATATGACAGTGACCCCTGCTTTCAATTCTGAGGAGCAGCCACATGGATACAGATAATTCCTATCTCATACAACCTTGCTACAAGATATCTGAGTATCTTGGCAGTTGGATGTCTGTTGATAGACTATTGAAAGACTCATATATTGTCTGCTGTGTTACTTTCTATTTTTCATGTAACGTCCCAGTAGTCCAGTATTGAGTCACCAGACAGATGCTCAATGTAAAGTGGAAACAGACCTGTCTATCAAATTAGGAGTAACCATTGTATCTGGCCATATCTATCAGTTTACTCCAAGTACCTCACACTTCATATATGTGTTATCCCCCCAGGTGAGTATATTTCAATGGGTGATGGGAGGTAAAGGGCCAGTTTACCATCCAACACATGTAGCTGTTTGTTGATTGTGTTGTACTGGCAGATGCCCATAGAATTGCTGTCCTTGCCCTAGACTGTCCTAATTGTTGAGCATTCTGGTGATGTTAGTTGATTGTTTAGTTGACATGCAAGGCTATTTTCATTATAGTACACTGTTCTGGTTTTCTCAAAGATGGAACAGTGTCTGCTGGGAGTTGTAGTGTTGTCAGTCTCTGTACTACCTACACCATACACAGACACTGTGACACCAGGTGAGTTTAGTTGACATGTGGGATGCCGGAGAGGGATATTTGGGCAGTTGGACATAGAGGTGGTGAGGTGGTTGGCTGTCAATTTGTCCAAGGGTGATCAATGAGCATGCAAGGCAGAACTTTTGGGTGACATTATTGGTGTAGTGACTTACCAGACTCCATTCCCCAGGTATTCCTGTCAAGTCCGCAGGATGCAGGATGGCCAAGACTTTCTCCTCTCATGATGTGAACATTGGGGGAGGAGGTGGGGGCTCACCACCAGTCTTGAAGTCTGCCAGCTGGTACCTGGCGGCCATGAATCGTTCCTTCCCCCTGAGGTCATTCCACCTCTTCCTGATGTCCTCCCTTGTGTGTGGATAGTTGCCTGTAGAATTCATCCTGTCAACTATTCCTGGCCACATCTCCATTTTACTGACATTTTAATAGCAATAGAAGTCAGTTGGAATTGGGCTTCAAATATGTGTGGCTTTACTATGACGATTTTGTTCACCATGACCCTCAACTCATCCTCTGTGAAACGAGGATGTTTGTGGGGAAATGGTGGTGTTGGACGACACATAAAAAGGAAAACGAAAAGGTGAGAAGATGTGGGTGCTGTGTTTTGAGTGGATGACGGGTGGTGTCTGATGTGTGGAGGAAAGAATTGTGTGATGTGTATGATGTGCAGGTGTGGGATGAGTGGTATTTTAAATGTGGAGGGGTGCCTATTGTATGGTTCTATATTTTTAAATGGCACTCAGTTTTCTGTGTGTGACATTCTGGTTGCAAATGATTGTGGTGTGTGAAGGGGCGTGATTTATAAAGCAGGTTGTAAGTGTTTAGGGTGTGTGAATGTGTGTCAGGAATGTGGCATTCAAACTATCCAATGTGATGTAGTATATTACTGTGCTGACTGCCGACCTGTGCGGTTCCCATCGCCATTGTTATTCTGCCATGGAAGTACCGCTATTGTGATTTGTGGGTCGTAATGAGTTTGAAGGATCTTTTTTAGGGCTGGCGGAGCTAGTTATGGAATTGCCATATCCCGCACTCCTGAGTCCCGGCGGTGTCAGGATTTTGGCTGGGTTTTGGCCCTCCTGGCTGTGTGACTTGTAATACAGCGGTCTGTATGACCGCCAACAGGGTGGTATTTTGGCGGCTCCCACAGTGGCAGTCTTGCCATAGGACCGCCAATCTTGTAATGAGGCCCTTTGTATGCAAAAGAAAAATGTATTACTTCTTATTAATGAGTCAGACATTATGCACTATGAAGCACACATATTCTTGTGCTAAAGTAATGGCAGCATGCTTGCGTGTTGAGTAATTTGCTACCCTCTGCAGCCTGCAGCCTGTTTTTGAGGCAGGTCTAATGGGCAATTACATTATCCTACTTTCATTCCAATGGCCCTGCCCTTCTCGAACTGTCTTTCAATTATAGCCTGACTCCAAAGACGCAGATGAATTATAATACCACGTCACACACATCACATATAAAACATGGATATCCTTTAGCCGTAAGTAAACAGTGGAAAAATCAATGCACTGCAGTACAAGGAAAATAACTGGATATAGAGTTTATTTGGCACGTTAATCACAGAGTATTCCATCCACCAAATCCTAAATCAGGCACTTAGTTCCACTTCACAACCTTGCCTTGCCCTCCACTGCAAGTTATTTTCAATAAATACCTTTACTTGGCAGTAAGAAAACTGACTCTACTGTAGGGTACGTTAGAGGGGTTATGGTAGGTAGAGGTTTTACTATAGAATAATGGGGTGTCACTGATCATCATGTGTTAAACTTTGGCTTATTCAGTCACTGTAGTTGACGAATGATGAAAATTTGAACAGGCATAAATCCGTTAGAATCCGTTAGGCCCTGAAATATATATATGTAAATCACTTGGCCAAAAAAATGAGGTACATGCCAAGAATTCATCTTTCATTTTTATTGATAGGCTGTGACTGAATTCAGGAAAGAATAAAGAAGTGAAGTACAAGGAGAAGACCAAGTGGGCACTGGGAAACACATCTTGTTTTCGGTTTGTAATGCATTGAAAACTTCATAAACACTGCATCAACTGAAGCAGGCGCGCAGTGCAAAACCAACACTTCAATGCTAAATTGAACCATGCTACAATTAGGTCACGGGTGGCAAAATGCAATGGGCAGGGAGGTGATGAATGATTATGGGTGGGATATCAGCCTCGCTTAACAAATCCAGTACCTAATTTGTCAATAGGCAAGCAATGTGACTTACTACCAACCATCCCTGTGACCTTTGGGACTTCCCCTCAAACCAACTCCTCTTCCCCTTCTGGCACACCGGCACTGGCACTGGCCATGGCACTAGTGGTCTGTTTATCCAGAAAAAACATTACACATTTTAGATGCCATACGCGCCTCCCCTGATTTTTTTTAACAAAATGCATCCAAAGTACCTCACCAGAATTCAGTTAGCAGTATCTTCTATCACAAATATCACTTTTTGCAGTTTGTTTGTTGACAATGTTAGAGAAGCCAGGTAGTCAAGCCAACCAAAAACATTTTGTAAAGGAAGGGCACAGCTATGGTGACTCCGGTCATTGAAGCACAATAAAGGTGTAGATTAATGGTCAATGAAGGACATGTTGTCTTGGTTGGCAATGGGATCTCATTCTTTCCTGCCATGCTACACTGTCCTGGAAACTGCTGGCATACCGTATAGATACATGATAACACAACACTAGGAGGGTACACCATGGTTACCCTCTCATTTTAACTGTTTGAGCATGAGCAAGAAAAAGAAAGCATTATCAACAAATATAGATGGTGAATAATAGCTTACTTGGGCCTACAACCTTCACAGTGGAGTACCAAAAATCTGTTCTCTTAGTCTGACAGTACCACAAGATACAGGTAAGGGGAGGGGGAAGGCTTACTATCAAAGCGGAAGAAAGCTACAGACTACTACAAGCAGGAGGAAATCAGCTACAGAGACATGAAATCTAGAAAAAAGGATAATGCGGGGTTACCAAGAATTTAACTTTAACAAACATTAGATAGAGGAGTTGAATAAAAGAGAAAATATAAAAAAATAAACAAGGTAAAATTAGTCTAATCGTGGGGAGAGGTTAAAGTTAGAGAAATGACAATAAAAAGACTTACCGTGGCCAGCAGAACTATCGGCTGCAGCGCTGGTAGTGGTGGTAGTCCCACCTGTTGTGGAACTGGTGGTAGTTGCCCCTTCACCTACTTCACCCGCCTTTGAAGCCCTCTTTGCCTTGGGTGCTGATATAAGAAATAAAAAATAGATTAGTGGTACAGTTAATCTCCTTAAAAAAAAATAACTGGTAAACACAGTAGAATTGTACTTTTCTAAATCAGATCGCCTATGGTACTATTATTGAGTTGACCTATTCCTATTTCCTAAACCTAAGCCCTATTACTAATTTCATCACCGTAAACTACATTTGGAACTACTAACCCATTTGCAGTGAATGATGTTTAATTCTCAACCACCTTTGATGGGCTAACTCAGTCTCCTTTTCAATGCATATATGCATCCTAAACATCACTGACAGATAAAGAGTGTATGGGTTACATAAAAAGGCACAGAGAATGCTAACTTACTGATAAGACTACTACCACTATTTTTATGACCGGACAAAGGAGTCTGCATGTCTTCTTAAATAATCAGCCCAAGCAAGCGCTAACAAGTAACATTAGGTAGTGCCGAGCACCTGGCTAGCACGAGATGGATCACATAATATTAGCAATGTAACCTTAAATTACCTCAGAGTGTGAGCAGCATGTTATTTGAAAAAAAATAGCATTGTAGAACACAAAAAATAAATAATTACTCACCAAGTACTACAACCTCGACACCCAGCAGATCAAGCTGTTCCTGTTCCCAGTCTAGCGGATTGGCCCAGTAGTGTGTCAGCTGCTGTATGGTGTGCTAAGCCCCAGTTCTCCGGTGCATGCATCAGCGCACTCTCCCCCACAGTGCTGATGCTCCCGCAGGGTGTGCCTCCAGGCCTACCACCTGCTGCCATCATGGAGGGGAGGTGGCTCTGCACATAAAAAACAAGTGGGCCACCTCTGCCTCAGAAAAAATGGGGCGCATAGCAACCCTTGATAGCTACAGTGGCCGCTGGTTGAAGCAGCCACACTTGCTCTGTCGCTTGTTGTCTGCTGCTCTGACATGGCGCCGGGGTGAAAAACTAATGTTGGATTAAGAAAAATAAGCAGAATGGAGGAGAAGGAAGTAGAAAAGAAAAAAGGTACAAAAAGTCACAAAAAAAGTCAAACAAGAGACAAAACACAAAGATACACACAGTTGGTAAATGAGGTATGGATGATTGAGACTGGGGCGGATTGGCATAAATGCAAAAATCAGGCTCGGCACCATTCAGAGAACAGAAAGCAGGTAAAGAAATAGCTAAGCCCATGCATACTGTGTGGTGCCTGTCGTGCTGATTTTTCAGTGTGGAACACTCTACTGACCTAAAAAAAGCAGCGCAAACGGACGGGCATTCTTCCACCCATTTGCTGAGTTTCGCAGCATCTCACAAAGTTCTTTTGGAACTTTGCCGAATTCTGCAGAGCAAAACTCTGCGAGTTCTGGCCAGGCCGAAAATATTCATACCAAACATTACCAATGCCAAAAATCACTTTTCATAGTAAGGTGTTAAAATGTGTTTGCATCATGCACTGCCTTACTTACCACCACGTACATGTAACAGCACCATACACAAACGTTTTGTGATCTGCCCCCCGTTATCGAGAATGAGAAAGTATGCTGCACTTGCAATGGATTTGATTGTCCCCAAAACCTCAGACAAATAGAGCCTTTCCTGGGGTGGGAGATCAGATGGATTTACCTCAAATATATTTATAGGTATGGGAAAGCCAACTATGCACCAGGAATGAAAAATAAGGGAAGTGGACATCCATACATGAACCCCATATCTCTAACACACTAAGGGGCAGATTTATGAAAATTGGCCCTGCACTTAGTGCAGCGCCACTTTTCTTGTGTCCCTTAGCGCCTGCCTAACGTCACCATGGTAGCACCATATTTAAAATACGGCGCACCATGGCGGTAGTTAGGGTGACTAGCATCATAATTTTTTACTCTAGTCAGGCGCTTTGCAGGATTAGTGTCAAAAATCATGACGCTAATTCTGCAAACCACCCAGAGGCCCACTGTAATTAATGGGAGGCTCTTTTTAATGCCTGCACTTAGCAGATGTTAAGAAATGCTGATAAAAATGATGGAAAGGAATCTTATAGATTTCATTCCACCATTTGTACAGCCCCCCTAACTTGAGAACACCCCCTTGCATACATTATGCCTGGTGCAGGCATAATGTGGCATAAGGGGTTACAAAGTGGCGCAATGCAAGCATTGCGCCACTTTGTAAATATGGCACAGCGTTTTTCCCTTTTTAACACCACATTAGGGTAAAACATTTACACTGATGTGACGTTGGAACAGCGCATGGCCAACATATAGCAGGCCCTAAATATGACAGCGGCGCTAGATGAGAAGATTTAACCTGGTACACTCCTTGTGGAAAATAAAACCTCCTACAATTCAGAAAATAATAATGGCGATGCAGAGCTCTTCTTCTTTCCCCAACCACCCAGACACACACTGCTTTCTCCTTCACTGGAGGGACAGATTATGGATGTTTCCCCCTGACATTCCCCACAGGGACAGTGAAGCCCCCTAGGAACTAGAATATGAAAAATGGGGACATGTTCACCAAGCACACGGTCTCACTCTGCTAACCTTCAAACATCCTAACAGCTGACCCCATCCTTTAAGGGCAGATACAATGGAGAAACCCCTTCACGTGCCCTAGGCTATGGTTCCCCAATCACAGGGCGCAACTATTGCCACCCAACAACATCTAACAACCCTTTCCTTTCCCCTGTGTGGGCAGATTGAAGGTATCCTATTTATGACCCAATAGAAACTTCCATAAGGAAGAAGAAAGTCTGCTAGACTCTGGGGATTAGGATTTGGTGAGTGGGCCTGTTGGAAAGTAGATTATTAGTAAGGGCAGGTAAGTACCTGCACCTAGTAAAAGGCCAGAATCTCACACAAGGTCCAGTCACGTTCTCAGTAAATTGATCGTTGCGCAACCCTTGGTAGCTTGGCCCATGAGCAGCTAGGCTCAACTTAGGAGACAGGAGAGTAAATCATTTAATAGTAACAAAAAAGTAAATAAATAAAACACAACACCCAATAAAAATCTAACACCAATTTATAAAAATAGGAAATATTTTTATCTTTAAAATTAAAATGACACCAAAATGACAGAAATATAATTTAGGAAACCGGAGATAAGAATTTCTAAATATTAAATGTAAAAATGTGATTTCTAGTGTCTAAAAGCAAAAAGCGCCAACCGGGGACATCTGGTTGCACAGTCTTTCTTCTCCAGCATTTTCTTCCAGCACGGAAATGAATTGCGTGGCAGCTCCACCATATTTATCCTTGCTGCTGGGTTGGCAAGCAGGGGGTTTCCCTGACCAATGGGATGCAGGGTCCTCCCTCTGGGTAAAGAGGCCCACAGTGATGACAGTTACTCTGGACTTCAGGATCTGAATGATCTACCTGGCCCATCAGGGACAACTGGACAGCCGGTCACCCAAGCTCGCTCACAGGACACCACAGAGCCTCTCCCATCAGGATCCAACACCACAGCACCCACCCAGCATACCCATACCTCTGCCCCTAGGACACGTCAATCAGCAGTGTGCCCACCTGTACAGGGACCCCAGGCCACACCTTGCACGCAAGACAATCAGGGACATGGGGTCAGTGGCAATGGGCACACCGTTCAGGGGACAGAGGTACAGGCCAACCGGGACACAGAGTTGACTACTGTGCACCAGGGGGAGGACAGAAGCAGGGAACTGACTCTCCAGGAGGCACTCTCTCAGATTCTGGGAGCCTGTCAACATTCCCAGGACACGACGGGCCAGATCTTAGACAAAGTGCATGAGAACAGGAGGCTGCAGAAGGGACAGTATCAGTGGATCAGGGAGGACTTGATAACAATACCCTGATCTCCATAGCAGGGAGGGCTGCTGGCAGAAAAGGCCAACACCATGAGGGAAGCAACAGCACACCAGTGGGCCCCTGGCACTAGCCAGTCATCTGAACAGCCCTCCACTTCCACTGTCGCTAGTGGCCAGGAGGCCCCGCCACAGGACCAATAGACCACCTGCACCCCTCCCCCAGCAGAAGGTGAACCACCCTGCAGACGTTCTCTGTGAACCAGACATAAGTCAGAGACACTTGCCAAGACCACCGCCAGGAAATGAGGCTCTCCTGATTGTTCCCCTTGTGTCCCACTCAGTCAGTTTGTCCACCTTGAACTGCCATTGCTCCCCTTCCTATGCCCCCTGCACCTGTGCTACAAACATACTGGAACAATACCCTGGACTTTCCTCCATCAGCACCCCATTCCAATGCACTTTTCCCTCTATATTTTAACACAACAATAAACACCCTTGGATAAAATGTGACTACTAGTATTTCATGTATTGCAAAATTTTATTGATTGATACAACTACAACCATTGCAAAGTGGGTAATGCCAGCATGCCAATGCCACACAGAATACACCAATACTCCTAGAAATGTGAAGTTACACAGTCTCACCTGTGTGTTATTGGAAGAACTGACATATCACTGATGTTCTGGTGCCCACATCCTCATCCTCTGCCTCCTCATCTTCACTGTCCTCAGGGTCTACTGCTGCCACAAGGGCATCTCCAGTCTCCTCCTCCTGCAGAAAAGGTACATGGCGTCTGAGGGCCGGGTTGTGCAACGTGCAGCATGCCACTACTATCTGGCAGACCTTCTTGGGTTCATAGCACAGGGATCCACCTGTCAGATGAAGGCACCTGAACCTGGCCTTCAGGAGGCCAAAGGTCCTTTGGTTCAACCGTATGCCCCATTATAACGTTCTTCTACCCTTGTCCTGGCATTCCTCACAGGGGTCAGCAGCCATGACAGGTTTGGGTAACCAGTGTCACCTGCAAATATTGAGGGACAACATTTAGACACACACTGCCCTATATGGCCAACAGCATAGGCATATACTGACATATACTGGGTGGGAGCCAGGGCTCACCTATTAGCCACACCCTGTGCCTCTGTAGTTGGGACATCACATTTGGGATGCTGCTATTCCTCAGGATAAAGGCATCGCATCATGCACCGACCCAGGAATCTTAGCATTGACATGGGCGATGTACTGGTCCGCAAGCACACCATCTTCACAGTCATGGAGTGGAAACTCTCACGATTCCTGAACACTTGTTCATTGTGGCGGGGGGTGAACAAATGCAATATGTGTTCCGTCAATCACCCCAATTATATTGGGGCTATGTCCTATTGCATAAAATCCAGCCTTCATGGTGGCCAAATCCTCAGTCTGGGGGAAAGCAATGTAGCTGCACAGGTGTTTTCTCGGGGCAGATAAGACTCTTGCTAGCACGATTGAGAACATTGGCTGTGACATTCCTGCTGCCATGCCTTCTGTCACTTGGAAAGAACCAGTTGCAGGAAAGAGAGCACTGATAGAACTTGCACAAGAGGGGGGATCCCAGTGGGATGACGGATAGCTAATATCAGGTCAAGTTCCAATTGGGCACACAGCTCTATGATTGTGGCCCTGTCCAGTCTATAGGTGAGTAGTATGTGCCTGTCCTCCAGTGTAGCCAAGTCCACCAGGGGTCTGTACTCGAGGGTATGTCTCCATCTCCCAATCATCCACAGCGGTAGGTTTCTAAGGGACACAAGAGTGAGTAGGCTGTCACAAACTGAACAACGGAGCCACGACAGCAGTGCACATCGTGCAAACATGTTATGGGACAGTGTAATTTATAAAGTACATGCCTCTTGATCCTGTGATGCAGCAATTATCGATAGGCCTGTTCACCCCTCCCGAAATTGTGACCGCCTGTCCTTTGTGGAGGCACAGATGGAAGTGAGGCAATGCTGCTGACGTTGTGCGCCGTGGCGGTAGGCGGTCGTGAACCGCTGTGCTTTTACTCATTGGTTAATATTGCGCCCTATGGGTACAGTGGCCAAGGGGGATGTACGCCGGTGGTGACCGTATGCAGTGCTGCAGACATGACCACCATTTTCAATCTGTTTCCTGAACATCCATAGGAGAGGACCTACACTGCATGTGCTGCTGTGAGCTGTGTCTGGAACCTACCATGGCCACTGTGACTGGGGAAAGGGCCACAGCCTTCACTTCGGAGGACTTGGTACGACTGGTGGATGGGGTCCTACCACAATACACAATCATCCTATTGTGATTCTACATTGTTTGCACAACTTTTCTTACTGTTACTTACGTGTTTTGGGTTTGTGTACATATAACTTGTGTATATTACTTACCTCCTAAGAGAGGGTATTCTCTGAGATACTTTTGGCATATTGTCACTGTTAGAAATGGGTTTTTGGTTGGCAGTCAGGTTGCCCTCTGTCCAAGCAAGAACCCTCACTCTAGTCAGGGTAAGTCACACACAATCCAAATTATCCTGTGCCCACGCTCTGGTAGCTTGGCACGAGCAGTCAGCCTTAACTTAGAAGGCAATGTGTAAAGTACTTGTGCAATAAATCATACAATAACACCATATAGCACCACAAAAATACACCACACAGTGTTTAGAAAAATATAGAATATGTATCTGTATATTTGTAGATCAACACAATAAAAGATGGAATAAGAATTTGTAGGAATATCACTGAAAAGTGATATAAAGTGTCTTAAGTCTATAAAAAGCAAACAAAATCTCTTTCAAGCACAAAGTACCTGGTTTGGAGGGGAAAATCTCCTCAGAGGGCTGCAGAGGAGGAGATGCATGGAAAAATGGTGTGTGCGTCGGTTTCGCCCCTTCACACACGGACTTGCGTCGTTATTTTTCACGTGGGGAGACGTGCGTCGTTCTGCGGGAAGAAAAATGGTGTGTGCGTCGGTTTCGTCCCTTCACACACGGACTTGCGTAGTTATTTTTCACTCGGGGAAGACGTGCGTCGTTTTCTGGCACACGGCTGACTCCTTCTATGGTTCGCGGGATTACCAGATGTCCCAGGGTCTGTGCGTGGACTCCTCGGCTTGTTATGCGGCTGCGCGTCGTTCCGGGAGGCTGTGCATGGAATTTATTTTCTCACGGCAGGCGTTGCGTCGATTTCCTCTCTGGAAGCCGGGCGGCGTCGAAGTTCTGGTCGCCCCGTAGGTGTCGCGTCGGGCAGCGTCGGCGTGCAGCGATTTTCTCACTGCGGAGCAAGCTGTGGGTCGAATTTTTCGGCGCACGAGGAGTCCAAATGAAAAAGATAAGTCTTTTTGGTCCTGAGACTTCAGGGAACAGGAGGCAAGCTCTATACAAGCCCTTGGAGAGCACTTTGGCAGCCAGACAAGATTTCAGCAAGGCTGCTGGCCAACAGCAAGGCAGCAGTCCTTTGTAGAAAGCAGACAGGTGAGTCCTTTGAGCAGCCAGGCAGTTCTTCTTGGCAGGATGCAGTTTCTGGTTCAGGTTTCTTCTCCAGCAAGTGTCTGAGGTGGTAGGGCAGAGGCCCTGTGTTATACCCAAATGTGCCTTTGAAGTGGGTGAGACTTCAAAGAGTGGCTTAGAAGTGCACCAGGTCCCCTTTCAGTTCAATCCTGTCTGCCAGGGTCCCAGTAGGGGTGTGGCAGTCCTTTGTGTGAGAGCAGGCCCTCCACCCTCCCAGCCCAGGAAGACCCATTCAAAATGCAGATGTATGCAAGTGAGGCTGAGTACCCTGTGTTTGGGGTGTGTCTGAGTAGATGCACAAAGAGCTGTCAACGAAACCTGGTCAGACATGGATTGTAAGGCACAGAAATGCAGAGAAATGCTCACTTTCTAAAAGTGGCATTTCTAAAATAGTAATATTAAATCCAACTTCACCAGTCAGCAGGATTTTGTATTACCATTCTGGCCATACTAAATATGACCTTCCTACTCCCTTCAGATTAGCAGCTGCCACTTCAACAATGTGTGAGGGCAGCCCCAATGTTAGCCTATGAAGGGAGCAGGCCTCACAGTAGTGTAAAAACAAATTTAGGGGTTCTACACTACCAGGACATGTAACTACACTGGTACATGTCCTGCCTTTTACCCACAGAGCACCCTGCTCTAGGGGCTACCTAGGGCACACATTAGAGGTGACTTATGTGTAGAAAAAGGGGAGCTTGAGGCTTGGCAAGTACTTTTAAATGCCAAGTCAAAGTGGCAGTGAAACTGCACACACAGGCCTTGCAATGGCAGGCCTGGGACAAGGTAAAGAGGCTACTTGAGTGGGTGGCACAACCAGTGCTGCAGGCCCACTAGTAGCATTTAATCTACAGGCCCTAGGCACATACAGTGCACATTACTAGGGACTTAAAACTATATTAAATAGTCAAATTGGGTATGATCCAAGGGTACCATGTTTAAAGGGAGAGAGCATATGCACTTTAGCACTGGTTAGCAGTGGTAAAGTGCGCAGAGTCTAAGAGCCAGCAAAAACAGAGTCCAAAAAGTGGAGGGAGGCAGGCAAAAAGTTAGGGGTGACCACCCTAAAGCATGTCAGGTCTAACAGTCTCTAAAATAAAGTGCCTTTATTTTTAGTAACTCTGAGTATTGTGTTTTCTTATGATATTGTGCTATATGATATAAGTGGTATAGTAGGAGCTTTGCATGTCTCCTAGTTCAGCCTCAGCTGCTTTGCCATAGCTACCTTCTATCCGCCTAAGCTGCTAGAAACACCTCTATTCTACTAATAAGGGATAACTAGACCTGGCACAGGGTGTAAGTACCACAAGGTACCCACTATAAATCAGCCCAGCCTCCTACAGTGTGCAAATTAGAAATGTAAAGTGTAACTATAACTTTAGAATTTGCAGTCTTTGTGTAATTCAGGTTTGGTTTATATAGAAAGAATAAATAAAGTGTCCTAACTATAACAAATGTTTAACCTTTGTGGGTTTTTTTTAAATTGAATTTTAATAATTTTTTTATTTTGATAAAACTGTATTTCAAAATGTACAGTTCTGTGTCATCAAGTGGAGTGCTGTTAAATGGAGTGTCATACACTAGTGAGGAGGAAAGTGTCACACTGTTGTGTCATAGAGTGTAGAGTTGTATAATGGAGTAGAGTGGAGTGTGGTAAAGTGGAGTGGCATGCAGTTGAATAGTGCACATTGGAGTAGCGTAGACTGGAGTGTGATACAATGGAATGGTGCAGAGTTGACTAGTGTACAGTGGAGTGATGTAGAGTGGAGTGACGTAGAATGGAGTATGGTATAGCACAGTGACTAACATTGGTTTACCATAGAGTGGAATGGCACAGAGTAGAATGATGTAGAGTAGAGTGGGGTAGAGTGGAGTGGCATAGAGTGAAGTAAGCTGAAGTGTGTTGATCTACAGTGGAATAGTGTAAAGTGGAGTAGTTTACACTGCAGCTTCATACAGTGAAGTGGTGAACAGTGGAATGAGATACAGTGGAGTGGCATGTAAAGGCGTGGTATAGAGTGGAGAGGTGTACAGTGTAATAGCTTCCAGTTGAGTTGCATACACTTAAGGTCCATACAGTGGAACAGTGCACAGTGGAGTAGCATAGATTGTAGTGCCGTACAGTGGAGTATCAAAATCTGGAGTAGCATAGAAAGGAGTGGCATAAATCAGAATAGAGCGGAATGGTGTAGAGTGGGGTGGTGTAGAAATGATTAGCATAGAGTGCGGGGAACACAGAGGGATGGCTTTCAGTGGAAGTGCGCACAGTGAAGTAGCATATCAGGAAGTGGGAAATACTGGAGTTGCATAAAGTGGAATAGCGTAGAGTAGAGTGGTGTACAATGTAGTTGTGAGCAGTGTAATATTGTAGAGTGGAATGGGGTAGAGTAGAGTGCCACACAGTGAAGTGGTACAGACTGGAGTGGCAAAGAGTGGATTGGCGTAGGGTGGAATAGCATAAAATGGTGTGTTATGTGAAGTGGGGTACTGTTGACTGGGGTAGAGTGTAGTTGCGTACAGCCTAATAGTGTAGAGCAAAGTGGCATAGAGTCGAGTGAAATAAAGTGGTGTGATGTAAAGTGAAACAGCATGGAGTTTTATGTCTTTGGGTGGAGCAGCATACAGTGGAGTAGCATGAAGTGGAGTGGTGCAGAGTGGTATACAATTCAGTGGAGTGGTATAGAGTACAGTAGAATACATCACAACAGGCTAGAGTATAGTGACATAGAGTGGAATGGCATTGAGTGGAGTAGAGTGGAATAGCATAGAGTGGTGTAGCAAAAAGTGGAGTGCCACACAGTGGAGTGGTGTACACTGGAGTGGTGAGTAATGGAGAGTTGAAATGTAGAGTGGGGTACAGTGGAGTGGCGTACTTGGAGTGGCGTACAGTAGGATGGTGTGGACTAGAATGGCATAGACTGGAGTGGGGTATAGTGGAGTAGCATGATGTGGAATAGCATACAGTGAATTTGGGCAGAGTGGGGTGGTGTAAAGTATAATGGTGTAGTTTGGAATACACTACAGTATAGTGGTGTAGAACTGAATGGCATACAGTGGAG
This sequence comes from Pleurodeles waltl, assembly GCF_031143425.1. Lineage (NCBI taxonomy): Eukaryota > Metazoa > Chordata > Amphibia > Caudata > Salamandridae > Pleurodeles > Pleurodeles waltl. Next base: position 557,316,281 of record NC_090449.1, read on the forward strand.
TGGTGTAGAGTGGAGTGCGGTACAGTGTACTGGTGTACAGTGGAAATGTAGAGTGGGGTGTCATGGAATCGACTGGTGTAAATTGGAGTGGCATTCAGTTGAATAGTATAGATTCTAGTGTCATAAAGTGGACAGGCATAAAAAACAAGAGTAGAGTGGAGTGGGGTGGAGTGGAGTATTGTAAACTGGAGTGGCATACAGTGTAGTAGAATACAACAGAGTGCCATATAGTGAAATAGTATATAGTGGATTTGTGAAGAGTGGAATAGCATACAGTGGAATAGAGTAGAGTTTAGTGGCATAGAGTGTAGAATAGTAGAGTGCAAGAGCATAGACTGGAGTTGCTTTCTTTGGCGTAGAGTAGAGTGTATTAATGTAACTGGAGTGCCATACAGTGGATTGGTATAGAGTGGAGTGGCATACATGAGAGTAGTGTAAAGTGGAGTGGCATACAGTGCAGAGGCGCACAGTGCAGTGGCATAGCGTGGGACGGCATCAAGTGATATGGGTGTATTGCATACATTGGAGTAGCGTACAGAGGAATACCATGCAGTCGAGTGGTGCTGAGTGGAGTTGGATAGAATGGAGTGACATACAGTAGAATAGTGTTAAGTGTAGTGCAATGAGTGGAGTTGAGGACAGTGGAATAGTGTATAGTTGTTTGGTATAGAGTAGAGTGGGGCACAGTGGAGAGGCATAGACTAGAGTGGCACACAGTGGTGTAGAGTAGAGTAGCATAGAGTGTAGTTGCATACAGTGGAACAGCAAAGAGCAGAGTGGCATAGACTAGACTGACGTAAACTGGAGTGGAGTACAGTGGATTTGCATAGACTGTTATGGCACACAGTGGGGTGGTGTAGAGTAGAGTGCCATGGAGTGGAGTGTGGTAGTGTGTAGTGGCATAGAGTGGAACAGTGTGCAGTGGAGTGGGACAGAGTGGAGTGATATGGAGTGGAGCATCATAGTGTGGAATAGTGTATAGTAGAGTCGGGTAGAATTGAATAGGGTGCAGTTAAGTGGCTTAGAATGGAGTGAAGTACAGTATATTTGAGTACAGTGGAATTGCTTACAGTGGAGTGACATAGAGGGGAGTGAAACAGAGTGAAATAGGGTATAGTGTAATGTTTTAGAATGGAGGTGTGTACAGTGGAATAGCGTAGAGTGAACCAGCATACAGGGGAAGGTTGTACAGATGAGTGGCCCACAGTGTAGTGTCAAACAATGGAGTGGTGTAGATCAGAATAGCATGGAATGTAGTTGCGTAGAGTGGAGTGCTATGGAGTGTAGTGACATACAGGGGACTAGAGTGCAATGGAGTTGTGTTGAGTGCAATAGCATTGAGAAGGAGTGTTGTATAGTGGACTTGCATAGAGTGTAGTAGCATACAGTTGAGTGGCATACCTTGGAGTGGTGTAGAATCTAGTGTCATGGAGTGGAGTGGCATGCAACAATGCAGAGTAGAGCGGGGTGAATTGGAGTGAAGTACAGTGTAGTAGGATATAGTAGAGTGCCATATAGTGTAATAGTATGCGGTGGATTAGCATAGAGTGGAGTGGCATACAGCGGAATACCCTGGACTGGCGTGGTATATAGAGAAGAGGTGAAAGTGGAGTGGCATACAGTGGAATAGAGTAGAGTGGAGTGTAGTGGAGTGAAATAGCTTGGAGTGGAGTTGCATAAAATGGAGTGATGTAGAGTGTAGTAATGTACACTAGAGTGCCACACAGAGAAATAGCATGCAGTGGATTGGCAGAGAGTGGAGTGGCATACAGTGGAGTAGTGTACAGTAGAATGGCGGACAGTGCAGTGGCACACAGTGCAGTGGCATTGAGTGGAGTAGCATCAAGTAAAATAGGGTAGAGAGGAGTGTAGTAAGGATGGGATAGTGGAGAGTGCAGTAGCGTATAATGTAGTGGTATACAGTGGAGTATTGTACAGTGGAATATGATACAGTGGTGTGGCGTAGAGTGAAGTTGAGTAGAGTGGAGTGACAAACAGTGAAATAGCGTAAAGAATAGTGCATTGAGCGAAGTTGTGTTCAATGGAATTACATTTAATTGATTGTGTAGAATGAAGTGGGGCACACTGGAGTAGTATAGTCTAAAGTGGCACAGTGGAGTGGCATAGAGTGGAGTGGTGTACAGTGGAGTAGTGAAGAACAGAGTAGGGGTGGGCGGCAAGCTCCACTCCGCTGGTGGAGCTAACAGAGTTTTTGCCACTCCCAGCTCTGCTTGGAGCGTAGAGTCCAACCAAAAACTCTGCTAGTCCCACCAGTAGAGCGGAGCTCACTGCATGCGCACTGCAGCCCAGTTATGGGCCACACAGCATAAGCACAGACAGTCTGCGCTTGCGCTGTGTGGCCCATAACTATGCTGCCGTGTGCACAACTCACCCGATGTGTGCAGGGCTGCACATCAGCATCTCCAGAATGGATTCCAGGTGCAGGCGGCAGAGGGAGACAGAGAGCCAGGCCACAAGACTAGCAACAAGAATGCCCTGGAAGAACCCAGGTAAGTCCTTGTTTTTCTCTGATGTGCACACTGATGCACAAGAGGCCTGAAACGGCCCAGCCTAAATTCTGGCCAAAGCCATAGGCAGCAAAAGCTGCCATTTCAGGCCTCTTGTGCAATGGCCTGCCTCATTTGCCATGCACATGGGGCAGGCTGGTGCACAAAAGGCCTGAAAACTGCAGCTTTCACTGCCACCTGCCGTGGCCTGAATGTGCCTGATCTCAGAAACGCTAAGCAGAGCTGACCTTGCTTAGCGGTTTCGAGATTGGGAGGATTCAGGCCAGGACAGGCGGCCCTCCACCGCTTGCGGAATTCTGTGGAATTCCACGGAGTTGTTTGTCAACTCTGCAGAATTCTGCAAAGTAGAGCTCAGGGAATAGAGTGGTATTGGCTGGAGTGGTGTAGACTGGAATGAGGTACAGTGGAGCAGTGTAGAATGGTAGAGTGTAGTGGTGCACAGTGGAATAATGTACAGTGGAGTGAGGTAGAGTGGAGTGGTGTGGGGTGAAGTGGCAAAGTGTTGAATAGCGCACAGTAGAGTGGCATAAAAATCTGCAGCATACAGTGAAGTGGTGTAGAATGGAGTGAGGTACAGTATACAGGTGTACAGTGAAATTGAATGTGGTGGAGTGGCATAGAGTGGAGTGTTGTAGAGTGGCATAGATTGGAATAATGTAGAGTGTATTGTCATAGAGTGGAGTTGTGTACAGTGGAATAGCATAGAGTAAAGTAGCATACAGCGGAGGGTCATACAGTGAAGTGGCACACTGTGTAATGTAGTAGAATAAAGTTCTGTAGAGCAGAATGGTGTGGACTGTAGTGGCATAGAGTGGAGTGCTGTAAAGTGTAGTGGCATGCCATGGAGTAGAATACTGTGGAGTGGTGCAGAGTGGAATAACATTGAGCTGAGTGGTGTAGAGTGGATTGACGTAGAGTGGAGTGCCATATAGTAAAAGAGGAGTGGTGTAGAGTGGAGTGTTGTATAGTGAAATTGCAGAGAGTGTGGTAGCATACATTGGAGTGGTGTACATTGAAGTGGCATAGAGCGGAATGTCATAGAATACAGAGGTGTAAAGTGGAGTGGCATACAGTGGAATAGTGTAGAATTGAATGACATTGAGTGGGATGGCATACAATACAATAGTGTAGAATGGAGGAGGGTGGAGTGTTGTAAACTGGAGTGGTGTACAGTTCAGTAGTGTACAGTGGAGTGCCATATAGGGAAACGGAGTATAATGGTTTAGCATAGAGTGGAGTGGCATACACTGGAGTAGCCTAGACTGGACTGGTGTAAAGGGTAATGGCTTTTAGTAGAGTGGCATATAGTGGAATAGAGTAGAGTGGAGTGGTGTAGAGTGTAGTAGTGTACAGTGGAGTGCCATACAGTGAAATAGCTTACAGTTGATTGACGCAGAGTTGAGTAGTGTACAGTGGAGTGGCATACAGTGGAGTGGTGTAAACTGGAGTGGCATGCAGTGGAATAGCGCAGAATCTAGAGGAATAGAGAGGAGTGGCATACAATACCATATAATACCATAGAGTGGGGTGAAGCGTTGTAAACGTGCTTAGTGTACAATGTAGTAGCGTACAGCAAAGTGTCATACAGTGAAATAGTCTAGAGTGGACTAGCATAGAGTGAAGTGGCATACCGTGGAATATCATAGAGCAGAGTGATGTATAGTGTAGTGGTGTAGAGGGAATTGACATACAGTGGAATAGCATTGAGTTTAGTGGTGTGTAATGAGTGCCGTGGAGTGGAATAGCTGGAGTGGAGTAGTGTAGACTGGAGTAGCGTAGAATATAACAGTACACTGTGTAGTGCCATACATTGCAATAGCGTACAGGGGACTGGCGTAGAGTGGAGTTGCGCAGACTGTAGCAGTGCACAGTAGAGTGGCATACAGTAGAGAGGCGCAGAGTGGAGTGACATAGAGGGGAGTGGTGTAGAGCAGAAAGTAGTAGAGTGGAATAGTGTACAGTACAGTAGCATACATATAGTCGCATACAATGGAGTAACGCACAGTGGAATACCAAACAGTGGAGTGGAGTTGGGTATGATGGTGTGACATTCAGTGGAATTAAAGAAAGTGTAGTAGTGTAGAGTACTGGTGTGTACAGAGGAATACCTTATAGTGGATTGGCATAGAATGATGTGGGGTACAGTGGAGTGGTACAAACTTTTAGGGGCATATTTAACAGCCCCTAGCACCACTGGAGCGTCACTTTGCATGATGCTCCTGTGGCACTAAACATTTCTGTAAATACGGCACATCTCTGTGTTTCAAAAGTGCGCAGCACTTCTCTTTTTGACGCAGCACTGCTCTGCACCAGGTGAGCTCAGATCAGGGCCTTAGTGTCATACGGTAGAGTGGTGGGGACTGGAGTGAATAGAGTAGATTGGGGTAGAGTAGAGTGGATGGGCATACACTGGTGTGGTGTAGAGTGGAATTGCATAGAGTGCAGTGTGGTGGCATACAATGGAATAGCATACCGTGGAGTGGAATATAGTAAAGTGGTGTAAAGTGTAGTGGTATAGTGTGGAATAGCATACTACAGAGTGGTGTAGAATTGCATGGCAGTTGAGTGGTGTAGAGTGGAGTGAGGTACACTGTACAGGTGTACAGTGGAAAAGCATACAGTAAAATGGCATAGAATGGTGTGTTGTAGAATAGAATGGTGTAAATTGGAGTAGCATACAGTGAATAGGGTACAATCTAGTGGCATAGAATGGAGTGGCATATAATAGAACAGTGTAAAGTGGAGGGGAGTGGAGTGGGGTGTTGTAAACTGGAGAGGCATACAGTGTAGCAGGGTACAATGGAGTGCCATATAGTGAAAAAGTATATAGTGAATTAGCATAGAGTGGAGTGGCATACAGTAGAATAGCTTAGAGTGAAGTGACATATAATGTGAAGCCATAGAGCAGAGTAGCACACAGTGGAATAGCATAGAGTGGAGTGGCGTTGAGTGGAGCCTAGTAGAGTGGAGTAGCGTGAAGTATAGTAGTGTACTCTAGAGTACCATTCAGTGAAATAGCATACAGTGAATTGGTGTAGAGTGTAGCGGCATACAGTGGAGTAGTGTACTGTGGCGTGGCATGCAGTGCAGTGGTATACAGTGCAGTGGAATTGAGTGGGGTAGCATAGAGTGGAATATGGTAGAGTGGAGTGTTCTAGAGTGGAGTGTAGTAGGGCTGAAATAGTGTAGAGTGCAGTACCATACAGTGTAGTGGTGTACAGTGGAGTAGCGTAGAGTGGAATATTGTACAGTGGAGTGGGCACATACATTTCTTCATCACCTATTAACAATTTAATAAAATATATCAAACCTAATTCCTGCATCTAAAGGTGTGAAGAAGAACACAGCCAGCCAAAGTATACCTTAAACAAAATGGCTGCCTTTAACTTTTGTAAAGAGAGTCATTAGCCAACCATATAATTCCTCGTCATTGCTATGTACTGAGGTACTTTCGCTAAAACCGCAAAATTTTACTAAATTATTGCAACAACAGTTATCACTAAGCTAAAATGCTTTATGAAATGAAAAATACTTACCATATTTACCTTTAGTCCCCAAAAGTATCATCTCCACACCATAATATGTAATCCTGCCAAATGTCATGGAAATCAGCTTAACAATTTTTGTACCAAATAAGATGCAAAAGTCTATGGAAAATGCATTGGTGGAAACATACTTTTTGGAAACCCCTTTTTATCTTTGAACTCCCTTGATCCAGCACCTTCAAACTTTCCATCCTCTACCAATCTAAAAAAACTATAGGTCTGGAATTCTTTGTGGAGATTCATCAAACAGGAGCAAAATTTCTAACAACCAAAATTCCAAGGAATTCCTATACCTGGGAAATCTAACTCCAAATTGTCAACAAACTCCTTATTGCAATAAGCTGGTGTCAGTTTGAAATACCACAATAAAGAGTTTGTATGTTGTATGTGTGTGTGTGTGTGTGTGTGTATTTATATATATATCCATAAATATATATATACACACACATACACACATAAATATATATGTATATTCACTGAAAAAACGCAGCCACAGTTCCCTGTGCTTGGTCCTGGGGAGTGCAAGGCCACAGTCTATGAATGTGCAGATGGTGTGCTTGGCGGCCCAGTACATCTCCCACGTCAATGCTAGGTATCCTGGATCGGTGCATGATGCCTTTGGCCTAAGGAATAGCAGCATCCCAAATGTAATGGCCCAATTACAGAGGCACAGGGTGTGGCTAATAGGTGAGCCCTGGTTCCCACCCAGTATATGTTAGTTTATGCCTATGCTGTTGGCCATATAGGATGGTGTGTGTCAAATGTTGTACCTCAATATTTGCAGGTGACTCTGGTTACCCAAACCTAGTATGGCTGTTGACCCCTGTGAGGAATGTCAGGACAAGGGCAGAAGAATGTTATAATGAAACACATGGGTGAACACAAAGGATCACTGAAAGGGCCTTTGGCCTACTGAAGGCCAGGTTCCAGTGCCTCCTTCTAACTGGTGGATCCCTGTGCTATTTATCCACGAAGGTGTGCCAGATGGTAGTGGCATGCTGCATATTGGACAACCTGGCCCTCAGACGCCATGTCCCTTTTCTGCAGGAGGAGGAGACTGAAAATGCCCCTGTGGCAGCAGTAGACCCTGTGGACAGTGAGGATGAGGAGGCAGAGGATGAGGACAACAGAACATCAGTTATTCAACAACACTTCGAAAGAAACAAAGGTAGGACAGTGTAACTTTACATTTCAATGACTTTGGATGTAATCTGTGTGGCAATGGCATGCTGATATGTCCCACTTCTATGCCCACTTACTGTTCCCTCTGCCAATTCATTTTGCAGATGTTGGTGCATTGACATATACTCCTGCTGTGATCACTACAGCCAGCTACAGGACATTGATCGATGCTCATTCTATGTACAATTAAATTGCAATGTTTGTACCTGTTTCAATCAATACATATTTGATATACATGACTGTAGGAGGCTGGACTGGCTTGTAGCGAGTACCAAGGGGTACTTACACCTTGCACCAGGCCCAGGTATCCCTTATTAGTGTATAGGCTGTCTAGCAGCTTAGGCTGATAGATAATGGTAGCTTAGCAGAGCAGCTTAAGCTGAACTAGGAGACGAGTGAAGCTCCTACAGTACCACTAGTGTCACTTGCACAATATCATAAGAAAACACAATACACAGATATACTAAAAATAAAGGTACTTTATTTTTATGACAATATGCCAAAGTATCTCAGTGAGCACCCTCAGTATGAGGATAGCAAATATACACAAGATGTATGTACACAATACCAAAAATATGCAGTACAGTCTTAGAAAACAGTGCAAACAATGTATAGTTACAATAGGATGCAATGGAGACACATAGGGATAGGGGCAACACAAACCATATACTCCAAAAGTGGAATGCGAACCACGAATGGACCCCAAACCTATGTGACCTTGTAGAGGGTCGCTGGGACTGTAAGAAAACAGTGAGGGTTAGAAAAATAGCCCACCCCAAGACCCTGAAAAGTGAGTGCAAAGTGCACCAAAGTTCCCCAAAGGACACAGAAGTCGTGATAGGGGAATTCTGCAGGAAAGACACAAACCAGCAATGCAACAACGATGGATTTCCAAATGAGGGTACCTGTGGAACAAGGGGACCAAGTCCAAAAGTCACAAGCAAGTCGGAGATGGGCAGATGCCCAGGAAATGCCAGCTGTGGGTGCAAAGAAGCTGCTACTAGGCAGTAGAAGCTGAGGATTCTGCAGGAACGACAAGGGCTAGAAACTTTCCCTTTGGAGGATGAATGTCCCACGTCGTGAAGAGTTGTGCAGAAGTGTTTTCCCGCCGAAAGACTGCCAACAAACCTTGCTAGCTGCAAATCGTATGGTTAGGGTTTTTGGATGCTGCTGTTGCCCAGGAGGGACCAGGATGTCGCCAATTGCGTCTGGGGACAAAGGGGGCATCGAGCAAGACAAGGAGCCCTCTCAGAAGCAGGCAGCACCTGCAGAAGTGCTGGAACAGGCACTACAAAGAGGAGTGAATTGGTGCTCACCCAAAGTTGCACAAAGGAGTCCCACACCGCCGGAGGACAACTTAGAAAGTTGTGCAATGCAGGTTAGAGTGGAGTGGACCCAGGCTTGGCTGTGCACAAAGGATTTCCGCCAGAAGTGCACAGAGGCCGGAGTAGATGCAAAAGACGCGGTTCCCAGCAATGCATTCTGGCGTGGGGAGGCAAGGACTTACCTCCACCAAACTTGGACTGAAGAGTCACTGGACTGTGGGAGTCACTTGGACAGAGTTGATGGATTCAAGGGACCTCGCTCGTCATGCTGAGAGGAGACCCATGGGACCGGTGATGCAGTTCTTTGGTGCCTGCGGTAGCAGGGGGAAGATTCCGTCGACCCACAGGAGATTTCTTCGGAGCTTCTAGTGCAGAGAGGAGGCAGACTACCCCCACAGCATGCACCACCAGGAAAACAGTCGAGAAGGAGGCAGGATCAGCGTTACAGAGTTGCAGTAGTCGTCTTTGCTACTTTGTTGCAGTTTTGCAGGCTTCTAGCGCAGTCAGCAGTCGATTCCTTGGCAGAAGGTGAAGAGAGAGATGCAGAGGAACTCTGATGAGCTCTTGCATTTGTTATCTAAGGAATTCCCCAAAGCAGAGACTCTAAATAGCCAGAAAAGAGGGTTTGGCTACTTAGGAGAGAGGATAGGCTAGCAACACCTGAAGGAGCCTATCAGAAGGAGTTTCTGACGTCACCTGCTGGCCCTGGCCACTCAGAGGAGTCAAGTGTGCCAGCAGCACCTCTGTTTCCAAGATGGCAGAGGTCTGGAGCACACTGGAGGAGCTCTGGGCACCTCCCAGGGGAGGTGCAGGTCAGGGGAGTGGTCACTCCCCTTTCCTTTGTCCAGTTTCACGCCAGAGCAGGGCTGGGGGGTCCCTGAACCGGTGTAGACTGGCTTATGCAGAAATGGGCACCATCTGTGCCCATGAAAGCATTTCCAGAGGCTGGGGGAGGCTACTCCTCTCCTGCCTTCACACCTTTTTCCAAAGGGAGAGGGTGTAACACCCTCTCTCTGAGGAAGTCCTTTGTTCTGCCATTCTGGGCCAAGTCTGGCTGGACCCCAGGAGGGCAGAAACCTGTCTGAGGGGTTGGCAGCAGCAGCAGCTGCGGTGAAACCCCTGAAAAGACAGTTTGGCAGTACCCGGATCTGTGCTAGAGACCCGTGGGATCATGGGATTGTGCCAACAATGCCAGGATGGCATAGAGGGGGCAATTCCATGATCTTAGACATGTTACATGGCCATATTCGGAGTTACCATTGTGAAGCTACACATAGGTAGTGACCTATGTGTAGTGCACGCGTGTAATGGTGTCCCCGCACTCACAAAGTCCGGGGAATTTGCCCTGAACTATGTGGGAGCACCTTGGCTAGTGCCAGGGTGCCCATACACTAAGTAACTTTGCACCTAACCTTTACCAGGTAAAGGTTAGACATATAGGTGACTTATAAGTTACTTAAGTGCAGTGAAAAATGATGGCTGTGAAATAATGTGTGCATCATTTTACTCAGGCTGCAGTGGCAGGCCTGTGTAAGAATTGTCAGAGCTCCCTATGGGTGGCAAAAGAAATGCTGCAGCCCATAGGGATCTCCTGGAACCCCAATACCCTGGGTACCTCAGTACCATATACTAGGGAATTATAAGGGTGTTCCAGTATGCCAATGTGAATTGGTGAAATTGGTCACTAGCCTGTTAGTGACAATTTGGAAAGAAATGAGAGAGCATAACCACTGAGGTTCTGAATAGCAGAGCCTCAGTGAGACAGTTATGCACCACACAGGGAACACATACATATAGGTCACAAACATATGAGCACTGGGGTCCTGGCTAGCAGGGTCCCAGTGACACATAACAAACATACTGAAAACATAGGGTTTTCACTATGAGCACTGGGCCCTGGCTAGCAGGATCCCAGTGAGACAGTGAAAACACCCTGACATACACTCCCAAACAGGCCAAAAGTGGGCGTAAGAAGGCTAGAAAGAGGCTACTTTCTCACAATGACATACTCCAAATGGATTTTTTTCAAAGGGTGTTTATTGAAGTGCTGACATATAGGGGCAAGTGCAATGGGATGGGGTGATGATGCAGGAAAGTCCAGGGTATTGTTCCAGTCTGTTTGTAGCAAAGGTGCATTGTCCAAGGGGACATAGGAAGGGGAGCAATGGCCGTTCAAGGTGGACAGGGTGACTAAATGGGACACAAGGGTGACAATCAGGAGAGTCTCATTTCCTGGTGGGGGTGTTGGCAAGTGTCTCTGGCTTCTGTCTGGATCGCAGGGAATGTTTGTGGGGTTGTTCACCTTCTGCAGGGGGAGGGGGTGCTGGTGGCCTGTGAGTCCTGTGGCAGGGCCTCCTGGCCACTAGCGGCAGCGGAAGTGGAAGGCTGTTAAGATGTCTGGTTAGTGGCAGGGGCCCGCTGGTGTGGGACTGCCTCCCTCATAATGTTGACCACATCTGCCAGCACCCCTGCTATGGAGATCAGGGTGTTGTTGATGACCTGCAAGTCCTCCATGATCCCCTGGTACTGTCCCTCCTGCAGCCGTCTGTTCTCCTGCACAGTGTCTAGGATCTGGCCCATCGTGTCCTGGAAATGTTGATAGTCTCCCAGGATCTCGGCAAGTGCCTCCTGGAGAGTCAGTTCCCTGGGCCTCTCCTTCCCCTGGCGCACAGCAGTCCTCTCAGTTTCTCTGTTGGCCTGTGACTCTGTCCCCTGAACTGTGTGCCCACTGACTTCAAGTCCCTGGTTGTCTTGAGTGTGAGGTGTGGCCTGTGGTCCCTGTAGAGGTGGACACACTGCTGATTGATGTGTCCTGGGGACAGAGTTGTGGGTATGCTGGGTGGGTGCTGTGGTGATGTTTCCAGATGGGGAGGCTCTGTGGTGGTGGGTGACTGGGCCTGGGTAACTGGCTGCCCAGTGGTCCCTGATGGGCCAGGAAGGTCATCCAGATCCTGAAGACCAGAGTTGCTGTCATCACTGTGGGCCTCTTCAGTTGGGGGACTAGGTAGTGGTAGCACCTCTTCTCTGCTGACATTGGCTGGGGTACCTGTGTGAATGTAAATGATGTGTTATGGTTAATGTGTCTGACATATTGTACTACTGTGGCTTCCCCTCTATGTTTGGATTTGCCCTGCCAGCTTTCACTTGTGTATAGTAGTGTATGGTGGGATTGTTAGTTCTCTCTGCTATGCATGCTTTAGTGATGAGTGTCCGCGCAGGGCTGTGAGGGGTGTCGATATATTGGTACAGCATGCAGGGCTTGGCATTGGGATGAGTGAGATGTGATGGTGGGGTGTGTGTGATGTAGTGAAGTGATGGGGTGATGGTGAGGGTATGTGATGGCATGCAGGTAGGGGGGTGATAATAGTAGAGAGTTGACTTACCAGAGTCCAGTTCTCCTCCGACTCTGGGCAGGCCCTCAGGATGCAGTATTGTGAAGACTTGCTCCTCTCATGCTGTGAGTTATGGGGGAGGAGGTGGGGGTCCACTGCCAGTCCTCTGGATAGTGAGCTGGTGTCTTGCTGCAATGGAACGTACCTTCCCCTGTAGGTCGTTCCACCTCTTCCTGATGTCATCCCTAGTTCTTGGATGCTGTCCCACGGCATTGACCCTGTCCACCATTCTACACAATAGCTCCATCTTCCTGCCTATTGACATCTGCTGCACCTTTGCTCCAAATAGCTGTGGCTCTACCCTGACGATTTCCTCCACCATGACCCTTAGCTCCTCCTCTGTGAAATGGAGGTGTCTTTGTGGTGCCATGGGTGTTATGTGAGGTGTGTTGGTGAGGATGTGTTGGGTAATGTGTTGTGGTGTGTGATGTGGAGTGCGTGAGTGAGTGGTGTATAGGGGGAGTAGTGTGTGGCTCTGGTTGTGTCAGTGGTCTTGGTGTCCCTCTGTTGGCAATGCTTTGTAGTCGTAAAGGGTTGTGGGTACTGTGGGGGTGTGTTTTATAGAGGTGTGCATGTGATTTGTGTATGGGTGTCAGGTGTGTGTTGTTTGAATTGTCCAATGTGGTGTTGTTTTGTCGGTGGGTGTCCATTGTGAGTGCGGCGGTATGTACCGCCAATGGTTTACCGCCGTTGAATGTCTGCCATGGTGATTCGTGGGTCATAATGTGGTAAGCGTTGTTCTGTTGGCATAACAGTGTGGGTTTTGTTACCAACAGTCTTTCACTGGCCTTTGGTCTGACGGATTTGTGTGTGTAGCTGAATTCTGTTGGATTGGTGTGTGTGTGTCATAATATGGTGAACGGATATCCGCCGCTGTGGCAGTAAGTTGGCGGCTGTCAGCATGGCGGTAAGTGGGATTTACCGCCAATGTCATAATGAGGGCCTATATGTTAATCCAACCACTGCCATGCACGGCCTTTGGCACTGCAGCCAACCCCCATAACCACCCAACCGAGCACCATGCACAGCTGAATGGTCTATCTCTCTGGATGTGACAATAGATGTGAGAGGGTGTCTCTGGGTGTGAGAGTGTCTGTCTGGGTGTGAGAGTGGGTGCATGAGGGTCTGAGTAGGTCTGTGAATGAATGTGTGATGGTCTGAGTGGATCTGAGACTTGGTGTGTCAGTGTCTGTGTGGGTCTGTGAGTGAGTGCATCAGTGTCTGAGTAGGGCTGTTAGTGGGTGCATGAGGGCCTGAGTGGGTCTGTGAGTGGGTGCATGAGGGGGCCTGTGAGTGGTTGTGGGATGGTCTGAGTGGGTCTGTGAGTGGGTGTGTAAACATCTGAGTGGGTCTGTGAGTGGGTGCAGGAGTGTCCAAGTAGGTCTGTGAGTGGATAAGAGAGTGCTACTATGAGTGAATGTATTAGTGTATGAATGACTCTGAATGTTTTTTGTTTTTTGTTGTCACGGATATTCGCAAATTCATCACGACATGACACAGGGAGGCCATGTTGACAATTGTGACGTATTCGCACAGCATGTTAAAAATATTTTTAAAGACATATTTTCACCCTCACAGACCCCTATTTCAAAGCTCTGGGGTCAGGGTACTTCACCCTTACCCTTATGCCACTTTTCAATATATTTTCCAGCCACCTTAACTAAAATGGTGGATGCAACTTTTTGGTCAGGTTGTGGTCAGCCAATCACAGCATTCCTGTTGGCACACACATTCATGAATACACCACAATCACCGTGAAAACATGACAACAGATCAGCAGCCCTTGATATACAAATGTATTTCCCCTTCAATTTCTCAAAAACTACTTAACCAATTTACACTAAACATACAGAAGCTTAATCTTTGTACCGAAACCTAAATTTCTGCCAAATTTGGTGTAGTTCCATCCAGAGGTTCAGTCTGTAGTTGTGTTCAAAACTCCTATGGGAATTAACATGGGAAGTGCACAGGTTTCAATCACCTTGTTCTCGGCCCCTGCTCGACGGATCACCCTAAAACTTTCAGTGCCCAACAAGAATCACCCGGGCACTTCTTTTGGAAATTTTTGTGATGATTCATCAAATGATGGCAAAGATATAGGCAAGCCACAAAAATGTGTTTTGTACAGAAACGTGGTACTAACTATAACTACCTACTGGCAACTGCTAGTTGGTAATATACACACACACATATATATAAATATATATATCTACACCTGGGGAGGTGCAAGCTTTTGATGCAACCCCTGGTCTACAAGTCCTTGTAAATCTGGGGATTCATCAAAATCCATGGGTGTTGTGGGGAACACCCACCGTACTGCCCAAGGGAAATCCCCCTAACACAGAGTAAGGCAACACAATGATATTCACTGCCTTGCTGTACTCCATATATATGAGGCCATTAAAAAATATGCAAAATGGCTTTGTGTGGTTTTATAGATATGGTTGAAAGGTTTCCGCTGCCGTTGCATCACTGTAGGAGGCTGGCCTGGCTTGTAGTGGGTACCAAGGGGTACTTACACTCTGTACCAGGTCCAGTTATCCCTTATTAGTGTAGAAGAGGTGTTTCTAGCAGCTTAGGCTGGTAGAAGGTAGCTATAGCAGAGCAGCTTAAGCTGAACTAGGAGACATGCAAAGCTCCCACTATACCACTGGTGTCATATGCACAATATCATAAGAAAACACAATACACAGATATACTAAAAATAAAGGTACTTTATTTTTATGATAATATGCCAAAAGTATCTCAGTGAGTACCCTCAGTATGAGGATAGCAAATATACACAAGGTATATGTACACAATACCAAAAATATGCAGTAATAGCAAAAGGAAGTAATGCAAGCAATGTATGTTCACAATAGATTGCAATGGGAGCACATAGGTATAGGGGCAACACAAACCATATACTCCAAAAGTGGAATGCGAACCATGAATGGACCCCAAACCTAGCTTGTAGAGGGTCGCTGGGACTGTAAGAAAACAGTGAGGGTTAGAAAAATAGCCCACCCCAAGACCCTGAAAAGTAGGTGTAAAGTGCACCTATATTCCCCAGAGAGCACAGAAGTCGTGATAGGGGAATTCTGCAAGGAAGACCAACACCAGCAATGCAACAAAGGTGGATTTTCGGACGAGAGTACCAGTGGAACAAGAGTACCAAGTCCAAGAGTCACGACAAAGTCGAGATTGGGCAGATACCCAGGAAATGCCAGCTGAGGGTGCAAAGCAGCTGCCACCAGATGGTAGAAGCTGTGGATTTTGCAAGAACGAAGAGGACTAGGAACTTCCCCTTTTGAGGATGGATGTCCTACGTCGTGAAGAAGCTTGCAGAGGTGTTCCCACGCAAACATACCACAAACAAGCCTTGCTAGCTGCAAGGGTCGCAGTTAGGGTTTTTGGATGCTGCTGTGGCCCAGGAGGGACCAGGATGTCGGCAATTGTGTGAGGAGATAGAGGGGGCACCCAGCAAGATAGGGAGCCCTCACAGAAGCAGGTAGCACCCGCAGAAGTGCCGGAACAGGCACTACGAAAAGGAGTGAACCGGAGCTCACCCGAAGTCACAAAATGAGATCCCACGACGCCGGAGGACAGCTCAGGGGGTTGTGCACTGCAGGTTAGAGTGTCGGGGACCCAGGCTTGGCTGTGCACAAAGGAAATCCTGGAAGAGTGCACAGGAGCCGGAGCAGCTGCAAATCACGCGGTACCCAGCAATTCAGTCTAGCATGGGGAGGCAAGGACTTACCTCCACCAAACTTGGACTGAAGAGTCACTGGACTATGGGAGTCACTTGGACAGAGTTGCTGAGTTCCAGGGACCACGCTCTTTGTGCTGAGAGGTGACCCAGAGTGCCGGTGATGCAGTCTTTTGTTGCCTGCGGTTGCAGGGGGAAGATTCCGTCGACCCACAGGAGATTTTTTCAGAGCTTCTAGTGCAGAGAGGAGGCAGACTACGCCCACAGCATGCACCACCAGGAAAACAGTAGAGAAGGCGGCAGGATCAGCGATACAAGGTTGCAGTAGTCATTTATGCTACTTGTTTGCGGTTTTGCAGGCGTCCTGAGCAGTCAGCGGTCGATTCCTTGGCAGAAGGTGAAGAGAGAGATGCAGAGGAACTCTGATGAGCTCTTGCATTCGTCATCTAAAGAATTCCCCAAAGCAGAGACCCTAAATAGCCAGAAAAGGAGGTTTGGCTACATAGGAAGGAGGATAGGCTAGCAACACAGGTAAGAGCCTATCAGGAGTCTCTGATGTCACCTGCTGGCACTGGCCACTCAGAGCAGTCCAGTGTGCCAGCAGCACCTCTGTTTCCAAGATGGCAGAGGTCTGGAGCACACTGGAGGAGCTCTGGGCACCTCCCCTGGGAGGTGCAGGTGAGGGGAGTGGTCACTTTCCTTTGTCCAGTTTCGCGCCAGAGCAGGGCTGGGGGATCCCTGAACCGGTGTAGACTGGCTTATGCAGAGATGGGCACCATTTGTGCCCATCAAAGCATTTCCAGAGGCTGGGGGAGGCTACTCCTCCCCAGCCCTGACACATTTTTCCAAAGGGAGAGGGTGCAACACCCTCTCTCTGAGGAAGTCCTTTGTTCTGCCTTCCTGGGCCAAGCCTGGCTGGTCCCCTGGAGGGCAGAAACCTGTCTGAGGGGTTGGCAGCAGCAGCAGCTGCAGTGAATCCCCGGGAAATGTAGTTTGGCAGTACCCGTGTCTGTGCTAGAGACTCAGGGGATCATGGAATTGTCTCCCCAATGCCAGAATGGCATTGGGGTGACAATTCCATGATCTTAGACATGTTACATGGCCATGTTCGGAGTTACCATTGTGACGCTATACATAGGTAGTGACCTATGTATAGTGCACGCGTGTAATGGTGTCCCCCCACTCACAAAGTCCGGGGAATTTGCCCTGAACGATGTGGGGGCACCTTGGCTAGTGCCAGGGTGCCCACACACTAAGTAACTTAGCACCCAACCTTTAGCAGGTAAAGGTTAGACATATAGGTGACTTATAAGTTACTTAAGTGCAGTGGTAAATGGCTGTGAAATAACGTAGACGTTATTTCACTCAGGCTGGAGTGGCAGGCCTGTGTAAGAATTGTCAGAGCTCCCTATGGGTGGCAAAAGAAATGCTGCAGCCCATAGGGATCTCCTGGAACCCCAATACCCTGGGTACCTCAGTACCATACACTAGGGAATTATAAGGGTGTTCCAGTATGCCAATGTGAATTGGTGAAATTGGTCACTAGCCTGTTAGTGACAATTTGGAAAGCAGAGAGAGCATAACCACTGAGGTTCTGGTTAGCAGACCCTCAGTGAGACAGTTAGTCATTACACGGAGAACACATACAGGGCACACTTATGAGCACTGGGGCCCTGGCTGGCAGGGTCCCAGTGACACATACACTAAAACAACATATATACAGTTAAATATGAGGGTAACATGCCAGGCAAGATGGTACTTTCCTACAATCACTAAAAGTGACACAGTGACAGTGCAAACATCTCATAAATATGCACCTCTGTATGTATAGTTAGGGTTCCCAGGTATAGAAATTCCTTGCAATTTTGGTCGCTAATAACTTTCCCTTCATTTGACTAATCTCCACGGAAATTTCCAGTCCCATGGCTTTTTTATAAATATATACGTTCACAAGCTTTATATGTTTTGGTTCTTAATATTTCAGTCACAATACTTCTGTCCATAATATATTAACATGCAAACATACACCATGGGAAATTCTAGCTATGGTTAAAACATAATTTTCTCTCAATAAAGTGCCAGAAAACAGTGGAATTTGCAGCAAGTGGCAAAGTCTTAACACCCACCATGCTGCACTTTCCCTTACGCAACATGTATGCCACATGAGTGAGTGGTGATACTGTATTTTACAGGAAACTCTCAAAACTGGGGCTATGTGAAGTAACTGTGGACTTCACTCGGGGGATAACTGTTATTTATGAAAAAGGTGCCCATCACCAAGGAATGCCTACCAAGCTCAGATATTTATGAGAATTAGACATTCAGGGAACTCCAGGCAGATGTTTTTCATATAGATGCCATCCAATTTTCATCCCTAGAATGCTCTGTAAATAAAAAATATTTCCTCATATTTAAGTGCCATAAATCAAAGCCATAACAGAAGGGAAGGATCCATGAGTGGTGTTTCTCCTACACGCAGCTTTATGAAACAGTAGAGGTCATGACTCGATTTGGCTAACCTACTGCATTAAGTGATGTAGCGTGGCACCAGTGGCCACACTGCAGGCAAATAAAATGGGATGTGTGTAGTGCAGGTTGAATTGCATCATACTGCAATATGCAGGATTCAGTGGACTTCATAGGCCACTCAACACTGGTGTCACTGTTCCAGCTTCACCATTGATAGCTACACATGGCTGCATTGACTCACAAAACACACTGAGGCTACTTCTGTGTCCTAAATGCCTCAAATGGAATTCCCCTTTTCTAGGAGCTGCTTGCCAGCGGTGACTCCAAGCACAATATATTGCTAGTGAATAGTGAACATGTTGACCATTCAATAGAATTTTACCTTTCTATGCATGCTGTCTGCATTTAACTTTGGTCAAAAACACTTCTTCTATACTTTAGTTCTTGCAATTGAAGATGTGTAAGTTAAATAAATAAATTGTCCATGCTAAAAGTGCAGTAGTCTCTTCCTTTAAGTAGTAGCCCACATTGCACCTGATTCACAAAAGTAACTTACACTTTTGATTAATTTACACTTTCAAGTAAGTTTAGTACTGTAATAAATTGGGCTAGTGGTTGATTGGGGTGTGAGCCCTGATCAACCATCAGCCACAATCCTTGTCAGGGTAAGGCACAAGCAACCCCTAAGCTAACTTGTGCTCAACCCTTGGGTGGCTAGGCACAGAGCAGTCAGGCTTAACTCTTAGGCAATGTGTAAAGTATTTGTGCAACACTTCGAATAGTAAAAATGTGAAAACACCGGACAAAAAGAATCCCAGCCCAGTGTAAAAAATAGAGCTGAGTTTAATAAGTAAAACAAGAGTAAAGCAACAACAACCCAATAGTAGAACTGGAGATATTCAATTTTAAAAGTTTGTTTTTACCAATAATAGTGCCAAGAAGCGTAACGTACCAACTGTATATGTCTAGTTGTGCCAGACCAGGACATCGTCACAAGTTCAGGCCGACCACGATGGAGTGTGGGCTCACTTAAGAAACCCAGTTAGGCCCACTGAAAAAAGTCCTGTTTTATAGAGTGCTGATTGGATCTGCATCAAAGATGCATTAAGGAGCTGAAGAAGTATGTCAATTCTGAGATACGGCAAGACTGCGGTGCGAGGGCCAGCATCTTCCTTGAGGATCCTACCGACTGGGCCTGCGATGCAATGTCTAGCATCAAAGATGTGGTTAGCAATTTAGGTGACGTGTCGGCTCATAAGAAATGCGAGGCTGCGATGCGGAGTCTGGCATCACTGTAGAGGCTGCTATTGATGAGGGATGTGAAGGCCTGCGACGAGGATGCATCATGCAGCAGTGGTCTGAAGATGATACGGGTTGCTGTGGTGATGAAGGTCTTTCCGACAGGTCCATTCTATGCAGTGGCAGAGCTGTATCAGTTGTGCTCTGCTTTGTGCTTTGCAGCAGAGGAAATGCATCAGTTCCGCTGGGTCAACAGAGGCTGGTAAGCACCTTAAGCCCACTTTAAGGGTCCAGGACGTGGGTGGCACAACTTGGTAAGGTAGTTGTGCCACCCACTCACAGATGGCAGAGTCCAGGAGCAGATGCAAGGTTATTGGAAACCTGCTATGTCATTGAGGCTTTAGATAAGAGAGCCAGCAAGTAGTCCTTGGAGTCTCTCTGGGTTATATGTTTAAGAGATGCAGGTCCAGTCCTTCTCACCCAGGCAAGAGTGCAGCACGAAGCAGGTCAGCATAACAAAGCAGGAGTCCAGCAGAGTGCAGTCCAGCAGAGTGGCAGTCCTTCAACAGCACAGAAGTCCTTCTTCCAAGCAGAGTATGCACAGTCTAGATGTGTACTGTAATGTTGGTGTCTGAGGTCTGGTATTTATATTTATACACAGTTGTGCCTTTGACATGGGGGAGAAGTTCCTGGAGGTTTCCTTTTCAAGTTCCCAGGCATCCTCCATTCCCTGTTTCAAAGAGAGAAAGCACACTGCCTGCACTCCAGCAACAAAGTATAACCCCAAAGCATCATGGTAAATGCAGTTGATTCGTAGTCTGTTCAAAACTAAAAAGAGTCTTTCACCTCCGTAGGTGCAACAAGTGCTGTATATCCCTGTAGACGTGTTTCTGGGTTTAGCCCGTCATCAACAGGGAGCAGCCTGGACTAGGGGCATGCTTGGAATGCCACCAAATGTCTTCTCAGGTTTAAGTACCACTCTTGACGTACATGTGCCTCCCAAGGCTCGTCAGCTGTGGCTCAAGAGAGCCGTCAAAATACAGTTTCAAAGAGAGGGATCACACTGCCTGCACTCTAGCAACAAAGTATAACCCCAAAGCATCATGGTATATGCAGTTGATTTGTAGTTGGTTCAAAAAGTATAAAGAGTCTTTCATCTCCATAGGTGCAACAAGTGCTGTATATCCCTGTATACGTGTTTCTGGGTTTAGCCCGTAATCAGCAGGGAGCAAAGTGGACTAGTGGCTTGCTTGGAATGCCGCCAAATGTCTTCTGAGGTTTAAGTATCGCTCATGGCGCACAAGATGCCTCTCAAGGCTCGTCAGCTGTGGCTCAAAGGAGCAGTCAAAACACAGTTTCAAAGAGAGGGTGCACACTGCATGCACTCCATCAACAAAGTATAACCCCATAGCATCATTGTAAATGCAGTCGTTTCGTAGTCCGTTCAAGAAGTAAAAGGAGTCCTCTCTTCCCATCCCTGGCTCCAGGCTAACTACAGGGTGTATGCATCAGGGTTCAGCTTATTCTGCTGTAAAAGGGGCTATGTCTAGTTCCTTTCTCCTTTCCTGCCAGTGATGGCCCATCCAGGCACATCTAAGCTCCCTACTGTGTGTGACTGTCTAAGAGGAATACACATAGCCCAACTATTAGCTACACCCAGTGATGTGTCCAAAGATAGGCTACAGGCATTGGATGGCTAAGGCAGGGATTTGCCAACTTTCTAAAAATGCATTTTCATAAGTACGATTTAAAATGCAACTTCACAGCAAGTTAGGATTTCAAATTGAGCTTCCAGAGACACCAAACATTTCCTCCTATTTGGAAATTACACTTATAACATGTAACTCCAATGTTATCCTATGGGAGAGATAGGCCTTACAGTAGTGAAAAAACAAATGTAAGATTTTTTCACATGTAAAACGTAAATGGGCATGTCCAACTTTTGAAATACATTGCACCCTGCCCTCTGGGCTGCCCAGAGCAGTTTAAAACTGCGCACACTTGCTCTGCAATGGCAGGCCTGAGACATGTCTAATGGGCTACAGCGTGGGTGGCACAATTAGTTCTGCAGGCCCGTAGTTTCATTTATTTTGCGCGCCCTGGACACATGTAATGCCACCTTACTAGGGACTTATAAGTAAATAAAATATGCTAGTTGGGAATCAGCTGATGTTAACATATTTTAAGGAATGAGCACATGCATTTTAGCACTAGTTAGTAGTGGTAAAGTGTGCAGAGCCCTAAGGCCAGTAAAAACTAGGGGCCAGATGTATCATCACAGCCTTTTGCGATTTGGAAATAGCGATTTTTAAGAAATCGCTATTTCCGACTCGCAAAGTGCCATGTATCACATTTGAGATTCGGTAATAGTGATTTCTTAAAAATCGCAAATGCTATTACCGAATCGCAAATTGCGATACCGGCCCCATTCGCAGCTATGGGCCTGTTGGCCCATATCTGTGAATTTTTTGCATTTACAAAATTGGGATTTCTGAACAAGAAATCGCAATTTTGGAAATGTAAAACCCCAGGGTGCTGGGGGGCTAAGGCCCCCTCTGCTGCATCCCAAACATTTTTGGGGACATGTAAGGTGCACATATGCCAAAAGGGCATGTGTGCTTTACATGGCCAATTTAAAAATGCATTTTTAAATTTTGCACATGGTTACCACCAAGTCCAAATTGGTGGTAATTAGCGATTCCTAAATGCGCAAATCACATTTAGGAATTGCTTCATACATGTGCTAAGAAATCGCAAATAAGGTATTTGCGACTCTCTAAACAGGGTCGCAATTTTAAGGAACTGCTATTTTAGCGATTCCTTAAAATTGCGTCCAGAATGTATTTCATACATTCCGAACTGCCATTTTGCATTCGCAAACCGGCATTCGCACCATTTGCGAATGCAAAATGCTTTCATACATCTGGCCCTAAATGAGAAAAATGGAAGAAGAAGGCAAAAAGCTGGTGAAAGGCCACCCTAACGCTGACAGGTCTATCAACTACTTTTCAGTTTGTCACAATCTGAGTATAAATGTACTCCAAAACTGTAAATGTCTGTCTCTTCCAAAGTCTGATCACCACAACTGCGGCAGTAAATTAGTTCTCTAGGAACGCACTTCAGTATATCACTACCAATTAAAAGTCTATTCACTTCCATGTCTACACAGCAGATGTTCCAAAAATGTAATTTAAATGATCTCAATTCATAATCAGAAAAGGCTATTTCCAGTTTCCAGTTTTAACAATTGTTCCACAGTTCAGGTAAGTTGCACGAAGGAACAGCATGTACAAAACAAAAAAATGCAATTATGCATAAATACCTAACATAATTTATGGACAATGCGCAACTCGTTGATCATTATATTTTCAAGACATTTAGGCCCATATATATACTTTTAGCGCCGCATTTGTGCATCTTTTTGATGCAAAAGCGGCGCAAACGTACAAAATACAGTTGTATTTTGTAAGTTTGCGCCGATTTTGCGTCAAAAAATTACGCAAATGTGTCGCTAAAAAAGTTTAAATATGGACCTTAACTTCTTTCCTGGTATCTCATTCCTTTGAATGGCAGAGCCCATAAATTAATTGGAAGAGCGAATTCTAGCATTATCGGTCCTATTCACAAATAGGTCGTGAAACTGGGCATTGTACTATTCAGTCTTGAATGCGGTGGTTGCAGACCATTGTGTGTGCTAATGTAGTTCACAGCAGAATCCCCATACTTTCAGAGACGTCTTGCAATTATTTATCTGAAGAGGGCAAAGAGAACACTGCGACACTGATCTTTACCAACAATTTCTGTGAGAGTAAAAATTAAATTGCTGGTGTGGCCTTTGTCTCTGAACGAGCTGTTTCATCTGCCGTGTGCAAGGAACATTCTGTTTCAAAACTCAAATTGTGCCCAAAACGATGAGTTTTAACGGAAAGTTGGAAGGTTTTTTCTTTCAATTTTAATGGATGGCCGACGATATTCAATTGACATTAAAGATCATTACATCTCTGAATATTTAAATTATTTACATTTTCAAAATATAGAAAGCACCTGAGTACAGCAACGCTTTCTAAGACACATGCCGTCACAAATTATTAACAATGTGCTGAAGAGACATCATCCTGGGAGGATTCTAGCATTACCCCGAGGATGCGAATACGGAATAGTGAAATATCAGGGTGTTCTTAATAAGCGACCGATCCATGCTCATCGTCAGGCGTCAGTGTTCCAAGTCATTGACCATTAAGTCGCCACTTTTGCCATTGCTGAAAATCAAGGACCAAATTAACTAAAAGACGTGCGTGCAGCACTCGGTGAAAATCTGCATGGATACGTCTTGTGAACTATAGGATATCACATTGCACAGCCCAATATTTACAGCGTGGCGAAACAATGATGCAATTCATTGTGCACGTGCAAAAAAATGCTATTTTAAACTGGCTAAGACTTGCGCCATCAAAAAACGTGAAACAGTAGACTCTTGCATGATGGTTGTACTCAAGCTATGCCTTCCCGAACAAAGTTGAACGCAATGACGAGGGCCAAAGATAAGTTTCATAAAATGCGTAATTTTCGGGAAATTACACTGAATATGCAGGAGTATAATATGATATTCCGACTGCCAATTCTTTGTATGTGATTTTCTAAAAAACTGGGGCATAAACCGGTTAAAGAGATGCTGACTGTTTTTATAAGTAAATACCTTTCTATTGTGACATTTGGAGCAGGAGTTTGAGGCCACGCTGATTGTTCAAGTCACCAGGTAGCTGAAAACAAGTTTTTAAGGAGGCTATTAGCAGTCCCACAATCGACCTCAGTGAAGTTTTGTCATGAAGAAGTGGGTCTGAGGGACATATCTGATTACAGAAAGCTTCAGCCCGTATTGCTGTGGCTAAAAATCTGGTTAAATCCAGAAGCCCACTAGTGTAGAATGATAATCCAGGACTGTCTTTCACTATCACGATCGATGGACATACCCTGGCTCAGATATGTTCATTCTATTTTTCTCCGTACCGGGGTAGGGGAGTTTTTCCTTACCCCGGATCTTTTGGTGAGATGGGACATCAAAAGGATCAAGGTGATATACTGGCATTCAATTCACATTTCAAATTCAAATATAGCTACAGTTGGCAATCAGGAGAGGACGCCGCTACAGAAACCAAACCCTATGCTATATTTGACTACTATTAGAAGAGAAGAGTGGCAGAGGTTTTTACTTACCAGATTACGTTTGAACATATTACATAATTTAGTAGCATTCCCTACTCGTGGTACCTGGTTTAAGGAACTCCCGCCATGTGGTTGTGATGGAAAAACACCTCAAAGCACGTTGCGCTTTGTTCTCTTTTGCACTTTGTATGCTGCTCCAAGAAAAAGGTTTTTATGCCCTTTTTTTTTAGCCAAGGGCATTAGGTCTAGCCATCTTGCTTTCTCTCATCTATATAATCTGGGAGATGAAGAGACAATACAGGCTGTGTTAAATTATTATATGCTTCTTTTGGTATCCGTCATTTTTATTAATATTGCTATTTATTATATATGTGAGAAATTTGTATGTATGTATATAATTGATGTCTTTTATGGTTTTATATGAACCGAATAAAGTATTGATGATGATGATGATGATTTTATGTGGTGCCAAAATTGCATGCAAAGCCGGGGTTTACTTTTGTAGTTCATCTGGCTTTATGGGAAACTCTGGGCGTGTTTGCACTATTCCCACCCCATTAGGTCTCCTTGCAATATAGGAGATTTGGCTCTGCCATTTACACTGCTTTGTATTAGCCCAACGCATGTGCAAATGAATAGTAAATTGCTCACTAAGGGCCAGAGGTATCAAGCCTTTTTGCATTCGCAAACAGTGCGAAAGCCCGTTTGCAAATGCAAAAATGCCTTTCAGTATTTATGAAAGGCATTTGCAACTCAAATTTAAGGAATTGCTAAAATAGCGATTCCTTAAATTTGCAAGCCTGTTTTGAGTATCGCAAATTGCGATTCTCTAAATAAGAAATCGCAATTAAGGAATCCTTATTTGCAATTTCTAAACCACATGTAATAAGCAATTCTTTAATGCGAATTGTAACCATGTTCAAATTAAAGACAATGTATTAAAAATGCATTTTTAAAATTGACATGTAACGCACACATGCCCCTTTGGCATGTGTGCGCCTTACGTGTCCTGAAATATATTTTTTCGGGAGCAGCAGAGGGGGCCTTAGGCCCCCTGCACCTGGGGGTTTTGCATTTCCTAAATTGCAAATTCCAGTAAGGAATTCAAAATTTGGGAAATGCAAAACATTCACAAATATGGGCCTGCAGGACCATAGGTGCGAATGGTGTCTGTATCGCACTTTGAGATTCGGTAATAGCATTTGCGATTATTAAGAAATCGCTATTACCGAATCGCAAATATGATACATTGCATTTTGTGACTCAGAAATAGCGATTTCTTAAAAAGCGCTATTTCCGAATCGCAAATGCCTTTTTTGTTACATCTGGCCCCTAAATGTAGGCCCTAGTTTTATAACTGCAACGTGCTATCTATGCAAAGGCAATTTTAATGATCTTACAGGTTTATGTGTGTGTGTGAGGAGGCTGTCACAATATATTTTCTTGTATATGGATTCCTTTGAAGGCTTTACAGTGATTAGCCTAATCATAGCAGTGATGTCAACACATTAGTTAGCCAAAGTGGTTAACTACTTGAGTGTCTTCAAATTAGAGAATCCCTTGCTTAGTCTTTGTGCTGCTGCTTCATCCAGGCCTCTAGAGACCTGAGCGTGGCAGTGAAATGGGAGTTGGAGGTCTCAGCCTCATTCTCCTGTCTCTCCACAGAACTGAGGGAGTTGGGCGAATAGTGGTGGTACCTTATCTACCCCAATCACCTTCTCCTCTGTCAGCGCGGGTCAATGCAGATGTGGAATAAGAGTGGAAATGAAAAAGTGCTGACAAGCAGTTTTCACAAAGGTGCTGTCAGCATGGCACTGGCTCTCCAATCTCAATATGAGAGTGGGGAACGTGGCTTTGGGATGGGTGGGAGTGGGATTGTGCAGCTGGTGGTGGCAGTGGGTAGCAGGAGGACTGATATTTTTTCTAAATATGAAGATGTGTGGGAATTGTGTGGCTTGTGTGGCTGAAGTCTAGGGCCTGACTTAGAGTTCAGTGGACAGGTTAATCAGTCACAAACACAACAGATATACCGTACACTGTAATACGATCACCATAGGCTATAATGGAATCATAATATGGCAGACGGGATAGCCATCATGTTTGTGATGGAGTAACCCCCATCTGCCAACCTCTAAATCAGGCCGAGGTATTTATTTTTTAATTTGGGGATAGTGTATATCAAGGGTGGTGGGGGTTGAATTGCACAAGAACCCTCCCTTCCTGCCTTGGCTCCTGACTACCTACAGGGTTTTTGCAGGTCTTTGTATGTGGAGAGGACCCAACCTATTCATGAATAAGTGAGACTGGGTCCAGCTCCTCCCGGACATCCTGCCAGTATGGCCCATCAAGTCACACCTATGCTCCCATTATGAGTGGCTGTCTAGGAGGAATACAACAAGCCCAGCTGCCTCCCAACCCAGACATGTAATCAGGCACAGCCAGCAAGCCCCAAATTGCTAAAGTAAGAAAATGCCAACTTTCTAAAAGTAGCATTTTCAGAATTACAATTTAAAATCCGACTTCCCCATAACTTTGGATGTTTAATTGTGATTCCAAAGGCACCAAACTTGAAATAATTATCTCTTCTAATTAGGAAATTACATTTACAAATTGTAATAAGGCAACTCCAATGTTATCCTGTGGGAGAGATAGGGATTGCAGTAGTGAAAAAAGAATGTAAGTTTTCTTTCAAAACCAGAGTATGTAAAACTTAGAAGTACATACCCTTTCTTTTTATATACATGACACTTGGGCTCTCCAGGACCTATCTCAGATTTGGGCCTGGCAAAAAGGTAGTTTTGCAAAGTTTATATGGCAGTGTAAAAGCTGCACAAACAGCCTATGCAATGACAGCCATGAACCATGGTTAGAGGGCTACTCAAGTGGGTGACACAGTCAGTGCTGCAGGCCCTCTGGTAGCATTTAATTTACAGGCCCTGGGTACATTATAATTCAGTAATAATAGGAGGACAAAGACAAAAGGTTTGGGGATGACCCCACAGAAAGGCCCATTTTTCAGCAAAGTCACTAAGAACCCCTCTGTAAAAAACATCCCTATAATTCACAGTTTCAATTCTATAATTCTGTATGTAGCAAATGTTGTGATATTGTGATGATGTGTATAGTGATTTTGCTACCTTAAGGTTACCTCAAAGTGGTGCAGGGTAGAAGTTTCTTGTGCCTTCTCAATAACATATTTTCAGTGACTGTCTCATTGACCTCACATAAGATTAGCATCTGGATAGTGGAGTTTGATAGAAACTGTAAGTGTAGCAATGGTGAAACCTCTAGAGTAGCTTTTGCACAAAAGGAAAGGCAGAGTGCAGAGACTGTTCCTCAGTTTTGTCACCTTTATATCTTCCATTACCCTTGGCATGTGAGAATATGGCTCACTGCTTTCATTACTCAGCATAAAACTAGGATAAACCATTTAAGTAAACAAATGGCTATTTTCTCAATCTTGAAAAATCTTTAAGTACTAGCACCTCTTCAGCTCTGACTTATTTTGACATAAAACAGAACAACTGCATTCCAGTTCAGAGACCCAAATGTTTGATTATGGAGAAATTCTTGGGAATGTAAAGACCAAGGACCTGATGAACTTGTAATGAGGCAGACAATATATCTGTCACATGACTGAGACCCATTGGCCAAACTCTAAATCAGGCCCCAAATCTCTGTGACCAAAATAGAGGGATTTTAGCAACACAAAAGGATGATGGGCAGAGTGCTGAACCTTTTCAAACACACCCCAATCAACCGTCTCTTGTTTACCATGCCTCCCCAGTTTTGACCCAGCCATATGAAAATCAGTCTTGACCCTGTTTCTCATGGGAACAGTCCAGCCCAAAAATAGAGGGATGGCATCATGACCTGATCCTGTCTTGATGGATTTCTTCTTGGTTTAAGTTTGACCTGTCGAAGCTCCCCATGACATTTCATGTTACCCACACCAATTATTGGTAAAATCTCCCTCATTATGGCAAAAACAATAATTATTCTAATGCTCAAAAATGGTATGATATGGACAAAGGATCTGTCAATCATTTGCGTGAAAGGTTGAATAACATTCTGGATAAGAAGAGGACAACCAGGCTTTTTGAAAAAATACTTAGGAGCAAATTAACAGGCCTGAAATGAGTGTTAATCTAAATGAATTATGTTCAGATTAGGAAAGGAGGACTCTTTCTACATTTACAGGCCCTCTTGATAATGTTAATCAGCTTTTACTGAAAGAGTCAATTTTGGTCCATGATGTTCCCCCAGAGTTTATTACTGCAGTATTTTCATAATAAATGTGAAATATGAACATGTGTATTTTGGGACTGTAATTTAAATAAAAAAAATGGGTGGAATAACTTTTGAAATTGTTCATAAACAGATTACTTTCAATAATACATAATATCTTGAGTTTATATTGTGATTCCATCTTTTTTTGCTTTATGGCGACAATATCACTCTAATGTCCAGGGCAGAAAATGCACTGCATTAGCTGCTGTCTACTTTAGGGCATAATGGCAAGGGAAAAGCTAACAGCTAATTAAATACATTGCAAAATGATATTGATGGGGTAGAAATGACTCTTACAAAATCTGTTGAAAATTGACAGAAAGAAGGCAGAAGTTGTCATTGAGTTTGGCTGTCTAGACTTAGGTTTCAATAGAAAAAAAACAGGTCAGTTAAAATTCATAAGTCATTTCAAACGTTCAAACGCTTCTCTTAACCTTTGCATTTACAATTTTAAGGTTGGTGAGGCCACTATCATCTCAGCATCTTCTACTAACTTTCAGGCTATTCTGGCAGATCTCTCTGTACCTAAATATTTTACTATAGTCTTAGTATAAGATACTGCACTGGTCATATGGACCTTTGGCTGTCAACTATAAAAATATGAAAGGAGCTAACATCAGCAGCACATTTCAATTACAGTGAAACCAATGTGGCACCACAAAAACGAGAGAGAGGGTGGTGTTTAAATCATGAAGGTTTATTCGCCTAAAATGTATAAAGGTTACAAGCAATCATTTGTAGGGCATTTTATCCAAAAGGCATTTATATTGATATAATTTTGCAATCTCAATTTGTATATAATATAAAAATGTTTGCAGACTATGATGACATAGAGAGCACAGAATAAGAAATAAATTGGTTCTCAAAGGAGTTTCCCTATTCTAAGTAAGGCATCAAAGTGATATGGGGAACTGCAAAAAGGAGGGTGTCAGCATCGGATTAACCAAATTAAGGTTTTAGGGAAAGACACAGGAGCTCAAGCATGAAGATCAACTCCCTGTATAAAAGAGAATCAGCAGAATTTGAGAATGGACTACTCTCAGTGAAGTCAGAACAGGACCTGATAAACTGTTCTATAGAACACACAAATAAAACACAGTGCATAGTCCTGAAAGCTTCATTGCCCCCACTCCCTGTGGATAGTCTAATGAAAGATGATGATCTCTAAAAGCACATAGACTCCCCAGGTTCACAGTGTTGAACAAAGACATGTGCAGCTGTACGACCTCAAAGTTAGCAACAGTCCGGTTTGCCTGGTGCTTCCATTCCAACAGACTAAGGCCCTCATTACAACTTTGACGGGCGGCGGAGGCCGCCCGCCAAAGTTGCGCCGCAGGAATACCGCACCGCGGTCTGAAGACCGCGGCCGGCATTCTGAGTTTCCCGCTGGGCAGGCGGGCGGCCGCCTTAAGGCCGCCCGCCAGCCCAGCGGGAAACAACCTTCCCACGAGGACGCCGGCTCGGAATCGAGCCGGCGGAGTGGGAAGGTGCGACGGGTGCTACTGCACCCGTCGCGTATTTCACTGTCTGCTATGCAGACAGTGAAATACAAGCGGGGCCCTCTTACGGGGGCCCCTGCAGTGCCCATGCCATTGGCATGGGCACTGCAGGGGCCCCCAGGGGCCCC
The DNA here is from genome assembly GCF_031143425.1 of Pleurodeles waltl. NCBI lineage: Eukaryota > Metazoa > Chordata > Amphibia > Caudata > Salamandridae > Pleurodeles > Pleurodeles waltl. The sequence goes on from NC_090449.1 coordinate 557,346,729, forward strand.
GTGACACCCCCTACCGCCATCCTGTTCCTGGCGGGCGAACCGCCAGGAACAGGATGGCGGTAGGGGGTGTCAGAATCCCCAAGGCGGCGCAGCATGCTGCGCCGCCTTGGAGGATTCTGACGGGCAGCGGAAAACCGGCGGGAGACCGCCGGTTTTCCTGCACTGACCGCGGCCAAAGCGCCGCGGTCAGAATGCCCTAAGGGGCACCGCCAGGCTGTCGGCGGTGCTCCCGCCAACCGCGAGCCTGGCGGTCACAGACCGCCAGGCTCGTAATGAGGGCCTAAAAGTCCACAGCCAAGTTTCAATCAAACTGTCTAAACAGTTCCCAACAGTAAACAAGGACTTTTTCAAACTAATGAGTTATCTCTGAAATATGTTCTGTGGGGTAGCCTATTCCTGATATGATAGGTCGTCCAGGTGGAAATGGACCAGGTTTGTGTACTTTAGGTAAAACGTATATGCAAGTGCATGTGGAGTCATATTGAACATGTATTTGAACTCCGAATCAGTAATAATGCAGTATCTCTCCAGTATGTCAGTTTGTCCTTGATCATGTTAGTAATGAAAATTAGAGGGTTACCAGTAAGCTTAGCATAAGCTTGAAAATCCTTAAGTTGTCTGTCTATCTCATTAATATAATCACTGCGATTCATTGTAACCACATTACCCCCTTTCTCAGCTTCTCTAATGACCATGTCATTTTTGACAATTAATTCCTTAAGAGGCTTAAATTCCTCATTTGTGAGGTTAGCATGTATGTTGTGGTTCTTATGGCTATCTTTATCCTCCAAACGGTACAAATCTTTTGTGACTGCTTTGTAAAAAATATCAATGGAGTTATTCGAAGAGCGCATAGGCATGAAAGTAGATTGAGGTCAGAGACCACTGTCCAAATGACAGTTAGGGGGAATATCCAAATGTTTTAATAGTTCTGCCATTGAAGGTGGATTGTCTTGTTCCAGGGAAATCAATACATGGATGTCCTGAATTTCTTTGATCGGCCCATTGCTAACAGGTGTAGACATTTTGTAGGGAATGGCGGGTGTAGGTCTGTCATCAAAATGTTTCTTAAGTTTCAAACGTCTAGTGAACTTAAATAGATCCACATGTATTTGAGCAAAGTTAGGAGATGAAGTAGGACAGAAACTCAATCCAAAATGCAAGATTTTTTATTTGAGCTTTAGTTAGATGTAGATTAGACAGATTCATGTTTTGCACACCCTCATGAACAGTATTAGAAGTATTACACTGAATCTTATGTTTGTTAGTTAGTTCTTTTTGTCTCATTTCACCGATCTGGTTGTCATCTGTTCTCCTGGGTTGCCTGTGCTTGCCCTTCCTGCCTCATCTAGTTCTCTTGTTTTGGCCCCTGATTTGGTGGTACAGTCTCTGTCCTCGCCTTAACCGAGCTAGTTCCTCTAAAAAAGAAGCAGATTTGCTGCATGTGGTGTTGTTGGACGTGCCACTGGAATTGTATGGTCTTTCACTGCTTCCAATAGACATGTTGGAAACATCGGTTATGCTAGCTGAGATATTATGGGAAGTTCCTGTCCTGAGATCTGACTGTGAGTGTCAGTATATTTAGTATCATCATATTTGAGAGCAAAAGTGAAGACTCTCCCGTTGCGATAGCCTGCCTCATCCCTCTTAAGTTTCTTGAATTTTTTGTCTTTGATGTAAAATTGATAGTCCATGAGGATATTTTTTAAGATTTTATAATTTTTTTCAGGTGCTTTAGGTAGATTGAGGCCAACGATTTCTTGTTCCAGTTTAGCAATGTCTGTCAAAAGTACTTCCATTTGTCCCTTGGCATGTTTAATCAATATATTCATAATACCGAATGAGGACAAGAGCATCAAGTCCTCCCATTTCTCTAGTAGGTCACTGTCTAGGTTGTCAAAGGATGGAAAAATAATTACCCGTAAGCCCTTAGGGATCTGTTTCAGTTCTAGGTACCTTTTAAGTGTAGTAGCATCCCACCACTTAGAAAGTTCTAGTTTTTTAAGTCTCTCAAGCCTAATAAATTCTGCTTTAGTCCTTCAGACCTCTGGTTAGTTACTTGAACCTCTGATCTGTTTGTAGAAAACAATTCCGCTGCTGGTCTAACTCTATCATCCTCAAACGAAGCCATGTTGTAGGAAAAATGTAAGTGATATCCAAGAATAGCTGTGTCCTACAAATAGTGCAATTGAACAACTCCTGATGAATAGTCTGCACGTTTATGGGTATGCAACTTGCCACAAAATAATATACACAAAGCAAACCGGGTAGAGGTGGCAAGTAAGATGCACTTCCCAAATGTGGTTATAGTATGAATATGGGGGCATATTTATACTCTGTCTGCGCCAAAAGTGCGTCCAAAATTTTGATGCACATTCAGCGCATACCTTGCCCCGTATTTAAACTTTGACGCCCGAGCCCGCGGACGACAAAATTCCACCTTGTGCGTAACTTTTTGGAAGCGGCAACCCGCCTTGCGTTAATCATATGCAAGGTAGGCGTTCCCGTCCAAAAAATGACTTAAAAGGCCATGCGTCGTAGTTATGCTTTCGGGGCAAAAATGACGCACGGCCGGGAGGTGGAGCCGGAAAATGACACACAGCCCGATTTAACGGGTCAGGGCAGGCATTAAAATGGGGCAAACACACCTGTATTTGATCAGAACACACAGAAGCACAGCAGAACAGCAGAGTAGCAAAAGGGAGACATGGAGGTAATTCTTATCCAGAGTGCACGCAGAGCTCAGCAGCTACAACAGCAGTTACCACAACACCAGCAGGGACCCTAAAGGCAGCACAGAAGGCAGGGGAGGATATTCCGCTCCAGAACAACCCTTCATGACCTCAGAGAACACAACATCATCCAGAGGTACAGGTTGAACTGGCAGGCCATTCAGCAGCTGCTGCGCAACATTGAGCTGCAGGTGGCACCCACCTTGCTGACACCCCGCACCATCCCAACAGAAACCAAGCTGCTTGCCATACTTCACATGTTGGCAAGTGGCTCTTTTCAAACAACTGGTGCCCTGGTTGCCGGAATATCACAGCCATCATTCTCTGCCGTTTTGCCCAAAGTACTGTATGCCATCATTGGACTTACACCCCACCACATCTGCTTCCATAACACACTGCAGAAGTAGCAGGAAACAAAACAGGGGTTCTACCTCATTAGTGGCTTCCCACACGTCCTTGGTGCAATCGACTGCACACATGTACGCCTTGTGCCACCTGCTGCAACTGAACACCTCTACCACAACAGGAAGCACACACATTCCATCAATGTGCAGGCCTTTGTCGATCACCAAGGATTGATCACCAACATCGTGGCCAAATATCCTGGGAGTGTCCATGACTCATTCATCTTCCGACACTCTACCATCAATCAGCACTTCCAGGATGGACGGTATGGCAATGGACTACTTGTTGGTAAGTACAGAAACCTACTTATATACACACTGCAGAGCGACCCTCTAGGACACACAACACATTCTCCACAACAGCAATATGTCAGCAGGAAAACACTGAGGTCGTTACACCGCTAGCCATGTTTCTTAGGTCACCATTGAACCTGTCACACATCTGAAATTACTGTACAGTCTAATGTTAAGACGTCAAAGATCACAACGTTTGGAGTGGTTTGCCTAAATGTCACCTTGCAAATTGTAAGTGTCTCAGTGACATTTACATTAATCCATTGCATAAGTCTAAAGGTATGGGATGTCCAGGGTACATTGATATGAACGTGTTAACAACACTGTCGATTTTAACCTGTGTATAGAACTACCATCTCAACCCCAGTGAAGACACAGGGACACCTGTATCACAAGTCACAATGCTAGGGAGGACACACTGTACTGCAAATCCCAAAACATACTGTTGACAACCGGTTAGCAGCCAAACATTTGTTCAGCCAAGGAAACAACACAATGCAGATGGTACATCCTACAAGCCTAGAATGCGACATAATAACACAAAAGAGTCACAGACAACACAAAACAACTACTGCCATGAAAGGTCATTTCAATAGGGCTAGCTACATGATCCCCTTCATTTTCTCTTGCAGCTGATCAGGGGTATGGCATTCAGCCATGGATAATGACACCTATTGGCAACCCGAGTACTGCAGCAGAGCGTGCCTACAATGACGCACATAGCAGGACTCGCACCATAGTTGAGAGGACCTTCGGCATCCTCAAGTCAAGGTTCCGGCGCCTTGACATAACTGGTGGTAGCCTCCTATATTCCCCGGAGATGGTCTGTAAGAACACCCTAACATGTGCTATTCTGCACAACATTTGCATAAAAAGGAACATTCGCCTCCTGGAACCAGAGCCACACATGCCTGAAGAGGAGGAAGAGGAGGATGGTGGCCTGCAACATTAGGGGGAACAACAGAACACGGCTGCTGGTGTACGCATGGGGCAACATATTGTCAACAATTTCTTTTAAATATAACCACCATCACCACTTTATGAACTAATTTAAATAAACACCTATAATAATCACCATATCATCGTTTGGCTATTCATTTTTGCACACCTTCATCTCTAACTATCAGAATAGGAGTGTAGGCTCATGGAGCATTGCTGATATACCGATTAGGACACTGAAAATCCCAGAGCTAATGTGATGCGTATCATACAATGGTCACATACACACACACTGTAAATGACATATATCCTGTACATTTCACCTTTGAAAGGGCAGTAGCAGAGGACCACACCTATTTCACGCATACATGTTGAAATCATGGTCCAATGCATCATATGGCACACAACTAAGACACCATCACTCAATAAGGGGAAAACAAGCCTCATACATGAGGCAGTGGATGTGCTTTTGCATCAGTAACAGGAATGTCTGACCAGACCCTTGACAGCAGTAAGTACAACGGCATCCAATATTTGCAAGGACTATCTGTGACCAGAGTTCCATAGAAGCAGTACATAGACAGCACAAGTGCCACACATATGAGCAGCATTGTGCACATGACATTCCATGTACATGTCAGCCCATTTCCTAACTCCTGACACACCCATGCACCTGGTCACAACCCACCTGTCTGAAGAGGTCTCTGGAATAGTAAGATGTGTACCCTGATATTTCCTCCTCTACACACACAGCTTGTCAATAGCAATCCAGTGTGCTACACCCTTTCCTATGGTATGCCATTGTCATAAAACATCTGACTGCATGGACGTCAGGTCAATTAATACACTGGCTTCTAGTTTCCAAGCCCTGTTAGCACCTGTAGATTGCTTCCCGTGTGAAAATGTCTGTTGTCCATTAGAATGCAAATCTCACCTACAGGACTTGTGAGAAACTGATGCAGCCCACACCTGTGATCACCTCCATGCACACCACCCATTTCAACAAGCACTGCCCCTGCTGATGCCTGGAACAGCATAGGAGTTGCCATTTTGTCAAATACACCGTTAAGCATTGATACTAATTAAGCCATGTAACACAGCCCTTGGGTTCATTTGTCACCTTCAAAAACACAGGACATACACAGATTGACATGTCAACTGTCCAGTTCATCCTCCAAACAATCCTAGTCAGACCACTGATTATGTAACTTGTCAAATTGCTGGATCCTGATTCACCCTGCAGTCTTTCAGCCTGACTGGCATCTGTCTGTGCTTCAAACTAAAGTATCCCTGTATCTACATATGTACCACGCTTGCGTTAGCAAATCTCTCATTCATCAGAGGGTATTTGGACATGTGCTTCTTCAATGCATACCCAAATACATTGTATAGCATCATCTGCCTTTTAACTGTACCATATGAGTTAAATCCTCTGTGAAAACCAAAATTCATGGTCCATCCCTTGTCTGGGTCTCATTTATGCATGAATGACAAAGTGTGACAGTGTCCCAGGGCTGTATGCAGGGATTGGGTACGGGGCCTTAAGCAGAACCAGCAACCTCCGATAATGTGCATGAAAAATCCACACATGTCAGGACCCTGACAGTTCACACACAGAATTACATTGCTCACAAGATATTGATGGGCCATGTGTGGTGAATAGCTGCAAGAATAATCAGTACAGAGGCTATGATGTTCCCAGATACAGTGGGAATTGCCAAGGCTAACCTGGGTACAAATGTTGTAATGACACCTGCCGGAACATGACACCTGAAACATTATCTCACTCAGCACACCAAGGTTGCCCTGTTGACGTCTCATTACACATCTTTAGTGACAGGGTGGGACCATCCCCATGTAGGTTCTTATGTCCACATCCACTTTACTCACATTAATCAACAAAGAATACTCAGTAGATACAGGAATAGCTGCCGCTCTCTCATGATGAGTCCTGGACCTAACTGTGACAAATTACACTCCCAAAAATATACAGGATCAACATTGGACCACACACATGAACAAGACACCTATGTGCAATTGTTCACTGGAAAAATGTGGACACGTGCTGCCTCGTCTGCTGGTCCACCACAGCCACTTGAGAGTTGTGGCTCAGTTATATGACCTCAACTGTGGTCTCATCATACATTTGTGGTTCACCTTTGTCTGTCTGGGCAAACAACATGGTCCCCACTTCCTCAATGCATGTGTATGACTCACTGTGGGATTCACAAACTAGTGCCTAGGAAGCTGTTACCAAAACTCTAGGACATAGGATGTTGAAAATGTGGACCATTGACATGAACAAGTGTCTGCCATCTATCTGGTGCATGCTTTGTCATATGTGGTGTCTACGTTACCCTAAATCTTGGAAGTGCCCATAATGGATGTTGCTACATGTATGACTAACACATGTCCTCGCTCATTTCCACAATGACTTGCATCTAAGGTGTGGACACATGGACTTCACATTCATACAAGCATATGTGCAATAATGCATCATGTGATACACACACACCTGGTCAACAAATACATTAGTTGCCACAGCACACACATTGAGCCAAAGGCATTTCGGTATTGACATATGTGCGTCACATTGCTATCCTCTCCTGATGCCAAACATGCCCAATTTGTGCAATACATATATGTAGGCCACACATATGGCCATCTAGTGAGTCAGCCAACCGTTAAAATATTGTGAAGGAAGTCACACATGTGAACATACATCATCAACACCATAGTGGGTGCCATCAGGCTATCTCTGATGTGTCCCAAATGTGACATAACATAAAAACAGAAAAAAAGCCCAAAACCAGTTCATGCACTGAAATTTTGACGTTGCTAGCGTTATGCGTCATTTTTTGTACACCAATACAGAATTTGCGTCATTTTTTTGACGTACAGGAGTGAAAATTAGGCCGCTTCCAGATATTTGTACAGACTATTTACTATTATTTGGATGCGGGCTAATTTTCACTTCTGTGCGTCAAAAAAAATGACACACAAACTCTATGCATAAAAAAATATGATGCATAACGCGAAAAAGGGCAGACATTTTATTCAGGAAGTGATGTAATAGGATATCCTGTTTACAGATCATGTACAGTGGTGTACTTTCACTTTCACTTTGCAGTCTGTGATTCTTCTAGGCTGTGTGGCTGTGTTGAGAGTGGTGTCCATTGACTTTGTGCTTTTGTGTCCTGTGTGCTGTCTCTATTGTCAATTTGTGAAATAAATGTTGTTGGTTTATACTGTTCTACTGTGTTTTGTGTACATTTGTCCATTTTTCTAGTGTTTTTGTTGTTTGTGGGAGTCTGTTGTGGGTCGTGGTAGTTTGGGGATAGTTGGGCTCTTTTAGTGGTTAAGTTTACTTTTCTTCTGTATTTGTACCCCTACTTTCCCCCTTTTCCCCTTTCTATTTCTTTAACCTCTATTCCCTTTTACGTTTCTACAATGTCTGGTAGGCCACGTCTTGGCAGGATGGGCGAAGAGGAGTTGGGGGGCTTCATATGGCTTGTGTGCCATTTTTTGCCACTGAAGATCGAGGCAGGGTGATACAGGGGTATCACACGGAGGCACGAATAATCCGGTGGGGAAAGGTGCTGCATCACCTGCAGCATGTGTATGCCAGCCAGAGGAGTGACCACCAGCTGAAGCACCAGTAGGCTGACCTCATCACCAGGTAGCAGGATCTCTTGGACCACCTGGGAATCATGATAGGTGGCACTGTTGGTGAGTACTAATCATGTAAATGTGCACAATTAAATGCTCTGTAGTGACATCAGATGATTTGTACAATATCTGCCAGCTAAGTTGCTGACTGTGTGTGATGCTGGGGAAACATACTGGGTAACTGATGCACTGTGGGAAGGATCACAATTGCTAGCTGTCAGGTAGCACGTGCACAGCAAACTTACAGGATACTTTTCCGTTAAGTAAATTGGTGCCACCTTTGTGTCAGACAACCAAACAAAATAGGAATAAATCATGTCTATATAGACCACATTTGCCAGAGAAGTAGAGATGTACTAACATATTGGCTAACTTTGTTGACGCAATAGCTAGACTGACTTTAGAATCACTACATGATGCATAAAATGAGTGCTGGCTTCACGTCAACTGATGATAGCAAAGTGGCCCAGACATATGTCTCATGTGAGTCTGGTGAGTGTGGAAGGAAAGCGTTCACGGAAGTTCTATGAATGTTAGGGATTATTGTGGTCCTTTATCTTTTTGGATACATGTCAAATCTGGATATGAAAACATTGTGAATAGGTGTAAGGTGCCCTCAGCTAACATCTTAGAATGGTTCTTGGAGTTAGTTGTGCCACATTCCAATTAGGGATGGCAGTCCAAAGGTATGCACATGGGTTCACATCTCCATGGTTGGTGCAAATCACCATAGCTGGGCCACATCAAATGAACAAACTGTAACAACATGAGGGCTTACAAAAGTCCCTGTCCCTCTGTACATTGCACCTATGGTTAATCAATGTGTCATGGCCACATATGCTGTTTGACCGGTAATGCAGTCCTCAAGTAACCAGGCTTTGGATGTCTCTCTTGGATGCACATGATGAGACGATTACACTCCATATTTCTTTCTGGTCACTAATGACAGGGCATGTTTGCCACCACATGATAGTTAGGGCCACTGCATGTGTGCAGATATGTGTGTAACTGTCACAGGAGACCCATGCTATGTACAAGTTGGCCGTGATATATCAGATGCAGTATCATCATGTCTGAATGGCTGCCATTTGCTTATTCAGCCTACACATTGTATATGTTTATGAAATTGTTGGTCAGTGCACAGATTTTGAGCACATTTCTTCCTTCCATGCCTTACAGGTGGACCGGCACCCTAAACTGTGGGAGAGGTGGCTACATTTGGGGACCCTGACCACTCCAGTAAGTGTTGATATGTCTGTTATGTGTTGTGTTTGCTGGTAATGGACTCCAGTGTGTTCAACGCATAGCAAGGTGTGATGCGTTGGGCAATCATTTGTCTTGTTCCATGAGTGGGATTTCAGTTTCTCAAATGTTTTGAGTTTGCCAATGCGTATCCTATTGTATTATCTAGGGATTCTAGGCCATTCCTGTAGGCACTACAGTGAGTACTGGGGTGAGTCATGTGGATGACACTTGTATCAAAAAGAGTCGCACTGGAAGTCAGCTCAGATTTAGTCAGCCTGTCAGACCCACATTCTCAAAGATTGGTACAGCAAATTGCTTTCCAACAAACTTCTGCTTCCCCATTTACCAAGGCACTTATTAAACTGTAGGTAGAACTTCCTAGCAGCATGTACTTCCACATGTAGTGCTACAAGTATGTGGAACTTGAGTGCAATGCCCGAGGTGTGCATGCTAATCATGATCATGGGTGTTCTTGCAACTCTGTGTCTGATGTAAGTCATGCCTTACTGGAAATATTTGTTGTGTACCAAGCTCTGCATTTCCTGACATGTGTGGCGCTATGATTGGTCAAGGGTTTGCAGACTCCTAATTGTTGATAGACCTTACCTGTGGTGTTTGTGTAGAGCCAAACACGTGTGGAGTTTTCTATACACTCCTCGGTGTCCATGTTGTTTGGAATTGATAGTTGTTTATCCACCCCCCACACCCTCAAACACAGGCATGGGTTTATGAATAGGGTACCTAGGACTGATGCTACCAGTATGTTACACATACATGTGAATAAGTGACTGTTTGGTTGGAACCTAGTATACACACTCAGGTTTGGCACATGGGTACTATAGTGGCAAGTCCTGTTCCAACTTTTAGACCATGTGGCTTTAGTTTTGCATTCCGTTCATTGACATTTGTATCCCAGATATTGGCAGAGGATATGCAGCATGATTGTTAGCTGATAACTGGCAGAACTCAGATGGCAAGTCAATATCAGTTGTTACCCATCTTGTAGGTTTTGGATGTGCTATGTGTGATGTGACATTTGTAGGCTGGCCTGCCATGTACTTACTCAGGGACATTCAATGCTGTTACAAGTACTGTAGATGTATTGTCTGATTGACTTCTTGTGCCATTTCACACAATGCAGTTCCTAATGTAGATTATTTGCATTTGTCTTCACAGCTGCAAACATGACTCCAGACCAGGTCCGTGAGTTCCAGCAGCGGGCCATGAGATACCAGCACATGCTGCTGGTGGAGTCGGGGTTCAGGAGGATGGCCCATCGATACCGTCATGAACGGGCCTCTGGGGCATGGAGGGCCTTCCCACAGGGTGGCCCTACTTTTCCCACCACAGCCACCACCAGCACAACCACCACTTCAAGCCAGGTAGCCCCACCCACAGCTGGGAGCTTTGTCCCTACATCTGCCGGACTTCCGGGCCCCAGAATTGCTACAGGTGCAGGACAGTCCACTGGCCATGGCTCCACACACACACACACACAGACCTCCTCCACCAGTACCCAGACTGCCCCAGCTCCATCTGTTGACCCTGCAGCATTCCACAACATCGAACGGAAGATGGACCGTGTTTTGCGAAAGTTAAGCCATCTGAGCCGGGATGTTAGCAACATTAACCGGCGTGTGAAGTCCATCAAGAGGACCCTCCAGAGGGCCAACCTCTAGACTTTTTGATATGGAAATGATTCCCTCCCCTCCCTCCTCTTTCCTCGTTCTCATACTTAGTGGGCTTAGGGGGCTTAGTGTTAGGTTAGTATAGGCTGTTAGTTTAGTTAGTGTTAGTGGGGGGGTCCTGATTCTTTCAATTTTTACTTATTACATGTGTGGGTGGGTCGGTGGGGGGCTATGTTGGGGTTCTTGTGTGTTTAATAAAAAATAAAAAATAAATACCCCCCCCCAAAAAAATATATATATTTGTTTAGTATAGGACAGTATGGCCCTCATTCTGACCCTGGCGGTCGGTGATAAAGCGGCGGCCAAGCCGCCAACAGGCCGGCGGTCTAAAATATGCAATTCTGACCCTGGCGGGAACCGCCAACACAGCCCGCCGTATTAGCACTCCGCCCGCCACGGCGGTACAAACAAACAGCGCGGCGGTCCCCGCCAACAGCCAGGCGGCAGACAATGTACCGCCCACCCTATCACGACCCACCAATCCGCCACCTTTTCCCGGGCGGGAGCACCGCCGATAAGAACACGGCGGAAACAGACTACGAACGGGAAAACGCTCACCTCTACGCACTCCACGCGAGATTCCGGCAGTATGGAACCAGAGTTGCAGGTCATCCCCGCACTCCTATACCTGCTCATATACCAGGAGCACGCCCGGCGGCGCGGAAGACATCGGTGAGTACTGCACCTACGACACAGGGGAGGGAAAAGATTACCGGCACACACCCACCCACCCACACCCACTACAACACACACATCAATGCATTCCCACAGATCACTGTCACAACCCACAAACCACCCCCTTCCGAAATAATGCAAAGACCAAAAGAAGAGATCATAAACGGGCAGATATATTGAAATATGTACACCAGTAATCCCAATAAAATAAATAAACTATGTACAAAATATACACAGCTACTAAATGTAGTCCAACCACTGTCCGTGGATCACAGGGGTCCTGTGCAAAGGGGCAAGGCCCAGTCCCACGACAAGAACTCCACGGAGAGAACACTGCAGGGGCATCAGAAAGAAAATAGGACAGGCACCTCAGGGGGAAGGGAAGGGGGGGCACCTCAGCCACTTGAGTACACGACGCCAGATCCACGAGGGGACTCCATGACCACTGAGCCATCCTGGGGAGTGCTAAGCCACAGTCCAAACAGTCCATACAGTGGGTGGCCTGCCCACTGGGCCATCCTGGGGAGTGCAAAGCCACAGTCCATACAGTCCATACAGTGGGTGGCCTGCCCACTGGGCCATTCTGGGGAGTGCAAAGCCACAGTCCATAAAGTCCATACAGTGGGTGGCCTGCCCACTGGGCCATCCTGGGGAGTGCAAAGCCACTGTCCATACAGTCCATACAGTGGGTGGCCTGCCCACTGGGCCATCCTGGGGAGAGCAAAGCCACAGTCCAAACAGTCCATACAGTGGGTGGCCTGCCCACTGGGCCATCCTGGGGAGAGCAAAGCCACAGTCCATACAGTCCATACAGTGGGTGGCCTGCCCACTGGGCCATCCTGGGGAGTGCAAAGCCACTGTCCATACAGTCCATACAGTGGGTGGCCTGCCCACTGGGCCATCCTGGGGAGAGCAAAGCCACAGTCCATACAGTCCATACAGTGGGTGGCCTGCCCACTGGGCCATCCTGGGGAGTGCAAAGCCACGGTCCATACAGTCCATAACAGACCCCACTGCCACTGGAGGAGGCAAGTTGGCCAGAGGACATCCTGCAGCCCTGCCCGAGATAGATCCTGCCCTGCCACGTCTGCCAAAGGGCCAGCGGTTCTTGCCTTGAAGGGCCCAGTTCAGCGGTTCTTGAGACGGCGGGGCCCAGCGGAGCGGTGCTTGAGACGGCGGGGCCCAGCGGAGCGGTTCTTGAGACGGCGGGGCCCAGTTCAGCGGTTCTTGAGACGGCGGGGCCCAGTTCAGCGGTTCTTGAGACGGCGGGGCCCAGTTCAGCGCTCCTTGCCTTGAAGGGCCCAGTTCAGCGGTTCTTGAGACGGCGGGGCCCAGCGGAGCGGTTCTTGAGACGGCGGGGCCCAGCGGAGCGGTTCTTGAGACTGCGGGGCCCAGCGGAGCGGTTCTTGAGACGGCGGGGCCCAGTTCAGCGGTTCTTGAGACGGCGGGGCCCAGTTCAGCGCTCCTTGCCTTGAAGGGCCCAGTTCAGCGGTTCTTGAGACGGCGGGGCCCAGCGGAGCGGTTTTTGAGACGGCGGGGCCCAGCGGAGCGGTTCTTGAGACGGCGGGGCCCAGCGGAGCGGTTCTTGAGACGGCGGGGCCCAGCGGAGCGGTTCTTGAGACTGCGGGGCCCAGCGGAGCGGTTCTTGAGACGGCGGGGCCCAGTTCAGCGGTTCTTGAGACGGCGGGGCCCAGTTCAGCGCTCCTTGCCTTGAAGGGCCCAGTTCAGCGGTTCTTGAGACGGCGGGGCCCAGCGGAGCGGTTCTTGAGACGGCGGGGCCCAGCGGAGCGGTTCTTGAGACGGCGGGGCCCAGCGGAGCGGTTCTTGAGACTGCGGGGCCCAGCGGAGCGGTTCTTGAGACGGCGGGGCTCAGCGGAGCGGTTCTTGAGACGGCGGGGCCCAGCGGAGCGGTTCTTGAGACGGCGGGGCCCAGTTCAGCGGTTCTTGAGACGGCGGGGCCCAGTTCAGCGCTCCTTGCCTTGAAGGGCCCAGTTCAGCGGTTCTTGAGACGGCGGGGCCCAGCGGAGCGGTTCTTGAGACGGCGGGGCCCAGCGGAGCGGTTCTTGAGACGGCGGGGCCCAGCGGAGCGGTTCTTGAGACTGCGGGGCCCAGCGGAGCGGTTCTTGAGACGGCGGGGCCCAGCGGAGCGGTTCTTGAGACTGCGGGGCCCAGCGGAGCGGTTCTTGAGACGGCGGGGCCCAGCGGAGCGGTTCTTGAGACGGCGGGGCCCAGCGGAGCGGTTCTTGAGATGGCGGGCGGAGCGGTTCTTGAGACGGCGGGGCCCAGCGGAGCGGTTCTTGAGACGGCGGGGCCCAGCGGAGCGGTGCTTGAGACGGCGGGGCCCAGTTCAGCGGTTCTGGAGACGGCGGCCGGTCTATGGCCAACTGCTCATTGCCTGGTGGTGCCCTCCTGGGCAGCGGGGATGGTGCTCCTTCAATGCCCACCTGGGCTGTGGGTGGTGGGGCCCTCCTGGCCAGCTGGGCTGGGTCCTCCCTGGGCAGCGGCTATGGGGGTGGTGGGCTCTCCCGGGGCAGCTGTGCCGGTTCCTCCCGGGGCAGCGGCTATGGGGGTTGTGGGCTCCTCCTGGGCAGCAGGCCTGCTGCCTGACCTCTCCGACTTGCTGCCCTTGCCCTCCTTAGTCATGGGCCTGTGGCCCTTTCCTCCCTTTGGAGCTGTGGCTGGTGACTGTCTCTGGGTGGTGTCCGGGGGGGATGTAGAAGGCGGGCTCCTGCGGCGCCCCTTCCGCCTTCTGCTCCTCTTCCCAGGGGGTGGGCTGGCTGTCCCCTTGCTGCTGGGCGAAGATCCAGACATGCGGGCTGGCGGGCTCCAATACCCCTGCACCCTTGTCAAGGGGGCTGCAGGGCTGGTGGTGGCTGAGGTGCTCTTCTTACCCCGACGAGAAGGAGGGGGGGGCTCAGGGTCAGGAAAGAAGTTAGTAGTGGCGAGGAAGAGTTTCTTGGGACAATGGAGAGTGGTAGGTACAGTGGGAATGGGAGTGGAGGGAGAGGATGTGGTTGTAGGTGAGTCACGTTTGCTGTCTTTGGGTGCAGGTGCAGGAGGGATAGGCTGTCGTGAGGTGGATGGCTGTTGGGTGGGTGGGTGGCTGCGTTTGTGTGGTGTGGAAGAGGGGGTGACAGACACAGTGGGAGAGGACACAGGGGACGTGTAAATGGCAGTGGGGGTGGTGACTGCACGTGTGCGGACTGGAGTGGAGGGTGTGCTGGTGATGGAAACACTGGCTGATGGTGAGGTGAATGGAGGTGTGAGTGTAGACGTCACAGGGAGGGAGGAGGGAGACGAGGAGGTGGGGGTCACAGAGGTGGTAGTGACTGTTGGCATGTCTGCATCGGAATGTTGCGTGTGTGAATGTCTGCGTGATCTGTGGTGCTTATGTTTGGATGAGCTTCTCTTGGGTGTTGAGGTGTGTGCAGGCTGGTCTGATGGTGTGGGTGGGACAGGCAGAGGAACAGGAGACTGGGAGGAGGGAGTTAGTAGAGGGAGGCAGGAGACAGGGACAATGGCTGCCGTCAGTGCTGAGGCCAGAGCCTGGAACGATCGCTGATGGGCAGCCTGACCCGAATGAATGCCCTCCAGGTACGCATTGCTGCGATGAACCTCCCTCTCCACCCCCTGGATGGCATTCAAAAGGGTAGTCTGCCCAACAATGAGCGTTCGGAGGAGGTCAATGACCTCCTCACTGAGGGCAGCGGGGGTAACAGGGGCAGGGCCTGAGGTGCCTGGGGCGAAGGAGATGCCCGGCTTCCTGGCAGAGCGGGCACGGGGCGAACGCTGAGGGGCTGCTGGGAGGGCGGAGATGGTGCGCTGGGTGGCGGCTGTACCTGTAATGGCGGGGGGCACGGATGGTGCCACCCCCGCAAGGGAGCCCCCTTCCGAGGACGTGTCCGTGTCGCTGCAGGGTCCAGTCGTCCCCGTCGTGGAGCTCCCCTCGCCCTCCGTCTCACTGGTCCAGTCTGACTCTGTGGCATGGCCCTCCTGGGCCATGTGAGATGCAGCTCCCTCCTGCCCCGATGCCACTTCTCCTCCGCCTGATGATGCTGATGCACACAAGCACAGAAAGACAAACAAAAAGGGGGGGGGAGAGAGAAATAAAGGGATATTGAGTACATGGATCTCCGGTACAGTTAGCGGACATGACAGACACAGATGCCCCCTGCACTAAGTTGCGCACTTGGGGTCCGCTACGCATTCCGTGGAACATGCCCTACGCGCCTAGAGTTGACAACTGCACCCATGGATGACACGGCCCAGGGATGGCTGTACTGACAAACTACTGAGGGTAGTGGCTGGGGACACAGGGGCTTACGGGGGTGCCCAGCCTACAGATATCGCCCTGGCCTAGGGGGACCCCCAGCCCTCCTCCCCCACCCAGACACCTCCACTGCGCGACAACAGAGTAGATAATGCTTGTACTCACCCACTTGTGTCTGCTGTGCTGCCCTCACGCACCCATCCAAATCAGGGTAGGCCACCGCCAGGATCCGGAACATCAGGGGGCTCAGTTGACGGCAGGCACCCCGCCTACGTTGGGAGGCCATCCCCAGCAGAGACTCGGCGGTCTTCTTGGTCCCGCGGCGGATGTCCTCCCACCTCTTGCGGCAGTGGGTGCCCCGTCGATGGTGGACCCCCAGGGTCCGGACTTCCTTGGCGATGGCACGCCAAATCCCGATCTTCTCATGGGCGCGGACCTATGTGACACGTACAGGGAGGGAGAAATACCACGTTCAAGTTTGTCAGCATTTTCCTTGCCAGTGGCCCAACGCCCCCCATCCCCGCCAGGCCCCCCGCCATGCCCCCCGCCAGGCCCAACATGCCCCCCATCCCCGCCATGCCCCCCGCCAGGCCCAACATGCCCCCCATCCCCGCCAGGCCCCCCGCCATGCCCCCCGCCAGGCCCAACATGCCTCCCATCCCCGCCAGGCCCCCCGCCATGCCCCCCGCCAGGCCCAACATGCCCCCCATCCCCGCCAGGCCCCCCGCCAGGCCCCCCGCCAGGCCCAACATGCCCCCCATCCCCGCCAGGCCCCCCGCCATGCCCCCCGCCAGGCCCAACATGCCCCCCATCCCCGCCAGGCCCCCCGCCATGCCCCCCGCCAGGCCCAACATGCCCCCCATCCCCGCCAGGCCCCCCGCCATGCCCCCCACCAGGCCCAACATGCCCCCCATCCCCACCATTCCCCCCCGCCATGCCCCCCGCCAGGCCCAACATGCCCCCCATCCCCGCCAGGCCCCCCGCCAGGCCCAACATGCCCCCCATCCCCGCCATGCCCCCCGCCAGGCCCAACATGCCCCCCATCCCCGCCATGCCCCCCGCCATGCCCCCCGCCAGGCCCAACATGCCCCCCATCCCCGCCAGGCCCCCCGCCAGGCCCAACATGCCCCCCATCCCCGCCAGGCCCCCCGCCATGCCCCCCGCCAGGCCCAACATGCCCCCCATCCCCGCCAGGCCCCCCGCCATGCCCAACATGCCACCCATCCCCGCCAGGCCCCCCGCCATGCCCCCGCCAGGCCCAACATGCCCCCCATCCCCGCCAGGCCCCCCGCCATGCCCCCAAGCCAGCCAGTGGCCCCAAATCCAGATTGAATTAAACTCACTTGTTGGTCTGGAGGACCGTAGAGTAGCGCATACTGGGGGAGGACCCCATCCACAAGTTTCTCCAACTCCTCTCCAGTGAAGGCAGGGGCCCTTTCCCCAGGCGCAGCAGCCATTGTCCCTTCCAGACCGAGGTCACAGCAACACTTGCAGTATAGGTCCTCTCCTGTGAAAGTTCAAGTCGCAAGTGGATAAGTAGATAGAAAATGGCGGTCACGTCCGCGGCGGTGCGTACCGCGGCGGTGCGTCCCGCCACCGCCGGCGCCCTTCGCCATTGGCTCCTGAAACCCATAGGCTTCAATGTTAACCAATGCGGCTTCGCGCCGCGGTCTTCGCCCGCCGCCCGCCGCGGTGTGCCACGCCAGCGCAATGACCTCACATCCCATTGTCACACTTCACAGGTCAGGCAGCCGCCATTTCCAGGGCCCACATGGCTCAATTTCAACTGCGTCACACAGGCCTAGGCCTTGCATAGCCACTCAGACACGCCATTCACTGCATAGAGAATCGTTTACTGTGCTAGCTGTGAGTACGTACCTGTGGGTTGCTTGACTGTGTGCTCCATGTTGTCCTTCCTAGGCACCGTCCGCTGGGTTGGGCGAGGAGACGGATGAATCCTCCCGTGTACCGACCGCTGGTGGACCTGTTGACAATGGAAGAACGCCACATTATCCTGACCTACCGTCTTAACCGTGCCACTATCCATGAACTGTGTGCCCAGCTGGAGCCCGACCTGATGTCCCCCATCCGCCAACCCACAGGGATTCCCCCTCTGGTGCAGGTCATGTCAGTACTCCATTTCTTGGCAAGTGGGTCATTTCAGACAACAGTGGGAATTGCTTCTGGGATGTCTCAGCCCATGTTTTCGAAGGTGTTATCCAGAGTGTTGTCTGCCCTGATGAAATCCGTGAGGAGCTACATCATTTTCCCTGAGGTGGGCGAATTGGCTACAGTGAAGGGTGATTTCTACGCCCTTGGACATATTCCCAACGTCATTGGTGCCATTGATGGGACCCATGTGGCTTTGGTTCCCCCAAGAAACAGGGAGCAGGTGTACAGGAACAGAAAAAATTACCATTCAATGAACATCCAGGTGGTGTGTTTGGCTGACCAGTACATCTCGCATGTAAATGCCAAATTCCCAGGGTCAGTGCATGACGCCTACATCCTAAGGAATAGCAGCATCCCTTACGTGATGGAACAGCTACAGAGACACCGTGTATGGCTAGTGGGGGACTCTGGGTACCCCAACCTGTCGTGGCTACTGACCCCAGTAAGGAATCCCTGGACCAGGGCAGAGGAACAGTACAATGAGGCCCATGGGCGTACTAGGAGGGTGATCGAACGCACCTTTGGCCTCCTAAAGGCCAGGTTTAGGTGCCTGCATATGACAGGTGGATCCCTAATGTACTCACCTAAGAAGGTGTGTCACATCATCGTGGCCTGCTGCATGCTTCACAACCTGGCTTTGCGCCGCCAGGTGCCTTTCCTGCAGGAGGATGGTCGAGACGGTGGTGTTGTGGCAGCTGTGGAACCTGAGGAGAGTGACGAGGAGGAAGACGACGGGGCTGAAACAGACAACAGGGACAGAATCATTGAACAGTACTTCCAATAGGACACAGGTAACATTTCAAAGATAATTTAGTAAATGTGAACTACTCTCCTGCATCTCTGCTGCCTGTCTATTTGCCCCAGTGTATGATGACTGAGTTGTGGCTTTTCCCTCCCTATTTCAGATCTGGGGTCCCCACTACGAGTCCTGTGCTTCGTTTCCCCATGGACTACAGCTTTGTGGCAGCTGTTTGTTGACTTCACCATGTACAAGGACATATTTGCACTGTCATGTCAATTACAATATATTGAAATCACAGCCAGACTCCAGATAGTTTTGTGCAAAATAGGTATTTATTTAAGTGCTCAAAATGGGATGGGTGGTTTCAAGTGGGTGGGGGCTATGGTGAAGGAATGTCCATGGCAGAGTCCAGAGTAACAGTCACACAGGTGCATTGTCCAGAGGCCTGTGGAGAGATGGAGCATGGGCAGTTCAAGGATGGACAGGGTGACAATGTGGGACAGTGGGATGACATCAGGTGGTATCCATTGCTGGCGGGGGTCTTGACATCCTACTCTGTCTTCTTGCGAGATCTCAGGGCCCTCTTGCGGGGTGGTTCTTCTCCTGCAGGAGGTGGGGGTCTGGTGGGCTGCTGCTGTGCGGGGGCCTCCTGTCCACTAGCGCCAGCGGAGGTGGTTGGCTGTTCTTGGTCCAGGCTAGTGGCAGGGGCCCTTGGGTGTTGTTGAGTGTCCGCCCTGGTGTTGACGAGGTCCTGCAGCAGCCCTACCATGGTAACCAGGGTGGTGTTGATGGCTCTGATGTCCTCCCTGTACCCCCGATAGTGTTCCTCCTGCAGTACCTGGATCTCCTGGAACCGGGCCAGTACCGTCGCCATCGTCTCCTGGGAGCGGTTGTATGCTCCCATGATGGTGGTGAGGACCTCGTGGAGAGTGGGTTCCCTGGGCCCGTCCCCCCCCTGTCGCACAGCTGCCCTCCGAGTTGCCCTGTTTCCCTGGGCCTCTGCCCCCTGGCCGGTGTGCCCACTACTACTGCCCCCAGGTCCCTGTTGTTGTTGGGGTGGTGGGTTATCCTGGGTGCCCTGTAGTGGTAGACACACCGCAGATTGACGCGCCCTGGAGACAGAGGCATGGGCCCGCTGGGTGGGAGCTGTGCTGGTGTTCCCAGAGGGGTTTGGGTCTGTAGTGGCCTGGGCCTGTGTGAGGGGAACCGACTGTCCAGAGGTCCCCGATGGTCCGGGCTGGTCATCGGTGTCCAGGTCGACAGAGCTGCTGTCATCGCTGACGGCCTCTTGGGTGGGGGGTGTGGAGAATTCTGGCCCCTCCGCCGCGGTGTGTTGACGGTCGGGTCCTGCAGGGGTATAGAGGTATGGTTATAGTTTCAATGTGTGGCATATGGGTGTATCTATGGGTTCTCGTGTCCCCAAGTGCTGGCATTCGTGTGTGGGGGCTTTGGTGAGGGTGGCTTGTGGGGGGGATGTGTATATGCATTGGGCATGCTTTGGTGATGGGTGTCCATGCTTAGTGGACGCATGCAGGCCTAGGTTTTGGGATGTGTGGGTTGTGATGGTGAGACATTGGCGGGGAATAGGTGTGCTGGGGGTGGGGGTGAGGATGGTGGTGGGGGTGAGGATGGTGGTGGGGGTGGGGGTGAGGGTGGGGTTCGAGGATGGGGGTGAGGGTTGGGGTATGATTTGGCATGCAGGTGGGGGGGAAGCAGTAGTGAAGCTTCAACTTACCAGTATCCATTCCTCCGCCGACTCCTGCGAGGCCGTCAGGATGCAGGATGTTCAAGACTTCCTCCTCCCATGATGTGAATTGTGGGGGTCCTCCGCCAGTCTTCTGCACGGCGATGTTGTGCCTGGATACCATGGAACGCACCTTCCCCCGTAGGTCGTTCCATCGCTTCCTGATGTCTTCCCGATTTCTGGGGTGCTGTCCCACAGCGTTGACCCTGTCGACAATCCTCTGCCATAGCTCCGTCCTCCGGGCAATGCTGGTGTATTGTATCTGTGTGCCGAACAGCTGGGGCTCTACCCGAACGATTTCCTCCACCATGACCCTGAGTTCTTCGTCTGTGAAGCGGGGTTGTCTTTGGTGTGCCATGGGGTGGTGTGTATGATGTGTGGGGTGGAGTATGTGTAGTTAAGTGTGTTGAGTGTGGTGGTGTGTGTTGTTTTGTGTGTGGATAGTGTGTGGGTGATGGTGTTGAGTGGCTGTGGCTGTTAGTTTGTGGATGCTGGTGTCTCGCTCTGGCCTTCTTTCAGAATTTTTTTGCGTAGGGGTTTGTGGGTGATGTGGGTGGGTGTTTTATATTGTATTGTGTGTGTGGGAGTGGTGTGTGTATGTGTATCAGGTGTGTGGGATTCAAATCGTCCAATGTGGCTGGGTTTTGTTCGTTTGTGTGTATTCTGACCGCGGCGGTGTGTCTCACCAATGGAATACCGCGTTTGAATGACCGCCGCGTGGATTCGTGGGTCGTAATGGCATGGGCGTATTTCTGTTGGCGTGGCGGTGGAGGTTTTGTCACCTCCACCTTTCCGCCGACCGCTGGTCTGGCGGTCGGTTGTGGCTGTCGGATTTTCGGAGGTTTGCCTTCTGCGGGTCAGAATGACCGTGGCGGGTTTCCGCGGCCGCGGCGGTGTTATGGCGGTCTTCTGACCGGCGGTAAGTGCATTTTACCACCGGGGTCAGAATGACCACCTATGTGTTTAGGTTAGCATGTGCTGGCCTCCATGTGTCCCGTCTCATAAGGGGGGTGGGGGGTGGATGTTTAGAACGTTTCGTTACATGTGATAAGTAAGTTTAGCTTAGGTTAGTTAGGGACAGTTGTGGGTAATGAGTAGTCAGGGTAGCTTAGGGTAGGTAAGACCTTTCCCTCAGTTTCCTCTTCTGTGATTAGCATTAAATAAATATATAGTTAACCCATAACAGTATGTGTTAAATGCTACTTGATCATGGGCCTGGAATTAGTGTTCATGAATGTTGTACTATTACATTTGTGTCCTATGCTACAAACAAATCCCAACTGAGCTGTAAGATTGGCAGCTACCCCAGAGCTACTTGCAAAGTTTTCACCATTCGTTGCAACCACCAATCATTGTTAATATGGATCCCAATGTGTTTCTGTCGATAAGTATGTTTTCTAAGTCACAAACAGTGCTTCCAGACTTGGTATTGGGGGAACAGTTTTAGGTCTGACTGCAGTGGGATGATCAAGGACAACCTTATAAGTTAAGTTCTCGTAGGCACTCTTGTATTCTTGTCTTCATGACTCACATATGTCATTTGTGACACAGTTCAGCATGAGTACCTATTTGTATGTAAACTCAGACAGCTTCATTCATGCAGTTTTTGTAGTGTTTGCTTAGATTTGTGTGCACTGTTATATGTGTTAGTATTGCATGGTGACAACATTTTGTTGCCACTATTTGATGACTTAGATATCCCTTGAGGAAGCATTATTGTGTCCAACACAGCATGATGGTGTATGGTTTCTCACTTCATCAGATATGTCCCTCAGGATGAGCAGAGTACGATGCAATCAGGACACTGTGCAGAATTATCTGACTACATAATATCAGGACAGTTGTATTGACAAGCTACGTAATTTGACATTAGGACAATTCCAGTTATCTACTGCACAGTTGATATGTCACATTACCCAGAGACAGATTTGTTGTGTAAGTGCTATTTATTGAAACGTGCTGTAGTGCTATGTGTACATTGTCCATGATTGTGAGTCCATTAGAGTGACACCTTACATTGTGATCCTACACAAGGGGTTAAGGAAATGCTTTTGACATGATGGGGTGATGTTTCAGACAGTGCATAGGGACAGGATTTGCCAATGAGTAAGAGAGAGAGAGACAATCACTGGGCAGGCTGACAAGATATACAGTGGTAAGTAGAACAGTCATTAAGTAGAGTTGTTGTAAGACTGGCATGTTACAAAGCGCAGGAACTTGGTAATAGTTGGCCATGTGGCAGGGACTAGTGCTTCTGGGTACTTTTCCGTGTGAATGTGATCTGTTCCATGTCTTCTTCTTCTGATGTGTGTGTTGCCTCCTCTGTTCTTGGTGGTGGTGGCTGTGAAGGGGCAACACACACCTCAGTGTTAGAAGACGTGGAGTCAGACATCCCGGTCGCTGCTACCTATGAAGGTCTTAAGGGCAGTATTGCTGCAAGGAGGATCTGCTGATACTTAAGAATAGCAGCCACATCACGATGGTAGGCAGCCAGGTCGGCCCTGAGGGGGTCATGATTGCATTCGTGCATGCAGTGGAATGTTTGGGGTGCGAGGTATTGTGGCAACTCCCTTACTGCAGTGGTGAATTCCTTGACAGTTTCTTTTAGTCCTTGCAGGATGGATGTTAGGTCTTGCATAGCTGCTGCCTGATCTGCAGATGACATCATGCACGAACGCACCCCCTCTAGACTGGCTGCCATAGTTTGCATCCCCACCCGCACCTCATTGGCCAGCTCCCACTGTACCCCAACTACAGTTCTCTCAAAGCTGGTGCCTGTGTCGTCTGAGTCCTCAGCTGTATTGGAGCTGGCAGGTCTTACAATTGGGGTGGGTGGATCCTCTGCGATGGCTGCTTGTTCTGTGCTCCTCCTTGTGACTGAAGATGGGGTCTGGAGGGTTTCAAGGACCTCTTGGATGGTCTCCTGGGGAATGTTTATCAGCTCATCATCCATGTCATCATGGTACTCTGGGACAGGCATATCGGCTGGAGATCCAGTGTCCCCTGAATAAAATGGGGTACAATTAGTGTGTCTTTGTTGTGGCATTAGTGATGTGACATGCCTGCCTTGTGATGAATTCACATTGTGATCTTGTTTCGCGTTTATTGCTCCAGTCTTTCAGATGGGCATTCTCCCAGGCCTATGGCCCACCAGCATGTCACATGTATGTTATTAAGGGCCAGATGTAGCAAGAATTTTGCATGGTGCAAACTGCGAAAATCACAGTTTGGCCATGCAAAATGCCCATAGCGATGCACATTCACAATTTGTGAGTCGGTACCGACTCTCAAATTGTGAATGCGACTCGCAAATAGGAAGGGGTGTCCCCTTCCTATTTGCGACTCGCATCACTATGCTAAATTGCTTTGTGACCGCGAATGCGGTCGTAAAGCAATTCACAGTTATCACCAGTGTCACACTGGTGGTAACCCATTCGCAAAAGGGAAGGGGTCCCCATGGGACACCTTCCCCTTTGTGAATGTTGCCCAAAATGTTTTTTCAGAGCAGGTAGTGGTCCAATGGACCACTGCCTACTCTGAAAAAACAAAACCAAATGGTTTCAGTATTTTTTCTATTTTGCAACTCGTTTTCCTTTAAGGAAATGGGCTGCACAATTACAAAAAAACTGCTTTTTTTAAAAAGCAGTCACAGACATGGAATTCTGCTGTCTTCAGCAGGCGACCATCCCTGTGAGTCCAGAGACTCGCTATGCGGTCGCAAAATGCGACCCACCTCATTAATATTAATGAGGTGGGTCTTTGCGACCCCATGGCGAATCGCAGACGGTGTCTGAGACACTGTTCTGCATCCGATTTTGCGAATCGGAAATTGCGAGTCGCACCGACTCACAATTTCCAATTCGCAAAATCGGATCTACCTACATCTGGCCCTAAGTTATTAGACTTGTCGGCATCATCTCTTCTATGTGTTGGTTTTGGCCAAATAGTGAATTGCCACCTTCTTGTCCTACTCAACCCTCCGTCTACATCCATTCTCATGGTGAGACCTTTCACTGGCTGTGGGTGTTCTGATGGCACTGGCAGCACACTTGACAATCTGGACCTGCCCCAGTCTCTGATCTTTCACATCCACTTAAATGTAGTTGACATGTAGCATATCCTATGCATAGCAATGTTATGACACGATGGGGATGTTGGCATTGGTAATGTGTACAGCTGATGTTGGGAATGTGTGGTACATTGGATTGCCCTGATAATCGTATCAGTGTCCTATTTCCTCCTCTGACTGTGCAGGTGTATTTCAGTGACCAGTTACATGTGTCCTCCCCCTCAATGCTGTTGTCTGAGCAGTATGCCATTTGGGATGTTACATTGTGACCCAGGCACAGGATGGACCCTGACATATGCAGCATGGATATGTCCTTAGTGCTGTGTAGCTCCTATTGTTGTTGACATTGGCTGACGTTTGCTACAGCTATGGGCATTGACATTTGACAGTACTGGGGCCTTTGTGTTTTTTCAGGAGATTTCGGAAGTTGTCTTCCTCAACCATCTAATTTCGGTGTGTATGATCCATGGGGAGGTTACTGCTATTGGCTACTTGAGCTGCACACAGAGCAGAGGTGGTAGTGGCAACTGTTGTCGCAGTTACATTCCAGTTGTCGGTATGGCTAGAGGTTGTTAATAGGGCCCTAGTTAATGTAGGGGGTATGGTGGCTGACGTGTGATGGGATGTCAGTTTGACGCTGTGCCCTTCCCTCCTGGCGTGGCTTTCCCTTTGCTCCATCATTGGCATGGCAGCATGCCCCCATGGGACTGTTGTTGGTGTAGTGTAATGGTGTGCCCCAGCTTCTGTCTGTGCAGGCCATGCCCCCATGCTGTTCCCCTTTACCCATGCCACTCCATGTATATGATGACTTACATGCAATGTGTAGTAGGTATTCCCTCCCGCTGGCAGTTAACATTAGTGCATTTTAATTCCCCATTCGACTTACCCTGCATGTGCGTTGTCTCCTGGTAGTCTGCGCTGTCCTGTCCTTGAATCCCTGTGACGATCTCCTCAGGGATGACGGCTGCGGCCATCTCCTCCAGGTGGTCCAGGACCTCCTGGTGTGCTGGGCTCCCACCTCCAGTCTGCAGTGCTGTCTTCCTGTTCCTGGCCATCTTTTCCTTGGTCCTGCGCTTGCAGTCATGCCAGCGTTTCTTGCACTTGATGACAGTTCTGCATACTTCTGCCACACTGTTGATCTTGTCAACAATTTGTTGCCATATAGCCTCTCTCCTACTAATTGGCAAACAATTGGTGCTGGTGTTCCGCCACCTCTTTAACCAGAATTTCCTGCTCCTCTGCACCGAAGCAACTCTTTCTTTTCTTCTAAAAAGTGTCCTGGTTCTTGTGTGGGTCCTCCTGGCTGGTTCCTGGTCTGTTGTCATCTTCCTGGGGTCTGTAGTGGCATCTGGGATCCATTTTGGCTCTCCTCTGCTGAAATGGCAGTGTTCGCGGGGTTTCTTGACGCTATTGCGTCAAAAACGGCGCATATCCGGTTTGCGGGTCGTAAATCAACCCACAGTCATTTCCGCTGTGTTAATGTTATTTTGCTTTACGACTTGACGCTGCGGTGTGCATCAAAATAAATGATTCCCACCTGTGGTTTGCGCCACTGTGCGTCAAAGTATAAATTTGATACCCGCACAGCGCATCAAAATGGTGTTAGCTGGCGGTACTATTTTTGACGCAAAACTGCGCCAGCACAGTTTTGCGTCAAAAAGTATAAATATGGCCCATGGTGTTTGAAATAGAAAACTGTAGGTGCAATGCGGTAGAGTACACTTCAGTACCCTAGAGCGTATTGTAATGTTCAGAAAAAACACTTCACAAAGTTAATAACAGACACCGCCGCACTCAGAAAGTCCATATATAAATCAGTCCTTCAGTTGAAAATAGTTGCAAAATGTTCCTTTATTAGAAGGCATCAGCATAGGCCCATCGAGTGATCAATGTTACTTAACCACAGCCATCACACTCAGTTGGATGAACATCTTTGCATAAGAAAGCTAAGGATAGACATATCAATATGATTACTGCATTTAACTAAAAAAGTCATGCAGTATATCGTATTTTCAAACGCATTTGGCATCTTTTGTTACTAGATAAGACACTACATAAATACATTACTAAGGGACCCCATATCACCTACAGCCGTGGTCAGACACTTAGAAATAAGTTATGACCCCGTTATATTGAGATGAACACATATACTCAATCTTCCAATTGGCTACCGCCTCAAACTTGCGTTTTATTTAGATGCTCGTGTTGCAATGTCTGCCAGTTTGCCATGGGCAAACTGGTTACATTTTCATATAATTCTACACACATGTATGAGATACAACAGTTTATTAATAGTAACAGTAAATTCACGGTGTACTGTATCATTTGCTTATGTGGACTTATCTATGTGGGAATTACTATTCGTCCCCTCAAAGAACTAATTCAAGAACACATTAGAGCCATTAGGAATAATCACCCTAACTACCCTTTGGCTGTCCATTATAATTCAGCACATATCAAATCTGACGTTCTAGGGATCAGATTCCATGGCATCACACGCATCACTAGTGAGGTCAGAGGGGGCAATTTGGTTGCCAAGCTTAGAAAATGTGAAGCCAAATGGATCATCAAACTTTGTGCAGTAGATCTGGGCCTTAACCTGGACAGGGAACTACATGTTTTCCTCTAGTACATATTTCAATTAATGTTGATTTGTATATATATACATGTCTTTCAGAACTTGTTTTTGGAATATTTACCATTTGTGTTATAATTTCCTCATTCCTCCACTAACTTTTTATTAATGATATTGGAGGTTGTTACAATGTCATCCATATTCAAGCCATTTTGTTCTCTTTTGATACTTGTATTTAGTTTTGTAACTCATAGCTCTCTGTTGCATTGTATACAATATTTTTGTCCATATTTTTTGTGTATACTCAAGCATTTAATTGTGGCAATATTCATGTCTGTTTCTACATGTTAATTTTTATACTTTTCCATTTACCTTTGTTAAGTCTGCGTCAATATTGCTGTTACTATGTTTACCCTGTATGGTGCTTTACTAATTGCAGATGACTTGGATTGTTATGGTATTCACACTACACAATGTTCTTGTTATTGGTATTACTATTGTGTTTCACTTCACTTTTCATTTTCCTGTTTACTTTCCATTCTTTATACACCTCAATATTATCACCAGTTAACACACATGCTTAACTATACTTTACATATGATAAGGATATCTGTTTCCCTCCTTCACTATTTTTCCTTATTCTTAGAGCTCCTTTATGACTCACCGATATGGCCAATATTTTAATGTATTTCTTAACGCTAGCACTCTCATCCACATCTCGTACAGGTGCATGCTAATTATTTGACATTATCAACAATGACCTCATTCCCTTTGTTTGTTTCTTTTCAATTTACTACTACTACACTACACTACAAATGGCTTCTATTTCTGACTTCCCTCACTCTGCTCCCCACCTCTTTTATGTCCATGCCCCCAGAGCCTTTTAAAATGGTTCACTAACATGGCCGACGTTCCCTGACTTGTCCCCACGCCAGTACTTTCCTCAGCATGTACTCCGAGGTAAGCTATCTTATTGACATATTATTTGTGGTTTCTCTTTAGGCTTTTGCTTCAAGGCAGACCATTTTATCTTCCTCGGCATGTATTCCAAGGTTAGCCAATTGAAACACATATCCTGTTTGGTTTCTCTGTGAACTTTTCGTTCTAAGACAGACCTATTTACCTTTGTTACAGCGGCTCGTATTTTTACACCGGCATTACAGCAGTTTTGAAGCACAGCTTCCTAATCAAGTTTCCAGTTATTTTTAATGGAATGCGCCTACTTTTGCCCTCGGTTTGTTTCCTCCAATATTGGATTGCACCAATAGCCCTCACTAGATTTGTTGATTGTTTGCTAGGTTCACTATTATTTTTTGGACTCCTAGATACTTGTGCTGATCATTTTCAAAACATTTTCTATGTTCATTTAAACCTATGTTTTGCACTTTAAGATACTTGTGCTTACTAACACTTGACATTTATATATACTAATTAGTTCACATTAGTTCACATTTAGTCCCCACCACTCCTGCATATCTTTTATAAACTTTGTATACTTTATAGATATTTTACGCTCTCAAACCTTACCTGGAATTTTGTTCCCTCAGAGATTTGAGACTTATCATGGTCTCACATAACTTCCACTTTTCTTTCTTGTGACTATGAAGGAGTTACTCAAAACCATGTTTCTGAAGCATATTTAATCTTCTTTCTACATTGATTTGGTACTTTCCGGACTGTGCCTTTGCTCTGAGGTATGCTTTTCTACATTTTCTTAGTTATGATACACTTTCACCATTTCTAAGTAACTCCCTGATGTTGGTGATGAGGTTTTAATACAATATTTCACTTGTAACACCTTTCCTACGGCATCACTACCATGTTGTGTTACTCAGGATATGCTGACTGTGTTCTCAGACTTTCTTACTTATATAATAGGTGTGTCTTTACGACCATCTCTCTCACTACTTTCCTTTCTTATTGGCATACGGGCAACTTGCCACCTTTTCTCTTTAATTGACGCATGATTCACCATCTGTACTCTCAGACTTCATTTTAACACGCTATCATCCTCAAACGTTCTTTGATAGGGTATTTATTACCATAACTGTTGTATATACCTTGCAGCCTTGAAAAAGTCACTTGTGACGAAACATCTGTTGGCTTGCTTATGCAAAGATGTTCATCCAACTGAGTACGATAACAGTGGTTTAGGAACTTTGCTCATCAATGGACCTATGCTTATGCCTTCTAATAAAGGAACATTTTGCAACTATTTTCAACTGAAGGACTGATTTATATATGGACTTTGTGAGGGCGGCGGGGTCTGTGAAGTGTTTTTTCTGAACACTAAAATACGCTCTAGGGTAATGGAGTTTACTTTACTGCATTGCACCTACAGTTTTCTATCTAAAACGCCATATTAATACTGTCATCACATTTGGGAAGTGCATTTTACTTGCCAAAACTACCAGGTTTGCTTTGTGTAAAGCATAAATAAGATATAAACGTATGAACAGCTGCTCCAAGTCCAAAGTAGAGTTGAGCACATTAAGAAGCTCGAGCTGTGGGGTCTTCTAATTTGAATGCTTAAAAATTACACACAGTGACTTTCTGAGGAGACTGTGTACAGCTCCAAAATTCAGCCCTCTAGCATGCCTCAGAAAACAAACTGGTGTTACATGTATTTTGAATTGTGAAGCTAGAAGACTGGTTGTATTCTGAATAGTGTCTACAAATTCTGAGGCTCCTGCTTTTCAGGCTGGGTTATGAGAGTCTGAGGTTTGAAAGAGCTTTATAAAAGCCCGAGATATAGATAAGACATATTGATTGGACTTTGTGTGCCTGTTGTCTGGTTTGATCCTGAAATCCTGGAAAACGATCTCTTTAAGCCAGCTGATTTGTGGTTATTTACTGGTGAAATCCTCTTTAAATGACTTTAATTAAATTTAGCATATTTGTTCCCCCCCCCGTTATGTTCGGCGTAAATTTTTTTACATTTTCTGGTACCGAATATTAGCTTGAATTGGCCAACCACCTATACATTCGGACTCCATGCATTTATATGCATCAAATTTAGCCTAGATGTGTTCCCAATAGCAAAAAGATAAATCTCAAATTGCAAGTGTCAGGGAGGAAGTCAAGATTTCAAATTGCATTTCTTGTTTACCTGTTTTTGCTAGTGTTAGACCTGGCAGCCGTAGGGTGGGCATCATCCCAACCTTTTGCCTGCCTCCCTCCACTTTTCTCTAACAGTTTTTGCTGGTTTTAGGGCTCTGCACACTTTACCACTGCTAATCAGTGCTAAAGTGCATATGCTCTCTCCCTTAAACAGGGTAACATTGGTTCATATCCAATTGGCATATTTGATTTACTTGTAAGTCCCTAGTAAAGTGCACTACATGGGCCCAGGCCTGTGAATGTAATGCTACTAGCAGGCCTGCAGCACTGATTGTGCCACCCACATAAGTAGGCCCTTAACCATGTCTCAGGACTGCCATTGCAAGGACTGTGTGTGCAGTTTTACTGCATCTTCGACTTGGCATTTAAAATTGCTTGTCAAGCCTCAAACACCCTTTTTGCTACATAAGTCACCTCTAAGGTAGGCCCTAGGTAACCCACAGGGCAGGGTGCTGTGTAGCTAAAACGCAGGACATGGAACTATGGGCCAGATGTAGGTAAGTTTAATTTTGTGACTTGCAATTTGCGAGTCATAGCGACTCGCAAATTGCAAATCGCAAAATGTAATGCAGAAAGGTGTCTCAGACACATTCTGCGACTCGCTTTGGGGTCGCAAAGACCCACCTCATTAATATTAATGAGGTGGGTCGCAGTTTGCGACCCCATAGCGAGTCTAGGCACTCACGGGGATGGTGGCCTGCTGGAGACAGCAGACCACCATGTCCGTGACTGCTTTTAAATAAAGCAGTTTTTTTTTCTTCTTTTTGCAGCCCGTTTTCCTTAAAAGAAAACGAGCTGTAAAATGAAAAAAATCCGAAACCATTTGGTTTCGTTTTTTTTTAGAGTAGGCATAGGACCACTACCTGCTCTGAAAAAATATTTTTTGGGGCATTCACAAAGGGGGAAGGGGTCCCACGGGGACCCCTTCCCTTTTGCGAATGAGTTACCATCCACTTCAAGTGGATGGTAACTGCGAGTTGGTTTGCGACCGCATTCATGGTCACAAACTAACTCTGCATGGCGATGCGGTTGCAAATAGGAAGGGAACACCCCTTCCTATTTGCGAGTCGCAGCCTCAAATTGTGAGTCGGTACCGACTCGCAATTTGAGGTTGTGCATTGCGTTAAGCCTTTTGCGCCTCGCAACTGCGTTTTTATGTCCTAGTAGTGAAAAACTCATACATTTGTTTTCCACTACTGTGAGGCCTGCTCCATTCATTGACTAGCATTGGGACTACCCTCACATACTTTTGAGTGGTACATTCTGATCTGGAAAGAATAACCAGGTCATATTTAGTATGGCCAGAATGGTAATAGAAAATCCTGCTTATTGGTGAGGTTGGATTTAATATTACTATTTTAGAAATGCCACTTTTAGAAAGTGAGCATTTCTCTGCGCTTAATACCATCTGTGCCTTACAGCCTGTCTCTAATCCACATCTGATATGTGCTGGTTGACAGCTCCTTTGTGCATTTCACCCAGAAAACCACAAAAAACGGTGCGCTCAGTCACATCTCTATTCATCTGCATACTGAATGGGTCTTCCTGGGCTGGAAGGGTGGAGGGCCTTAGAATTACATTTCAAAGGCCAGTGGCCTGCCCTCACACAAAGGACTGATAACCCCCCACAGGGACCCTGGCAGACAGAATTGGACTGAAAGGGGAACTTGTGCACTTCAAAACCACTCTTTGAAGTCTCCCCCACTTTAAAGGCACTTTTGGGTATATAAATTGGGTCTCTGACCCCACCAACACAAACACGTCTGGATCTACACCTAAACTCTGTCAGAGAAGCTGCCTTGCTGCCTAAAGGACTCATCTGGACTGCTTTGCTGGAAGGACTCTGCCTTCCCCAAACCTGCTCTCCAAATACTTAGCTTTAAGCTAGTTTTCCGACGTCAGTGACACCAGGAACGACTTCAGCGATGCCAAGAATGATTTCAGTGACATCGCAGCCTACTCCCGCTTGCTGAACATCGCTGCATGCAACAACCGCAGCCTGTAACGCAAGTCCGATGTTGCCACAACACCGCTGACATCATGCAGGGTCATTGCGACTCCGCAATGTTGAGACATCACGTCTTGACCAAATGGATCCATCGACCATGCCGGGTCACAAGGGACCGTCAAAAAGCCACCGATGCCGCACCGACTCCCCGGATGCCGTAAGGGATTGATGCCCCAGTGACACCTCATCTCTTGACTCCATGCAATGTCTTTATTTCTTTGTTTTCTAAAGGTACTGTACTTGGGGGTCCGTGCGACTCTGTGACCTGTGCCTCTGGTGTTGGATTATTTACAATGATTCCATCAATGACACCGTGAGAGCCCCAGTTAGAACTATTGTGTTTCTAAGCAAAATAGTGGAACTTAATCTTTAAAAATTCAGAACTCTGCTTGTGTACGGTGGATTTTCATCGTTTCAACCTTATTTTATTCAGACAAATATTATCTATTTTTCTAAACCTATGTGGTGTATTTTTGTGGTGTTTTCACTGTGTTACTGTATGATTGTTTGCTCAAATACTTTACACATTGCCTTCTGCATTAAGCCTGACTGCTCAGTGCCAATCTACTAGAGAGTAGGCACAGGATAATTTAGATTTTGTTGTGACTTACCCTGACTAGGATTGTGGTCCCTACTTTGACAAGGGTGTATACCTCTGCCAACTAGAGATCCCTTTTCTAACAGGTAGCAAGAGGTAAGATATTCATGGTGGACTCCACTTATGAGACAAAATGGGGAACATTTCTAAACCCTGCAGCTCTGTAAAGATTAAACACATATTAATATACATGTATAATTACTACTGAAAGACATCAAAGCTCAAAGGCAGATTGCTTTCATTAGCTCTCTTATGTGGGAAAGTGAACGCTTCTATATAGTGGAAAGTGGGTGCGATGTAGACAAGTTTTATTGGTATGTTTCATCACCTCCTTACTTCTCCTCATAGACACCACACTTTGGGATTTCTGTAACTGGAGAAGTTTCTAAATTATGCATGTAACTATAGTCATCCATCAAGTTTATTTCCTAGACTAATGTATTTACTAATGCAAGGTGATGGGTTGAAATTCTAATGGTTGTTTTATCTGAAAAAAACAACAAACAATAGTTTGAAGAAGATCACAGATTTTCAATTGCCAGCAAAGTGCCTTTTTTGGTGTCCTGTCTGCTTAGGTTTGGCTGAGTACCAGGAGCTGTAGTGATAATATTTATTTTGTAGAAAAGCAGATGTGTTCAATTGCCTATTTCTTTCTCCATTGAGGTTCTATTTGTTATGTAAAACAGCAGCTTTGGTTTTCCTTTCACCTTCTGGCAACCACTGTATCTTCAAGACCATTTTTAGGTCTTGCCTAGAGATGGATTTAGCTGTCTGGTGAGAGCCCTTGCCATCACAGAACACAGCTAACTTAACAAACAAAACATCACATACACACAGCGACGTATAAACAGCTATACCCATAGATGCACATACAGAAAGGGCAGCTGCTTTCAGACTTTGACACTGGCTTTAAGCATTAAGTCGAAGTGTAATCCATCAGTGCTGGTATCAGCTGACAGCATTTTGCAGCTGTAAACATCACAAAAAAATGAGTTCTACAAATACATTATTTTCTATCCTCCAAAAGACCTTACCTCCATTTATGCTCTCCATTTCCTCATTCTCCCACTCATTCATTGATACTCACTGCTCCCTGACACACGCCATATTCTCTGTATGTGTTTTTTTCTTTTGTGAGGGGCCCTGGCAGCAGTAAAATGAATTCAGGACACTCACTCAATTTTCCTGCACAAGTGCACTTTATTTTTAATTTTTACTTCACCTTCTAAAATGCCTTCTGCCATGCTTGGATAATAATGTAAAGTGTTCAAAATTACTGCCTCTGGTTCATGAAGCATGTTATGAATACACAGTATTCATGCGCATGCAAGTAGGTGCATGGTGGTCATCTTGGAATGGAGACAACCTATTCCATAATGGCCCGGTAGAACTATGTATCACAACCACTTTCTATGCTTTACGTTACCATTCAAGTATGATCAACAGTCTTTTTGAAATTGTAAAGTAAAGATATAGTAACACTGGAAAAGGCAGTCTCAAGACTCACCTTTTAAAAGTGAGACAAGTGGCTTTGCCTATTCATCTCCTCGCTGAAGTGCATGGCTTTAGCCTGTGTATTCCTTCTTGATTTTTTGGTTACTTAGCACTTGCTTCAGCATTGTGTATGGGCCCCAACATGTTGCATGCATGCCAACATTTTAAACCAGCCAAGTGGAGATTTTGAAAACAAAATCGGGGGAAAATATTTTCCCTATTGACTTCTATTGAGGCAGAGTAATTTTTAGGTGGGAGACAGATAAAGCCATTTTTGGCTTCGAAAATTAGGAGTCTCCCGCCCAAATTGGGTCTGTTGACATGTATGATATTGAAAAGTTACAAGTACGAAAATGACCTTTTCTGCTAGGAGTTTACTTTATTTAGGGTTGCCTGCATCATTGATCATGCTGGAGCATATGTTCCTTTACCCCATTAATGTAATGCAGGTGTTACAGTCCCCTTGCAGGCTTGAATCTCAATCACTATGTGTTGTATTCATTTATAATATATTTAACTCTCTTGTACAGTTAAATACATTTATTACAAACACCTTGTTGATTTGTGTAACAATAGTTCCTAATTAATACAGTTCTTTAAAACAAAAAAGTAGCGATTTACAAGTCCTCCGGCCAAAAGTACATAATATCTGCCATTTACTCAGAATCTGAAAAATAGTACATTATGGGCCAGATGTACGAAGCATTTTTCTAGTCACACATGGCCCAGTTCTGTGAATCGGCCCGTTTGCGACTAGAAAAATGCTTTTTGGGATGTACAAAGCCCAAAACTGCTATTCGGTAACTTGTTACCGAATTGCAGTTTGGGTTTTGCGATTCGGTATTAGGAAGGGGCATGTCAAGGGCGTTCCTTCCTAATACCGAATCTAAATGGTATGTATGATTAAAACAATCGCACTTAGCACCAATTTCAAATTGCTTCTAACCCATTCGCAAAATGGAAGGGGTCCCCATGGGACCCCTTCCCCTTCGTGAATGAGTGTGAAAGCATTTTTTCAGAGCAGGCAGTGATCTCACGCAGACAGTGTAATTGACACTGTTGCAGTTTGCGTGTTGCAAAACCAGATCTTCGTACATGTGGCCCATATCTGCTGTTGAGCTGGCCACAGGCTAAATGGTAGAGATTATGTACAATTTGACTTGCAGCCAGATAGATCTTGTGAAGGAAATCTTTATTTAGCTTGCCATGAAGAAAAAAGGGACTCCAGGCAAAGGTAGGGTGGTGGCCATCTTGTAATGGGGTTGAAACATGTATAAAGCATTTGAAAGAAAGTGCATAAACAAATGTACCACAACATGTATAAAGGTAAGCGCATGGAGTAAGCTAAGCTGTTCATAGGTGAAATGACAGTAAACTCATTTTTAAATAAAAACATTTGAGGAGAGGGGTGTGTTTACGATTTTTAGCCACACCAGTGGGTGGGCTCAGCCAGATGTAACCTCCCAAAATCATTTTCAGCCATGATAGATTTTTTTGGAATGTTGCTCCCTGGGATTGATTTTTGCCACACTACCCAGGAAGTGGTCATCACAGGGGGAAGGACCTTCCCCCTGATTGGAGAACCAGGACCCCCCTGTTTTTCACTCAGGAGCAGGAATAAAACTGGCAGACCTGCACCCACACCTCAGATCCCCATCAGATTCCAACAAGGAAGAACTACAGGAGAAGAAGGAATGCCCTGCTGGACCCCTGACCTGCACCTGGACCCTGCACTCTGAAGGACTGCACCAGCTGCACACTTGGGCTTCGCCACAAGAAGGACTTTGCCTGGCTTCAGCTGGTTCAAGGAGGGATCCCTATTTGTTACAGGTGACACATTGCTAACCAGAGTCCCCTGCACCAACTCCTGAAGAAACCAACCAGCTGACCACTATCCAGTGGCCAGAAAGGAGTTTGCGTCAGGTGCATTCTGGGATTCGTCGTCCACACCCCCAAGGATCATCTCAGAGCTTCTGGGACCTTGGGGTGAACTGTGGACTCCAAAAGAACCTTAAAGGAACATCTGGAAGAAGATCCAGAAGTTTGGAGAAGTTTGGAGAAATTTTGAAAAAAAGGTCCATAGAGGGACCGACCTGCCGCGGCAACTCTAGCTGGCTTGCCTCAACCGCGACCTGGCCTGACTTGCAGGTTCATCCCAGTGCAGAAAATCTCCAAAAAAGAGACTACATCCGAACATAGGAAGTTGACTGGGACCTCCCAGCCAGCGTATCTGAGGAGGGCTCCAAGGACGTCAGATCAAGGTCCAGGTTTGCCTCGGTTGAAGGATTTCCTCCTAAAAAAAAATGACTAAGTCCGAAGGTGAAAATCTCCACCGAGGGCTCCTGCGACGCGTATCCAAGGAAGAGTTCCAGGATGTCGGATTGGACTAGCAGGTTCGTCCTGCTGAAGAAAATCTTCAGAAAAACGACTAAGTCCGAAGGTAAACTTTTGACCAAGGCCTACCGGGGGCTATAGCCGAGCCGGGCTCCATCACGGTCGGCCTTAAACTTTGACTTTGCACTGGTCGAAGTTCGACCAGATGACCAGATTGGCACTTTTTGTTTCTAGGCGCTAGAAAATAATAATTCTTTAAAAATTCATATCTCCGGTTCCCCTTATCCGATTCTATTAGTTTTGTGTCATTTTAAAGATAAGAATATAATCTATTTTTTATAAATTGTTTCTGGATTTTCAAACTGTTTCCTGTGTTTTATTTAATTACAGTTTTGTGATATTTGAATGCTTTACACTCTGTCTCCTAAATTAAGCCTTGTCGCTCGTTGCCAAGCTACCAAGGATTGAGCTGGGTTTAATTTACTGAGACCTAACTGGACCTAAGTGGAGGTTAGTGGCCTATTGCTAAGTGTAGGTACCTACTTGCCCTTACCAATAACCCATTTTCCAACATTTCTGGTGCACAGTGGTGGGATCCTGTACTTGTGTTCAGTATCACATTACAGTTTTAAGTAAAACAAATTAAAAATAATTTCAATTGTTCTAGTGCAAAAATGGTTTTTAATTTTTAATTTGGATTAATTTCAATTATTGAATTTCTGTGATTTTTCTAAATTCTTGTTTCCAATTTTTGCAAAAAGTTTCTTGTTGACACAAATCGAGGGAACCGTGGAGCTTGATCTGGCTAGCCAACCCACACTGACAGTAGTCCAGCTTAGGGCGTTGTGTACTGCAAGGGGGTTGCCTGCAACCACTAACCTCAGGAAGCATGTCCTGATTAAATCCCTGACAGCATGGGCTGAGGCCCAAGAGGTAGGCTCAGAGGAAGCTCCAGAGGAGTAAAAAGCAGGGGAGGATGCTAGCTTCAACCACTCAGGGGAGAGAGGGCATCTGAGCCCAAGTGAGGATGAGGAAGACCGGTCCTCACTACACACAGTCACTAGGGGCATACACAAAGCTAGTTGGGGGAAATGGGTCCCTTCAGGAGGAGAGGACCTGTCCCTCAGGGAAAGAGAGTTGGGGGCCCAGCTAGCATTCATAGCTTTGGAGGCAGAGAAGCTGGCCCTAGAAAAGAAAAAGTGGGCAAGGGAAGAGAAAAGAGATGGTGGTAGCGAAAAGAAGCTGAGGTGTCCATGGGTGGGGGAATTTGCCCCAGATTACCCAAGGGAGTGGTTCCTGCCTATGTAGGGGGGATGACATATATAAGTGGCTGGGGGCCTTTGAGAGGGCCCTACGGATGAGGAGAGTTAAGCCTCAATACTGGGGTTCACTTCTTTGGGCGTTGGTCCCCAACTCTGTAAGGGATAGGCTCCTAACCTTGAGGGGGAGGAGGCAGATTCATACCCCAGTATGAAGAGATGCTTGATTAAAAAGTTTGGTCTGACCCCAGAGCAGTATAGGCTCAGGTTTAGGGACACCCAAAAGACAAGCACACGGTGCTGGGTGGAGTTTGTGAACATCTCAGTTAAAGCACTAGAGGGCAGGATACAGGGCAACAAGGTAAGTACCTTTGAGGGGCTGTACAATTTGATTATGAGGGAGCACCTTCTAACCAATTGTGTCTAAGAGAAGCTCCACCAGTATCTAGTTGGTTCTAAGTTGACCAACACCAGAGAGCTGGGGGAGGCAGCAGATGACTGGTTAAGAACTAGGTTTAACCAGAAACCCCCAGGGGGTGACCAGAAAAACGGAGGACAATTGTTCTTCTCAGGGGAAGAACCAAGGGAAAGATGATAAAAAGCCCAAGGAGTCCTCACAAGAGTCCCCAAAAACTTATCAGGGTGGGGGAGCCCCGAGCCATTCCACTTCTAAGGGGAAAGGGCATCAGGGGAAGCATTATGATCCTGTTAAAGCAAGAAAGTTTCATGAGCTTGCTAAGGCCAGCAAGTGCTTTGAGTGTCATCAACCTGGACACAAAAGAGGAGATGCTATCTGCTCCAAGAAGCCCCCCACTGGTGGGCAATCACAGGGGATTGCTAGTTTAGGGATGGGGGTGGAAATTGGCCCAGGGCTGGGATCAGGGTACACAGAGGCAC
Source organism: Pleurodeles waltl (assembly GCF_031143425.1). Lineage (NCBI taxonomy): Eukaryota > Metazoa > Chordata > Amphibia > Caudata > Salamandridae > Pleurodeles > Pleurodeles waltl. Next base: position 557,385,657 of record NC_090449.1, read on the forward strand.
CTTAGTATCTGTGGTTGGGGTAGACATTGCAACTATGGTCACCTTACCCCCTAGCATGGAGAGGTATAGGCAGAGGCCTAAAGTCAATGGGACTGAGGTGGAAGCTCTAAGAGATACAGGAGCCAGTGTGACAATGGTCACAGAGAAGCTGGTTTCTCCAGAACATGTCTTCCACCAAGTGACTTATGCAGATAGCAGAGCCTAACTCCATCCCATGGCCATGGTGAGCCTGGAATAGGAGGTGTGACTGGCCCTAAGAAGGTAGCTGTAGCTCCTGCCCTCCCAGTAGAGTGTCTGCTGGGAAATGATCTTGAAGCATCTGAATGGTCAGAGGTGGAGAGAAGGGTCCATGCACAGATGCTGGACCTCCCTGAATGGGTGTGTGCTGTGACCAGGTCACAGGCAGCACAACAGGGAAAAGCTGGACACTTGGACCCTGGAACAATGGGCCAAGCCTCCAAGAAGAAGAGAAAGGGCACTCGGTCTCGCTTGCCAGCCCCCACAAGTACAGAGGATCAGGAGGAATCCAAACCTAAGGGGGAGGATCTGAACTCTGAGGGAGGGCCACTTCCCCTGCAAGCTCTGCCTGACTTGGCAGAACTGCAGGGAGCAGGTGGCCCACCAGAGAAGAGTTGTGCCAGGGACAGAGAGAGTGTCTCACTCTTGAGGGCCTAAGGCAGACTGTTGCCAGGCAAGAACAAGGGGATACCAGTGGGACCCACAAGGTTTACTGGGAGGATGGAGTTCTCTACACCGAGGCAACGGACCCCAAACCAGGGGCAACCCGGAGAGTGGTGGTCCTCCAGAAGTATAGAAAATGCCTCCTCACTTTAAGCCGTGATATTCCCTAAGCTGGACATTTCGGACAGACCAAGAACTGGAACAGGCTGGTCAACCATTTTCATTGGCCCCAAATGTCAGAAAAAGTCAAGGAGTTTTGCAGCTCATGTGTTACCTGCCACGCCAGTAGCAAGTTAGGGGGCAAGCCAAAGGCTCCCTTGATACCACTGCCTGTGGTTGGGTCTCCCTTTGAGAGGGTGGGGATTAACATTGTTGGTCCCTAGACCCACCAACTGCCTCAGGCAATGGGTACATTTTGGTGGTTGTGGACCATGCCACCAGGTACCCTGAGGCAATACCCCTCCGGACAGTCACTGCTCCCACTGTGGCTAGAGCCCTACTTCGTGTGTTCACCAGAGTGGGGTTCCCAAAGGAGGTGGTCTCAGATAAGGGCACAAATTTATTGTCTGCCTATCTGAAAGCCATGTGGGATGAGTGTGGTGTTACTTATAAGTTCACCACCCCATATCATCCACAGACCAATGGTCTGGTGGAAAGATCTAATATGACCCAGAAGAGCATGATCATGGGTTTGTCTGACAAACTCAGGAAGAGATGGGATGTTCTCCTCCCATGCCTGCTGTTTGCCTACAAAGAGGTGCCACAGAAGGGGGTTGGATTCAGCCCCTTTGAATTACTGGTTGGGCACCCTGTAAGAGGCCCATTGTGCTTGGTGAGAGAGTCTTGGGAGAAGCCTCCCAAAGAGTCCAAGGAGAATGTGCTAGATTGTGTGCTGGGTCTGCCGTAACGCATGTCTGAGTACATGAAGAAGGCAAGCAGAAACCTGGAGGCCAGCCAAGAGCTCATGAAGCTCTGGGATGACCAGAAGGCTACCATGCCTGAGTATCACTCAGGACAGCTGGTGTGGGTTTTAGAGCCCATGGCTCCTAGGGAAATTCAGGCCAAATGGACTGGGCCCTGTCCAATTGTAGAGAAAAGGGGTGAGGTCACTTACTTGGTGGATCTTGGCACCCCAAGAAATCCTCATAGGATCCTGCATGTCAACAGATTGAAACCCCACCAGGACAGGGCAGACATGACCATGCTGATGGTCACTGATGAAGGGAAGGAGGAGGAGAGTGAACCTCTGCCAGACATCCTGTCCTCAAATTAACAAGATGGGTCACTGGAGGGAGTGGTACTCTCTCCCACGTTGACAGACCAGCAACAAAGAGACTTCAGAAAAGTTTTGGAGCAATTTGCTAGTCTGTTCTCCCTGGACTCACCAATTGGTGTGCCATGAAGTTGACACTGGTGACAGCTTACCTGTCAAAAACAACCTGTACAGGCTGTCTGACCAGGTCAAGGCCAGCATCAAAGCTGAAGTGGCAAAGATGTTGGAGCTCAAGGTAATTGAGCCCTCTGACAGTCCTTGGTCCAGTCCAGTAGTACTGGTGCCCAAACCTAATCCCCAAGGTGGAAAAAAGGAATTCAGATTCTGTGTGGACTACAGAGGTCTAAATGCAGTCACTAGGACTGATGCTCACCCCATAACTAGAGCTGATGAGCTCATTGATAGGTTGGGGGCTGCCAAATTCCTGAGCACATTCGATCTGACCTCAGGATACTGGCAGATTGCCTAAAGTCCAGGAGTTAAGGAGAGGTCAGCAATTTCCACACCAGAGGGTCACTTTCAGTTCAAGGTGATGCCCTTTGGCCTGAAAAATGCTCCTGCCACTTTCCAACGGTTAGTGAATAGAGTCCTGTCTGGGTTGGAATCTTTCAGTGCAGCTTATCTGGATGACATAGCTGTATTTAGTTCCACCTGGGAGGACCACCTGGTCTACCTGAAGGAAGTGCTTCAGGCCCTGCTTCAGGCAGGCATAACTATCAAGGCAAGCAAGTGCCAGATAGGGCAAAGCTCAGTTGTGTACATGGCCTCCACCTTTTTGGTGGAGGCCATGTACAACCTCTCCAGCCCAAGATCCAGACTATCCTGGATTGGGAGGCTCCTAAAATCCAGACTCAGGTCATGGCCTGACTGGGTACTACAGGAGGTTTGTTCAGAATTATGGGACCATAGTGGCCCTCTGACTGAGCTTACCTCCAAGAAACAGCCCAAGAATGTCATTTGGACCCCAGAGTGTCAGAAAGCTTTTGACACCCTAAAACAGACTATGGGAGTCATTCCGACCCTGGCGGTAAAAACCGCCAGGGCCGGGGACCGCGGGAGCACCGCCAACAGGCTGCCGGTGCTCCCTTGGGCATTCTGACCGCGGCGGTACAGCCGCGGTCAGAAACGGAAAACCGGCGGTGTACCGCCGGTTTTCCGCTGCCCAGGGGAATCCTCCATGGCGGCGCAGCTTGCTGCGCCGCACCGCCAGGAACAGGATGGCGGTATGGGGTGTTGTGGGGCCCATAACAGGGCCCCACTGAGAATTTCAGTGTCTGCATAGCAGACACTGAAATTCGCGACGGGTGCAACTGCACCCGTCGCACCCTTTCCACTCCGCCGGCTCCATTCGGAGCCGGCATCCTCGTGGAAAGGGGTTTCCCGCTGGGCGGGCGGGCGGCCTTCTGGCGGTCGCCCGCCCGCCCAGCGGGAAACACAGAATAACCGCGGCGGTCTTCTGACCGCGCAGCGGTATTCTGGCGGCTCCCGCCGGCACCGCGGTTACCGCGGCCGGCGGGAGTCAGAATGACCCCCTATGTGTTCAGGACCAGTGTTACTGGTCCCTGACTATAGCAAGAAGTTTATAGTGCAAACAGATGCTTCTGAGGAAGGGGTTGGGGCAGTGTTAGCACAAGTTAATGAAGAGGGCCAAGATCAATCAGTTGCCTTCATCAGCTGGCGACTACTCCCCAGAGAGAAAAGATGGAGTGCCATTGAGAGGGAGGCCTTTGCTGTGGTCTTGTCCCTGAAGAAGTTGAGGCCATACTTGTTTGCCCTGAAGAAGTTGAGGCCATACTTGTTTGGCACTCATAGCTGTGTACAAACTGACCACATACCTCGCAGAGGGTTGATGTAAAAGAGGGGGGGGGAATCCAAAACTGTTAAGGTGGTCCATTTCCCTACAGGGGATGGACTTAACAGTGGAGCATAGACCTGGGACTGCCAATGCCAATAAAGATGGCCTTTCCAGGTTTTCCCACTTAGCTGATGGGGACTACCGGGGTGTAGGTTAGTATCCATCACCTTTCATCTCGGGGGACAGTGTAGGAAAGTCCTCCTTTTTGCCCTGGTCACCCCCACACTTTTTGGACAGGTACTGGTGGTTACTGACTCTTGGCTGTGCCCTGGGTACTGCTTACCAGTCTCAGGGCCAGTGCTCTGTGTAAAGTGGATATGCAAATTAGGCTAATTATAATTGGCAAAGTTAACCTACCTATAAGTCCCTAGTATATGGTAGGGCATGGAAGTTTAGGGACCCCAGCATAAGTAGTGCCCCCATGGGAGCATTGCTGTGGTGCCCAGTGTATTATAAAGGCAGGCTTGCCTTGCTGGCTGCTTTTAAATTAAACTTATATGCAAATTTGACTTTGGAATTAAAAGTAGTTCCAAAGTCTTAAACTACCTTATTTTTACATATAAGTCACCCCTGAGGTGTGCCCTATGTGCCCCTAGGGCTGGGTGCCATGTAAGTATAAGCAGGGACCTTATAAAAATAGTTTCATAGGCCCTGGTGAGGTAACACAGCCAAATTTGTTTTTTCCCTTATTGTAGTGAATGGCCTCCATAGGCTAGAATGGGGAGACTTTATTTTAATTTTAAAAGTCCCCTTAAGTAACAGATACCACAAGTTTGGTATCAAATTAAAATAAATCCCACAACTCCCAGTTGTTGAATTCAATATAACTTGTTCAGGTAAAGAGTTTCAAACTTTACCTGAAAAGTTGCCAACTTCAGCCCTGCAGTGTTTCTGCTGCTGTGCTCTGATTTGACAGCCTCTGGCAGCCTAGCCAGGCTGTCTTGATGAGGTGTTAAGTGGTCTGGCATCACAAAAAGAGATGTGCCTGTGGGTCGAGATCTCCCCTCAGCAGATGGTGAGGCAGGAAGGGGGAGGGCTGCCAAACTGCTCTTCAAAGACAGAGAACGACATTTGGAGCAACCCAGCAACACCCCCACATCCTGGAAACCCAGACAATTAGATGCCCCCTTGATTAGATTAGAAGAGGGCAGGAGAGGGGTGTGTTTCGGATTTTTAGCCACACCAGTGGGTGGGCTCAGCCAGACGTAACTACCAAAAATCACTCTCAGCCATGATGGATTTTTGAGGAATGTTGCTCCCTGGGATTGATTTTTGCCACACTTCCCAGGAATTGGTCATCACAGGGGAAGGACCCTGCCCCTGATTGGAGAACCAGGACCCCCCTGTTTTTCACCCAGGAGCAGGGCTTAAACTGGCAGACCTGCACCCACACCTCAGATCCCCATCAGATTCCAACAAGGAAGAACTACAGGAGAAGAAGGACTGCCCTGCTGGACCCCTGCCGGCACCTGGATCCTGCACTCTGAAGGACTGCACCAGCTGCACAATTGGGCTTCACCACAAGAAGGACTTTGTCTGGCTTCAACTGGTTCAAGGAGAGACTCTCTGTTTGCTACAGGTGAACAATTGCTAAACAGAGTCCCCTGCGCCAACTCCTGAAGAAACCAACCAGCTGACCACTATCCAGTGGCCAGAAAGGAGTTTGCACCAGGTGCATTCTGGGAGTTGTAGTCCACACCCCACGGATCATCTCAGAGCTTCTGGAACCTTGGGGTGAACTGTGGACCCCAAAAGAACCTTAAAGGAACATCTGGAAAAAGATCCAGAAGTTTGGAGAAGTTTGGAGAACTTTTGACAAAAAGCTCCATAGAGGGACTGACCAGCCGTGGCAACTCTAGCCGGCTTGCCTCAACCGCGATCCGGCCTGACTTGCAGGTTCATATCAGTGAAGAAAATCTCCAAAAAAGAGACTAAGCCCGAATGTAGGAAGTTGACCGGGCCCTCCCAGCCAGCGTATGTGGAGGGCTCCAAGGACGTCGGATCAAGATCCAGGTTTGCCCTGGTCAAAGGATTTTCACCTCGAAAAAACAACTAAGTCCAAAGGTAAAAATCTCCACCGAGGGCTCCCGCGACGCGTATCCAAGGAAGATTTCCAGGAGGTCGGATTGGACTGGCAGGTTCGTCCCGCAGAAGAAAATAAAAAAAAAAACAACTAAGTCCGAAGGTAAACTTTTGACCGAGGCCTCCCGCAAGCTATAGCCGAGCCGTGCTCCATCGCGGTCGGCCTTAAACTTTGACTTTGCCGCGGTCAAAGTGCGACCAGATGACCAGATTGGCGTTTTTTGTTTTTAGGCGCTGGAAAATAATAATTCCTTAAAAATTCATATCTCCGGTTCCACTTATACGATTTTATTCGTTTTTGTGTCATTTTAAATATAAAAATATAATCTATTGTATATACATTGTTTTTGGATTTTTAAACTGTTTCATGTGTTTTATTTAATTACGGTTTTGTGACATTTGAATGCTTTACACTCTGTCTCCTAAGTTAAGCCTTGTCGCTCGTTGCCAAGCTACCAAGGGTTGTGCTGGCTTTAATTTACTGAGACCTAACTGGACCTAAGTGGAGGTTAGTGGCCTGTTGCTAAGTGTAGGTACCTACCTGCCCTTACCAACGACCCATTTTCCAACAGTTGTATATACTTATGCCAATACATTTGCTTTAAATGTCGGGATCCTGCTTTTGATGATTTTTGTGGGCTGGGCTCTTTATGGGCTTCTTCTGGAAGGCCTTGTGGTAGCTGTGGACTTCTTTTTTATGGGGATTGTGTTTGCTTAGTATTTCAAACCTGGCAACACAGCAGCAGTTGAAAAGCAACAGGAAAAAGGGAATAAAGACAGGGTGTATCTGGGTGACACAGGGAGGGACACTCACTGTAGACAATTAGGCCCTGATTTAACGCAGTTTTGCACCCAAAATTTAAGCACCGGCTTTCACCATTTGTGTGCCCCAGCTGGGCACCATATTTATGGAATGGTGCAAGCTGGTGCAAAGGGTAGGCTAGCGTAAAAAAGAGTCCAGAGAGTGTGAGGAGTCTATCCCTACACTTTCCAGTGAACATTTCCCAAAGGAGAGCACCCCAGTGAGATCTGTTTACTTTTCTGGTTGCACAAGCCCTCTCAAAAGCAGTGAACCATTTGGTGAGGTCATCTCCATCTTCATATTTAGTTACAATCCCTTTTGGGATTTTCAACATTTCAGGAGAATCTCTGACCCTATTTATGTTGCTGCCACCATGGATGGGACCAAAACCCATCTCTTGTCTTTCCCTTTCTATGGCTAGGAGCTGTCTCTCTTAAGCCAATTTTTTGGCCATCCTGGCTAGCAGGAGGTCATCTTCAATGAGGCTATCCACAGTGATTACAGAGGTGCTGGTCCCTCCTGTGAGGGAAGCAGCATCTCTGACTATCACATTTGGAGACAGGGCTTGAGGGGCCCTGATCTCCCTAATTAGGACTGGAGGGGGGGGGGGAATTATCCTCCAAGTCACTAGCTTCATCCTCTGGGAGGTCATCCTCAGAGGGGTTGGCATTGGCAAACTCTGCCAGCAGCTCCTGGAGCTGTACTTTGGAAGGGTTTATGCCAGCTTTTATTTTTTTTATTTTGCAATGAGACCTTAGCTCCCTCATTCTAAGATGGAGGTAAGGTGTGAGGTCGAGTTCCATCACACTCTCTTCTGCATTAGACATTATGGCGGTCATTCCAACCGCGCCTCCCGCCATGCGGTTACCGCCGAATGACTGCACCGCGGTCAAAGACCGCGGCGGCCATTCTGGCTTTCCCGCGAGGCGGTGGGCGACCGCCAGAAGGCCGCCCGCCGGCCCAGCGGGAAAGCCCCTTCAACAATGAAGCCGGCTCTGAATGGAGCCGGTGGAGTTGAAGGGGTGCGACGGGTGCAGTGGCACCCGTCGCGATTTTCAGTGTCTGCTTTGCAGACACTGAAAATCTTTATGGGGCCCTGTTAGGGGGGCCCTGCACTGCCCATGCCAGGGGCATGGGCAGTGCAGGGGCCCCCAGGGGCCCCACGACACCCGTTCCCGCTAGCCTCTTCCTGGCGGTGTAAACCGCCAGGAACAGGCTGGCGGGAAGGGGGTCAGAATCCCCATGGCGGCGCTGCTTGCAGCGCCGCCATGGAGGATTCCTTTGGCCAGGGGAAAACCGGCGGGAAACCGCTGGTTTCCCTTTTCTGACCGCGGCTTTACCACCGCGGTCAGAATTGGCCAGGAAGCACCGCCAGCCTGTTGGCGGTGCTTCCGTGTCAGAATGACCCCCTATGTTTCTAAAAGTTGGAATACTTTTTAAGAATCTAAAACTATCTCTAGAACTTAATTCAAACTTTCACAAAACTTTTAAACTCTAAAAGAAATGCTAACAGGGACTAACACAAGGCCCTAGCAGGACTTTAGACATTTTTAAAAAATAGCTCAAATTTCAAAAATCAGTTTCTAATGACAATTTATGGAATTTAGTCATGTGATCAGGTATTGGCTGAGTAGTCCAGCAAATGCAAAGTCTTGTACCCCACCGCTGATCCACCAATGTAGGAAGTTGGCTCTGTATGCACTATTTCAAAGTAAGGAATAGTATGCACAGAGTCCAAGGGTTCCCCTTAGAGGTAAGATAGTGATACAAGTGTCATCCACATGACTAACCGCTGTACTCACCGTGGGTCCTACAGGAATGGCCTACAATCCCTACATGATACCATTGTATACCCATTGGCCAACTCAAAACATGTGAGAAACTGAATTCCCACTCATGGAACAAGAGAAAAGCTTGCCCAACGCATCACACCCTGCTATGCGTCCTACTCACACGAGTCCATAACCAGCAAACACAACACATAACAGACATATCAACACTTACTGGAGTGGTCGGGGTCCTCAAATGTCGCCACCTCTCCCACAGTGTAGGGTGCCGGTTCCACCTGTAAGGTATGGAAGGAAGAAATGTGCTCAAAATCTGTGCACAGCGCAACAATTTCATAAACATATACAATGTGTAGGCTGAATAAAGAAATGGCAGCCATTCAGACATGATGGTACTGCATCTGATATATCACGGCCAACTTGTACATAGCATGGGTCTCCTGTGACAGTTACACACATTTCTGCACACATACATTGGCCATAACTATCTTGTGGTTGCAAATATGCCCCGTAATTGGTGAGCAGTAAAAAATATGGAGTGTAATCGTCTCATCATGTGCATCCAAGAGAGACATCCAAAGCCTGGTTACTTGAGGACTGCATTACCAGTCACACATGCCTTCTGGTCATGACACATTTATTACACATAGGTCCAATGTACAGAGGGAGGGGCAAGGACTTTTGTAAGCCCCCCTGTTGTTACAGTTTATTCAATTGATGTGTCCCAGCTATGGTGATTTGCACCAACCATGGAGATGTGAAGTCATGTGCATGCACGTGGACTGCCATCCATATTTGGATTGTGGCACAACTAACTCTAACAAACATTCTAAGATGTTAGCTGAGGGCACCTTACACCTTTTCAAGTTTTTTTCCAATCCAGAACTGACATGTATCCAAAAAGATCAAGGAACACAATAATCCCACACATTCATAGTACTTCCGTGAACGCTTTCCTTCCACACTCACCAGACTCACATGAGACATATGTCTGAGCCACTTTGCTATTATCAATTGACGTGAAGCCAGCACTCATTTTCTGCATCATGTAGTGATTCTAAAGTCAGTCTAGCAATTGCGTCAACAAAGTTGGCCTAAATGTTGGTACATCTGTTCTTCTCTGTCAATAGTACCCTATATAGACATGATTGGCTCCTATTTTGTTAGCTTTTCTGACAAAAAGGCCGCACCAAATTCCTTCATGGAAAAGTAACCTGTAAGTTTGCTGAGCATGTGCTACCTGACAGCTGTCTTGGCAATTGTGATCCTTGCCATAGTGCATCAATGATCCCTTTATATTTCCCCAGCATTACACACAGTCAGAAAGTTAGCTGGCAGACATTGTACTAATCCCCTCATGTCACTACAGAGTATTTAATCGTGCACATTAACATGATTCGTACTCACCAACAGTGCCACCAATCATGATTCCCAAGTGGTCCAAGAGATCCTGCTCCCTGGTGATGAGGTTAGCCCACCGGTGCTTCAGCTGGTGGTCACTCCGTCACTCCTCTGGCTGGCATATACACGCTGCAGGTGGTGCAGCACCTTTCCCCACCGGATTCTGCGTGCCTCTGTTGAATACCCCTGTATCACCCTGCCCCCTGCCTGGATCAGGAGCGGCAAGTAATGCGTCACAAGCCAGATGAACCCCTCCAACTCCTCTTCCCCCATCCTGCCAAGACGTGGCCTACCAGACATACTTGGAAGTGAAAGGGAATAGGGGTAAAAGAAATAGAAAGGGGAAAAGGGGGAAAGTAGGGGTACAAAGACAGATACAAAGTAAACCTAAACACTAAAAGAGCCCAACTATCCCCAAGCTTACACTACCCACAACAGACTCCCACAAAAAACAAAAACACAAGATAAGTGGACAAATATGGACAAAACACAGTAGTACAGTATACAGCTACAATTTTTATTTCACAAATTGACAATACAGATAGCACACAGGACAAAAACAGCAAAAAATCTCAGGACAACACTCTCTACACAGCCACACAGTCTAGAAGGATCATAGACTGCAAAGTGAAAGTGAAAGTACACCCACTGTACATGATCTGTAAACAGGATATCCTATTACATCACTTCCTGTATGAAAAGTCTCGCCTTTTTGCGTTATGCGTCATTTTTTGTTTACCAAAACTGTATTTGCGTCATTTGTTTTGACGCACAGAAGTGAAAATTAACCTGCATCCACATAATAGTACATGGACTGTACAAATATCTGGATGCGGGCAAAATTTCACTCCTGTGCGTCAAAAAAAATGACGCAAATACAGCTTTGGAAAACCGAAAATGATGCATAAAGCTAGGGACGTCAAAATTACAGTGCATTAACTGGTTTTGGGCATTTTTACCTGTTTTTTGGTAATGTTACATTTGGGACACATCAGAGATAGGCTGATTGAAGACAGTATGGTGTTGATGGTGTATGTTCACATGTGTGACATCATACTGCAGTGGACCATTCACAGTATTTTTACGGTTGGCTGACGCAATAGTTGGTCATAAGTGTGGCCTACATATATGTGTTGCACAAATTGTGCATGTTTGGCATAAGGAGAGGATAGCAATGTGACACACATATGTACAATATCTAAATGCCTTTGGCTCAAATTGTGTGCTTTGGCAACTAATGTATTTGTTGACCAAGTGTGTGTGTATCACATAAAGCATATTTGTACATATGCTTGCATGAATGTGAAGTCCATGTGTCCAATCCTTAGATGCAAGTCATATTGGAAATGAGCGAGGGCATGTGTTAGTCATACATGTAACAACACCCGTAAAGTGGACTTCCAAGTTTTAGGGTCACGTAGACACCACATGTGACATAGCATGCACCAGATGGATGGCAGACGCTTGTTCATGTCAATGGTCCACATTTTCTACATCCTATGTCCTACAGTATTGGTAATAGCTTCCTAGGCCTTACTTGCTGAATCCCACAGTGAGTCTTACACATGCATTGAGGAAGTGGGTACCATGTTGTTTGCACAGACAGACAAGGGTGAATCTCAAATGTATGATGACACCACAGTTGAGGCCATAGAAGTGAGCCCCAACTATCAAGTGGCTGTGGTGGACCAGCATACAAGACAGCACGTGTCCACTTATTTCCAGTGATCAATTGCACATAGGTGTCTTGTTCATGTGTGTGGTCCAGTGATGATCCTGTATATTTTTTGGGGTGTAATTTGTCACAGTTCGGTCCAGGACTCATCATGCGTCAGTGGCAGCTATTCCTGTATCTACTGAGTATCCTTGGTTGATCAATGTGAGTAAAGTGGATGTGGACATGTGAACCAACATGTGGATGGTCCCACCCTGTCACTAAAGATGTGTAATGAGACAGTGAACAGGGCAACCTTGGTGTGCTGAGTGAGGTAATGTCTCAGGTGTCATGTTCCGGCAGGTGTCATTACAACATTTGTACACAGGTTGGCCTCTGCACTTCCCACTGCATCTGGGAACATCATAGATCTGGGATCTCACAGCTATTCACCACACACGGCCCATCACTATGTTGTGCGCACTGTGATTCTGTGTGTGAACTGTCATGGTCCTGACATTTGTGTATTATTCATGGACATTATCAGAGGTTGCTGGTTGTGCTGAAAGCCCCGTAACCAATCCCTGCCTACAGCCCTGAGACACTGTCACACTTTGTCATTCGTGCATAAATGCAACCCAGACAAGGGATGGACCATTAATTTTGCTTTTCCAAGAGGATGTAACTCAAATGGTACAGTTAAAAGGCAGATGATGCTATACAATGTATTTGTGTATGCATTGAAGAAGCCCATGCCCATTACCCATTGATGAATGAGAGGTTTGCTAACGCAAGTGTGGTACATATGTAGACACAGGGATACTTTAGTGTGACACAGACAGTTGCCAGTCAGGCTGACAGAATGCAAGGTGATTCAGGATCCAGCTACTTGACAAGTTACATAATCAGTGGTCTGACTAAGACTGTTTGGAGGACAAACTCGACAGTTGACATGTAAAGCTGTGTATGTCCTGTGTTTTTGAAGGTGACAAATGAACCCAGTGGCTGTGTTACACGGCTTAATTAGTATCAATGCTTAACGGTGTATTTGACATAATGGCAACTCCTATGCTGTTCCAGGCATCAGCAGGGGCAATGCTTGTTGAAATGGGTGGTGTGCATGGAGGTGATCACAGGTGTGGGCTGCATCTGTTTCTCACCAGTCCTGTAGGTGAGACTTGCATTCTAAGGGCCAACAGACATTTTCACACGGGAAGCAAACCGCATGTGCTAACAGGGCTTTGAAACTAGAAGACAGTGTATAAATTGACCTGACGTCCTTGCAGTCAGATGTTTTATGACAATGGCATACCATAGGAAAGGGTGTAGCACAATGGTTTGCTAATGTTGGTCTGAGTGTGTAGAGGAGGGCATATCAGGGTACACATCTTAGTATTCCAGGGACCTCTTCCGACAGGTTGGTTGTGACCAGGTGCATGGGTGTGTCAGGAGTTAGGAAATGGGCTGACATGTACATGGAGTGTCATGTGTGCAATGCTGCTCATATGGGTGGCACTTGTGCTGTCTCTGTTCTGCTTCTATGGGACTTTGGTCACAGATATTCCTTGCAAATATTGGATGCAGTTGGACTAACTGCTGTCAAGGATCTGGTCAGGCATTCCTGTTACTGATGCCAAAGCACATTGACTGTCTCATGTATGAGGCTTGTTTTCCCCTTATTGAGTGATGGTGTCTTAGTTGTGTGCCATATGCTATGTTGGACCTTGATTTCAACATGTATGTGTGAAATAGTTGTGGTCCTCTGCTATTGGCCTTCAAAGGAGAAATGTACATGAAATATGTCATTAAGAGTGTGTGTGTATGTGACCATTGTATGTTAGGCATCACATTAGCTCTGGGATGTTCTGTGTCCTACTCAGTATCTCAGCAATGCTCCATGAGGCAACACTCTTATTCTGATGAGTAGAGATGAAGGTGTGCAAAAAGGAATAGCCAGACCATGATATGGTGATTAGAATAGGTGTTTATTTAAATTTGTTACCTAAAGTGGTGAAGGTGATCCTATTCAAAAGAAATTATTGACGATCTGTTGCCGCCTGCGTACACCAGCGGCCATGTTCTGTAGTTCCCCCCTCCTGTTGCAGGCCAGCATCCTCCTCTTCCTCCTCTTCAGGCATGTGTGGCTCTGGTTCCAGGAGGGGAATGTTTCTTTTGATGCAAATGTTGTGCAATATTGCACATGTTAGGATGATCATACAGACCATCTCCGGGGAATATAGGAGGCTACCACCAGTGATGTCGAGGCACCGGAACCTTGACTTGAGGATGCCGAAGGTCCTCTCGACAATGCTGCGTGTCCTCCTATGGGCGTCGTTGTAGGCACGCTCTTCAGCAGTACTTGGGTTGCCAAATGGTGTCATAATCCATGGCTGGATGCCATACCCCTGATCAGCTGCAAGAGAAAATGATTGGGATCATGTTGATGTAGCTGGCACCATTGAAAAGACCTTTCATTGCAGTAGTTGTCTTGTGTTGTCTGTGACTCTTTTGTGTAATAATGTGGCATCCTGTGCTTGTAGGATGTACCATCTGCATTGTGTTGTTTCCTTGGCTGAACAAGTGTTTGTCTGCTAACCGTTTGTCAGCAGTATGTTTTGGGATTTGCAGTACAGTGTGCCCTCCCTAGCATTGTGACTTGTGATACAGGTGTCCGTGTGTCTTCACTGGGGGTGAGATGGTAGTTCCATGCACAGTTAAAATTGACAGTTTTGTTAACACGTTCATATCAATGTACCCTGGACATCCCATACCTTTAGACTTAGGCAACCTACTCCACACGTTGTGATCTTTGACGTCTTAACATTAGGCTGTACAGTAATTTCCGACGTGTGACAGGTTCAATGGTGAGCTAAGAAACATGGCTAGTGATGTCACGACCTCAGTATGTTCCTGTCCACATGTTGCTGTTGTGGTGTATGTGTTGTGTGTCCTAGAGGGTTGCTGTGCAGTGTTTATATAAGTAGGTTTTTGTACTTACCAACAAGTAGTCCATTGCCATACTGTCCATCCTGGAAGTGTTCATTGATGGTGCAGTGACGGAAGATGAATGAGTCATGGACACTCCCAGGATATTTAGCCACGATGTTGGTGATCAATCCTTGGTGATCGACTATGGCCTGCACATTGATGGAATGTCTGTGCTTCCTGTTGCGGTAGAGGTGTTCAGTTGCAGCAGGTGGCACATGGCGTACATGTGTGCAGTCGATTGCACCAAGGACGTGTGGGAAGCCACTGATGAGGTAGAACCCCTGTTTTGTTTCCTGCTGCTTCTGCAGTGTGTTAGGGAAGCAGATGTGGCGGGGTGTCAGTCGAATGATGGCATCCAGTACTTTGGGCAAAAAGGCAGAGAATGATGGTTGTGATATTCCGCCAACCAGGGCACCAGTTGTTTGGAAAGAGCCACTTGCCAGCATATGAAGTACGGCAAGTGGCTTGGTTTCTGTTGGGATGGTGCAGGGTGTGACCAAAAGTGGGGGCCAACTGCTGTTCAATGTTGCGCAGCAGCTGCTGAATGGCCTGCCAGTTCAACCGGTACCTCTGGATGATGTTGTGTTCCCTGAGGCCCTGAAGGGTGGTTCTGGGGCAGAATATCCTCTCTTGCCTTCTGCGCTGCCTTTGGGGTCCCTGCTGGTGTTGTTGTAGCTGCTGTTGTTGCTGCTGGGCTCTGCGTCTGCATGCACGCTGGATTAGGATCACCTCCATGGCTTCCTGTTGCTGCTCTGCTGCTCTGCTGTTTGTTCTGATTAAATACAGGTGTGTTTGCCACATTTTAACGCCTGCCCTGACCCAGGCGTTAATTTTTGACGCAAAGCAGGCTGTGCATCATTTTCTTGCTCCGCCTCTCGGCCGTGCGTCATTTTTGCCAGAAAGCATAAATACGACGCACGGCCGTTTAAGCCATTTTTTGGACGGGAACGCCTACCTTGCATATAATTAACGCAAGGCGGGTTGCCGCATCCAAAAAATGACACACACAGCAGAATTTTGTCATCCGCGGGCTCGGGTGTAAAAGTTTAAATACGGGGCAACGTTTGCGCTGATTGTGCGTCAAAATGTTTGACGCACAATCAGCGCAGACGGAATATTTATACGCCTCATAGTTCCCTCGCACTACCTCCACCTAGGATGGTCATGTGATGTTCGTAAGGTATGTGGTAAATGGAAATGAAACGGTAATAAAACCCTTCAAATAATTTCCTCTCCTGTATATTTTCAATTTTCCTTGTCTGTCCCTATATACCTAGCTATTAGGGAGGCACATTTTCTAACTCCTCCTAAAAAATTTCGCGTGAACTCGCCATGTGAAACCAGCAGGTAACCATTGTGAGGAACGTTCCAATGACGAATCATATCACTTCACTGAGTGAGGGGCCTTTGTCCTTTTTTTCAGAAGGCCCCAACCTCGGTTCTTCAACCAGAATATAACTTCCTCTAGGATTACAGTATTTTATTCTTTGCCTGCCTAGCCAATACATAAACATAGGTTTTCTTATATGGCAACAGCAATTTTCCCTGCCAAAATGTCACAGGTGTACTGTTAAATTGCAGACCAACCAGAGCACAATGATTTTCTCTGAAAACCATATAGCTGGGTCCCATATGTTTTTGGTGTAAATTGACACTGCTGTCCACATTTGCTATTAGACGTCCATGTCACTGATGCAATTTCTGTGCCAACTTGTAATGACCTTCCTGGAAAGGCAAACACATTGAGCAAAACCCAATTTAGGGATAGGCACTTTCAAAACACTAATTCCTAAATAGAAAAATAGAAAAATAGAAAAAGTGATGTTCGAGGGAGACCACTAAGAAAATATGACATTGTCACACGCCCTCCATGCAAAACATGGCCCAGACGCTGCCCTACTAAGTGATGGAAAGGTCCGCCCAGCATCTTGTGTAATTCTGTGCTCACAGGACTAGAGGAAAAAAGAGCAGTGCTTTGTATTCCTAATGAGACTTTGGAGAATACATGAACAACTGTATTTAGGGAACCTATTTAGAGGCCTCTTCTCAGTAGATAGACTTATCCCCATATCCTAATGAGTTTGAGGAGAAAAAGAGGCGAGATCGTACTGCCAGGGTTTCTGACATCATTGCTACGTAAATTCGAATTCTGTATGCACAGACAGTTCCTGGTTATGTTAATTTTGTTATCTGAAAGAAAAAACTGTGCATAATTTTGTTCCAAGGAAACACATTTATTAATTGTAGAAACAAATTAGACTACATATTATACAATAAATATTTCCAGTGCTGTTCTAAATGCTAGTTATGCTAAAACAGATCATGCAGAACAAATTCTGACAGCAAAGTTGTAATATATGCAAATTTATAAAGTCGAATTTGAATAATTTTGAATAATATGAAACTATTTTTTCTTTGTTTAGTGAGAAGCCTGATGCATAATATGCATATTCAGGGAAGCCGAGGCAGTACGAGTATTGATTACATGTTTTGTCAAGAATTTGCTGATAGTTATCAGAGATTCTAGGTTATGCTTCTTTAAAGCTACTGCTGTGTTCAGTATAATTTGCAGTGATGCTTCATTTGAGCCATTTGGGCATCCGCGTTCTGTGAAAAGAAGCCTGATTTGAGTTACTTGCACATGTAGAGTTATCAAATGACTTTGTCATTGCAATACCTTGTTTCATGCCTATTGCTCTCTTTTATTAACGCAGTGCATTATTGGGTTTGTAATTTTGTTTCATTTGAATTGAACTGATTGGACTGACTAACTTGAAAAACAATAATTAACTAATGAAAATGTCACTAGAAGGGAGGCCACGGTGTCTTGAATTAATCGGATAACCTTGCCCAGGTGGACAGGCACGATAACATTGTCCGTCACAATTATCATTTCTCAACCATTGATTCTACCGGTTAAAGGTTAACAGAAGTTAACATACATTCTGCCCATTTCAACTGGGCAGTATTTTCTTTATGTCACAATTACATATTCTTCTATATTAGCAGGGAGAATCATAAAAAAACATGGTAGAAGGGCACTTGGGGGCACTTTTAAGAGCCCCCTAGCGTCACCGGACTGTAATGTTTAGTGACGGTCCAGTGGCGCTATGCACAGCACCATATTTACAAGTTGGCGTTAAGCCACAAAAATTGGCTTAACCCCGCCTTGTAAATAAGGCCCCTTCACATGCAGCACTGTGCATGGAAAGGGTGTGCAATGGGTGTTGCTGTGGGCGTGCCACAGCAACATACATAGCATTTTGACGCTGCCCAGATTTACGAGTTTTCGTAAACCTGAGGCAGCGCCAAAATCTAATGCCACCCTAGTATGGCACAACGAGGAGAAATGGTTTCATTTCTCCTTGTTTTTTGCTCTTTCTATGTGTGCGCATTATGCAGCACACATAGAAAGGGCAAATCGACATTTAAGATTGTTTTTGTGCAGGAAGGTGATCCAAGGGAAAACACAGAGGTGCGCCGTATTCTTTTAAATACGGCACATGCCTGCATTTTGAAAATGATGGTGCATGATCCTGCCAAATTTGGCATAGTGGATCAGATAGCAAAGTCACTCTGGATGGCAGAGAGGAGATGCGTTGAGTGTTACAATTAGGGATAAAATAGTAGGGAGGATCCTTGATGATCACAATCATGAAATGGCCATGTTGGTGGCTTGCTTTTTGAATTATTTGCTCACCATGCTGAAGAACTGGTCAACATTTCACTATGGCTCATGGATCCCATGGGTTATTTCTTATTTGCAATTGTTGATTCTTTTCTGCATTTATGGTTATTACTTATCATATTGTGCGCCATATGTATCCTGTGTTCAGAGAGTGTGCTTTCAATTCATATATATATTAAAAGAATACATTGGCCCTCATTACAAGCGCCCAGCTTGGTTGGCGATTAGTATCCCACCTTTTAAAATCTAATACCACAGGGATCGGAATTTCAAAGGTGTGATAATTATCACCTATTACAAGTTGCACCATTTAAATGAGACATAACATGTTAAATCGGTATGTAAAACACCGAATTCCGCAAGTTTTGCCTTTTCACAGGCCTTGTACCCTGATAAATTTTGATAAGTATGACCTTCCGAAATTTATCAGGAGAAAACTCTGAGTGTGATATTTATCATATAACTCGTAATTCCGTATTGTAGCCCTGAGAATCTCTATTAAAAATACATATTTAACTATCTTCTGAATGGAGGAACATTTTCACCGTCCAGTTTTTTTTTATTTGTCCATCAAGATTGCTCACTAAAACGCATTGGATTCTGATAGACTGAACATGCTTTTGCAGGCTACAGATTGCCTGCTTTTAGCATTCGAGTAAGCAATAAGGGGCATACTTATACTCTGTTTGCACTGAATTACCGTCATTTTTTTTTTTTACTCTAATTCGGTGCAAAACTAACTCCATATTTATACTTTGGCGCTAGACCTGTCTAGCGCCAAATTTATGGAGTTAAAGTCATTGTTCGGATGTGGAAACCTACCTTGCCGTAAAGAGATGCAAGGTAGGCGTTCCCGTGCAAAAAATGACTCTATGGCCTGAATGCCATATTTATACTCCGGTGCAAAAATGGTGCACAGGAGGAGGGGTAAAAAAAATTTAACTCCTGGGTCAGGGCAGGTGTTAGGGGACCTGTGGGCCTATTTCCATGGTGGAACACCATGGAACAAGCCCACAGGTGCCCTGCCCAGGCCCAAGGACACCCCCACCCACAGCAGAGGGACAGCGGAGGATGGGGGACCCCATACCAGGTAAGTATAGGTAAGTACAGGTAAATATTTTTTTATTTTTTTTAAAGTGCCCAAGTGAAATGGGCTCCCCTACATGGCACTGGGTGCAACGGCCATGCCCAGGGGACACTGGTCCCCTGTGCTGGCCATTGGGCTGGTGGGCATGACTCCTGTCTTTTCTAAGACAGGAGGCATGAGGTATGGATGGTTTTGCATCAGAAAATGACTCTAGGCAGGTTAGAGTCATTTTTTTTTACTCTAACCTGCCTTATGTCATTTTTTGGTGCAAAACCCCCTTCATCTATAAAGCCAGCCCCACCCGAATAACGCCATTTTTTTTACGCTAGCCTACCCTTTGCACCGGCTTGCACCATTCCATAAATATGGTGCCTGGCTGGTGCACAGAAATGGTGCAAGCCGGTGCTAAACTTTTTGGTGCAAAACTGCGTTAGTGCAGTTTTTCACCTAAAAGTATAAATCAGGGCCCAATTGTCCTACACCGCTCACAACAACAAACCTTTCCATTCTTAATATTATTAAACAGGAACTGGTAAAAAAAAAAATATATATATAATATTCTATTCTGGCTACTTTTATGTTGTTTAATCTTTTTTCATTCACTAAACCCACACTTTTGATATTGGCTGCAGTATTGTGACACATATTACCGACCAAACTGTCTTAATGTAAAGCCTTATAAAAACGGTACTTGTTAGACCTGACATTTTTGGCGTGGTCCTCCCCCAAACATTTTGTCTTCACTTCTCCTGTTTTGCTGACTCTGTTTTTGTCGGCATTAGGTCTATGTGCACTTTACCAGTTTTAACCAGCGCTAACGTGCTTAGGAACATATTTATACTTGTTTTGCGCCGAATTTGCATCATTTTGTTTACACACATTTGGTGCAAAACTAACTCCATATTTATAATTAGGTGCTATTATTTGACCCCTCCTCACCCGTGCATGATTTAAGCACAGGGGGATAAATATGGCGCTAAGGCCATAGAGTCATTTTTTGCACGGGAACGCCTACTATGCATCTCATTGACGCAAAGTAGGTTTCCACGTCCCAAAAATTACTTTAACTGCCCAGTGTCAGGCTATTGCCCAAGGGGCAGTCCCCACTGAGAACAGTTGCCACTGCCACCTGTGCTGTTGGCGCTGGCCATTTAGTAAAGGGCAGTAAGGTGCCCATAGAACAAACACTCTCGAAATGAGGGTTCAGTATGACTATGTGATCAATCCCCATCAATCACTATCCAAGTGCAACTACTGTCAACTGATCATGTCCATAGACTCAATAACCATCAGGCACTGTCACATACATAATGATGTACACAGCAGTAGTCTCATACCCCTGTGCCAGTGTCACATTAGCTGCAATGCCACCATGCCACTTCTCAGGTATCATAGTGCAAAGACAACTGCATTGAGGGGGAAGACATATGTGTGGAGGAAGGCAAATACACCCACACAGTCACCAGAGGAAATGGAACTCTGCCAGGTCCATCGGAGCACTGCAATGTAGCACACATATGCAAACATCAACATGAGGAACTCCCAATGTTAACAAGTGCATTGTCTCCTGGTAATGCCATGCATGGGGTGGTGCTAGATCTCAGCACCGCATAGGTGTATGTGAAAAATGAAAGACTGGGACAGGGCCATATTTTCATGTGTGGTGCTGTGGCATCAGCACACCAATACCCATTGCAAGGCCTCACCATGCAAATGGAAGCAGAGGGAGGGTTGATGAGGACAAGAAGATGGCAATCCACAAATTGTACAGAACCCACACCTAGAAGATGTGATGCAGACAATTGTGCAAACTGCCCTTCCCTACATGTGACATGCAGGTGGGGCACAGGGCTGAGAGACAGCAAACATTAAAGTCAGAAACAATGCATGGGAACCAAGATGACAATGTTCCACTAATAGGAAGTCAGTGACGTCACATTACAACTGCCACAGACACACTAATTGTACAATATCTCATTGCAGAGTACTATGGCTCTCCTGTGGATCTGCCTGTCTTGGCATACCCTGATGACCTGGATGACCAGCTGACAACCATCAGCCAGGAAACCCTCCAGGATGTCCTGGGAACCCTCCAGACCCCACCTCCAGACGCAAGGAGGAGCATTCATGTAGCAGCCATCCCAGAGGACCCACCCATTACCTCAATAGTACGACCTGCCAGCTCAAACACAGCTGATGACACTGACGACACAAGGACCACCTTTGAGAGGACAGTAGTGGGAGTCCAGTGGGAGCTGGCCAAGGAGGTGCTGGTGAGGATGCAAACTATGACAGGCAGCCTCGAGGGTATACGCAGGTGCATCATAATGGCCACTGAACAGACAACAACCAAACAAGGCACACAATCCCCACTGCATGGAGTCCAACGGTGTGTGAGGGACCTAACCACTGCTGTGAGGGAGCTGACACAACACCTGCCCTCCGAATCTTGCTTCTGCAATCATGACAACGAGCAGGACTCCATGCACTGGGAACCAGCCTCCCCCAGGGCAGACATGGCTGGCTACCACAGGGATGTTGCTGCCATACTCAATAATCAGCAGCTCCTCCTTGCTGCAGTGATGTCATATGTAGTTCCACAGATGGCAGATGCCGGGAATTTGTTGTCCACTTCTCCAAACACTGAAGTGTGTGTGGCTCCCTCTACCTCACCACCACCACCATCAAGGGCAGAGGAGACAACAAACACATCAGAGAATGAAGAGGTGGAACAGATCATCTTCACCCGTGGGAGTACCCGGTAGCACCAGCCCATGCCACATGGGCAGTGATTTCCCTTTGTCCTGTGCTTGACAACATGCCAGTGTTGCTACAGTTGGTGACATTCACTCTTCACCGACACACTGTTAACCTTACCACTATGGACTTCAATTGTCTCTCTCTACTACATTGGCAATTCATGTTCCCCTACACTGAACAACACTTCTCCCCAAAATGTCCAATTACATGTCCCTCAACCCTGCACTTGTGTTGTGTCACAATAGAATGTTTTTCACTAATGGGGTCACAGACCTGGACAATGTAAATATTGCACTGCAGCACTTTGAAATAAACAGCACCTACACAACCACTTTGTCTCTGTGTAATGTGACACATCTACTTTGCTGTAGATTTTTGATGCATGTAACATGTCGGTACAAGAGTGCAAAAATATTGTGGGCAGATATCTAAGCACAAGTTACGTACATGATGAACGTCAATTCTGGCCACATCCCCTTCAAGTAAGTCACTGTGTATGTGACATTTGTTTAACACATGTATGCCTCACCCACTACATACAGGAGGAATGGCTGTGTAAGAGTGCTTGAGCAATAACGTCAGCTGTGAGTATCAGTGAAATAGTTATACTTGACCTCATCTGAATTTGGCACTGCTCAGTTTAGTAGTGTTGACATGAACTTCAGGCTGCAGGCAGAGGTCCCACAGTGCCCAGCATTCTGACACAGGACCCAAACAATGACAGCTTCAAAACCACACCTACCTGCCCTATACATAGGAACCTTAGTCACCTTGAGTGGTGGGTACATTGGATGTGATTTATTGTAGCTGCCAATGTGACAGCTCATTTGGAAGAGGGAATGAACATGTCAATAGAGGGATTTGGATGCAGGACAGAACCCCTAGGCCAACAGACAATTGGCACTGTATACTCATACAAAGACCCTGAGCCCCAAGCATATGACACATGCAGAAAGGGAGTACCCAAAGTCTCATTATATATGCAGAAAACTGAACTGAAAACTATGTTAAACACCTATCCTAACCTAATCTCTCCTACCTATACATTACTCACAACTGCCCCTAACTACCCTATGCTAAGCTTACTTACCACATTTAACAACACACTCTAAACACTGGCCCCCACCCCCTGTATATCACGAGACACATGCAGGACAACATATACTAACCTAAACATACACTATCGAATACTAAACAAATATATATATATATCTTTTAAAAATATTATTATATACTGTATATATTTTTTAAACACAAATGCCCCAGCATTAACCCCCAAACATCCACCCACCCACCCACAAACTAACATGTAATAATATGAAAACCCACCCACAAACCTAATTATCCTATGTAAACAACTACCATACTCTAACCTATCACTAACCCCCTTAAACCCACTACAAAACATGATAAGGAATGAGGAGGGAGGGGACTGAACTAGGGGTAAAGGGAAGCATCAGTTCAGACGTTGCCCCTCTTGATGGCCTTCGGTCTCTTTGTATTGCGGTCCACCTCCTTCTTTAGGTTGTCCAGCTTATTGAGAATCTGTTTCTTGTCCCTCTGGAGCTCCTTAATTTCTGACACGTCCATTGCAGCAGGTGTGGTGAGCTGTGGTGCCGTTGTTAATGGTGCTGCAGGTGGGGTAGATGTGACGGTGGCGGCTGTGGTCCTCTGTGTAGTTGTGGTGCTCGGTCCACTCTTTGTGGCTAATGCGGGTCCCCCTTGGCTGAATGCCCGCCATTCCCCAGTGGCACGTTCTTTCAGATAGCGCCATGTCATCTTGCGGTACCCAGACTCCATATCCAATATGTGACAATAGCACACTGCCTTCTTCTGAAATGCCCTGATTTCCGCAATTTTGGCAGCTGTAAAATTGAGACAGGCAACCTTCAGTGTCATCATTGAGTGATGTTTGTACAGATGATACACTAACACTCTGCCTTAATTTCCACATGCACTCCTAATCATAGTCCAGATAATACAATGTCCCTGATTAATGTAACGCCAACACTGCCTACCCATCATGTCATTGACATCAAAGCAAAGCACAAAAAGAGTTGGAACCAAATAAACTAATCTGTGCATTGAATTAGTGTAATGTGTCACAATGCAAAGGCAGCAACTACTTCACATGGGCCAGGCCCACTAATCTTCATCATCTGAGTCAACTTTAAAGCACACAACACCAGTAACTAATAGAAGTAATTGGGAGTATGGCATGCAGTTGCTAATCATAAGGGGTCAGTATTGATTGGGACACATGCAAGCCTGAATGAGATGACTGTCACTTACACTGTAACCATCACATCTACCTACATATATGTTGTTCCCCTACCCCTGTGCCTCAGGGAGGATGGGCATGCAATACATCATCACAACTGTCAAGGTCAACCACGGAGACATGTCCACTTATACATAGATTTGATTTCGGAAGTGGAACAAATGTGATGAGGGCTGCCACCTCGGAATAAGGTATCCGTAGGTCATTCACATCTCCATTTAAGTGTCCTGGTGTGGACACCCATCAACACCTGATCTGTCAACACAATTTCCAAAACACCCACATTGATGCCAGTACACGTCTGGCTTTGACCTGCATGCACGCCTCCTACATACCACATAACTGTCACGTAAGTGGAGTACAACTTATGGGGCTACATGCTGGGGGACAGTTACCCACCCAGTCCTACATGTACATTACAATACAGGGATGCACCAATTTCTGTGGAAAACTGGTGCATCACTGTGTTGTGAGAATGACTGTATGACCCAGTGCCAATATACTGACACTGGTGCACTTCCAAGTCACATGTGGCTACTAATCACCTTGTTCACACGCTGCTGCCTATTGTGCAGCACAAGACTCACAAGATATGACTGTCTGCTTGTGAATGGGTAACCCTTGCACGGACACAATGTCACTCATTACAACCCTGGTGGTCAGTGATAAAGCAGCGGTAATACTGCCAACAGGCTGGCAGTAAATACCGCCAAATTATGAGCATGGTAAAAAGAGCTCAGACAGACAGGCACTTTACTACACCGACCGCCAGGGGGGAATCAACAGGCACCACAGCCATAGCTGCCAACAGCCAGGCAAAAGCCAATGTTCCACTCACTGTATTATGACAGGCCAATCCGCCACCTTTTCCGGGGCGATACCAACGACATCAAAAGCTTGGCGGAAACACTTCATAGAAGGGAAACCACTCACCATTAGGGACTCAAGAAAGAACCATGCCGCCAAGGAGCCTGAACTGCAGATCTTCCCCATGATTTTCTAAGTCCTGCTCCACCACGAACACCAACGATGGCTAAGACGACCACGGTGAGTACAGCCACCTAGCACACAGGGGAGTGGGAAGGAAAAAGAGAACGACACTCACACGCAACACTCCCACCCCCAACACCATGATGAAGTAACATAACATATTTACCCCGTACCCCTCAGGAATAATGCAAGGACCACAGGAATAGATGAAGGTGAGTGTAATAATATAAATAAAGTAGAAATACGTACATCCATTCTAAAAGTATATACATATGTACAAATCAAGGGACACTGCCCAGTCCTCAATCTGCGTGGGCCACAGGGCCACATTACAAAGTCCAAGGCCCCACTTGACTCCTGCAACAACACAGAAAGAACACTGCAGGGGCATCAGTTCGAAAATAGGCAGGCACCTCGGGGGGAGGGGTAACAGAGGCACCTCAGCCGGCAGATGGAACAACACCACTGGCCCTGGAGGGGGCAACATGCCCTGTGCACTGTCCTGGGGAGAGCAAAGCCACAGTCTCTCAAGTCTCCCAACTGGGTGGTTTGCCCACTGCTTGGTCCTGGGGAGTGCAAAGCCACAGTCTCTCGAGTCTCCCAAGTGGGTGGTTTGCCCACTGCTTGGTCCTGATGAGTGCAAGGCCACAGTCTCTCAAGTGGGTGGCATCTTCCACTGGTTCCGGAGGGGGCTTGGTGCCCAGAGTGCTTCATCCTGCCAAGGACTGAGTTAGTGGATGCTTTTCTCCACTGGTTCTGGAGGGGACCTGGTGCCCAGAGTGCTTCATCCTGCCAAGGACTGGGTTAGTGGATGTTTTTCTCCACTGGTTCTGGAGGGGGCTTGGTGCCCAGAGTGCTTCATCCTGCCAAGGACTGGGTCAGTGGATGTTTTTCTCCACTGGTTCTGGAGGGGGCTTGGTGCCCAGTGATGGTGCACCTGTGGCAGTTCCAATTCCCTCACCTGGGTGACTGAGCCACTATATTTTCTGGTAACAGGTAGCATGATACTCCATGGAGGCAGAGCCACACACCACCTTGCGACGCCTTAGGCTGCAAACTGCTGGTAGTGCCAGTGCTGGTGCCTCATGTAGTGTGTGTAGTTGTGGCAGCTGCCGTGCAGGTGGTGGTGCTGATGGCGGTGCAGGTGGCGGTGCATGTGGCGGTTCTTGCAGCAGTGCTCACCGGGGTACAGGTGCCTGGACTGTCCTGAGACATCAGTGTATACAAATATTTACAGCAAGTACACAAGTCCATACACTATCCCATTAAATATCCTTGGACCAGTGGTCCCAAAAAGGATGGACGAAGCCCACACATTACACCTGCCTCAAAATGGAGAGAACACTGCAGGGGCATCAGGTGGAAAAAAAACAGGCACCTCAGGGGAAAGGGGAGGGGGGCACCTCAGCCGGATGAAGGTACAACGCCACAGCTCCTCGAGGGGTCTCCATGACCACTGGTTGGTCCTGGGGAGTGCAAGGCCACAGTGTCTCAAGTCTCCCAAGTGGGTGGTTTTCCCACTGCTTGGTCCTTTTCTCCACTGGTTCTGGAGGGGACCGGGTATCCAGAGTGCTTCATCCTGCCAAGGACTGGGTTAGTGGATGTTTTTCCTCACTGGTTCTGGAGGGGGCTTGGCGCCCAGAGTGCTTCATCCTACCAAGGACTAGGTCAGTGGATGTTTTTCTCCACTGGTTCTGGAGGGGGCTTGGTGCACAGTGATGCTGCACCTGTGGCAGATCCCATTCCCTCACCTGGGCTGTCCTGAGAAATGGGGGTCACCAGTCCCTCACCCAGTGTCACAGTGTCCTTTCCTCTGGATCTGCACGTTGCTGAACAAAGGCCCACCTCCCGGTGTCACCAACTCAGAAAGCTATTATAGCACAGAGTTATGATGAAGCCAGACGGGGGGAAGGGATTTAGGGTAGGGAACAGCAGGGAGAGAGATCTGAAAAGAAAAGGTTAGAACAAATATGTACTTACTCATTCATAGCAGTAGAACTCATCAATAGACTCTTGCTAAATGCATCTCTGTGATATCAGATGGAGTCCCCTTTTTAAGTGAGGGCAAAACCCCTTCTTTGAATCATGGAACAAGAACAAACTACAACCTCAGAAGCAAGAGATGGCAAGAGCTTTGGACTATGATCATACTCTGAATATCAATTCTGCAACATCTATGCATTCATAACATAAACCTTTAATCATGACCTAGAACATCTCAAAGAAATAAATATGCTTTTCATGTATTATGCTTTCCAAAAAACAGTGAAAAGTATAATTTGCTTAGCTCCAAAAATACTTTCACATTCACAACTATAAAGCCGAAAAGTTTTTACTCATTGAACTTGAAGCGCTTTGTTCCTTATGCCAGATAGCGCTTTCATTTGTTTGCTCTGAATCGCTTCGCTCTGCTCGTTATGTTAAGGGACGCCTTCTTTGATGGCTGTTCCCAGGGCGCTTTCCTTATGTGGACTGAAGCGTTTTGATTGCCGTGCCAAGGGCTCTTTACTCATGTAAACTGAAGCGCTTTATTTGCTGTGCCAAGGGCTCTTTACTCATGTGGACTTAAGCTCTTTGATTGTTGTGCTAAGGGCGCTTTACTCATGTGGACTGAATCGCTTCAATTACCGTGCCAAGGGCGCTTTCCTCATGTGGACTGTAGCGCTTTGATTGCCGTGCCAAGAGCGCTTTACTCATGTGGACTGGTCCGTTTTGATTGCTGTGCCAAGGGCTCTTTACTCATGTGGACTTAAGCGCTTTGATTGGTGTGCTAAGGGCGCTTTACTCATGTGGACTGAATCTCTTTAATTACCGTGCCAAGAGCGCTTTACTCATGTGGACTGGCGCGTTTTGATTGCTGTGCCAAGGGCTCTTTACTCATGTAAACTGAAGCGCTTTATTTGCTGTGCCAAGGGCGCTTTACTCATGTGGACTGAAGCGCTTTGATTGTTGTGCTAAGGTTGCTTTATTCATGTGGACTGAAGCACTTTGATTACCGTGCCAAGGGCGCTTTCCTCATGTGGACTGAAGCGATTTAATTACCGTGCTAAGGACGCTTTCCTCCTGTGGACTGAAGCACTTTAATCACCATGCCAAGGATGCTTTTCTCATGTTGACTGAAGCGCTTTAATTACCATGCCAAGGATGCTTTCCTCATGTGGACTGAAGTGCTTTAATTACTGTGCCAAGGCCGCTTTCCTCATGTGGACTGAAGCGCTTTAATTACCGTGCCAAGGATGCTTTCCTCATGTGGACTGAACGCTTTGATTGCCGTGTTAAGGGTGCTTTACATATGTGTACTGAAGCTCTTTGCTCGTTGTACTGAGGGCCGTTTTACTTCTGTGGTCTGAAGTACTTTATTTGTCACGCCAAGGCGGCATTACTATGAAAACTGAAAACACTTTGCTCGTTGTGCTAAGGGGCGCTATACCTTTTGGGAGTACAACTCCTTTCAAGATTTGGTTCATCTAGACCTTACTGCTACGAGTACGACCTACTCGTATCTGAATTCACCATGGAAACAAGGATACTCCGATTTGCCGTCCATCTGCCATGCAGGAAATCTGCTCTTCTTCAGAGGAGCCCCCACGAGGTCTGACTTCATCAAAGTTTTCAAAATAGTGAGCAACGTGCTTGGGTATGGCTGGGCTTTATAGGCCTGCCACACCCCAAGATGGCTGCTGCCTCTAAAAACATGGGAATTGTAGTCCCTTCATGGGATAGCACTGATAAGTGCATCTTGTCCACCAATGTCCTGAACCTGCACCTCTAGGAGCTTTGACTCAGGTCAGACGACGCTGATGGCCACCTTTGGAACAAGAGGGGATGACAAGTGGTGCGCTTAAAGTGCCGCAGAGCCACGCAGCGGAGTTTCGGGCAGGACCTGGACCGCGCATGGTCTTATTCCTGACACCCGGAGGCTCTGTGCCCTGATGTGACTTTCCTTTGCTCTTGTGTCCCTTCCCCACCTTGGAAGTCGCTGCTGGGACCTTGACACTGTCCTCTTTGGTTCTGGATGAGGCCTTGCTCGGTGGGTGGTGCGGTTTTTCTCTTCTGCATGCTGGCCCCTTCTTTACCTTGGCAGGTGGCAGAATCGGGTAGTCCTTGGCTTCAGTAGGTGCCACACTGGCAGCCCTGATGGGTGTCCCCTTTGATCCTCCCGGACTTGCAGGGACCACAGTGGACAATGATTTGGTGGCTGAGGTGCTGGTCTGGGTTCTAGACAACCTGGCCCTAGGATAAGGACGGGGGGAGGTGTAGGGAAGAGGTCAATGGTAGCCAGGAAATGTTTTTTAGACACACTGGGACGGGAAGATGGAGGGGGTTTGGGAGTGGAGGAAGAGGTAGTGGTTATAGGAGGTGTACGTCTGCTGAGTTTGGGTGAAGGTGCATGGGTTGGCGGCTGTTGTGAGGTGGATGGCTGTTGAGTGAGTGTGTGCTGGCATTTGTGTACTTTGGGAGGAGGGCTCACAGACACACTGGGAGAGGACACAGGGGACGTGTGAATGGTAGTGGGGGTGGTGATTGCACATGAGCGGTGTGTAGTGATGGGCATGCTAGTGATGGAGGCAGTGGCTGAGGATGTAGTGCTTGCAGGTGTGAGTGGAGACGAGAATGGGAGGGAGGTGGAGCACGTGGAGGAGGGGGAAACAGTGGAGGCAGTTGATGTTGATGTGTCTGCATGGGTATGGTGCTTATGTGAGGGCCTGTGGGATATGTGGTGCTTATGTTGCCTGAGCCACTTTTGTGTGTTGATATGTGTGCATGCTGGTCTGATGGTGTGCTTGGGATAGGCTGTGGTAGAGGGGATTGGGTCTGGGTACTGGATGTTGGAGGGGGGAGGCTGGACACAGGGACAATGGCTACCATCAGTGCTGAGGCCAGAGCCTGAAATGCTCTCTGTTGGGCTGCCACACCAGAGTGAATGCCCTCCAGGTATGCATTTGTTTGCTGCAAATGCCTCGCGACACCCTGGATGGCATTCAAAATGGTTGACTGCCCAACAGTGATGGATCTCAGGAGGTCAATGGCCTCCTCACTGAGGGCAGCAGGGATGACTAGGGCAGGGCCTGAGGTACCTGGGGTGAAGGAGAAGCCCACCCTCCTGGGTGAACGGGCACGGGAAACAAGCTGCAGGGCTGCTGGGAGGGCAGTACTGGTAGGGGGGGTGGCGGCTCTACCTGTTGTTGCGATGGGCACAGAGGTGCCCGCCACTGCAAGGGAGCTCCCATCAGAGGGGGAGTCGCTGTCGCTGGTGTCCCCTCCTGTTCCCGTCGTGGAGCTCCCCTTGCCCTCCGTCCCACTGGTGCCTTCAGACTCCGTACATTCACCCTCCTGGGCCATGTGGGATGCAGCTCCCTCCGTCTCCGGTGCTTCTGCTCCTCCGCCAAATGATGCTAATGCACACAAGGACAGGGTGACAAAACAAAAAGGGGGGGAAAGACAGAGGAGACACATGGTCAATGCCAGCAACACCACTACCGTTGGCGGACACAACACACAGGGAGCAGCCCTATGCACTAGGCTATGCACTAACAGTTCATAGGAAAATCACCTGCCCATGGGGGACTATTCCTAACCCAATTTGCTGCACACCTAGAACCCACAGGAGCCTGACTAGTTGTAGATGGCCACTACCACTCTTGGGGTTGGAGTGCCACAGAGCCTGCCCAACAAGGGACATTCCCTACCAAGTTCGCCCTGGCCCAGGGGCACCCACAGCCCACATCCCCCACCCCAACACCTTGTAAAGAGTGCAGAGTCATCTGAATGACACTGCACTCACCCCCTTGTGGCTTCTGTGATGCCCTCAAGCGCCCATCCAACTCCGGATATACCACCACCAGGATCCGGAACATTGGGGGGTCATGGTGCGACGGTCCCCCTTCCACATTAGGAGGCCATCCCCAGCTGGCCCTCTGCCGTCTTCTTGCTCCAGCGGCGCAGGTCCTCCCATCTCTTGCGGCAGTGGGTGCCCTGTCTATGATAGACCCGAGGGTCCACACTTCCTTGGCGATGGCACGCCAAATACCCTTCTTCTGGTGGGGGCTGACCTAGAGGAAAGGTAAAGTATGAAAGGAACTTACTACCCCGTCCGGTTCATCATACTCATTGGCCACCAGTTCCCACCCATACCCTGACACACATACACTCACCATTCTCACATGCAGGCCTCAGCCCCCCCACATATCTTCCATCCACA
Source organism: Pleurodeles waltl (assembly GCF_031143425.1). Taxonomy (NCBI): domain Eukaryota; kingdom Metazoa; phylum Chordata; class Amphibia; order Caudata; family Salamandridae; genus Pleurodeles; species Pleurodeles waltl. The sequence goes on from NC_090449.1 coordinate 557,417,188, forward strand.
CCACTCCATATATTCATGTCTCACGCATCATGCTCACAGTTTACTCACCTGTTTGTCTGGAGGACCGTAGAGTAGCGTGTACTGGGGGAGGACCCCATCCACTTGTCTTTCTAACTTCTCCACAGTGAAGGCAGGGACCCTTTCCCTAGACACTCGAGCCATTGTCACTTCCAGACTGAGGTCACAGCAGCACTTGCAGTGTAGGTCCTCTCCTGTTGAAAGTCAGGTATCAAGTGATTGAACAGATAGAAAATGGCAGTTACGTCCGCGGCGGTGTGTAACGTCACCGCCGGCGTACATCGTCATTGATTCCTGAAGCCCATAGGGCCCAATGATAGCCAATGCTGAAATGCGCAGTGTTCTTCGACCGCATACTGTGACGCTGCACAACGCCAGCGCAGTTACCTCATTTCCCCTTGTCCTTCCTTACAGGTCAGGCAGCCACCATTTCATGGTGGCACATGGCTCCTAACTGCATCGCAGCACATTTGGGCACAAATACAGACAGACAACACCACACACGGATTTACTCACATCAGTGCAAAAACCCTTGTGCAACCTATGTGGTACATGACCCTCTGTTCACCATTCTCCTCCTTAGGGCACATCCGCTGGGGCAGATGATGAGATGGCGTCATCCTCCAGTGTTCAGACTCCTGGTGGGCCTGTTGACAATGGAAGACAGACATCATTATCACCTATAGACTTGATAGTGTCACAATACAAGAACTGTGTGCCCAATTGGAGCCAGACCTGATGTCAGCTATCCGCCATCCCACAGGTATCCCCCTTCTAGTACAGGTCCTGTCAGTGCTCCATTTCCTGCCCAGTGGTTCCTTCCAAACAACAGTGACCAAGGCATCAGGGATGTCTCAGCCAATGTTCTCTAACATGTTGTACAGAGTGTTATCTGCCCTGCTGAATCACATGCGCAGCTACATCGTTTTCCCCCAGGTGGAGGATTTGGCCACAGTGAAAGCTGACTTCTATTCCCTGGGACATATCCCCAACATCACTGGTGCCACTGATGGTACACTTGTGGCATTTGTCCCCCCGCAGGAATGAACAGGTGTACAGAAATCGTAAAAGCTACCATTCAATGAATGTGCAGATGGTGTGTTTGGCAGACCAGTACATCTCTCATGTGAATGCCAAGTATCCTGGCTGTGTGCATGACGCTTACATTTTGAGGAATAGCAGCATCCCTTATGTGATGGGCCAACTCCAGAGGCACAGGGTGTGGCTAATAGGTAAACCCAAGTTCCCCACACGGTGTGAATAGGTGTCTGGGTATGGGGTAGTCCCTAAGGGTTGGTGTATGTCTAACAGATATCCCTTGACATTTGCAGGTGACTCTGGTTACCCCAGCCTCTCATGGCTACTGACCCCAGTGAGGAATGCCAGGACAAGGGCAGAGGAAGGCTACAATGAGGCACATGGGTGAACTAGGAGGATCATTGAATGTACATTTGGCCCCTGAAGGCCAGGTTTCAGTGCCTCCATCTGAGTGGTGGATCCCTGTGCTACTCACCCAATAAGGTCTGCCAGATAATTGTGGCATGCTGCATTTTGCATAACCTTGCCTTGAGACGCCATGTGCCTTTTCTGCAGGAGGAGGAGGCTGGAGATGGCCATGTGACAGCAGTGGACCCTGTGGACAGTGAAGATGAGGAGGCAGAGGATGGAGATGAGGACAACAAACCTGCAGTGATTAGACAATACTTCCAATGACACACAGGTAAGACAGGGTTACTTCACATTTCATTGTCAGTTTTTTTTTCTTCACATTGTGACTATCAGGCTTTGATTTCCCACTTCTTTGGCCCCTCACTGTATCTTTTGGCAACTCTTTTTGCAGATGTTGGTACCCCACTATCGCTCCTGGTGTGTTTACTGCAGCCAACTACAGGTCTTTCCTATGTAAACATTACTGTATAGTTGAATTGCAATGTTTAAACCTTGTTAAACGAATACATCCTTAAATCATTTGACATACTCCATACATTTTTTCAAAGTGTGTTTATTGCAGTGCTATGAAGAAAAGGGAGAAGTGAAATGGGCTGGGGGGATGACGGAGGAAAGTCCAGGGTATAGTTCCAGTCTATTTGTAGCACATGTGCATTGTCCAAGGGGGCTATCAAGGGGAGTAACAGCAGTTCAAGGTGGACTGGGTGACAGGATGGGACACAAGGGTGACAATCTGGAGAGTCTAATTTCCTGGCGGGGGGCTTGGCAAAAGTCTCTGGCTTCTGCCTGGATCGCAGGGAACATTTGCGGGGTGGTTCTCCTTCTGCAGGGAGAGGGGTACTGGTGGCCTGTTGGTCCTGTGGCGGGGTCTCCTGGCCACTAGCGGCAGAGGAGGTGGAGGGCTGTTCAGTTGCCTGGCTAGTGGCAGGGGCCCACTGGTGTTACACTGCCTCCCTCATAATATTGGCCATGTCTGCCAGCACCCCTGCTATGGAGACCAGGGTGATGTTAATGGCCTTCAAGTCCTCCCTGATCCCCTGGTACTGTCCCTCCTGCAGCCGCCTGTTCTCCTGCACGTTGTCCAGGATCTGGCCCAGCGTATCCTGGGAATGTTGGTATGCTCCCAGGATCACGGTGAGTGCCTCCTGGAGAGTCGGATTCCCTGTGCCTGTCCTCCCCGTGGTGCACAGCAATCCTCCCAGCTTCCCTGTTGTCCTGTGCCTCTGTCTCCTGAACCGTGTGCCCACTGCCACTGACCCCAGGTCCCTGATTGTCTTGATTTTGGGGTGTGCCCTGGGGTCCCTGTAGTGGTGGACACACTGCTGATTGACATGTCCTGGGGACAGAGGTATGGGCACGCTGGGTGGGTGCTGTGGTGGTGTTTCCAGAGGGGGGAGGTTCTGTGGTCGTGTGTGACTGTGGCTGGGTAACCAATTGTCCAGAGGACCTTGATGGGCCAGGTTGGACATCCAGATCCAGACGAGCAGAGTTGCTGTCATCACTGTGGGCCTCTTCTGTGGAGGGACTGGATGTTGCTGGCACCTCTTCTCCGGTGACATTGGTTGGGATACCTGTGGGGATGTAAGTGCAGTGTTATTGTTTCTGTGTGTGACATATTGTGCATGGGTGGGTTGTCTTCTATGGTTGTTATTGCCCTGGCAGCTTTACCTTGTGTCAGTTGTCATAGGGTGGGCTAGCTGATTCTCTCTAGTGTGCATGCTTTAGTCATAGGTGTCCATGCAGGTCTGTGAGTGGTGTCCATGCATTGGTATGGCATGCAGGGCTTGGCGTTGGGATGAGTGGATTGTGATGGTGGGGTGTGTGGGAGGTGGCGGAGTGATGGGAGTGAGAGTAGGGGTGGGGGTATGTGATGGCATGCAGGAAGGGGGGTGAATTTAGTAAAGAGTTGAATTACCAGAGTCCAGGCCTCCTCCTGCCAGGCCTTCAGGATGCATGATTGGCAAGACTTGCTCCTCCCATTTTGTTAGTTGTAGGGGAGGAGGTGGGTGTCCACCGCCAGTCCTCTGTACTCCAAGTTGGTGTCTTGATGCAATGGAACGTACCTTCCCCTGTAGGTCATTCCACCTCTTCCTCATCCCTTGTTCTTGGGTGCTGTCCCATGGCGTTGACCCTGGCCACGATCCTCCGCCATAGATCCATCTTCCTAGCAATGGATATCTGCTGCACCTGTGCTGCAAATTGCTGTGGCTCTACCTGGATGATTTCCTCCACCATGACCCTTTAGCTCCTCCTCAGAGAATCTGGGGTGTTGTTGTGGTGCCATGGGTGTTGTGTGAGCATTGTGGTTGAGGGTGATGTGTTGGGGTGTGTCTTGTGAGGTGTGTGGGTAGTGTATAGGTGATGGTGGTGTGTGTCCCTGGTCTTATCTGTGGTCATGGTGTCTGTCTCGTGCCAATTATTTGTATTCGTAAGGAGTTGTGGGTAATGTTTGTGTGTTTTTCATGGTGGTGTGGGTGTGGTGTATGTATGGGTGTCAGGTGTGTGTAGTTTGAATCGACCAATGTGGTGTTGTTTTGTGTGTGTGTGTGTGTGTATTATGAGTGCGGCGGTATGTACCGCCAATGGGTTACCGCCATTGAATGTCTGCTATGGTGATTCGTGGGTCATAATGTTGTGGGCATTGTTCTGTTGGCGTAACAGTGTGGGTTTTGATACCACCAGTTTATCACTGACCTTTGGTGTGGTGGATTTGTGTCTGTGGCTGTTTTTCTGCCGGATTGGTGTGTGCGTGTGTCATAATATGGTGAACAGATATCCGCTGCAGTGGCGGTATGTTGGCGGCCGTCAGCAGGACGGTAAGTGGGATTTACCACCAATGTTATAATGAGGGCCAATGTCACCATCCATCCTACTTTGATATCTGATCACGTGCCAGCTCATCACATCTAGCATTGAGTGCAACACACAAGAGTCACTCACACAGCAGCCACAATCACTACAAGACATTTTCACACCTCCTGGATAAATCTGGGTCCTGAAATCTTGCCACTTTTCCAATGGTGAAGGGGGCAGGCCCACCTGTAAGACATGGATGGAAATATCTGCTTAATGTCATATCACTGTACCTACGAGTGGACAACATGTCACAGTGTTGAACATTTGACATAAGTGAGCTAGTGATCCTGCATGAAGGCAATATAAAGACATACCACTGCAAACTCACATTGACACTGGCACTTTGGTGATTGATCTGCAGACATCTGCACACATGCCCTGGGCCTAACAGTCATGTGGTGCTAAACCTTACAACAACCATATGTGGCTAATACATTTAAGATTGTACTTCATGACATGATTTGTATTTGTGTGAAAAATCCATGGCACTTGCCTGGTGCACTGCAATACAAGTGACTCAGGTATTGCGGCTTGTGCATCAAGACACTGAGTAACTGTGAGATGGACATGGGGCTCAATTTTCTGTCTGCAATTATCATGCGTTCAGTGGTCCATGACTGATGTGGCACAGTTGTATTTTGGTAACAAATGCCTCATTGCCAGTGCCCCATAAGGCGGGTATGCCCCCTTTGTCAACATATTGGCAGGGATCATGTGTGTGTAATGATAACAATGTAGCGCTAAACATGGATTGCCCACTTTGCTGTCAGGATCCAATGAAATATGGTATGCTGCCGGTGTCTTGTCTGATCATCACTGACAGAATGCATGGGCACAGGTGTTGCCATGACACCTGAAATGTGTGACTAAGGATCACATGTACGAAGATCAGGTTTTGTAAGTCGCAAATTGCAAGACTTAGCGACTAGAAATTTGCAAGTCGCAAAACTTGATGTACAACACTGTCAATTACACTGTTTGCAATTCGCAATGGGTTAGCAAATTACCTACCTCATGAATATTCCTGAGGTAGGTCTCAATTTGCAAACCCATTGGGAATGGTGACACTCACATGAATGGTGGCCTGCTGGGGTCAGCAGCCCCTCATGTCTATGACTGCTTTTAAATGAAGCAGTATTTAACTTTTTTTTTCAAATGCAGCCCGTTTTCATTAAAGGAAAACGGAATGCATTTCAAAAACAAATATGATAACTTCTCTTTTCATTTTTTTCAGAGCAGGCAGTGGTCCGTGGGACCACTGCCAGCTCTGAACAAAAGTTTTGGCATGCATTCACAAAGGGGAAGGGGTCCCATGGGGACACCTCCGCTTTTGCAAATGGGTTAGCACCATCTTAAAACTGATGCTAACTGCAATTGTTTTGTGACTGCATTTGCGGTCACAAAACAATCATACATCGGACTGCGACTCCAATTAGGAAGGAAATGGCCCTTCCTACATGTGACTTGGAAACCCTTTTTAGATTAGGTAATGTGATTACCGAATTGCAAAATTGGGTTTGTGCATCAAAAAAACCTATTTTCTTTTTGCAAATGGCCCAAATCAGCAAATTGGGCTGTTTCCGACGTAAAAAAGAGCTTCGTACATGTAGCCCTAAGTGATTGTTGTACATGACTCAACAAACCTATGACCTGCATTTTTAACATGTATAAACATCTCAGTTCTGGGACACTAACACTTTTTTTCTGGTTGCATTCAACCTGGCCACAAACATTACATGCAGCACGCCAACACATCTGCTACTGTCACTCAGGAACATTCTATTGTACAAATATGTCAATGTGATACTCACCAACAGGGTCACTGATCACCACACCCAGGTGGCCCAGTAGATCCTTCTCTCTGGCCACCAGGTCAGCCCAGAGATGCTTTAGCCGGTGCTCATTCCGGCTGGTATGGTACACCCTCTTCAGGTGGTGGAGCACCTTGACCCTGTATCACCCTGCCACCCATCTCGAGCATCATGGGTAGGAAGTGGCACAGCAGCCACACGAAGCCCCCAAGCTCCCCCTTCCCCATCCGTCTCAGCCTCACCCTTCCTGACATGTCCCTCAACCACAATTTCAAACAGTAAATAGTGGAAAAAAATAAATGAGAATAAAGGAAACTTACTGCCAAACTTAAGAACCCCAACTAATCTAACCCAGACAGACACCCAACAGTACAAATACAGTATGAAATACACTAAACTACACAAAATCACATACACTGGTATAACAGATTTCAAGACAGACACAAGACAGACACCACTAGATACAATATTTGCACACAAAACACCAGCAACTCAGAGACACAGCCACACAGTCAACAAATGCACAGACTCTAAAGTTAAAGTGAAAGTACACCCACTGTACCATGCTTGTAAATAGGATTTCCTATTACATTGGTTCCTGTCCCCTTGCGACACGTTTTACGTTTTACGTCATATGTGTATTTTTTGACGCATACAATTTTTTCATGACTACCTACATGTGTGGCAAAATAAAACACATTACCTGTAGGCTTCTATTTCACTGGATATCCGCATGAGTGTGGTGCGCGGATGGAATTCACACTAAGGGCCCATGTAGCTGTAGTTTGCGTTTGCAGGTGATTTTGACGCATCAGCGTCAAAATATTTGACTGTGATTTTGTTATATTTATCATGAATGCACCCTGTATCAACATGAAAATAGGATGGCATGGGCTGCAGTGTGTAATATAGTCTATGGCCACATGTGGTAGAGCATACAACTTTGTGATTTGGGTGTGAAAGTGCTGTAACAACAATGTGTGTGTTTCTGAAGGAACGGCATGCAATACTTTGGACGTCATGCATAGGTATGAATGTGTTCCAAATGTGTATCTACATTTGATGGCAGTCAGTGATCTACAAAACGCATGGTATGTGTTTGTGGAATGTGTTGACTCATGTGATGTGTGCAGACGTTTGACTTAGAGCACATTACATTTCAGACAACAAACACAACTCAGGCATCATTGAGGATGATTAATGAGTGCTGTGTAGGATATGTTACCCCTCATATGTCACTAATTGTTGGTTATGAGTTCATGGTAACGTGTGTGGACTACACAAATGTCTGACATGTGGACATGTTTGGTACATACTGTGTTTGAAACACTGTGCCTAAATTCCACCCATAAAATGTTTTGTACATTTCAGTTTGACTCATTATAATTAACTATGTTACTTGATTTGCTGTGGTGGACCTGCTGCCCGAGCTGCATGTGTTCACATATTTTCAGATGTGCATTCCGCAGAAGTGTCGAGTCCAAGTGTGTGGGCATGTGTACCCTGTGTCAGGATTGTGCTCCGTCGCAGTGGCAGGACTGATTTCCAGGGATGGACAGCGCAACGCAAGTGTTGTGAACATTGCTTGTCATAGCTGGGACAATCATGCTATCCATTGTCACAAATGAGGCCCTCCCTTGTCACACACGCTCCTTGCAGACATTGCAAGTGTCACACTTAGTAATTTCAGGGGTCTGTTCATACATTCCTGTACTTCTGATATTTCACATCCACTGCCTCATGTATGCAGCCCTTATTTACCTTATGATTGGGGATGTCATAGTTGTGTGTCATGTGCTACAGTTGACCATGTTGTCAACATGGATGAGACTCATATGCTTTGGTTCATTGATTGTGTCCTTCATTTGTGACATTCAATAGATGAGTCTTTTTTGTTATGTGTGTGATGGTTGCTGTACAATCATATGCATCACATTTGATGTTACATCAGAAGTAGTCGGATTTCTATTTGTAACATGCTGTCTGAGGTAATACTCACATTCCTAAGGTACATGTGATGGAGAATTAAGACATCAGAGCAGGAGAGTGTGATCAAGTTAGGTGTTTATTCCCATATCTTAACAAGATGTGTAGAGTTACTATAAAGTGAAAAGGTTGTGTACAATTTGCTGTTTGCGGAGCATTCCTGCAGCTGTGTTCTGCTGTTCCCCCTACATTTCCCTGCCACTATCCTCCTCCTCCTCCTCAGGCAGTTCTTGGTCTGGCTCATATAATGGGATGTTCATCCTCGCACAAATGTTGTGCAGGATAGCACAGGTCAGTATCACTTTACACACACTGTGTGGGGGGCATATAGGAGACTGCCTCCTGTGATGTCCAGGCACCTGAATCTGGACTTCAGGATGCCAAAAGTCCTTTCCACAATGGTGTGTGTCCTCCGATGTGCCTCATTATAGGCACGCTCTGCTGCTGTGCTTGGATTGGGGAATGGGGTCATGATCCATAGCTGGATCCCATAACTCTGATCCGCCTCAAAAGATAATGGGAGTGAGCATTTTTTAGTGCTTGCAACAGGAATGTCATGTAGCAAGGCAGTTGATATCTTGTATTGGCTGTGACTCATACATGTTTGTGGTATGGTATGATTTCCAGTGCATCTGTGAGGTCTTCTCAGCACTGAGTTGTTTGACATGGCAACTTGTGTTTGGCTCATGGACCTGGGATCTATGATTTGGTTTCCTAACTGTTGGTCAGTATGTCTGTACCATGCGTTGTGTAGTGTCCCATATGTGTCAGTGTTCTTTCACTGGAGGGGACATGATACATCCACACACAAAATGGGTTCAGATGTGGTGGTAACATGGTTGCACTACATGGCCTGGACATCCCATCCATTTAAACATGTGTCATTGCAGATTAAATGCAACACTGAGGCCCTTAGAATTGGGTAGGTGACAATGCATAACACATCTCCATAAGTTGGCAGCACTGAGCTGTTCAGTATTGACAATGCACAATTTTCCCATGTGTGACTTGTTTCTAGGCAAGCCTTTGTTGTTCCCTCTGCCAGTAGCTCATGTGCAACTGTGCACCTGCACTACCGAACTTGCTCCAGAGAACCTGGCTAACTGCCTTGTGGAGGTGGATGTATCTGTGCGGGAAGGGCCATCTCCCTGTACAAATGCTATTTTGATAGACAATTGGCTCTTTCAGTGTGGTGGGACATCAATATGCAACTCCATACTACACACCACAAGCTCACATCCCGCCTCGCAAATTAATGCTATACCCTATAGGGAGCTGACTAGGATCAGGAGAAATTGCAGTGAAGATTAGATTTTTTCATGAAGAGTTAAAACAAATTAATACACGGTTCATTCGGAGGGGTTACTCGCACAACACGCTACGATGAGCCAATAATAGAAGTAATCATGTAGAAAGATCTGAGCTATTGGTTTCTTCTACCAAAAAAAGGGAATCAGCTAGACCTCTCTCTTTTATCACCCCATACAATGCACTAAGCTCGAATATATTCAAAATTCTCAAGAAACATTGGTCATTCCTATTAGCTGATGGGTACCTCAAGAAAAGTCTCTCTCCCAAACCGAATATTACCTGCAGCAGGGGACCGGCCATATTCAACTATTTGTGTCATAGTTATCTACCACCTGATCACAAAGAGACCTGGTTACCTACAGCACCACATGGATCCTACAAATGTGGACATTACAATATGTGTTGTTTTATTAAAGATAAATTGATTACATTTCAAGATAACACGCCAGTTACATATAGGATCAATAGGTTTATCAATTGCAACACCAAATTTGTGGTTTACTGCTTAGTCTGCATGTGCAACCTCATTTACTGGGCAGCACCATTCGACCACTCAAGGAGAGACTACAAGAACATAACAGAGCCATTCATAACAACAATGTCAACTACCCCTTTGCTGTTCACTATAACACTAAACAAGGACAATGAGAGGTTCTAGGCATCAGCATACATGGTATCGATCTGGTTAACACACTACCCAGGGGTGGTAACAGAAACCGGATTCTGAGACAGCTAGAGAGTAGCTGGATTATCAGACTCAGAGCTGTGGAGGAGGGGATTAACATTGATAAAGATTTACACACCTTCCTTTAATTCACCTCTAATGTCTGTTATTGCTGCTGCTTTAATGTAACGATCTGTCTGTTCTATTGTTCTAATTTCTGTATATGTGATTCATATCTGCCTTTACTCTATGTTAAGTTGGCGCAATTTTCAATGACATTATTCTGTCTTACTACTTTAACAATGTCTTAATTAATTGCAAATTTTAACCATGCCATTCAACCTTTTACGTACTTAGGTATTGTTATTAGTCATGTGACTCCATTGTTGCCAACATTAAACCTATGCTCCTATTGACTTACTCACAAAACGTATACACCTGTTGGTTTATGTAAAAGATGTTCACTTTGCACCTTCTTTTCTTTCATTTTTTATTCACTTATTCATTCGGTCACTCCACTCCAAAATGACCGCAGTTTCAGATTACCTGGTCCTTTTTTCTTTTCTTTTTTTCTTTCGTGCTCCCAGTCCTTCTTTAGTTTCCCTACCATTTCCTTCCATGCCCAGCTTTAAATACCTACCATACACGCGGGAACAGTCATACTTGACTGATACCAACGCGACCAGCACGGTTGTACTCCACTCATTACAAGGTAAGACTCTATAAAGTTCACTAGCGCAACCTCTTACTTATTCTTTGTTATGCCCGTTTACGTCATTTTAGCAGGATACGCACAAATGCCATATTGGCCGTTTTCTGATGCGATTGGTACATTACCAGTTAACGCGCCTGCTTCATGAAAGAATTTGTGGCTTTTATGAGCGCTTTCCCTGCGCGGTCACTCTCTCTTTACCTATACACACGCACCACGTGGTGCCGTTAGCCCCACACTGCCCCGTACATTTTGACTGGAGTGTTCTTTTTCATAATATTATTTAACCCGAAACAGTAATTTTGACGTGTTTCCTCTCCCATCTCCTTTTATTGATTGCCATTTTATTGGGTCCATAATATAGTCATACGGGTCGTTTTTTTCCCCACGAGGGTAGTATACTTTTATTTTTATTATTTAGCTTTACCAGTTTATATATTTAGGCATCCTCCGACTGCCTGCTCTCAACTATGCAGCCCACGGAGTTGGCTTCCATAGACCTGTACCTTGCGCATGTAGACTTAAGCCATTTTTCATATGGTTATCCTTTTTTCTCATATCTGCTGTTTGATACTTACCTTTAAGTTATAGTGCCAGTCGGATTTGACAGTTCTTTCATTTTTTCTGTTTTCTTTCACAATAGGCTTATCATAGCCCTTTTGGCTACCTATACTCCACATGATCGACTCACCGGTAGATTTACATCTTCCAACTGAACTCTTGGGACTGTTATATTTCTTTTTACTTTCATATGTCCGCATAGCTAAAGGTATTTGACCTACAACTTAATCTCTCGCACTTATTCACCAATGAACTTTTTATTTTTACTTAATCTTAAAACGGAAATAAGTAATACTTTCTTTTTGGGGCACTGTCTGGCCTATTTTATCACTCTTTCTCTTAACAGGCATGGTGCACTCATGAGGGAGGCTGCCATCCATGTGTTTATCGGTGTATTATCATTTCTTGTTGCTATGCCTTTTCCCACTACTGTCCTCTTATTGTGTGTGATTATCACTTGTACACAGTGCACTCTTTTTCTGTGCATGATTTTTCATCTTTGGTGCGTATCCCCCTGATTATGATATAACTCACCAACCTGTCAGACACTTACAAATCCCTTTCGTGTGATTAATTCTGCTACATTGGTTATAATTGGTTGGGTCTCTCCCCCCTCCCACTTTTCTTACCTATAACTGACTTTGATGTTGGTTATCTGTGTATTCATATCCCATCTCATATATTGGTATATATGTCCATCTATTTCACAGCCTTAACAAAGTCTTGAAGACGAAACACGTGTCAGCTGTTTTGCTGTTTGGACTTGTATTGTATGTCGTCATTTGATTGGAACTCTGACCATTTGTTCTCACCTGTAATAAATATCCAGTGTCACCTGTTTGCCGGACTTCGATTCAATCACTTGGATCTACCATACGAAGTTTCACTTTGGGTGTGCCCTGGCCTTTATGTTCTCATAATACAGGCTACCACTCACTGATTCCAGTGTGTGTTCCTTTGACACCTGAGGTGGCAGGTGCATGGCTAGCCTGGCACCCACTACTAGCTGTTGCTTGAAAAAGACAATTACTGATGAACATTAGATAAACCTATGTCGATGTGCGAGCGTCTTTGGCATTCTCCACCTGTTTTCGCTGTGATTTCATGGACATCAATATGTGTTTATAGCACAGTCCACTTCCTTATTTCAACCTGCAAATGGCACCCCAGGAGTGGTGTATGATGTTGGGACTGCCTCAGAATTTCCGTGTCACCTAACATGAGTCAGCATCACCATGCTATGTGTCTCATGGTGTTGGACCTGCTGCAATACACATTGCATACCCCTTCCATGCTACATAATGCTTGTGAGGGTGGCCGATTGACTATGTGGCCTAATGTAATTGTAAATAGTTAATCTTTCAACTTGTACTTACAGTGCAGGTCATGTCATTGTCACTCTGGGCTTTGACATTAGTCCCTTGGTGCTCTAGAGTGGCATCTAGTGTTTGTGGCAGCCATCATTTGTCCATAGGTATGTATCCCATGGTGTCAGGGTGTACACATAACTACCAGTGTCACGCCTCAGTGTCACCCTGCCCATGTGTCAATGTAGTGGAGTATGTCTTGTGTGTCCTACAGGGTTGTTGTGCTGTGAGTATATTGCTAGGTTTATTGACTTACCGACAAGAAGGCTATTGCCATATTGTTCATCCTGGAAGTGTTGATTGCTCCTGCTGTGGCGGAGTATGAATGAGTCATGGACATTCCCAGGATACTTGGCCAAGATGTTTGTGAACAATCCCTGGTGGTCAACTATGCCCTGCACATTGATAGAATGTGTGTGCTTTCTGTTCCTGAATAGGTGCTCTGTTGCTGAAGGTGGGACGATCTGGACAAGGGTGCAGTCAATTGCACCGAGCACATGTGGGAAGCCTTGGATTTGATAAAACCATTGTTTTATCTCCTGCTGCTTCTGCTGGGTGTTAGGGAAGCTGATGTGGCGGGGTGTGAGGAAGATTATGGCATCTAACACCTTGGGCAGGAAAGACGAGAATGAGGGCTGTGATACCACATCAACCAGGGCACCTGTTGTCTGGAAGGAACCACTTGCCAACATATGCAGGACAGCTAGCAGCTTAGTCACAGGTGGTATGTTGTGTGGTGTCTGCAGGCTAGCTGTTAGTTGTGGCTCAATCTGGCGCAGCAGCTTCTGTATGGCTTGCCAGTTGAGTCAATACCTCCAAATGATGTCCTGTTCCCAGAGGCCATGGAGGGTTGTCCTGTTTCTGAAAAGTTTCTCTTGCCTTCTGCGTTGCGTTTGTGGGCCGTGTTGGGTGGTGGTGGCTACCGCCATCGGTCCTGTGCTCGGCGTTGTCTTGCAAGCTGCATCAGTAGCACCTCCATGTTGTCCTGTTGGTCTGTAATGTTGCTTGTGTGTGTTTTCCTTAAGTAGTGGTGTGTTTGCCTCATGTTAATGCCTGCCCTGACCCAGGCATTAAAATTTGATGCAAATCAGGATTAGCATAAATTTTTGGGTCCGTCTCCCACCTGTGCGTCATTTTTGTCCTGTTGGATAAATATGATGCTGGGGTGTTTGAGTAATTTTTTGGACGGGAATACTTACCTTGCATCTAATTGATGCTAGGTGGTTTCAAGCATCCTTAAAAGGATGTTAACTCCATATTTGTGATGCTAGACGTATATAGCGTCAAACTATAGATATGGAGTTGAGTTTGCGCTGGATGTGGGTAAAAAAACTAATTGTGCTAATCTGATGCAAACAGAGTATAACTATGGGCTTAAGTGCAATTATCAATATCTTGTGTTGTGTTGTGTTGTTTAGTCCCGACACGTCAGATGCTTCTCCAAAACATTTTCATTACGGTAGCCCAGCCACTTCTGTCAACCTTGACGGAGAGCTAGAAACAAATTAAAATCATTGAAGTACTGGACATGTCATGCACAGTCATAAAGTACTGTTATTTATGTGACTATTTCATTTGTTTCATTTCCATGAGACCTCTGTCTTAGAACCCCATACATGACTTGAAAACTGCACCATGTGCAGGTTTCCAGGCTTCCGCACCAAATGTTGCTTGTGGCTGTTTAAAAAGTCTTCTATTTTCCCACTGGGGAGTTCTACGTAGCAGAGAAGTGTGCACAGGGGAAAGAGCCTTCTTTGCAAATGCAGTTTATATCTCCACAGGGCAAACATATTTCCCTGTGGAGAAAGTTGTTGCCCTCCACCCAAACCGAATCTGGGGCAATCAGTTCACCTTCCAGCCCTCTGCTACAGTAAATCTTAGACCATTTCCAGTGTGGAAAGGGGACAGAGAAGAGTTTGTGTATATCCACAGTTGTACATATTTGTGAGTGTCCAAAGTTTCAAGGCAAACCCACCTCAGAATGCCTATTTTCCACCCGTTTAGATGCATCTACTAGTGTGGCTTTCCCTGCACTGCGAGAAATCTCTTTGTGAATGTTTTAAATGCTTAAAAGATAAATTTTGTTGTAAAGTTATAGTGTACCGATTTTACCTTATTGAAAAAAATCTCCCTAGTTCCCGTTCTTTATCACGATTGGGGTCAATAATTAGAGCAGACATCTAAGGCTAATTGTTATTTGACTTAGGTGAGCTTACACGTTTCATATCAAATTCTTGCAAGGAAACAAGCATTGGCAAAACCAGTAGTTACTACCATGGTCTAAGTCAGTGGTTCTCAACCTTTTGACTTGTGTGGACCTCCACTTTATCATTTCTTGAACCTGTGACCCCCAATGAAACATTATTGAAATCCAGGGACCCCCCATTGAGTCATTAGTGGAAGCCAGGGACCACAACCTAAACATTGTTGATGATTGGAACCACAAAACAATACACAAAAACAACAGAAACAAGCGTTCCATCAAATACATACACAAATGATACATTTTTTAATTTGCAAACAAATATAAATAAAAAAAATAAAAATTGTAATTTTAATAGGTAGGTTCGAGCTTTTATAAATGTAATGGAAGCCACACATTGTCAATGCTATATTCTGTTTGATGCACCTGCACTTTTCTCACAAATCAATCTGGTGATACTAATTTAATATTTAGCCTCTGATTTCAAATTCCTCGGCATTTAAAGCATGTATTAACATTTTCAGTTGTACATTTAGTCACTTTATTTATGTAAACTTTATTAATATGTTAATATGACTTAATTTTCTAAGCAGTCAAGGACCCCCGGATGAGTCTTTGCAGACCCCGCCCCCAGGTGTCCCTGGGCTACAGGATGAGAACCACTTGTCTAAGTAAACACTCTTCTTCTTTGATTAGCAATTTTGTGGATCTGGTTGTGTCAGTTGATCAGTTGGAAAATTCAAGAATGAATCAATGGTAGTAATCAACAAGTGAGTGTATGGATGGAAGAATGAGTTAGTACTGGATGCATGGATAAATAATTAGTGAGTGACTGAGTGAGTGGTTAATTGCACACATGAATTGATGGATGAACTGGTACGTTCATGGTGAATGGTTGAATTCCGAAATACATAGATTGATGTATGAATGGGTGAATGGGTGGGTGCTGGACTAGGGCCTTTTTGCAGGGTCATACCCAAACTTTTTTTCTCCTTCCCCCTATTTTTTCTGACCACTTTTTGTTGGCTTTAGGACTCTGGGTACTTCACCACTGCTAACCAGTGCTAAAGTGCATATGCTCTCTGTGTACATTTGTAGGAGGCTGGCCTGGTTTGTAGTGGGTACTTAAGGTACTTACACCTTATTCCAGGGCCAGTTATCCATTATTAGTAAAATGTAGGCAGTGTTCTAGCAGCTCAGGCTGTCTAGAGGTAGCTACAGCAGAGCAGCTTAGGCTGAACTAGGAGACATGCAAAGCTCCTACAATGCCACAATAGTTACACAGTACTTATACACAATAAAAGACAATACTCAGAGTTACCAAATATAAAGATACTTTATTTTAGTGACACAAGGCCAAAAATATCTTAGTGGCAATACGCCTTCTGGAGGTAAGTATTATACACAATATATGTACTAGTAACCAAAATCAGGTAAGTAAACAGGCATAGAATAGTGAAAACAGTAGAAAATACACTAGATTGCAATGGCTTAGGGGAAACACAAACCATATACTAAAATAGTGGAATGCTAATGTAGAATTCCCCCCTAGGCAAGTGTGGTGTGTAAAGGGGCACTGAGAGATTAGGAAAACACCAAAGGTAAGTAAAGTACCCCAACCCAGAGACCAGGAAAGCAGGAGTAAAGTACAGCAAGTTTCCTCAGGACACACTACAAGTCGTGATTAAGGATTATGTAAGAACCAAGCAAGACTGCAAGCAACAAACAATGGATTCCTGGACCTGAAGACCTGTTTATTTGTTTGCATGAGTAATCAAAAGCTTAGCAACAAGAACAATAATAGAATAATATTAGGAAAACAAAAAGATTCGGACTAAAACATTAATAAAAACAATTAATAAAAGTAACTGAACACTTATAATACGCAAAACTCTTTGATCTTATCAATGAAATGTGCGTCCCAGATAGCAAGTTTATGCTTGTGGTGTGTGCAGTCAGGAATTTGATGAGTCTGCAGATTGTCTGCGGAGTGGTTGAGTCAAACAGTTTCATCACTGCTGGCCGACACGAACGAATCCCATTCCTCTTGAAAACTGATTTTAGCAGTTGTTGACATTCTTCATTTAAGGCCGGGAAGGTACAGATCAAGTGGACCATATCCTCCTTGACACCATTGCATAGTTTGCAAGACGTCTCACCTCCATTTTTCCATGATGGTTGGTCCGCTCTAGTTGTTAGAGCTCCTAAATGAAGCGCAAGCAGGCGATGTTTGATGTGAACTGCAAAAGTTGAAATCAGGTATTGCGGTGGTGCCATGATAGTGTAAGTGTGCATAAGGAACCAGGCATGTGAGCGTTGTGCACATTTAGGGGGTGATTCCGACCCTGGTGGTAAAAACCGCCAGGGCCGGGGTCCGCGGGAGCACCGCCAACAGGCTGGCGGTGCTCCTTTGGGCATTCTGACCGCGGCGGTACAGCCGCGGGCAGAAACGGAAAGTCGGCGGTGTACCGCCGACTTTCCGCTGCCCAGGGGAATCCTCCATGGCAGCGCAGCTTGCTGCGCCGCCATGGGGATTCTGACCCCCATACCGCCATCCTGTTCCTGGCGGATTCGGCCGCCAGGAACAGGATGGCGGTATGGGGTGTCGTGGGGCCCCTGGGGGCCCCTGCAGTGCCCATGCCGATGCCATGGGCACTGCAGGGGCCCTCGTAAGAGAGCCCCACTTAGAATTTCAGTGTCTGCTTAGCAGACACTGAAATTCGCGACGGGTGCTACTGCACCCGTCGCACCCCTTCCACTCCGCCGGCTCCATTCGGAGTCGGCTACCTCGTGGAAGGGTGTTTCCCGCTGGGCTGGCGGGCGGCCTGTTGGCAGTCGCCCGCCAGCCCAGCGGGAAACCCAGAATAACCGTGGCGGTCTTTTGACCGCGCAGCGGTATTCTGGCGGTTCCAGTTTGGCTGGCGGCGCCCGCCGCCAGCCAAACTCGGAATCACCCCCTTAGATTTGTCATTTAGAAAGGATTGCAGACCTATTTCCTTTTTTAGCACACAATAAGGGATATGAGATATTAGAGTCCTATAGGTGCATCATTTGTGTCTCTTGCAGGGAATTTTACAAATACCTATAGTATACTGACTTTGGATTATTACTCACTGAATTCCATAAAGCCACAACTAAAGGGCTAGCAGTGTTTCTGCTTATTTTATACCAGGTCTTTATTGTATGAGCTTTCCTGTCCAGATGCTGTTGTTTGAGGCCAAATTCTAACCTGACCTGTGCAGGGGAAGCAGTATGAGGAAGATTAAAGACTTGCTTATAAGTTTTTATTTGTTGCTGATCCAGAAGCAAGGTGTATTTCCCGTATAGGGCTGCGCTTCCGTATGTAATAGCTGGGTGGAATTTGGCCGACATGACAGACAGTAATGGTTTGTACGAAGGCCCTTTTAACCTTTTGGCTAGAGCGCAGAAGGCGACCGCCAGTGCTTTACACTTCTGCGTAATGTTCTGCTTTTGCGGCACAAGGTTCGCCTTATTTTCTATAGTAAAACCCAAGTATTTGTAGGAGCGAGTCATTTCAAGGGTAATGCCGCTCAGCTTTATTTTGTTTACAAAATTGGAAGGGCATAATATAGACATAGTTTTAGTCTTTGTGGTGTTGATTTCTAATTTCTTTGTCGTTGCAAAGTCGTCCAGGGTGCTGACCAGCCGCTGCAACCCTATTTTTGTGTGGCTCAATAAAACAATGTCATCAGCATACGAAAGGTGCGATATAGACAAACTTCCCATCCTTGGAGAGTGTGAGTTGGTCGCTTCCAGCTTGGGGAGAGATCCGCCATGAAGAGGTTAAAGAGGTACGGGGCCAGAACGCAGCCTTGTTTTAAACCTGTATTTGTTGGTATCCACCTTGAAGTTTTCGAGCCATCTGCTACCTTGATCTGCACCCAAGTTGTGTCATATAGCATTTCGATACTCCTAAGAATCCGATCTTGCAAGCCCCAACTTCACAGTTTACGCCAGAGAGTTCCTCTGCCCATCCAATCAAAGGCACTTTTGAAGTCCACAAAGCATAAATGTAACTTTTTCTTTAAGCATTTTGCTTTGTCAGTGATGTCACTTAATGTGAGGATATTAATCACTGTGCCATAACCCTTCTGGAAACCAGTTTGATTCAGGGGAACAAGGTTATTTGAGTTAGACCAGTTGAGTAGGTCATCCAAAATGAAGGAGGTGAAATATTTGGCCTCACTGTCGATTAGCGCAGTCAGTCTGTAGTTGGCTGGGTTTGTTCTATTACCCCCTTTAAATATTGGATTGATGATGGATCCTCTCCAACTATCTGGGATGGTTCTATTATGTTCAACTTCAGTATATAAGGTTGATAGTGTGGTTGACCAGTACTCAGGATCGGTCTTAAATATAGCCTGTGGAAGACCATTGGGGCCGGGAGCCCAATACCTGCGGCCCCTCCTGATTGCTAGGGAGACTGCCTTGACACTGAATCCAGCATCGCTCTGACAGACGGCTTTAGGGTTTGCAGAGGCCTTCAGATGCAGATTTACTTCAAATGAGAGCGGTTTGAAAAAGATGTCAGCCAGGTAGTCCACCCATTTGTCCTCAGGAATTGATGAACAGTTTATTACTTTTGGCTCCCGGCCAATACTGTTGACTGTTGCCCAGAAGGCCCTAGAATTGGCCTTTCTTGAGTTGTGAAGTAATTTAGGCCAGAAGTTATCCTTCTGTTTAGTACGCTCATACCATACCTGATTTTGTAAATTTTTTTGAAGATCCTTTATTTGGGCACATGAAAGATCCGTGAAAGGTCTGTCTTTTATTAGTCTGAGCTTGTGCCTCAGTTCCTTTCTTAATTTTAGGATTTTTACTGATAGGCCTGACTACATCATCCGATTATGATTTGGAGATTGACGCCTGGCAGAGCCAAGTGAAGATAACGAAAGTAGAAAGACATTCCATACTTCCACAGCTGGCAAGTCCTGGCATGTTGTCGATTGAAACAGAGTTTTTATATTTTCACACAACCGTGGTAATGAGGACTCCGACCAAATCAGGCAGTTTAAGTTGATGGATGTAATTGTTCCTAGTTCAGTAGCAGCTGGGAGAAAGTGTGGGGCATTCAAGACCAGTTCTATATGTTGATATGAGTGGTCACTGTGGAGAGTAGGTTTAATTTTGAACTTGCTTAAATGAGCTAGCAATGGAAGAGACATGGCCGTATAATCTATTATGTTCGCAGACTTTGTGCTGTGATGAGTGAAGCTTGGCGGCGTGTCATCTTTGATCCTGCCGTTTAGAACCCTCATGCTTAAATGCTCTAGTGCCTCTACCAGTTGTTTACTCATTGCATCCATTCTCTTCTGGTGGAAGTTGCGGCAGCACTGACCATATGGCATTTTCCGCTGCCAGTTGCTCATCTGGTTCGGGAGTGTGTATTAAGTTGGTATTAAAATCTCCGTCACTAAAATGTCCCATGTTGGGTGGGTGCATCTTATCTCTTCTACCTTGTTCAATAGTTGCTCAAAAAGGAGGGTTTTCCGATGTTTCTGCAGGTGTGCATAAACATTAAAAATTACTAACGGGCGTGTTGATTATTGCTAAAATTGATTTTAATGGCCTGCATGTCGCTTTTTGAAAATGCCAGCTGCTCTGTTGTAGCATAAAGTGCCATGGAGATATACGTGGCTAGACCACCACTTGGCCTGCCAGATTTGTTTAGTTTTTCAGCACTAATGTGGTATAATAGGTAGCCTCCTCATTGGATTGGGTCTACTAGCCATGTTTCTTGCAGTATGATTATACAATTGTTGCAGCTGGTTATTGCTGAGACCCCGTGTGTAATGATATTTTTCGCTCCGGCGATATTCCAAGACATGATGCTGACAGCCAACCTCTGATCTGCATTTTCTGCATTGCAAATTCTAGGTCAATTATTCCTTCTCAGATTTGAAGTGTGAGCCGACCACCTCCGATCATCCTCAACTCCATTCCGTGCACTTGGGAGGTCAATGGAAGTTTTTGAATTAAGTTCCCCCCGGTTAAACTGCCACTGTCAAAATCCCCTGAATTCGGGCCCCATACGGATTCATGGGCCTTTGACTCCAATTTATGATGTAACTTTTCTCTAATGCTTGACAGCAGGGGGAGAGGATAGCGTAATCTGGATGGTTCTGATAGCAGTATGCCCCAAGTTTCGAACTGCTGTTTTACAGCCATAATTGATGTAGCGATTTCCCTTGTTCTCCAAGTTGTTGATGTTTGCTCTGGCCCCTTTTGATAGCTACTGGAGAGGAATTTCACCGACATTAGATCTGCGGATACGATCTTCTGAGTTGATGACACCTCAGCCAGGAGCCTCAGGATGTTGCTCCTATTCAAGCTATCTTGTTGGCCCCATGTTATATATTGTGGGGTTAGAAGGACTTGCCTTGATTCCCAGTCGTTCTTGGCTGGATGGATATATTGTGATTGGTGGGAGTGGTCTGTAATCCTGTATAACGTTGGCCTTCTCGGATGATCGCCCTCCCACTGGCTACTACTCAGGACCATTTCTGAAATGTCCGTTTGTTTAGTTGAAGAAATCTTATTTTGGTGTTCGGGTGCAAAAGTTTGTGCATTTTGAAACATAACTTTTGTAGTTGTAAGCCCGTGATCGTTAGTGATTGTGACAACCCTAGAAGGAGGGTTATAACTTGGGCTTGTTACCAAGGTCGTTTCCTTGCTAGTGATGTTAATACAGGACTGTGTGCCATATTCTGAGGGGGGTAGTTTATTACACTGACTAATAGGCTGTATTTGAACCTCATCACTATTGTTCTGTGGCTGTAATTTAAGTCTTGACGGGTTGCCCTATGTGGTGTCTGGGCGAGTTGCTGTAAATTGCAAGGCGCCAACTTGGGTGGATGATCTTTGGAACACCGATTGCTTCTTATGCCTACCGGAAAACTTGGTACCCAATGACACTACCTGTGGAACATCTTTTGGTCTTAGTATTCCTGCTATTGTCGTCCCCGGTGGGTTCTTCACAGGTGAATGTGCATCTGATTGGATCGCAGATTTTTTACTACCCATGTGTGTTTCTGCCATTGGACACTCCTGCCGCGGAGCCAGGTCCATGAGCTCCTCCACCCTCATCTCTGAACAGTACAGCTTAGACTGAGATTGTTCGGTCGGCCGGTGCATTTTGTGTTCTACTGATGTCGGCGAGGCAGGAGGTTGTATGCCGCCGGCTGTTAACTGGGCTGAGCTATTGGCTGCCCCTTCCTTTGTAACTTTCACGTGATTTGGGGCCTGCGGATTTCCTGAAGTCCCAAAGACCCGTATTTGTGGTTTCTGGTGCACCGAAAATATGGGGTAGAGTTTTCCAGTAGCAGTTTTGGTATATGTTTTTTTCCTTGCCTTTCTGGCTCGCTTTTTTTGTCTCTTAGATAGACGTTTAGGTGTTGGGGCTAAATGCTCGTTTGTACACTCTGAATTTGTAGGCACTGTTTTTTCCAACTGTGCTGATTCGTCTGTACAAATTGAGTTTATTGATGTTGGTTTTTCCTTCTGTATCCCCATTACAGTGGCGGGATCAACATCTGAAATATTTGCAAGTGCGAAAGGCTTACTTCGGGCTTTTGAATCGGTGTAGCTACGGAATGATGTACCCTGTATGTTTGCCTCCTCTTTTGCAGGACAACTTGTCACCGATCCTAGTATCTTTTGGTGTGTGGCTATATGAGATGGATTGTGCTTAAGATTCTTGGAGATAGCACCATCGCTCTTATTTGTTTTGACTTTCTCCAGTATCTCTGTTAAAATATTTGGTAGCATGCTCAATTTGTCAATGATTGGGCCACAGTTGCAAAAATCTTGCTCTTGATCGGTGTTGCACTTTTGCTCAGTTGGCCAGATGGCCAGCAGATCCAATTTACGATTGATATCAGTGATGTGAGTGGCCATAATATTCATTAGATCAATTTGTGAATCAAGTTTATCTGATTGCATATTAAGAACTGTTGTTGAAGTGTGTAGAGCGTTTAGAAGTGAGGCGTGTAGTCGAGTGAGGTCCACCAACTCGCAACTAGTAATTCCAACTGGAGGGGACCTTTGAAAAGAGTTTTGCTTTTTCTGTTGGTGGCCACTGGGGCGGTATTGTTGGTAATTAGAGTAGACCTGAAGACCTGTGGAGAGAGGAAACCAAGTCCAGAAGTCGAAGAAGAGTCCAGGAAGGACAGGAACCCCTGCCAACCTAGAAGAAGGTGAAAAAGTGGATTCTCCGGTCATAAGAAAAGTACAGAAGTGCACCAAAGATGATGGCTGCGAGTTCCTGCTTGGTGCAGGAGATGTCCCACGTCGAGTTGTTGGATGCAGACTGTTTGCATCGCTTGATTCTGCCAATAAGCCTTGGTTCAAGCAAGTACGTGGTACCCACTACAAATCAGGCCAGCTTCCTACATTGGTGGTGCAGCGATGGGATAAGTAGTTGCAATTGCTTTACCACTTTGTTACTGCTGCTTTTCACAAAAAAGTGTACTCCAATACTTAGAGCTCTATACAAATATACCTAGCTGTAATTTTTTCACTTCCAAAATGTTCTTTCAAACTTTCTAAAAGTTTTACCAAGTTCTGAAAAGTTTTTATTTTCCTCTAAAAAGTTAGGTGAAATAGTTTGCTAACTTCTTACTCTTTTCCCTTACTTTTTTCTATCACTATGTTTTCTATAGAGGCCACTCCCAGGGTTTTTAAGACCACTTATGAAAGTCTGAATTTCAAACATCTGAGGGGTCTCTGCTTGGAAAGAAGCTTGGGGATTGGGAAGAACCCCAACAAGGAATTCTTCTTGAATGTCCTCTTGCAAGATTACCAGGAGCATCCTAATGGTCAGGTACAATCAGAAGGGGCGGTAGAAGGAGATTCTACCCAGGTAGATTCAGGAGAGAGTCCTAATGATCCAGGGAAGGGTCTTCCACAGTTCTTTCCCTTAACAAACCTCTTAGTGTAGCTGGTAGTGGGAAGGGGTCACACACAGATAGGGCACCCTTCACACCTTAAAGGCCAGATCACTAGAGTAACTCAAGTTAGGTAAAGGTCAACCTCTGCTCATTCCCATGTTACTTCTGTATCAGAAGTGTCTTACACATCCAACCCTGAGGATCAATCCCTTGATAAGGAACTCATATAGCTGAGGTTGGAGGAGGTCAGATTGAGACTTCAGCAGCAACGGTTGGCCTTAGTTAGGGAATCCCTAGCTGTGGAAAGAGAAAGACAGGGGTTGGGGTTAGTTCCCCATGGTGGCATCAGCGGCAGTAGTTTCAGAAGTTCCAGTGTTAGAGAAAACACATTTGATTCTAGAAACCTGTACAATGTTGTCCCCCTTACTATGAGGGGGATGACATTTACAAGTGGTTTGCTGCACTGGAGAGGGCCTGTAAAGTTCGGAGGGTCCCTCAGGTACAGTGGGCTCCTACCCTGTGGTTATTTTTCTCTGCCAAGGGGAGAGATAGACTCCTTACTGTTAGAGAAGATGACTCAGACAACTACAATGTTCTGAAAACTGCACTCTTGGATGGATTTGGCTTAACCACTGAACAATATAGAATCAAGTTCAGAGAAACCAGAAAAAAAGTCGTCACAGATTGGATAGACTTTGTGGACTGTTCAGTGAAGGCCTTAGAAGGTTGGTTGCATGGCAGCAAGGTGTCCGATTATGAAAGCTTATACAATCTGATCTTGAGAGAGCATATTCTTAACAATTGTGTGTCTGATTTGTTGCACCAATATCTTGTGGTCTCAGATCTGACATCTCCCCAAGATTTGGAAAAGAAGACAGACAAATGGGGCAGAACAAGGGTGAGTAGAAAAGCTCATAAAGGGGGTGACAATGCAGCAAGAACAAAGATGGTAAGTCCCATTACAAGGGTGGGGACAAACATAAAAAGTCATCAGGGTCTTCATCAGGCCCACAAATATCCTCCTGGGGTGGTGGGTCCAAATCCTCTTCTAATCATCAGAAAAAGCCTTGGTGTTATTTATGTAAGAACAAAGGTGATTGGGCAAGTGACCCCACTTGTCCCAAGAGAAACACCAAGCCTCCCACCACCACAACCCCCACTGCTTCCACTAGTGCCCTTAGTAATAAGAGTGGTGGTGGGAAAAACTCTACAAATAGCCAAACAAAGGGTGTAGCTGGGCTCACGTTTGGTAATGTAGTGGGGGTTGGTCTAGTTAGGGAGAGCACTGAAACTGTTTTATTCTCTGATGGTGGCATTGACCTTGCCACCTTAGTTGCTTGTCCCCTTAATATGGATAAGTGCAAGCAACTACCCCTAATTAATGGTGTTCAGGTTGAGGCCTACGGGGACACAGGTGCCAGTGTCACTATGGTGATGGAGTAACTGGTTGCCGCTGAGCAACACCTAGTTGGTCATCAGTACCAAGTTATTGACACCCTTAACAACATTGTTAGCCACCCCATGGCTGTTGTGCATCTCAACTGGCGTGGGTTACTGGTCCTAAAGAGGTTGTGGTATCCACTGACTTACCTGTAGAGTGTCTATTAGGCAAGGATTTTGAAACTTTAGCTTGGGCTGAAGTGGAGTTGGAGGCCCATGCAGTCATACTGGGCTTTCCAGGGCATATCTTTGCTCTTACCAGGGCTCAGGCCAAGAAGCAAAGAGGACAGGGAAACTTGGATCCTGGAACAATGGACCAAGTGCTCCCAAAAACTAGGGGTAGAAAGGGCAAACCCTTGTCCACTATCCCTCCTTCTCCAGAAGATTCCCCTTTTGATGAGGAGGAGGAGTCAACTCCCTGTGCAGAACTTACACCAGAGGAGCTTCAAGCTCACACAGCTGAGTTCTTGGGTCCAGGGGGGCCTCCCAGGGAGGAACTGAGGCCCATATTTATACTTTTTGACGCACAGCTGCGCCAACGCAGTTGTGCGTCAAAAATTTTACTGCCGGCTAACGCCATTCCAACGCACAATGCAGGCGCCTTATTAATGGAATAAAGTTAGCCGGCGCTGCGGACTGGTGTGCGTCAAAAAAAATGACTCACACCAGGCAGCGCCGGCGTATGGGAAAATGGGGGTTGTGCGTCAAAAAATGGTGCAAGTCAGGTCTGAGGCAAAATTCAGGCCTCAAACTGGATTTGCGCCATTTGTTTTGATGCCCAGCCTCCATTGACATGACTCCTGTCTTAGCAAAGACAGGAGTCGTGCCCCCTTGCCCATTGGCCATGCCCAGGGGACTTATGTCCCCTAGGCATGGTCATTGGGCATAGTGGCATGTAGGGGGGCCCAAATCAGGCCCCCGTATGCCACAAAACAAATCGGAAAAAATACTTACCCAAACTTACCTTTCCTTCCCTGGGATGGGTCCCTCCATCCTTGGGTGTCCTCCTGGGGTGGGCAAGGGTGGCAGGGGGTGTCCCCGGGGGCAGGGGAGGGCACCTCCGGGCTCCTTCCGAGCCCACAGGTCCCTTAACGCCTGCCCTGACCCAGGCGTTAAAAAACAGCACCCATCAGGCTGTACGCCGTTTTTTAAGGCCCACCCCCTCCTGTGCGTCAAAATGACGCCAGAGTATAAATAAGGGGCACAGGCCTTAAAGTCATTTTTTGGAAGGGAACGCCCACCTTGCATATGATTAACGCAAGGCTGGTTCCCCCTTCCAAAAAATGACGCACATGGTGGAATTTTGACACCCGTGGGGTCGGACGTCAAAGTATAAAAATGGGGCAGGGTTTGCGCCGATTGTGCGTCAATAATTTTTACGCACATTCGGCGCAAACAGAGTATAAATATGCCCCTGAGTGTGGCACAGCAGACCCGTCCCACACTAGAGGGTCTAAGACAACAAGCTGTCAAACAGCCAAATGGGGATATCAGTGACTCACACAGAGTTTACTGGGAGAACAATCTCATTTATACTGACGCAATGGACCCTTAACCTGGTGCTACCAGGAAACTGGTTATTCCCTTGCAGTATAGGGAATTCCTCCTAACTCTGGCACATGATATTCCCTTGGCTGGCCATCTGGGGCAAAGCAAAACCTGGGACAGACTGGTCCCTCACTTTCACTGGCCTCATATGTCAGAAGACACAAAAGTGTTTTGTCGCTCTTGTGTGACTTGCCAAGCCAGTGGCCAGACTGGTGGCACCCCAAAGGCCCCCTTAAGCCCACTGCCAGTTGTTGGGGTAGCCCTTGAAAGGGTAGGGGTTGACATTGTTGGCCCCTTTGATCCTCCAACTGCTTCTGGTAATAGGTTTGTCTTGGTGGTAGTGGACCATGCCACAAGATATCCAGAAGCCATCCCCTCAAGGACCATTACAGCACCTGCAGTGGCAATGGCCCTCCTGGGAATATTTTCCATGGTGGACTTTCCTAAAGAGGTAGTATCAGACATGGGTAGTAACTTCATATCTGCATACTTAAATGCTATGTGGAAGGAGTGTGGTATAACCTACAAATCCACCACACCCTATCATCCACAAACAAATGGACTGGTTGAGAGATTTAACTCTCAAAGGCATGATCATGAGACTCTCTGAAAAACTCAAAAGGAGATGGGATATCCTTCTGCCATGCATCCTTTTTGCCTACAAGGAGGTAGCCCCAAAAGGAGTGGGCTACAGCCCCTTTGGTCACCCTGTTAGGGGTCCCCTTACTCTTGTGAAAGAGGGGTGGGAGCAACCACTGAAGCCCCCTAAGCAAGACATTGTGGACTAAGTTCTTGACCCAAGATCAAGGATGGCTGAGTATATGAAAAAGGCCACTTAGAACCTTCAGGCCAGCCAAGAGCTTCAAAAGCAATGGCATGACCAGAAGGCTGTCCTGACTGAGTACTATCCAGGAAACAAGGTTTGGGTTTTCGAGCCTGTGGCACCAAAGCACTCCAGGACAAATGGAGTGGACCACATCTTATTATGGAGAAAAAGGGTGAGGTCACCTATTTGGTAGGCCTTGGCACTGCCAGAAGTCCAGTTAGGGTACTTCATGTCAGCCGCCTTAAACCCTACTATGATAGGGCAGATTTGACCCTACTCATTGCCACAGATGAGGGGCAGGAGGAAGAGAGTGAACCTCTCCCTGACCTCTTCTGCAACACTAAAGCTGATGGCTAAGTGAAAGGTGTTCTGCTTGCAGACTGCCTCACAGCAGAGCAGAAGGAGGACTGTAAGAATTTACTAGGCCAGATTTCTGAACTCTTTTTACTCACACCTGGTACCACTACTTGGTGAGAGCATACCATGGATACTGGAGACAGTGTGCCTGTCAAAAGTAAGATTTATAGACAGCCTGATCATGTCAGAGACTGCATTAAGTTTGAGGATCAGAAAATGTTGGACCTCAGTGTTATTGAGGACTCAGATAGCCCCTGGGCCGGCCCAGTGGTGCTTGTCCCCAAACTTCATTGCAAAGAAGGAAAGAGAGAAATGTGGGTTTGTGTGGATTACAGGGGGCTCAATACTGTAACTAAAACAGAAGCTCACCCTATACCCAGGGCAGATGAGCTCATAGATACACTGGCCTCTGCCAAGTATCTAAGCACCTTTGATTCGACTGCAGGGTATTGGCAGATCAAGTTATCAGAGGATGCTAAGCCAAAGATTGCATTTTCAACCATTGGAGGGCATTATCAGCTTACAGTATTCCCTTTGGCTTGAACAATGGACCTGCCACTTTCCAGAGGCTGATGAACACAGTCTTCCAAGATCTGGAAGCTTTCAGTACAGCATACTTATATGATATTGCTGTATTGAGCTCCACCTGGGATGACCAACTGGTCTACCTGTAGAAAGTTTTAGATGCCTTGCAAAAGGCAGGTCTCACTATTAAGGCTTCAAAATGCCAGATAGGGATAGGGAAAGTGGTTTATCTGGGCCACCTGTTAGGTGGAGAACCGATGGAACCACTATAAGGAAGGATACAGACTATTTTAGACTGGACTCCCCCTACTACTCAGATCCAGGTCAGAGCCTTTCTTGGTCTCACTGGGTATTGCAGGAGGCTCACTAAGAACTATGGCCCCATTGTTGCCACTCTTAATGACCCCACCTCTAAAAAGATGCTAAAAAGGTATTGTAACAGCCTGCTGTCAAAGAGCTTTTGAAGAGCTTAAGGAGGCTATGTGTACTGCACCTGTCCTAAAAAGCCCAAATTACTCTAAAAAATTCATTGTCCAGACAGATGCTTCCGAACTGGGGGTTGGGGCAGTGCTAATACAACTGAACTCAGAGGGCAATGATCAACCTGTTGCTTTTATCACTAGGAGGTTAACCCCTAGAGGAAAGCGTTGGTCAACCATAGAGAGGGAGGCCTTTGCGGTGGTCTGGGCCCTGAAGAAGTTGAGACCACACTTATTTGGGACTCACTTAATTGTTCAGACAGACCTCAAACCTCTGTTGTGGTTAAAACAGATAAAAGGAGAAAACCCTAAATTGTTGAGGTGGTCCATTTCCATGCACGGGATGGACTTTACAGTGGACATAGACCTGGGAGTAACCACTCCAATGCAGATGGACTCTCCAGATATTTCCACTTAGACAATGAAGACTCATCTGGGCAAGCTCAGCCTTATTGTCCCTTGTTTTGGGGGAGGGGTTGTGTAGGAAAGTACTATCTTTCTTGGCATGTTACCCCCAATTTCTGCCTGTATGTCAGTGAGTTTTGCCTGTCTCACTGGGATCCTGCTAGCCAGTACCCCAGTGCTCATAGTTTGTGGCCTATATGTGTTGTCAGTATGCTTAACTGTGTCACTGAAGTGTTGCTAACCAGAACTCCAGTGCTAATGCTCTCTCTACTTACCAAATTTGTCATTATAGTTTAGTGACTCCAGATTCCATTTTTGATTGGCACACTGGACCCCCCTTATAAGTCCCTAGTATATGGTGTCTAGGTACCCAGGGCATTGGGGT
This sequence comes from Pleurodeles waltl, assembly GCF_031143425.1. Lineage (NCBI taxonomy): Eukaryota > Metazoa > Chordata > Amphibia > Caudata > Salamandridae > Pleurodeles > Pleurodeles waltl. Next base: position 557,447,000 of record NC_090449.1, read on the forward strand.
TCCAGGAGGCCCTTATGGGCTGCAGCATTTCTTTTGCCAGGCCTGGGCAAGGTAGGATCTAGTGAACAACAGAGACTTTCCTTTGAAGTTTGCCAACTTCAAAGGCAGAAAAGGGTAAAAGTAGTGGACCCAAAACCCCAGATTTTTGGATTACTTCTGGATTCAAGAGGAACCTCTGCCAGGGAGAATAGCTGAAGAGCTGGAGGAGGAGTACTGCCTTTTTGCCTGTGACTATGCTTTGCTGGGTTGGCCTGTAGTTGCTGCTTCTGCCTGAGGGAGGACAAAGATTGGACTTTGTGGTGTATGCCTGCTTATGAACAATCTCCAAGGGCTCGGGCTGAGCTTCCCTCCTATTTTGAAGTCCCCTGGCCATCAAAGCCTTCCTCTGCCAGCACCTGGACTCTCTGCTGAGACTCCTGCCCTGCTAAGTGGTGCCCCATCCAGTCCCTGGGCCCTTGAAAGGTGAAGTTGCAGAACAAGGACTGAAATCCATGCACAGAACGCAGTGCAGAGAAAATGTTGATGCACTGCCTGCAACTCAGCTCAAAAACTACACGCTACCCACTTGCGGCTCCACCTGCATCGCGGCTGAGAGATCAATGCATCGCGGCTGGAGAAACAACGCAAAACCCTCTTGCGGCTGCTGATAACGATGCAAACCCCAGGCAGTGCGGTTTTCCGACACCTTGCAACCGCATTTCTCACGCATCATCATTTGGTGTAAAAAAACAATGCAAGCCTGCATGGATCCGAGGTGCCCCATCAGGAAATCGACGCATTACTCTCTTGTGGGAGAGAAAAATGACCCATCGCCTACTCAACCAAAGAGGAAATTGCGCACGGCCTCACTTGTGAGTAAGGAATCGACACAACGCTGACTTTTTCAATGCACGTTTTCCCATATGGTTTTATTTGTGATGAAAACCAGGTTCTTTGTGTAACAACAATGTTTCCATTGTTTTCTATGGAGTAAGCCTTTTATTCTTTTGGAAATTCATATCTTGACTTTTGTATGTTCGATTTTTGTCATTTTGGTCTTGTTTGATTTAAATAAATATTGCCTATTTTTCTAAACTGGTGTGGTGTCCATTTTGTAGTGTTTTCACTGTATTACTGTGTGTTGGTACAAATACTTTATACATTGCCTTTGAGATAACCCTGACTGCTTGTGCCAAGCTACCAAGGGGGTGAACAGGGGTTATCTTAAGTGTGTGTCTCCATTGCCCTGACGAAAGCGAGGGTCCCTGCTTGGACAGAGTGCAAACTGACCTTCAACCAGAGACCCCATTTCTAACAGTGGGTGTTTGAGTGAGTGAAAACAGACAGGTTACATCAAACTTGCAGCAGAAGGCTTCAGATGACAGTAATATTTATATTGCACCAATATCAAAAATTATTAACATCATTTCAGTGCAAGCCTTAAACTGGGGATGGGCAGTACTGTGTCAGGAATGACCACAATGTGTAAATAGTTACCACCAGAATGCCTTAGTAAGTATTAAATTAGGGGTGGAAATCTCTTACCAAGAATGTCTATGGTATGTCAATAACTGCCACCATTATCCCAATGTAAGCATTATGCAGGAGTAGGCACCATTCTACCAAGAATGCCAAAGTATCAAGAATTGCCACCATTATGCACGTTTGCATTTATTCAATGTCTCTTCAATCAATACTGCATGTTCCTATTTGTACCATCAAGCACTGATATTAATTACATGCATAGATTTGCACTGTTTACTCAGTAATCATTATTGCAAGTCATATTTGCACCTTCTCTCAGTAATCATCAGTGCATGTTGAAGCTTGGAGGTTCACTCACTAATTCTGTATACCATATTTTTGTACCACATTCAATAATATTTGGTGCTTACTATCTGCGTAATCAATTAGAAATCTTACAAACATGTGTCCAGATCTGTACTATTAGGTGACGGATATCCTGTCCACTGAAATCTAAATCTCACAGGATACTATGGGATTTAGATTTTGGCAGACGGGATAACACGTCTTCCAATATCTAAATCAGGCCCTAAGTCAAGCATTAGCGCTCCCCCGGGGGCCCATAGCCAGACGAGGTGGTCTCGTCCGAGGCACCAGCAACCGGTGCTGAGGATGAGACCACCTCGTCCGAGGCACAGAAGCGGTTAAAAGCTTCCTTGTGTGTCCAGCCTTCAGGAAACAATTAAAATTTCAAGATAACTCTTGTGATTAGTGTTGGAGTTGGTCATAGGGAGGTGGACGCCAAAAAAGCTGCATCAGGCTCCACCACCACTAAGGCTGGTCGTGGACAAACGTGTTCAATAGAACCTGTATATCCCATTCCATTCCCTGTAATGAAGCGCATAGTTTTTTTTGACCATCTACTTACGACAGACAGGATACCTATTATCCATATATTATACATGACATGTGTGACGTATTATTCATCAGTTCTTTTGAAATCAAGGTAGAATTCAAAAACATGTGGAGAAGAGCAGGGCTATTGGAATCAAAGATAATTTTCAGTCCGTTGCAGCTATCCCAGCAGAAGACTGTAGAGAGTAGCAAATTTGTACCTGGTGCGCTAGCTAGCATGTCTCCAGTCATTTAGCAAAACAAGAATACAATCCTTGTACTCCATAGTGGATGATGCCTTACTCATTAATGAGAGTTATTTTTCTTTTTTCCCATACATAGTGTATGTATGGTTTACTTTTTTAGGACATGCTTTACAAGAACAAAAACACTCTGTTTTTTAAATCTAGGGTTATGCTGCCTCCTTTCAGCCAGTCAATGCTTTCATGTGAGGCATGTGTTGGTAAAATCATGTCACTATGACTTTCCTATTTTTCCAAAAATTCCAATGGCCCTAAGGGACCAGCAATGTATTTATACTGTTCTACTATATAATTTTAAACAAGTACTTGCACAGAGCAGTCTTTACAATTTGTCCTTTTTTTCTTTCTTCATATAGCTACTCCTGCTGGTCTACCACCACCACTTACCTTGGAAGAGATAGTGGTAAGACTCTGGCAGGAGAGGTTGGAGATCACCATTGCCCAGTACCAATGGATGGTGGATGAGGAGTGTGAGAAATATGCCCCTGCTCCGGGCCCCAGTTCCTCCAGCCAACAACCTGTGCCTCCAGCCTCCAGACCACACCAGTACCGCTGGCAGCTTGGAGTTGCCCATCCCCATACCACCATTCCCCTTCTTCAGACCAGCTACTCCATTGCCAAGTGCTGTGCGAGGCCCAGATGCAACACCTGTGGAGCCATATTGAAAATGGCCTCTTCTAAAGTTTGTTGTGGTTGGAGAGGGTGGGAATTTGGGCTGGCCATTCGTTCTTTCGACTTGGACATTTATATTTATTTTGGACATTTGTTAGGAATGAGGAGAGATATTGTTATGGGAGAGGGGTAGGCTTATTGTGGGTGGAAAGGGTGTGTTTAGTTTTTTTTTTTTTTAGTTTTTGGTTTTAGTTTTTTAGAAGACCTTTCTATTGCACTTTATGTCTGAAGATAATTTTTTGTGTTTTACTTTAACTTTGCACTGATGCCTTGTTGTGCAGCCTGTCTTTTTAATCTACTTCTCTAAGTGTATGCCAGTTAGTTATGGTTAGTTATAACCTGGTACTACTACCTTTTGTAATGATATTCGCCATTAGGATGTACGCTGCCATTCCCCATATTGCCTACAGAAACCTGGATAAACAATTACTTATCTCATCTGAAGTAGAACTTAGTTACATACTAATAAACTAGTTCTCTTTACCACATAGTTCTCTTACCTGAATAGATAAAGGGATGGATGGCATCTGTTCCATCTGTAAACCTTCTAACATCTTACTGCACGGTTTCTTAAGTTGTCTTCTTTATGGTAGTGATAGTGCATGAACAGGGAAGGCATCACAACAAGTGAGGTCCCACGCCCACCTAGGAGATCTCCAACCATAGGATTAATCAAAAGTATAAACCATCACAGACAATTAAATTGAAAGAAAAACACGGAGGTAGGGGGTTAAACAAATACATTTATATTATAGCTTAAGAAATACTCAGGACAGACTACTACCACCATGACACATCCAAGAATACCACATATTATAAAACAAACGTGCATTAGTAAATTATTCTGAGCAATGGTGAACACGGAATTTAATTAAAACCAAAGATACAAAATCCTCAAGTCAGGAAAAGTGTACTCAAAGGCTGTACTCTGGAGTCAACAAGGTTAAGCGTTAATGTATAACAGAGGCCTGAATGATGATAATGATGTTGAGGAATGACATACTGATGCGTGGTTGGGTAAGTGAGGCTAGTGTTGTCTATTGCTCAGGTAATAGAAGATCCTGAAGTAAATTGGTGTCGTTTTCACCAAATCTGCCCCACCAAGCATGTGATCTATTTGGTGTAAATTAAGTCACACCTAAATAAATTGCACAGCCTGGGGAAAGGAGGTTGGAGTTTGATGAATGGATGGCAAAGGGGATTTGGGGAAAGGTGTGACAATGACAAACACAACATAAGAACAATCAGGGCAATGAGCAGCGCCTCATCATCAATCTGTTGTGGAAGGAAACAAAGGAATGAGTATGATATAGTTTAGTTAAATGCATTGCAAACAGTCCTTATGCCCCAGAGTCCTAAGTTATTAGATATCTAGATGTTCTGTCATCTAGGGTTGAAAACATCAAACTATTGAGGAGTGAATTGAACCCACCCAGTTCTACAAAATATTAATGTTAAAAGAAAAATGATACTGTATTGGTAAATTGGGAAGTGCACCTGCATTCTCCTCAGGAATGTCTATCACTTTTGGGTGCCTGTCTGAACGGCTCCGGCAGGTAAGCAGGAGTGTTGAGCTCATCTTTCTCCTTTTGTTTGTGCAGGAGGAGAGAAGTCCTGCGGATTATAAAATAGAAACTGTATTGTAGACTCAAGAAAAAGGACAGAAAGAAGGTAAGCTTCATGAGGAGTGTACCAAAAAGACTCAGAGGCAGAGCACAAACAAGATTAGTTTCACGTTTACCAGCAGTGCAGCACATTCACTCAGCAGCATTTTCCAACTCAACGCACCTCTCTCCAGTCCACATAATGAAGTACTAGGCCTCAGAGTACTCATTATCATTGTTTCCTTTTGAAGTCAATGACTTCCTTCTTCTAGCTGTTGATCTCACCCTGAGTCCTTGCATCCTCCTCGTGAGTCCGAGTAACTCCGTTCCAGTTCCGACCCGTAGTGCACTGCTGTTGAAGAACAAGAAGAGAAACAGAACTGCAGGATTTTATATAGATTTGTGTATGTTAACTAAAGTGACTGGTCTGGTCTCTGAAGAACCAGAAAAAAGAAGTGGACCCTGCAGGAATATTTTTGCTAAGTTTGAAAGGGCTATTCACCTTCAGGAAAAACTTATCACCCATCAGGCACCAAACATTGCTTTTTATTGACATCTTGAAACTCTTGAAATTTTACTAATTAGTTGAACACCCTCCCCCACTGTCTGCCACCACATAAATTATCAATTACAATAACTCAATAATATATCATCACTCATTGGTGCAATAGTTTTAGTTACTTCATCTAATCCAAACACGACAGTAGGTGCACAATTATATCTTTAATTAATGCAAGCAACACACTGGCATTTGGTATTGGCAGTCTTGTAACTCAATGATCTTCTTTGGTAGCCCTGCTAAGTGATGCAAAAAGAGCTAGGCAGATGAGGGAGGCAGGCATTGTCTCCAATGTCCTGAAGGAATGTTGGAGGCTTCTTCACTGCACACTGGTCCAACTCCAAACCAGCCATACATGTGACTAAAAACGATGGGACAGCATAAATCAGACACAAACAATGTTCCAATAGCTACTTTTTTGTGTCCAACGAAAGAAGCTAAACAATAAAATATTAAAAATGTCTGTGGTGGTACTGGCCTACTCAGTCAGGGAATGAGAATTCATCCTCAAACTCAGGTGGTTTACCCAGAAGTTGGTTAGCTAACACACTTGATTCTGGCCAATCTTCCTCCTCCTCCTCTGCTGTTTCAGGAACTGTGGAAGTCTGTGGTATGAAATGCTGATTCATTTTGATCATGGTCAATCTCTCCATGTTTTGAGGTGAGAGGCTGGTCTGTCTCACTGTGACAAGTGCACCCGTTGCACTGAACACATGCTCAGCAGACATACTGGCTATAGGACAAGCCAGATGATTTATTGCCTTTGGACATTGGTGCTGCCACTTGATTGCCTCTTTTGCCTTCACCTCTGCACTCGACTTTGGACCTGTCGTTTGAAACCAAGCTAAAGCAGAGGTTGGGGGCAATCCTTCTGTCCCAATTGTTGTTCTCGTTGCTGGTGTTGGCTGCTGTGAGACAAGAATGTTCTTTCTGGAAGTTGAAGATGGCACTCCAGAACTGCTGAAAGGGACTGTCATTTACAGCCATTCTTCTTCCAGGTCTCTGGCTTGCTCAACAATCCACCTCTTGTAGTTTTAAACATCCCCTTCAGAACAAGGAATGAAAGTGGGCAGAATTTTTTTGTATTGTGGATCGATCAAGCAGTTTGGTACAGAGGTACTCTTTGGACAACATGGTGTCATTTTTCAGCCCTGCATTACAAGCCAAGCAAAAGATTGAGCTCTCAGCCAAAGGCATGTGGTTCTAGGTTTTTGTTCACACTTGCAACTGTGAACCTTTCAGACACCTTTTTTTGCTGGTCCTGTAACAGATGCAAAAATGAGATAGCTTGGCCCATTGCTCTGTCCTCCACGCTAACCTCCTGTGTGAAAACCACAAAGGGGAGTAGCATCTCTCTCAGGCATTTGACTAGGCCCCATTTTTCAGTATCCATGGTCATAGCTTTTCCAATTGCATCTCCTCCTCTTTGAATGAAATGGTCATTGATCTGTCTGTACTGCTCAAACAGACATTGTAACATGTAATAGGTTGAAATCTGACTTGTTGACACCTTGCTGTTAAATTCATCCAAGATGTTTGCAGCTGGACGTGATTTCTCCATGGCAAACATGGCAACTGTTGCGTGCCACCGAATGCTCTTAAGACATTCCTCAGGTCTAAGAAATGTAGCTAGCTGTTGCCTTACCCCAGCAAAAGAAATCCACGGTGTAGTGATGCACATGTAATTAGCCGCCTGACAACTGGTCCACATAGGTCCACATGTCTGTTGTCAGGTGGATAGTGTGAACAGCACTTTGTCCAATGAATTGCAGCACATTGCCATGCAGCGCTGGAACAGCAACTGTGGAAAAATAAGTCTGACTTGGAACCTTCCATTTCAGGCAGATGGTCACCACAAATTCCAAAAATCCCACTCCTGCCCCAAAATAAAAAGGTCGGATGTAGGAAGGTAGCCTCTTTCTAGCCTTGTTACCCCCACTTTTGGCCTGTTTGTGAGTATATGTCAGGGTGTTTTTCCTGTCTCACTGGGATCCTCCTAGCCAGGACCCCAGTGCTCATAGTGAAAACCCTATTTGTCAGTGTGTTTTATATGTCTCACTGGGACCCTGCTAGCCAGGACCCCATTGCTCATAGTTGGGGCCTGAATGTGTTCCTAGTGTGATGCCTAACTGTGTCACTGAGGCTCTGCTAATCAGAACCTCAGTGCTTATGCTCTCTCTGCCTTTAAAATTGTCACTGTAGGCTAGTGATAATTTTTACTAATTCTAATTGGCACACTGGAACACCCTTATAATTCCCTAGTATATGGTACCTAGGTACCCAGGGAATTGGGGTTCCAGGAGATCCCTACGGGCTGTAGCATTTCTTTTGCCACCCATAAGGAGCTCAGACAATTCTTACACAGGACTGCCACTGCAGCCTGAGTGAAATAATGTCCATGTTATTTCACAGCCATTTTACACTGCACTTAAGTAACTTATAAGTCACCTACCTGGCTAACCCTCACTTGGTGAAGGTTAGGTGCAAAGTTACTATGTATGAGGGCACCCTGGCACTAGCCAAGGTGCCCCCACATAGTTCAGGGGAATTTCCCTGGACTTTGTGAGTGCGGGGACACCATTACACGCGTGCACTACATACAGGTCAATACCTATATGTAGCTTCACAATGGTAACTTCGAATATGGCCATGTAACATGTCTAAGATCATGGAATTGTCCCCCCATGCCAATTCTGGTATTGGGGTGCCAATCCCATGTATCCCTGGGTTCTCCAGCATGGACCCTGGGTACTGCCAAACCAGCTCTCTGGGGTTTTCTGTGCAGCTACCGCTGCTGCCAACCCACAGATAGGCTTCTGCCCTCCTGGGGTCTGGGCAGACCAGTCCTAAGAAGGCAGAACAAAGGCTTTCCTCTGAGAGAGGGTGTTACACCCTCTACCTTTGGAAATAGGTGTTAAGGGCCTGAGAAGAGTAGCCTCTCCTGGAAATGCTTTGAAGGGCACAGATGGTGCCCTCCTTGCATAAACCAGTCTACACTGGTTCAGGGATCCCCCAGCCCCTGCGCTGGTGCGAAACTGGACAAAGGAAAGGGGAGTGACCACTCCCCTGTCCATCACCACCCCAGGGGTGGTGCCCAGAGCTCCTCCAGTGTGTCCCAGACCTCTGCCATCTTGAATGCACAGGTGTGAGGGCACAATAGAGGCCTCTGAGTAGCCAGTGCCAGCAGGTGATGTCAGAGACCCCTCCTTATAGGTGCTTACCTGACTAGGTGGGTAAAACTCCTCTGAGGGCTATTTAGGGTCTCTCCTGTTCCTGTGGGCTTCTCCTCAGATAACGAATGCAACAGCTCACCAGAGTTCCTCTGCATTTCCCTCTTCGACTTCTGCCACGGATTGACCGCTGACTGCTCCAGGACGCCTGCAAAACCGCAACAAAGTAGCAAGAAGACTACCAACGACATAGTAGCTCCTCATCCTGCCGGCTTTCTCAACTGTTTCCTGGTGGTGCATGCTCTGGAGGCTGTTTGCCTTCACCGTGCACTGGAAGCCATGAAGAAATCTCCCATGGGTCGACGGAATCTTCCCCCGGCTAACGCAGGTACCATACTTCTGCTTCACCAGTCCACTGGGTCCCCTCTCATCTTGATGAGCATGGTCCCTGGAGCACAGGAGCTAGACCCAAGTGACACCGATAGTCCAGTGGTCCTGCTGTCCAAATTTGTTGGAGGTAAGTCCTTACCTCCCCACGCCAGACAGTAATCCTGTGTACTGCCTGAACTGCAGCTGCTAGGGCTTCTGTGCACTTTTGGAAGGAATCCTTCGTGCACAGCACAGCCCATGTCTCCAGCACTCTTTCCTGCATTGCTCAACTTGTTGAGTTGACCACAGGCTTCGTGGGACCCTCCTTTGTAGTGTTGGGACAACCGCCGAGCTCAGTTTTCTTGAACCTGTGTTCAAGTTCTTCTGTGGGTACTGCCTGCTTCTGCATGGGCTCTATGTATTGCTGAGTGCCCCCTTTGTCTCCTCCTCCAAGGGGTGACCTCCTGGTCCTTCCTGGGCATCAGCAGCACCCATTTTCTTCAACCGTGTCCTTTGCAGCTAGCAAGGCTTGTTTGCAGTCTTTCTGTGTGGAAACAACTCTGCATCCTCCAACATGCCATGAGACGTCTTCTGTGCAAAGGAGAAGTTCTTGGCATCTTCTGTTGTTGCAGAATCTTCATCTTCTGCCACACAGAAGCAGTCATTTTGTACCTTCAGTCAGGGTTTAGTGGGCTCCTGCCCCCCCCCGGATACTTTTGTGACTCTTGGACTTAGTCCTCTACCTTTGTAGGCCCTCAGGTCCAGGAATCTGTCTTCAGTGCTTTGCAGTCTGTTGCGGTCTTTGCAGAATCTCCTATCACGTCTTTAGTGTGTTTCTGGGGAAGTAGGGTAACTTTACTCCTACTTTTCAGGGTCTTGGGGTGGGGTATCTTGGACACCCTTAGGGCCATATTTATACTTTTTGACACAAAGCTGCGCCGGCGCAGCTTTGCGCCAAAAATTTTAACGCCATTTCGATGCGCCGTGCGGGCGTCAAATTTATACTTTGACGCACAGCGGCGCAACCACCAGGTGAGAGTCATTATTTCGTGACGCACACAGCGGCGTCAAGTCGTAAAGAAAACCAACGTTTACGCGACGCACATCACTGTGGGTCGATTTACGACAGCGCAACCCGGAAAGCGCTGTTTTTTTTGATGCTATAGCGTCAAATTTACCCGCAAACACTGCCCTTTTAGCAGAGGAGAGCCAAAATGGATCCCAGATGCCACAAGAGACCCCAGGAAGATGATAGCAGACCAGGAACCAGCCAGGAGGACCCATACCGGAACCAGGACATTTTCAGAAAAAAAAGAAAGTGTCGCTTCAGTGCAGAGGAGCAGGAAATCCAGGTTAAAGAGGTGACGGAACACCAGCACCAATTGTTCATCACCTCTAAATTGCCAATCAGTAGGAGAGAGGCCATATGGCAAAAAATTGTGGACAAGATCAACAGTGTGGCTGAAGAACGCAGAACAGTCACCGAGTGTAAGAAACGCTGGCATGACTGCAAACGTAGGACAAAAGAAAAAATGGCCAGGAACAGGAAGGCAGCACTGCAGACTGGAGGGGGGAGTCCAGCACACCAGGAGGCCCTGGACCACATGGAGGAGATGGTCGCAGCCGTCATCCCTGAGGAGATCGTCACAGGGATTCAAGGACAGGACAGCACAGACTATCACGACACAACGCACATGCAGGGTAAGTCGCATGGGGAATTAAAATGCAATAATGATACATGCTACCGGAGGGGGGAATACCTACTACACAATGCATTTAAGTCAGCATATATATGAAGTGGCATGGGTAGAGGGGCATGGCAGGGGGGCATGGCCAGCACAGACTGAAGCTGGGGCACGACAAAATACAGCACCAACAACAGTCCCATGGGGCCATACTGTAATTACAACAATAGAGCCAAGGGAAAGCAGCAACAGGTGGGAAGGCCACTACGTCAAACTCACATCCAGGCACTCGTCTGTCAAAATGTATCCTACATCAACTAGGTCCCTATCAGTAATCCAGTAGCCAAAACAACAACTGCAATGTAACTGCGACAACAGTTGACAATAACACCTCTGATCTCTGTGCAGCTATAGTAGCAAATGGCAGGAACCTCCCCATGGAACATACATACCTAAATTAGGGGGTGAGGATGACATCTGCAACTATTTATAGAAATAAGACAAAGGCACCAGTACACTCAAATGCCAATGCCCATACTTGACACATACATAAGCCAAAGTAAACAGCAATAGGAGCCACACAGCACTAAGGACACACACATGCTGCATACGTCAGGGTCCCTCACGTGCCTGGCTAACAAGGCAACATCACTAATGTCATACTGCTCAGACAACAACATTGAGGAGGGGACACATGCAACTGGTCACTGAAACACACCTGCACAGTCTGACAACAAAATAGGACTTTGATACGATAAACAGGGCAATCCAATTAAACACAGATTACCCAACATCATCTTGAAACATCAACAATGTTTACATCCATACCACATCCTAACATTGCCATGCATAGGATATGCCACATTACATGTACATTTCGGTCAATGTGAATAAAAAGAGTTTGGGGCAGGTCCTGAGAGGCAAGTGTGCTGCCAGGGCATTCACAACACCCACAGCCAGTCAAAGTGTAGTGTGGTAAGTTTTACGTATACTTTGCGCATTAGCTTCAGGCTTTAGGCCTTTGTGCACCTTGCCCTGAATGTACTTTGACTCATTTGCTTACATCTAAGAGCCTCAAATCACACTGTTTTGCCTACTTCAGCACTGGAGTTCGCCAGAACATATTCACTCTGTGCCCCAGTCAAGGATACAGTCTGGTACATTGCCGATAGACGTGGTAGGGGTTAAGATTTGGCATTCTTGCGTAGGGACACTTTGTCATCACGATGACATGTTACTTATAAAATCACTTCCTTGTCCCAAGACACGCAAGAGGGAGTTTCCGAACAGAGAACCACAACTAGACGCTGCCTGCCTTGCTGCAGATGCTGAACCAGATCACAGGCCATTGCTCTGATATGAGGGATGATGACTCCCCAGTGATTCAGACAGGCAAGCTCGAAGCTTAACATGCTGTGCTCTAAATAGAACAAGCAGAGGGAGAGTAGAAACAGTTAGGCACCATGATAGCTTTGTTCAAATGTTTTACTCTCCTGCTGACTATTTCAATTCTACCATGTTGTATTGTTTGGGTTATTGTGGCTCACACCTAAATATCTACAAGTCAGTTGTTCAATGAAATCATCATATAAAACAAATACTGTCTTTGTCATTTGTGTATGAGATCATACTGGAAAAGAGAGAATTGGTTTGGATCTGAGTGACCACGACTTCCCTGAGAAGTTCCAAAGATGTCATGCGCTCGGATGTCTAATCATTTCATTGCCGTGGGAGACATGAGGCACTGCTACTTAGCCAGAGCAAAAAGAAAGAATCAGGGTGACAGAGTTATTTACAAGTGGGTCAGACTCAGTCCCCCACACCATTAGCTATCCTGCTGCCTAGAAAGACAGTAATCTCATGTAGGATAATGAGAGCCCACGCAACAAAATGTCTCTCCATAAGAATAGATATACACGGAGGGACGAGTAGGACAAAAAAATGGCTATTCCTAAATTGGTACAAAGCAACACCTAGAGGCAATTAGGCAGACAAGTCTGATAACTCTATATCATACATGTGACACACAGGTGGGCCATAGGCCTATAACAATGCCCATATGAAGGACAGCAGATACCAAGACAAAAACAGAGCACAAAGTTAAGGCATCCAAAGGCTTGCATCTTATTGCAAAATTGTCACAACACAGACACACTAATTGTACCCTGTTTCATTGCAGAGGAACATGGATCTCCTGCCGATATGCCTGTCCCTGATTTCCCTGATGACATGGATGACGAGCCCATAAACATTCAACAGGAGACCATCCAAAAGGTCCTTGAAAGCCTCCAAACCCCACTTCAGTCACAAGGAGGAGCACAGAAGAAGCAGCCATCACAGTAGAACCACCAGCCACCCCAATTGTAAGACCTGCCAGCTCCAACACAGCTGAGGACTCTGACGACACTGGCACCAGATTTGAAAGAACCGTAGTTGGTGTACAGCGGGAGCTGGCCAAGGAGGTGCGGGTGGGGATGCAAAATATGGCAGACAGCCTTGAGGGGGTGCGTTCGTGCATGATGTCTTCTGCAGATCAGGCAGCTGCTATGCAAGCCCTAACATCTCTCTTGCAGGAACTTGCCAAAACACAGAAGGAAATCAGCACAGCTGTCATCCAGTTGACACAACATCTACAACTGCAATCCAGTCAACGTGTGCACGAATGCAACATTGAACCACTCAGGGCCGACCTGGCTGCCTACCATCGTGATGTGGCTGCCTTTCTCAAAAACCAGCAAGCCCTCCTTGCTGCAGTACTGCCTTTAATAACTCCACAGGGAGCCGCCCCCGGGATGTCTGCCTCCACGTCTTCTAACACTGAGGTGTGTGTTGCCCCTTCACAACCAACAACAACAAGGACAAACCAGGCAACACACACATCAGAAAAAGAAGACATGGAACAGATCACATTCTCACAGAAGAGTATCCGGAAGCACTAGTCCCTGCACCATGGCCTACTTTGACCAAGGTCCTACGTTTTGTCAAATGCCAGTCTCACTACAACTACACTCAATGACTGTTCTGCAATCCACTGTATGACTTGTCAGCATTGCCAGTGAATGTCTCTCTCCTACTATTTGCCAATTCCTGTCCCTTTGCACTGTCTGTGACATCACCCCAGCATGTCAGGAGCATCATCCACACCCCTTCTGTAGGATCACCATGTAAGAATGCACCAGAACGGACCCAGCAAACATGGACAATGGAAATTTTGCACTACAGCACCTATAAATAAATAGCACTTGCACACCTATTATGTCTCTGTGTTATTTCACACTTCAACTGTGCAGTACATAACTCCAAAGTGCCTGTGTGGCAACCATGTAGATTGTCAATACAACTGTCCTGACATCATGTGGTCTGAAACATCTGTGCAGTGGCCAGGATTGCATCATAGCCTTACCATATTGAGGAGAACAACTGATGAAGGGACTAACCACACACAATCATGCTGTGTTGGACAGAATGATGCATCATCTATAGCAATTCTAGTCAACTAATGGTGGCTGAGAAATGTAGGCACCATGCAATACTAAAACATGAAATTATGCTTCAAAATGTAAGGAAACATTAACAAATAACACTGCATCAATCACCCTTTCTGAGTATACTTCCATGAAGGAAAGTCATGCTGAATTAGTACACACATGATGTAGGTCAGCAATGAAGGCAACAAGACAAGAGTGTTAACAACTCCTCATCTACAAAGATCTCCCTGAACTTCACACTGCAGTCCGACCTATTAAATTACCCACAATAACAAGTCTGAAAGCACACTTTGTGAAGTAGAATACATACTCACCAACACAAAACCTTGGTGATCAATGCAAACTACCAATGGTGGGTCTCCCAAATGGTGGATACTTACCAAGTTATCGCACGGGTAGCTGGCATGTTAAACCTCCATTTCCTGGGGATGGCGAGCATAGGACACTAATGTCATACAAAAACATTCACCTACACTGATGTCAAGGCCATGATAAAGTAGCACCTAACGCATCATGTAAAGGGTTAACTATATATTTATTACTATTTATTAACACAAGAGGCAACTAAGGGAAAAGTAATACCTACACTAATCTAACCTGACTACTACTAACCCACAACTATCCCTAACTAACCTAAGCTAAACTTACTCTACACATGTAACGAAACGATCTAAACATGAACCCCCCACCCACCATTATGAGACAGGACACATGCAGGACAACACTTACTAACCTACACACATACTATACTATCCTAAACAAACATATATATATATATATATATATATATATATATATATATATATATTTTTTTTTTTTTAAACTAACAGGAATCCCAACATTGCCCCCACCCACCCACCCACAAAAAAAATAAAGATAGAAAGAATAAGGACCCCCCACCCTCTTCCCTAACACTAACTAAGCTAATTACCTATACTAACCTAATACTAATCCCCAAAACCCAACTATCAGTAGAAAATAGGAAAGAGGAGAGAGGGGAGGGCTAAAAGTTCAACACAGCAAATGTCCTGGAGGTTCGCCCTCCGTAGGGTCCGCCTGATGGAGCGAACCCTTTTTTTTATATACGCCACATCCTGGCTCAGCTTGTCCACCTTATTGAACACTTTGTCCAATTTACGGCTCAATGCCAGGAATGCGGCTGGGTCCACAGGAGGGGCTGATGCAGTTTGTGTGCCGGCCGAGGTGAAGCTTGTGCCAGCAGTTGACTGCCCACTGGACTGTCCTGGTTGTAGAACATGGCTGGGTCCAGGTCTTGAGGATGAGCCAGGGTCTACTGTTCCCGACGTTGCTGGGGCCACTTGGGGAGACCTGGTGGATGTGGTGTTGGTGGCTGTTGTAGGCAATGTAGGCCGACCCTGTGGTGAGGCCCACCATGCCCCGGAGGCCCGATCCGATTGATATTTGCGGGCCATCCTCCGGTACCCAGACTGCACCTGCAGGATGTGCCTGTATCGCATGGCACGCCTCTCAAATTGGTGTCTATCTGCGGCATTCATGTTTGCAGCTGTGAAGAGAAATGGCAAATATTTACCTTTGGAATTGCATTGGGTGGAATAGCACAATGGGTTATTTGTACATTACTAGTAATGTATTTGTTGCAGCAATTGTCACAACATAGTTCACTTAAAGGCTCAGAGGAAGTACATGTGAAGCCTGCATACATAAGTGCATCTCACACCTAGCATATCCATGTCTCTACATGATGGATGACATCACCCTAAACTACTCATCCAAATTATGCCTAAGCCATCTGACATTATGGCTGCACCTCTTCCGCATACTGACTTCACTACATATGTCCCTCTATGTGCTAACTATCACAACCCTCACTCAATGCCATTTGTAATTTGTTGTTTGCTAATATTGAACCCATGGGCCATAACCGAATGTGTACACTAGGGGCCAGATGTAGGAAGATGGAAAATTGCGACTTGCAATTTGCTATGCAGAACGGTGTCTCCGACACCGTCTGCGAGTCGCTATGGGGTCGCAAAGACCCACCTCATTAACATCAATGAGGTGGGTCCCAATTTGCGCCCCCTTAGCGACTATGGGCACTCGCGGGGATGGAGGCCTTCTGGGAACAGCAGACCTCCATGTCCATGACTTCTTTTAAATAAAGCAGTTTTTTTTTTCCCAAGTCTAGCCCGTTTACCTTAAAGGAAAACGAGCTGCACAATATTTTTGGGTCCACTCACAAAGGGGAAGGGTTCCTATGGGGACCCCTTCCAGTTTGCGAGTGGGTTACCATCCACTTCAAGTGGATGGTAACTGCGACTCCCTTTGCGACCACGTACTCGGTCGCAAATGGAATTGCATACCACTGCGAGTCGCAAATAGGAAAGGAACACCCCTTCCTATTTGCGAGTCGGAAATGCATTTTGCGAGTATGTTCCGAATCACATTTCTGCATAGCCAACAGACGTTTGCGACTCACAAAGGGCAATTTATGCCGTTTGCAACTTGAAAACTGTTTGCTACATCTGGCCCTAGGTTCTAAACAAAGTTGCAAAAGGTCACAAGTACATGTAACACACTGGTTGCTACAGTCCTAGGTACCCTGTTTCCCATTAACATGGCAGTCTTTGAGGGTGGGGTGGGAAGAACAACCAACAATCCTATGTTCAATGCACACCCAGGAGTGTATAGAAAGGTCAACAAGTATGTGCCTTCACACACAACACCTATGAAGGGCTAGCAACACGTTGGAGTCAGCCAAACATTGTCATATCCAAGGTCCACACGTCAAAATACTCTGACTTAGGCCAACATCACATACTATCAGTGAGGCATGTTTTACAACACACACAGAGGAGCAAGAACACCCATGATCATGAGTCGACTGAACACCTAGGCCATTGCACTCTAGTCACACACACTTCTAGTTCAACTAGTGGAAGTACATGCCCCCGGAAGATCCAACCTACAGTGTACACAGTGCATCCTCAACTAGGAAGCTGCACATTTCATCAAAGCCATTTGCCAAAGCTATCTGGGAGAATGTCAGTCTGATATGCAGACTCAGTTCAAGCCAAGTCCCAGAGCAACTCTTACATTAACCAGTGTATTCCACATGACTCATCCCATTCCCCATAGCGGCCCAACTGGAATGACCTACAGCCCCTAAATCTGAGAGATGGCTAAGTATTGGTCTACAGAAACAGAAGTGATATTTGAAATCCCACTAAAGCAACAATGCCAATGAACGGGCAGCACATCAAATCATGAATTCTGTTGAACACACAGTAGTCCATCATGCATCACTAGCAAACAATAAATATAGCACTCAGGCCACACTCACTGTAGGTATCGGGGTCCTCAAAATGTGCCACCTCTCCCACGGTGTACGGTGCTGGTCCACCTGTAAAGCATGAAAGGAATAATATACTCAGACTCGGTGCTCTGACAAATAATTGCAGTTACTATGACACTGTG
Source organism: Pleurodeles waltl (assembly GCF_031143425.1). Classification (NCBI taxonomy): domain Eukaryota; kingdom Metazoa; phylum Chordata; class Amphibia; order Caudata; family Salamandridae; genus Pleurodeles; species Pleurodeles waltl. Next base: position 557,464,603 of record NC_090449.1, read on the forward strand.
TGAATATGACATGGTAATGATACACTTTCCCACATGCTCATACTGCATGGATGAATTTTTAATCAACATTAACATTGGATGAGTCTCCGGCTACAGTTACAGACCCTACTACACACATGCAGTGGCCAGGACAGTCAGGTGTTGTCAAAGATACCCCTCCATTAGTATGCCCCAACAATAATGGCTTGCATACATCTCATCATGTGCATCCCAGAGAGACATCCAAAAGCTGGCTACTTGAGGACTGCATGACCCCTCACAATCAAACAGGCTAGGTGGACATTTTCAACACACAGCAACCAGACACACATGTGACATATGTGTGGACAACATAGCTGACTTCATGTGACGTGAAGGCACCACACATTTATAGCATCATCATGGGTATACAATTTTCTGTCTAGCTATGGCGTCAACATATGTAGGTATGTTGTTTCTACATGACTTTCTCACTGGCCAATATGACCTGCAGGTTTAAGATAGAGGCATTAACGTGTCGCTTGTCTGACACAAAGGCAACACTACATTACATACAGCTACAGGCATCCGGTATGTGTTGAAAACATGAGCCATCTGACTGCTAGCATTGGTCTTCCTACACATTGTGCAACAAATACACATTAGGTTTCCCTAGCATTATACACAGTCAGCTACTTATCTAGCAGATTGGGTAACAATCATCACATGTCCCCACACAGATTTCATTTCTTCACATGTAATTGATTTGTACTCACCAACATGGCCACCAATCCTGATTCCCATGTGGTCCAGCAGGTCCTGCTCCCTGGATATGAGATCAGCCCAGCGGTGCTTCAGTTGATGCTCATTCCTCATGCTCCCGTACACCCGGACCAGGTGATGGCGCACCTTCCCCCACCGGACTTTCCGTGCCTCCGTGTGATACCCCTGTATCACACGGCCCCCAGCCTCCAGCATGAGTGGGAGGAAATGGCAAACGAGCCAAATGAATCCCCCCAATTCCTCCTCACCCATCCTGGCAAGCCGAGGCCCACCTGACATATTTACTAATTTAAACGAGAAAAATGAGATAGACAAGTAAAAGTGGGAAATGGGGAAAGGTAGAGTAGTGAAGGAAAAATAAAACTTAAGAAAAATAGCCCAACTAACCCCAAAGTTAAACTACCCAGAACAGACTCCCACAGACAATACAAACAAGAACAGGATTGGACAAAAGTACACTAAACAGACTAAGACAATATTAGACAACAAGACTATGATCACAAAAAGACAAAATACAAGGTACACAGGACACAAAAGCAGTTAGACACAGGACTACACTCTACACACAACCACACAGTCTAGATAAATCTGAGACTGCAAAGTGAAAGTGAAAGTTAACTCACAGTACAGATTTTGTAAACAGGATATCCTATTACATCACTTCCTGCATAAAATGGCCGCCGTTTTTATTTTCCTGTTATGCGTCATATTTTCACGCATACACATTGTGCGTCATATTTTTTGATGCATAACATTGCACATAATGCAGAGTCAAAATTAATTTCTTAATTGTTACCTTACATTATTGTGAGGCTGAGTTTACAGTTCTAGTGTAGAATTAATAAATTAATAAGGTACATGACATGTCCACCAAATTGTCCATGTTGCGTCACATTTCCACGCATACAGCATGGGCGTCATAAATTTATCACGTACAGGAGTGCACAGGATGCAGAGTCAAATATAAATTTTCAAATATGTTTCTCATATTTTGCCATGAAATCTTAATTTTTATATCATAATTTTTGACTCTGCATTCTGTGCACTCCTGTACTTGGAAAAATTATGACGCCCATGCTGTATGCGTGGAAATTTGACGCAACATGGACAATATGGTGGACATGTCATGTACCTTATTAATTTATTAATTTTCATATCATATTTTTTGACTCTGCAGTCTGTGCACTCCTGTACGTGGAAAAATTATGACGCCCATGCTGTATGCGTGGAAATTTGACGCAACATGGACAATATGGTGGACATGTCATGTACCTTATTAATTTATTAATTTTCATATCATATTTTTTGACTCTGCATTCTGTGCACTCCTGTACGTGGAAAAATTATGACGCCAATGCTGTATGCGTGGAAATGTGACGCAACATGGACAATATGGTGGACATGTCATGTACCTTATTCAAATATTAATTTTCATATCATATTTTTTGACTCTGCATTCTGTGCACTCCTGTACGTGGAAAAATTATGACGCCCATGCTGTATGCATGGAAATGTGACGCAACATGGACAATATGGTGGACATGTCATGTACCTTATTAAATTATTAATTTTCATATCATATTTTTTGACTCTGCATTCTGTGCACTCCTGTACGTGGAAAAATTATGACGCCCATGCTTTATGCGTGGAAATGTGACGCAACATGGACAATATGGTGGACATGTCATGTACCTTATTAAATTATAAATTTTCATATCATATTTTTTGACTCTGCATTCTGTGCACTCCTGTACGTGGATAAATTATTACGCCCATGCTGTATGCGTGGAAATTTAACGCATTATTAAATGATGTCTTCATTTTTTAAAGTTGGGGAAGGAAATTTGTCATGGCCAAACGGTGCTATGTGATACACATTTGTGGTTAGCTATGACACATGTCCCTTATTGGATGTATAGAAGGCATTCACACTGTAATGATTATGATACCTTCAAAAAATGTATTAACCATATTTGTACACATATTTTGGGTAATTGCTGATGGCTATTTTGAATTGATGAATGGGATACCATGATGTATTCCTTCTCTAAAATGTGCCCACAATTATCATGGTAATGCATTTATCTATATTCCAAACAGGGAGTGCAATAGTCACTTACATTTTTTTATGGGGCTAACCATGTCCTATTATGATTTTGTGTATCTGATTTGTGTTTGACTTTTGACATGTAGGCCACACATGCGCCTTATGCATGTGTTTAGTTCACAAGTACATGATTCTTGTATATTTGGGGGGCGGTAGAGGTGGACTTAGGCCCCCAGCACCCTAGGCATTGCCCTTCCAGATTTGCTGATTTATCCATGGCTTTCATTTATTCTGTTATGCAAAACCTGCAGCAGCAGGCTAATGTAAGGCCATAGGGTATGAATCACTGTTAGACATTCATTCATCTCATTTGCCCATTTGACTTTTGCACTATTGTTGATTTGGAGCAATCTGACATACCATTTTGCAAAATCTCAGCGTTCCTCATGTGCTGATGACAAATAGGTTGTTGATGTATGTGGCCCTTTATGCATTACCTGGTTTAGTGGCATGTTACATTTTGCCTGCTAGGTTCGAACTGGGACACTACTGTGATGGGCAGCTTGCAAATATTTGGTTGATTGGATGACATATGTTTATATGTGTGTGCGAATGTGGATCCACTATCACCTGTCTGGGTGTATGTTGTCACTGTAACTTCAAGGTCTCCTCATGAGTTAGTGGCAGCTAATGTTGTTCCAATTGGGTATTGTTTATATCAAAAAGTTGAGAGAAGCCATTGAGGACATGGTCACGTACACATGGATGGTCCCACCCTGTCACTGAACACATGTAATAAGACTTTCAAATGATCTACATTTTTGGTCTGAGTGAGAGACTGTCTCAGGTGTCTGGATCAGGCATGTGTAATTGGCACATTTGTACTCCTGTTGGCCTCGGTGGGTGGTAATGTATGATGTAACATCCTACCCTCTGTGCAGACATTTGTGATGTGTTCTTTTTTGCGTGATGAGTGTTATGTCATTATTGCTCAATGAGACGACATTCTTCTTCAGCAATTTAGAACTAAAGGTGGTCAGAAATGAATAGGCCAAAGCATGATGTGGTGTTTGTTATCTGTGTTTATTTACAATTGTGCAATAAGTGTTGATATAAGAAATTATGAAAAAAAATTATTGACAAGCTGTTGGCGCCTACGCACTCCTGCTGCCGTGTTTTGTTGTTCCCCCTCCTGTTGCAGGCCAGCATCCTCCTCTTCGTCATCTTCAGGCATGTCTGGGTCTGGTTCAAGGAGGGGAATGTTCCTTTTTACACAAATGTTGTGCAATATGGCACAAGTGAGTATGATCCTACAGACCATCTCTGGGGAATAGAGTAGGCTACCGCCTGTGATGTCAAGGCAGCGGAACCTTGACTTTAGGATCCCAGAGGTCCGCTCAACAATGCTGCGTGTCCTCTTATGGGCGTCGTTGTATGCCCGCTCTGCAGCAGTAGTGGGGTTCCCATATGGTGTCATTAACCAAGGCTGGATGCCATACCCCTGATCAGCTGAAATAGAAACACAGAATGGGATCAATTGGATGTAGAAAGCACTCTTGTACAGACCTTTGATTGCAGTAGTTGTCTTGTGTTGTCTGTGACTCTTTTGTGTACTAATGTGACAACCTATACTTGTAGGGTAAAAGTTTTGCATTGGGTTTTTTCCTTGGCTGAGCAAGTGTTTGTTAGCTAGCCTTTTGTCAGCAGTCTGTGTTTTTTTTTTAATAACAGTGTGCCCTCCCTTGCATTGTGACTTGTGATACAGGTGACCGTGTGTCTTCACTGGGGGTGAGATGATAGTTCCATGCAGAGTTAAAACATGAAAGTGTAGTTGAAACGTTCATATGAAAGTACCCTGGACACCCCATACCTTAAGACTTATGCAATGTGTTAAGGTACAGGTTATTGTGACACTTCCAATTTGCAAGGTGACATTTAGGCAACCACACTCATTAATGTCTTCACATTAAGCTGTGGAGTACATTCCAATGTGCGACAGGTTCAATGGTGACTTCTGACACATGGCTAGTGATGTGAGTACCTCAGTGTGTTCCTGGCTAGGTGTTGCTAATGTGGTGTATGTGTCGTTTGTCCTAGAGGGTTGCTGTGCAGTGTGTACATGAGTTAGATTTTTGTCCTTACCAACAAGTAGTCCATTGCCATACCGTCCATCCTGGAAGTGTTGGTTGATGGTGCAGTGACGGAAGATGAATGCGTCATGTACACTCCCAGGATATTTAGCCACGATGTTGCTGATCAATCCCTGGTGATCGACTATGGCCTGCACGTTGATTGAATGTGTGTGCTTCCTGTTGTGGTAGAGGTGTTCAGTCGCAGTAGGTGGCACAAGGCGTACGTGTGTGCAGTCGATTGCACCAAGGACGTGTGGGAAGCCACTGATGGCGTAGAACCCCTGTTTAGTTTCCTGCTGCTTCTGCAGTGTGTTAGGGAAGCAGATGTGGAGGGGTGTCAGGCGAATGATGGCATCCAGTACTTTTGGCAGGAATGCAGAGAATGATGGTTGGGATATTCCACCAACCAGGGCACCAGTTGTCTGAAACGAGCCACTTGCCAGCAGGTGAAGTACGGCAAGCAGCTTGGTTTCTGTTGGTATGGTGCGGGGTGTCACCAAAGTGGGGGCCAACTGCTGTTCGATATTTCTCAGCAGCTGCTGAATGGCCTGCCAGTTCAACCGGTACCTCTGGATGATGTTGTGTTCCCTGAGGCCATGCAGGGTTGTTCTTGGGCGGAATATCCTCTCCTGCCTTCTGCGCTGTCTTTGGGGTCCCTGCTGTTGTTGTTGTGGCTGCTGTTGTTGCTGCAGGGCTCTGCATCTACGTGCACGCTGAAGACAAATCACCTCCATGTCTCCCTGCTGCTGCTCTGCTGCTCTGCTGTTTGTTCTGTGTGTTCTGATTAAATACAGGTGTGTTTGTCCCATTTTAACACCTGCCCTGACCCAGGCGTTAAATTTTGACGCACATCGGGTTTTGCGTCATTTTTTTGCTCCGCCTACCGGCTGGGAGTCCTTTTTGCCCGGAAGCATAAATACGACGTGCGGCCGTGTGTGTCGTTTTTTGGATGGGAACGCCTACCCTGCATATCATTAACGCAGGGTGGGGTGCCGCTTCCAGAAAACGGCGCACACTGCGGATTTTTCTTGTGCGCGTTCTTGGGCGGCAGGGTTTAAATATGGGGCAACGTTTGCGCTGATTGTGCGTCAAAATTTTTGACGCACATTCGGCGCAAACGGAGTATAAATATTCCCCTTAGTGTTTTCTTACACTCCCAGTGACCCTCTACACACTACACTAGGCCTGGGGTCCCTAAGTGGTTTGCATTCCACTTTCTTAGTATATGGTTTGTGTTGTCCCTAGGCCTATTGCATCCTATTGTATTCTACAGTGTTTGCACTAATTTTCTAACTGTTTACTTACCTGATTTTGGTTTGTGTGTATATTTTGTGTATTTTACTTACCTCCTAAGGGAGTATATCCTCTGAGATATTTTTGGCACATTGTCACTAAAATAAAGTAGCTTTCTTTTTAGTAACACTGAGTATTGTGATGCTTATGATATAGGCCCTCATGACAACATTGGTGGTAAAAGCCACTTACCGCCGTGCAGAAGACCGCCAACACACCGCCGCGCCCGCGGAATACCGCCACAGCTATTATGACCCACATTTCGGAATTCGCCAAAATTCAGACACCCACACAAGTCCGCCACACCAAAGGTCAGTGATAAACTGGCGAAAACAAAACCTCCACCGTCACGCCAACAGAAATATGCCCACACTATCACGAAACACGAATTCAAGCGGCGGTCTTTCAAATGCGGTATTCCATTGGCGGTACACACCGCCGCGCTCAAAATACACACACTCTTACAAAACACCACCACATTGGACAATTCGAAATACACACACCTGATACACATACACACACCACTCCCACACACCCAATACAATATAAAACACACACCCACATCACCCACAAACCCCCATGACCAAAAATTCCAAAAGAAGACCAGAGAGAGATAGCACCAGCAAGAACAACAGCATCCACAGGCACACAACACCATCACCCACAGAACTTTCACGCACCTCACACAACACACCACTACATATCAGCACACTTAACACCACACACTCCACCCTGAGGTTCTCGGAGGAGGAGCTCAGGGTAATGGTGGAGGAAATCGTCCGGGTAGAGCCACAGCTATTCAGAGCACAGGTGCAGCACACCTCAATAGCAAGGAAGATGGAGCTATGGCGAAGAATAGTGGACAGGGTCAACGCAGTGGGACAGCACCCAAGAAATCGGGAGGACATCAGAAAGAGGTGGGGCGACCTACGGGGGAAGGTGCGTTCCGTGGTCTCAAGACACCACCTGCCAGTTCAGCGGACTGGCGGCGGACCCCCACCTCCTCACCCACAACTAACAACATGGGAGGAGCAGATCTTGGCGATTCTGCATCCTGAGGACCTCTCAGGAGTAGGTGGAGGAATGGACTCTGGTATGTCAAATCTTAATTATTACATCCCCCACCCTACCTGCATGTCATCACATACCCCAACCCTCACCCTCACCCACAGCACTCCAACTACTCACACATGTCCCAACATCACAAACCACCCATCCCAACACCAAGCCCTGCACGCAACAACAAAACATGGACACCCGTCACTAAAGCATGCCCAGTGCACATACCCATACAACCCCCTAAACCACCCTCACACAAGGTCCCACACAGGAATGCAAGCACTTGGGTACACGGTCACCCACCCATTGCACACCATGACACACACAGATGTACTAACCATCCTTTTATACGCCTGCAGGACCCCTACACAACGTCACCGGACAGGAGGGTCCACACATGTCCACACCACCAACAGAAGAGGCCCACAGTGATGACAGCACCTCTGTCCAACTGGATCTAGATGACCAGCCCGGCCTATCGGGGACCTCGGGACAGTCGGTTCCCCTCACCCAGTCACAGGCCACCACAGACCTTCCCCCCTCTGGAAACACCAGCACAGCACCCAGCCAGCGGGCCCATACCTCAGTCCCCAGGGCACGTCAATCAGCAGTGTGTCCACCACTACAGGGAACCCAGGATAACCCACCACCCCAACAACAACAGGGACCTTGGGGCAGTGGTAGTGGGCACATGGTCCAGGGGACTGAGGCCCAGGAACACAGGGGAACTGGGAGGGCTGCTGTGCGACAGGGGGCAGACGGGCCAAGGGAACCCACTCTCCACGAGGCCCTCTCCTCCATCATGGGAGCCTACCACCACTCCCAGGAGATGATGGCAACGGTACTGGCCAAGTTTCAGGAGACCCAGCGCCTGCAGGAGGAACAGTATTTGGGTTTCAGGGAGGAACTCAGAACCATCAGCTCCACCCTGGGCACCATCGTAGTGGTGCTGAAGGAAGTAGTCAACACCAGGAGGGACACCGTGGCACTACAAGGTGCCCCTGACACTAGCATGGACGATGAATTGCCCACCACCTCCGCCGGCGCTAGTGGACAGGATGCCCCCCCACAGAACCACCACACCAGCACCCCACACCCTGCAGAGGGAGAACCACCCCACAAACGGTCCCTGAGATCCAGGACAAAGACAGAGCACAATGCAAGAACCCCGCCAAGAAATGAGACCACCCTGATTGTCATCCTACTGTCCCACTTGTTACCCTGTCCATACTTTAACTGCCCCAGCTCCACTTCCTATGCCCATTTGGGCAATGCACCTGTGAGACTAATAGACTGGACTCTGCCATGGACATTCCTCCGCCATCAGCCCTCACCATTTCACTACCCCCTCCAATACTGAGCACTTAAATAAACACACTTAATGCACAAAACAATCTGGAGTCTGTCTGTGATTTTGAAATAGTGTATTAGCAATGACAGTAACAAAATGCTCTTTCAATTGTAATGTCAACATACCTATGTCACACAGCTCTAGTCCATGAGGAATCTAAGCAGATGTCACACAGTGGGACCCACATCTGTGAAATCGTAAGGGAAAGCGAAAACTCAGTGACCATACACTGGGTGAAAACAACACACAGTAGAGAGGTAGTAGTGTTAAAGTACATGTAGTAGGCAGGTCTGTACTCTTACCTGTGTCTCACTGGAAATATTGCTGGATCACTGAGTCCCTGTTGTTCATGTCTTCTTCCTCTGCTTCCTCGTCTTCACTGTTCACATGCTCCACAGCTGCAACAACACCGCCATCTGGATCATCCTCCTGCAGAAAAGGCACCTGTCGTCGCAAAGCCAAGTTATGAAGCATACAGCAGGCCACAATGATCTGGCACACCTTCTTTAGTGAGTAGAATAGGGATACACCTGTCATATGGAGGCACCTGAACCTGGCCTTCAGGAGGCCGAAGGTCCGCTCGATCACCCGCCTAGTTCGCCCATGGGCCTCATTGGTAGCGTTCCTCTGCCCTTGTCCTGGGATTCCTCACTGGGGTCAGTAGCCATGACAGGTTGGGGTAACCAGAGTCACCTGCAAATGGTGAGGGACAACTGTTAGACACGCACTAACCTGGAGGGATATCCCCAGACCCAGACAACCATTCCCACTGACTTGCCTCCAGGTGCTCACCTAATAGCCACACGCGGTGCCTCTGGAGTTGACCCATCACATAAGGGATGCTGCTATTCCGCAGGATGTAGGCGTCATGCACTGAGCCAGGGAACTTGGCATTCATATGGGAGATGTACTGGTCGGCCAAACATACCATCTGTACATTCATAGAATGATAACTCTTCCGGTTTCTGTACACCTGCTCACTCCTGTGGGGGGGGACCAAAGCCACATGGGTCCCATCAATGGCACCTATGATGTTGGGGATGTGTCCCAGGGCATAGAAATCACCTTTCACTGTAGGCAAATCCTCCACCTGAGGGAAAACGATGTAGCTCTGCATGTGTTTCAGAAGGGGAGACAACACTCTGGACAATACGTTGGAAAACATAGGCTGGGACATTCCTGATGCTATGGCCACTGTTGTTTGAAAAGACCCACTTGCAAGGAAGTGGAGCACTGACAGCACCTGCACTTGAGGGGGGATTCCTGTGGGATGGCGGATTGCTGACATCAGGTCTGGCTCCAACTGGGTACACAGTTCCTGGATTGTGGCACGGTCAAGCCTGTATGTGATAATCAAATGTCGCTCCTCCATTGTCGACAGGTCCACCAACGGTCGGTACACCGGAGGATGCCGCCATCTCCTCACAAGTCCCAGCGGACGGTGCCTATGAAGGACAACAGCGAGCACAGAATCAAACAACTGAGAGGTACGTACCCACAGTTTACCCAGAACACCAATCATACACAAAAGGTGGCCTGTATGTGTGTTGAGTCTAGGCCTAGGTATGTGTGACACAGTTGGAAATGAACCCATGTGGGTCCCTGGAATGGTGGCTGCCTGACCTCTAAAGTGGGACAATGGGATGTGAGGTAACTGCGCTGGTGTTGTACACCGTCGCGGTAGGCGGTCGAAGACCGCAGTGCAATGCTGCATTGGTTAACATTGGACCCTACGGGTCCCAGGTACGCACCGTCGCGGTCGTGACCACCATTTTCAATCTGTTCAATCACTCGATACCTGATCTTCGACAGGAGAGGAACTGCACTGCAAGTGCTGCTGTGACCTCGGTCTGGAAGAGACAATGGCTCGAGTGTCTGGGGAAAGGGCCCCGGCCTTCACATCGGAGGAGTTGGAGAATCTCGTGGATGGGGTCCTCCCCAGTACACGCTACTCTACGGTCTTCCAGACAAACAGGTAAGTACATAGGGAGCATGTTGTATGGGCTATGCCTGTGTGGAGAGGGCTGGATGTAAGAAGGAAGGGGGGAGAGTGCTGCGTGCATGAAAAACGGTGAATGCATGTGCCACATGGCAAGGGTAGGGATGGAGGCCAATCACTTTGACGGTGCAGTTGGTAATAACTTCTCTTTTTCCCCTGTACATGTCGTGTAGGTCAGCGCCCACCAGAAAAAATACATTTGGCGTGCCATCGCCAAGGACGGCCGGACCATGGGGGTCTACCACAGACGGAGCACCCACTGCCGGAAAAGATGGGAGGACATTTGCCGCTGGAGCAAGAAGACGGCGGCTGCTCAGCTGGGGATGGCCTCCCAACGTGGGAGGGGTGCCTGGCGCACCATGACCCCCCTGATGTTCAGGATCCTGTCGGTGGCCTACCCAGAGTTGGATGGGTGCTTGAGGGCATCACAGCAGCCACAAGGGGGTGAGTACACTCTCATTCTGCTGACTTTGCGCGCAGTGGAGGGGTCTGGGTGGGTGATGTGGGCTGTGGGTTTCCCTAGGCCAGGGCGAGTTCCGTAGGCAAGTCCCCTCCGTAAGGCAGGCCATGTGGCACCCCAGCCCACCTCTATAGAGTGCCAATGACACCTACTCATGCCCCTGTGTCATCTATGTGTGCAGATGTTGTCCATAGCCTTGTAGGCCATTTACCAGGAATGGAACAGTGGAGCCCAAGAGCGCGGCGTAGTGCAGGGGGCTTCTGCGTCTGTCGTGTCCGCCAACCGTAGCGGTAATGCATGAACTCATCATGTCTTTTTTCTGTCGTCCCCCCCACTTTTTGTGGTCACCCTGTTCTTGTGTGCATTAGCATCATCAGGCGGAGGAGCAGTGGCACCAGAGCACGAGGGAGCTGCATCCCACATGGCACTGGAGGGCGACACTACAGAGTCTGAATTCACCAGTGGGATGGAGGGTGAGGGGAGATCCACGGCGGGGACAGGAGCTGGCACCAGCGACACGGACTCGTCCTCTGATGGGAGCTCCCTTGTGGTGGTGGCCCCATCTGTGCCCCCCGCTTCTACAGGTACAGCTGCCAACACCCCTACCAGCACCGCCCTCCCAGCAGCCCCTCAGCCTTTGCCCTGTGCCCGCTCACCCAGGCACCTCAGGCCCTGCCCCAGTCTCCCCTGCTGCCCTCAGTGAGGAGGCCATTGACCTCCTCAGGTCCCTCACTGTTGGTCTACAATTTTGAATGCCATCCAGGGTGTAGAGAGGCAGTTGCAACAAACCAATGCATTCCTGGAGGGCATTCATTCTGGTCAGGTGGCCCTTCATCGAGCTTTTCAAACTCTGGCCTCAGCACTGATGGCAGCCATTGTCCCTGTCTCTAGCCTCCCCCCTCCAACTTCCTCCAACCGACCCAATCCCCTGTACCTCAGCCTATTCCAAGCACCCCTACAGACCAACATGCACACACCTCAACACCCAAGGGAAGCTCAGGCAAACAGGCAAACATAAGCACCACACATCCCACAGGCACTCACGCAAGCATCATACACATGCAGACACACCAACATCCACTGCCTCCACTGTGACCCCCTCCCACTCGTCTCCCTCCTCTCTCCCAATCTCGTCTACACTCACACCTGCATGCACTACCTCTACAGCCACTACGTCCCTCTCCAGCACACCCACCAGCACACCCTGCTCACGTGCAGTCACCACCCCCACTACCATTCACACGTCCCCTGTGTCCTCTCCCAGTGTGTCTGTGACACCCCCTCCCAAGGTACACAAACGCAGGCACACACCCGCCCAACAGTCATCCACCTCACGACAGCCTCCAGCGCATGCACCTTTCACCCAAAGTCACCAAACGTACACCTCTTACAACCACCACCTCTTCCTGCACTCCCGAACCCCCTCCAGCTACCCTTCCCAGTGTGTCCAAAAAACGTTTCCTGTCCAACCTTGACCTCTTTCCCACACCTTCCCCACCCGTCCGTCTCATAGGTCCCGAACTAGCACCTCAGCCACAACATCTGCGGGACCAGTGGTGCCTGTAGTCACCGGAATCTGGAGTGCACCAGCCACCAGGGCAGCCAGTGTGGCACGGAGCCACAGCACAGATAGCCCCCCACCTGTGAAGCATCAGAAGTTGGCCAGTGCCCGGCGGGAGAGGGGGAAGACTCCAGCCACCAAAGCTGCTCCCAGGGGTACAGGTGGGAGTGTGGAGTCAGCTGTGACACCTTCCAAGGTGGGGAAGGGCCACAAGAAACCCAGCAAGTCTAGGAAGAGCAGCACGGCGGAGAAGACCGCAATCATACCCGCTGCCCAACAGGCCACCGCCAGCACCAGCCCAGCTGCCCAGGAGGCCACCGCCAGCACCACCCCAGCTGCCCATGAGGCCACCGCCAGCACCACCCCACCTGCACAGGAGGTCCCTGCCAGCACCAGCCCAGCTGCCCAGGAGGCCAGCACCAGCCCAGCTGCCCAGGAGGCCACCGCCAACACCAGCCCACCTGCACAGGAGGCAACCGCCAGCACCAGCCCAGCTGCCCAGGAGGCCACCGCAAGCACCAGCCCAGCTGCCCAGGAGGCCACTGCCAGAACCAGCCCAGCTGGGCCATGAAGGACCGCCAGCACCAGCCCCACTCGGGCCATGCAGGACTGCCAGCAAAAGCCCCGCTGGGCCATGAAGGACCGCCAGCAAAAGCCCCGCTGGGCCATGAAGCACCGCCAGCAGCTGAGACCCTGCAATGGAGACCACCATCTCAAGCACCGCTGAACAGTGCACCTCCATCTCAGGCACCGCTGAACAGGGCACCGCCACCTCAAGCACCGCTGAACAGGGCACCGCCATCTCAAGCACCACTGAACAGGCCCCCGCCATCTCAAGCACCGCTGAACAGGGCACTGCCGTCTCAAGCACCGCTAGCCCATGAGCGGCAGGGGCACTGATGCAACTGAGTCCGTCACGGGGTGAATGATGCACTCTGGGCACCATGCCCCCTCCAGAACCAGTGGAGAGATACATCCACTACCTCTGTCCTTAGAAAGATGAAGCACTTTGGGCACATGCCCCCTCCAGAACCAGTGGAGAGATACATCCACTACCTCTGTCCTTAGCAGGATGAAGCACTCTGGGCACCATGCCCTTCCAGAATCAGTGGAGACTGTCATCCACTTGTGAGACTGTGGCTTTGCACTCCCCAGGATGGAACAGTGGGCAACCCACCCACTGTAGAGACTTGAGAGACTGTGGCTTTGCACTCCCCAGGATTGAACAGTGGGCAACCCACCCACTATAGAGACTTGAGAGACTGTGGCTTTGCACTCCTCAGGATTGAACAGTGGGCAAGCCACCCACTGTAGAGACTTGAGAGACTGTGGCTTTGCACTCCCCAGGATTGAACAGTGGGCAAGCCACCCACTGTAGAGACTTGAGAGACTGTGGCTTTGCACTCCCCAGGATTGAACAGTGGGCAAGCCACCCACTGTAGAGACTTGAGAGACTGTGGCTTTGCACTCCCCAGGATTGAACAGTGGGCAAGCCACCCACTGTAGAGACTTGAGAGACTGTGGATTTGCACTCCCCAGGATTGAACAGTGGGCATGTGGCCCCCTCGTGGATTTGGCGTCGTGCACTCAAGCGGCTGAGGTACCCCCCCTTTCCCTCCCCCTGAGGTGCCTGTTTAGTTGCTCTCTAATGCCCCTGCAGTGTTCTCTCTGTCATGGTTGGGGATCTTGCTTGGGCCTCGCCCCTACGATGTGGGCCCAGTGTTCCACGGACTTTCTTAGTGCACTACCTGGACTACTATGCTTGGTATATATTATGCACATGGTGTATATACTGTATATATTTCTGCCTACTTGCTTTTAATATATTACAATGGTTACACTCATTTTCTATTGTCTTTGCATTCTTCCGGGGGGGTCTGGGGTGTGTAACTGTGATGTACTGATATGCATTAGTATGTGTGTTGTAGTGGGTGAGGGTGGGATGGGGGTGTTGCGTGTGTGTGTCCCTGTTTTTTGCCTCCCCCCTCGCCTGTGTCGTAGGTGCGGTACTCACAGTGGTCTTCGCCAGCGGCGTTCGTGCTCCTGGTAGAGGAGCAGATAGACTATTGCAGGTAGAATTTGGAATTCCGGATCCATGGCGTCCTCGTTCCTCATGGGGTGTGTAGAGGTGAGCGCTTTCCTGTCGGGATTCCTGTTTCTGCCGTGTTTTTATCCGCGGTGAATCCACCCCGGGAAAGGTGGCGGATTGGCCTGTCATAATAGTGTGGGCGGTACATTGTCTCCCACCTGTCTGTTGGCGGTGACCGCCAAGCTGTTTGTTTGTACCGCCGTGGCGGTCGGAGTGTTAAAGTGGCTGCCTTTGTTGGCGGTTTCCGCCACGGTCGTAATTGCTAATATTTTACCGCCGGCCTGTTGCCGGTATTACCGCCGCTTTAACACCGACCGCTAGGGTTGTAATGACCACCATAGTGCTATATGATATAAGTGGTATAGGAGGAGCTTTGTATGTCTCCTAGTTCAGCCTAAGCTGCTCTGCTATAGCTACCTCTATCAGCTTATGCTGCTAGAACACTACTAATCTACTAATAAGGGATAACTGGACCTGGCACAAGGTGTAAGTACCATCAGGTACCCACTGTAAGCCAGGCCAGCCTCCTACAGCGGAGGTTCACGCTAACATTTGTGCCAGGTTCCTATTGTACAAAAGTGCCAATGGGTGGTTGTGGTTGTAGGGCCACTCCTATTTAACATGCCTGTAATAGTATCCTACATTTTCTCTTTTTATGGGACCACTGACGCAAGTGACTTTCGAGAGTAGGTGGTAGTAGACTCAATGTGTGTCTTGGGGTAGTCACTGTATACTGTGATGTCTCCATCTGACTCTGACTCTTGTGCCATTTTGAACACAGTTGAGGCAGATGATTCTGGCACACTGGTGGGGACAGGGCTGATTTTCAGGGTAGCCCTTCTTCCTCATGACCTCCCACCATGATTGGATTTGTAGCTGATGTTTCCTGGATCTCCTCTCCTTCACCAAGACCACAACCACATTCAGCAATTTTTTAAGGTTCTGCTCCCACTAGATTGTATGATGTTTTTTCATATGGGTCATTTGGACTCCAATACCATATCTTGAACCAGGCTTACTTCGACAAACACGTGGCAAATGGACCATTTTGCAATGTTCTCCTCCTGTTTGTTAAGTGTAAAAAAGTCCCAAATTGAGGAGGAGTACTTTCTTAGTGGGCCAGTGCCAAGGCCTGAAGAAGAACTGGAGCTAGGTGGGTGTGCAGTGGAGTGCCTTTCTGCAGTGCACACTTCCACTGAGGTAGGATTTGGTGCAGGTCTCAACTGGGGCTTTACAAATATGGGAGCTAACCAGGGCCCCAGTGATTTTGCTCCCTCCCTCTAAATTTGGTTGCCTAGGACTTTGCATACCCCACAATTGGCATACTGGTGCCCCATTATAAGCCCCTAGTATATGGTACTGAGGTATCCAGGGCATTGGGGCACCAGCGGTTTCCCATGGGCTGTAGCATGTATTGTGCCACCGAGGGGAGCCCATGCAAAATGTGTCTGCAGGCCTGCCATTACAGCCTGCATAAAAAGGTGCATGCACCCTTTCACAACAGGTCACTGCACCAAGTCAATGTAAGTCACCCCTGTAGTAAGCCCTCCTGACCAAAGAGCAGGATGCAGGTCCCTGTGTGTGAGGGCACCCCTGTATGAGCAGAGGTGCCCCTATGAACTCCAGCTCCATTGCACTGGACATTGTAAGTGTGGGGAACCCATTTCATCCGTGTAATGGACACAGGTCGCTACCTGGGTCCAGCTGCATTATGGTAACTCTGAACCTAGGCATGTTTGGTATCAAACTTGTCAAAATCATACCCTAATACTGTTGCCAGTTTTAGTTAATGATTCCATGCACTATGGGGGCTCCTTAGAGGACCCCCACCATTGCTCCTACCATTCTTATGGGGTTTTCTGGGAAGCCCGCGCTGCTCCCACATCTCAGACAGGTTTCTGCCCTCCTGCTGCTTGACCAGCTCAGGCAGAGGAAGGCAGAACAAAAGATTTCCTGTGGGAGAGGGAGGTAGCACCCTCCCTTTTGGAAATAGACGTTACAAGGCTTGGGAGAAGTAGCCTCCCCAAGCCACCGGTTTGCTTTGAAGGGCACATTTGGTGCCTTTTTTTCATAAACTGATTTGGAACAGTCAAGGGTCCCTGCTCTGATTTGAAACTGGACAAAGGAAAGGGGCGTGACAACTCCCCTTTTCATCACCACCTCAGGATTAGTGCCTAGAGCTCTTTCAGGTGGCCACTTGATTCTGCTACGTTGAATCAAGATGTGCATAGGACTCTGGGAGCATGTGAGTGGCCAGGTCAGGCAGGTGACATCACAGCCCCCTCCTGATAGATGGTCACATTGCAGGTGACCAAACCCCCTTTTAGGACTATTTAGGGTCTCCTTCTTGGGTAGGTCCTCAGATTCGACATGCAAGACTCCTCTGCATTGGTTACTTCATCTTATGGCTACCAGAACCAACAATCTGCAACTTCAGCAATGACTCTGCTTGCAACATTGTTTCTCCGGCTTCTTCCTGAACTGGAACTGAATCCCTGGCCATGCATCCTCTGAGTCACTCCCCTGCACCTGCAGGCACCAACTGCAATGACGAACGGCTACGTGGATCTGCTCTCCTTTGGAACTGCTTAAATTCACAGGTGTTGGTCTGGAGTGGTTCTCTTGGTCCTCACTGCCAGCTGTCCAACTTGGGAGATGGTAAGCCCTTGCCTGTCCTTGCAGAACAGTACCCCTTTGCACCTCTACTCTTGCAGCTACCAAGGCTTGTTTTCTCCTGCTCCAAGGGACCTTCAGGCTCCTTGTAGCCCCGGCCCCCAGCGCTTCTACCTGCCAAGCATAGTCTCTTCTCTGCTTCTCCAGCGATGTGGAACTTCTCTTCATGTGTGCTGTTTGGGCCTCACTGCAGCTTGCTGTGCCTGCTGCCAATGGGTTTGCTGTGGGGCTGCAACTGATTCTGTTGGCTCTCCCAACTTCTGAGGGTCACCTCGGACTTTCTCCTTGGGTCGAGTCCCCTGGGCCTTGCTGGTCCTCTTCAGTCCTGTGACTCGTCCTTTTCTTCTTTTGCATTTGCCAAGGCTTGCTGGTGGTTCTTCGGCACCACTGACCCACTGCAACCTGACAGTCTATGTGGGATATCATCTGCATTGCTTCAGGGACCCCTCTTCATCTCCTGCGCTGCACTGCTGGTATTCTTCTTCCCCCGTCGACCTGGTCCGGCATCCACAAAAGGGTGGGTAGTGGCTCCTGCTTTGACCTGACATTACATCATGAATTGGACTTGGCTCCCTTCCTTTGCAGGTCCTCTTCTGCCATAATCCATATTTGGGTTCTTCCAGTCGGGTCTGCGTCTTGCACAATCCTTTTTCTAAGTCCTCCTGTTAACTTTGGTGAAAACCAGATACTTACCTTTGCTTTCCTGGTCGCTGGGGGTCCCTCTAGTACTCACCTCTTGGGGCTCCTAGTTCCTCCAGCTCCCTTCTAAGGACTCCACATCCTTGGGTGGGGGACTGTATCTCGCATTGCACTTTCTTAATATATGGTTTGACCCTCCCCTAGGGCCCTCACTATTTTCTAATACTTTAGCCAATGCTTGTTGTTTTTGTGCTTTTTAATGATTGCTATTGTATATATAATTAGTGTGCTTACTTACCTCTAGTTGGGGGGACTGACTATCAGTATTCTAGTATGTGTGTTGCTATAATAAAGTACCTGTATTTTTGTAACTCTGCGTGGTTCTTTCATGTGTGATAGTGCTATGAGACCATAGTGGTATTGCATAAGCTTTGCATGTTTCCCAGATAAGTCTTGACTGCCCATCCACAGCTAAATCTAGAGAGCCCTGGTTTCCTAGACACTACCTACACTTCACTAATTGGGGATACCTGGACCTCGTATAGGGTGACAACACCATAAGTGTCCACCACACACCAGGCCAGCTTCCTACACTTCCTGTTGGGAAAAAAGTTTTTAAAAAATGTTTCTTTCTCTAAAAAGGAACTTGAATGGCCCGTTGGAGAAGAAAATCCACTCGTAAATTTCTTTTGGAGTAGATTTAGCTGCTTATTGAGTAGATATTCTACTCTAGGTGTGCTCACGAGAGGCACTATAATAGCGCCTGTGTTGGCGGAAGCAGCAAATGCAGGATGAAATGTGATGCTTGCTAGTGGCCTGAGTCTATGCTGGCACGAGCGAGCAATTGACAAAAACAAATCTCATGCACAAATGGAAAGAAAGAATTCTGCTTCGCACAGATTGGTGGAATTTGGATACGCCATGCCACTCCACATAGCGCAGATTGCCCGAATTCCAAGAACCCCACAAGCGGAGTGCAGTTACCAGCCTGGGCCTAGAAATGATGGAGATGACACGGGATCTGATGATGTTGGCGAGTAGTGACATGCAAATATTGAAAAGGGTGGGGTTGAGAGATGATCCTCTCGAAACTCTGCAGAACATGTCCTTGGGTTCTGATGTGTAGGATGTGAGTCTGACTTTCTGCGTTCTTGCCGTGAGGAAGATGCATATTCATTCGAGGCCTGGGCCTTTGTTGCCTTTAGTGTGTAGTTTTTCAATGAGGCAGGAGTGTGACACAGTGTTGAACACATTAGAGAAGTCCAGCAATATGAGGGTGGCTGTTTCTCCTCAGTCCAGTAAGGGCAGAGTATGTGGTGAGCCTGGAGGTATGATGCTGCAAGTAAATCAACAGTGGAATCAGAAGAAAAGTCCTTCCATACCTACGGGTGCTGTGCAGCAGGAGTGGGTGGATAGGCATCCAGGTGACAGGCGCAGACAGGTGCAGATGGGCACAGACAGGCTTACCTTTTGTTCATATTTACCACACCAGTGGTGCACCTGCATACTTCCACTAAGCAGCTGCTCAATGGCCACCATTACGTAGTCCTGAGAGGGGGAGGAGTGCAAAAGGGTGTTCAGTGGTGCTTGGAAAGGAGGGGAACAAGACACAGGAAGAAACAGAAAATGTGGGAGAGGAGGTGAGGGTTGGGGAGAGGCAGGAGGAGGAAAAAGCACAGTATGGTGTGGGTGAGGTATGGGGGCCTGAAAGGAGCACAAGAATGAAAGTATTCAAAGATTAAAAAGAGCATGAAATGTCCAAAAAAGGCTCAATAGGTCAGAAGGAAGTGCAAAAGTTAAGAAAAAGGCAGAAAAATTAGGCAAAAGGCAGAAAAGTTGAGAAAAAGGCACAGAAAGTCAAGAAAAGGCACAAAAGTTCAGAAACAAGCAGTACGGTTTAGAAAAAGGCAGTAAGGTTGAGAGAAAAGGCACAAAAGATAAGAAAGGAGTAGAAAAGTCACAGGAGTAAGAAGGAAGATACTAGTGGAAAGCAAAAAGGAAAAGACAGAAGTGGGACGCAAGAGAAAAGGTGACTGTGGAAGAACAAGGGAGAGTGAGGTGAGGCGGCAGAAGAAAGAGCAGAGAGGGACCTTGAGGTGCAATGCTGGGTCCAGGAGGACCAATACTGGTTGGAGTACCAGTCCAGATAAGTGGAGGGAGAATTTGGGCTTAGGTCTAATCCACAAGTGCCTTGTAGGGGTAGAAAGCACTATATAATTTCAATTTACAATTACAAGAGTTCTTGGCTGTGGAGAACCATGTACATTAGGAATAGGGTCCCCTGGGAAATTTATGACTTTCACAGGAATACACATGGAACTTTGCATCTGGCATAGATTTGTATGTATATTCTTGAGAATGTTTTTGAATTCCAGTAAGTCTGAAATCTGCATTCACAATGCTGTATTCATTCATGACCCCTGAGACCAGAAGTAGCAATGCACAAAACCTAATTGGTTTCCATTCACAAAACAGAAATAGTTAGCACATTAAAAATCTTGCACGATCAAAAAATTGTTTCCTGAATAAGCAGCAAGTATCTATTCTATGATATTTTACACAAAACTTTGCTCTCTGTAGAAATGCAGAAAATTGCCCAATGCCTTCCTTATTCACTGTATCATTAGGATCACTTTGAATGGTTTTAGCAAGTGCCATGACCAGTTTTAAAATTTAAATGGGTGACAATACTTTGTACTACTGTTACAGTGAAATCTTATACTACAGAGGAAATATTTGCAAATATAACTGACCAAAACAAGAATTCTCTCAATTTTAGATGCAATGCCTATAGGGGAATGTTTATTGCATGTTCCATAGTGTTAAAGGTTGGTTGTTCTAACCACACTGGTCAGAAAAGGCAAGCCCTACATTGTGAGAAGTCAAAATATTGAGGACCAGATTTACCAAGCCTTTGCATTTCCCTTGTGTCATGCAAGGCAACACAAGACAACATAAGGGCCCGAGTGAGGTTTGCTAAGCCATGCAAGGCCACCTCACGTGCTCTGCAAGGCTTAGTAAATCCAGAGTAATGTAATGTAGTGCAAATCACTGCCTTGCGTTACTCTGAGTTGGGAAGGATGGGTGTTCCTATGTATCCACCTGTGGATTTTCATGCATTCCAACATTTACAAAGCCTCTTAAACCTGGGAATGAGTCAAAATGGTTTGCGTTCCCAACAGAGGTGTAACAAGGAGAAATATCTTTATTTCTCCTTGGTATTTCCTCTCCACGTGTATTCTGCAGCACATGTAGAAAGAGGAAGATGACTCAAAGGATTGTTTTTTGTGCAGGAAGGAGTCCCTTTTTTGCACAAAAACAATCCTGCCTGTAATGCAGGCACCCTTGCACCATGGTGCAGGGGTACCTACGACGGTGCTAGGCAGCACTCGGTGCGGCAGCACAGGAAGAGTGCAGGAATGCTCCAATCTTAGCAGATATGGTGCATTTTCTTATGTGTGCTCTCCTTACTAATATAATTGTAGTATGTTAGAAATGGGCTTTCTGGCTGGCTGGGGTATGCACCTAAGCCTGGCAGAACCCACCCTCTCTAGCCAGGGCAAGGGAGTTACACGTGCTCACCCCCTTGGTAGCTTGGCACGAGCAGTCAGGCCTAACCCAGAGGCAATGTGTAAAGCGTTTGCACAACACACGTGATGCAAAAAGTACACCACAAAGTAAACACAACACAAAGCTATGTAAAAATAAACTGTATTGCACAAAACATAGTTAGACCAAACATTACACGTCAGTAATACCCTGCTACCTTCGCAGTTGTCAAAATGTTACAAACGTTACTAATACTCTGCAAGAATCAGCAGTTGTCACAATAGAACACGTATGTACTCAAGACTCTGCAACATAAGCAGTAGTCAGGAATTTGAATGAAGAAATACATGTACTTGTCATGAACACCTCACAAATATCCATAAAAGGAACAATTAGAGAACCTATGGCAAGTCATAATAACATATATCAGCATGTCATGCCCATAAAAGGAACATCTTCACTTATATGTGTCATCATACAAAAGGAAAACGGGTATGTATAACAATCCTAGCTAGTCCAGTATCGGCAACTACAGATTAGGTTAGGCTTGTGAACAAGTACCTGTTTTTGAGCCGGAAAACGGCACTCCCTGTGCAACGAAGGTCACTAGAGGGCCTCCTGGTGCTCCTAGGCATGAAGCAGGGGCCACACGTTGATTCTGGGGGGAGGGGGGCAGTATGCACCCCCTCTGGTGCTGAGTGTCGGGCCTCTCTTGGGGCCCGCACCTGAATCCAGCGCCAACACTTTCGGTGGGCCCCCCACGGATCACGACTGACCCTCTTGCGGGGGGCACACAAACAGCAGATGCCAACAAGTTACCAGGGCGTTCACGCCCCTAAGGCAGTGGCCGAGAGGAAAGGAACTCCCTTTCCGCCCGTGCCCTGCGACGTTGGAGGCAACCGCCCTCATCCTCGGTGTGGCTGCCTAAGTGAAGAGTGGAGCAGGGGCCTCTGATGAAGCTTCCCTCCTGCTCTGAGGCAGCCGCACCCAACACCGTGCGTGAGCCGCTCTCCCGCCCTTCCGGGGCCACTGCAGTGTGCAGGCACCAAGGAAGGTGCCTGCTGGTGCCCCTGGCATGCGTCTTAGAGCGCGCTTCACCCCAGTGGTATGGTTGGAGTGCGCTAGATCCTTTTTTTTCTGTTGGTGCCCTCAGGGAACTTGGTGGAGCACGACACGCTGGTAACTTGAGAAAACACCCGGGCTGCGGTGGTGAAGTCGGGCAGCAATGGAGTGCTTCTTCAAAGGCATGTCTATTAGCCTGGGTCGCGGCGGTGAACCTATTTTATGGCAACTGCGCTCTGGAAGCGCAGGGGGTGCCAAAAAGCGCTCTCCAGGTGCTGCAGAGGCAGACACGAAGCACTGCTTGTGCTTTTGGAAAATACAGGGGTCAGGGGCCACAGCACCAGGCCCCTGGAGACAGAAAGAGGGGGAACACAGAGCTATTAGGCCCCAACAGGTCAGCACAAGGGGTGCAGGTGATGGCAGTTCCTCCTAGTGACCAGGCAGGTCACAGGTCAGTACAGCAGCAGCAGTCCAAGGTGGTCCTGGTGAGTAAATTCAACTGCTTCCTGTGTCCAGTTCCAAGTTAAATTGTGGGGAAAATTCCCCTGTACTTATACTCAGTTCTGCAATATGTCTTACAACGTGGGGGAGAGGAGGTTCCAACCAGCTACAACTGGTTCTGGGAGTGCCCCCTCTCTCCTCCAGCACAGGCTCCAAACATCAGTGGGGGGTAAATGAACCCTATTGTGTGCGGCCAGGTCACAGCCTTTATAAATGCAAGAGTGCCCCGCCTCTCCCTTCTCTCAGCCCAGGAAGACCATACAATATGTAGATGCACCTCTTTGACATCTCCACCCTCCTTGTGTACAGGCTGTCTGAAAAGTATGCAGAAAGCCCAACTGTCAGTCTGCCCAGACGTGGATTGGAGTCAAGGTGCAAAACACCAGAGTCATAAGCACAGAGAAATGCTCACTGCCTAGAAGTGGCATTTCTGTAATAGTAATAAAAAATACACCTACACCAGTAAGCAGCATTTCTTACCACCATTACAACCATACCAAACATGCCGACGCTACCCCTCATAAATCTGACAATACCCCTTACACATAAGGCAGGGCATTTCTAATGCAATCCTATGAGAAGGCAGCACTCACAGCAGTGAGACACCAAGTTAGGCTGTTTGTCACTACCAGGACAGGCCACGCAACCTGGAACATGTCCTGCTTTCTACATACATGACACCCTGTCCATAGGGCTAGCTATGGCGTACCTTAGGGGTGACTTACATGTAGTAAAAGGGGAGTTCTGGGCCTGGCAAGTAAATTTAGATGCCAGGCCCCTGTGGCAGGAAACTGCGCACACAGGTCCTGCGCTAGCAGGCCTGAGATAGGTTTGAAAGGCTACTTCAGTGGGTGGTGCAAGCAGTGCTGCAGGCCCATCAGTAGCATTTGATTTACAGGCCCTGGGTATAGGGATACCACTTTACAAGGTTCTTATAGGTAAATTAAATATGCCAATTAGGTATAAGCCAATCATACCACGTTTATAAGGGAGAGCACATGCACTTTAGCACTGATTAGCAGTGAAAAAGTGCTCAAAGTCATAACGTCAGCCAACAAGGGTCAGAAAAATAAGGAGGTAAAAGGCATAAAGTCTGGGGGATGACCCTGTGAAAGGGCCAGGTTCAACGTAGTAGGTATTGTGGGCTCAATATTTGTGCAGGTTAAAATGTCAGTCCCCATTATCGTGACATACAAGTCCCCTGTATGATGTGTATATTTAAAAGCAGGACTGTTCTAACGTAAAGATGGGAGGCACATCGCTTTTATATAGTCAGGGTGTCTATCAGTACTGAAGCATTTGAAGTGGCAACTTGTGCCGGGGTGAATTTAGACAAACGTACCCCAGTTATGACTGCCTTATACTACCCAATCAGGGGGTAAGAGGAACCAAATTATCTTACTTGAGTTTAACGACGATGACATCCTATAGATGCTAGTGAATTAAACATTAACCGGTGAGTACCCTTTTCTTAGAAAGTTTTTAGAAAAGCAAACACATGAAGGCTGTGGCTGGTGTCTTGGTATAAGCTTTTTTCTAATTTCAAAGAAACCGTTCTCAGCTCACTGTTCTCCGGCATTAGAAATAAATGCTGTAATTACACAGGCTTTTAGCAAGGAAATGATAATTGAAACCAATTGAGGAAGCTTTCCTGCTTTCCAGATATTTCTCTGATGCTGGGGTAACAGAGAAATTCGATAAAAGACTGCGTCATTGTGCATTCATTGCACGGACTTCATTTCATGAAAGTTTGCCAGTAATTATTTGTATTCTATTTATTAATTTATTTATTTATTTTCGTACTTTTAGGCTTCTAAATTGTTAAGTGAAGATACCTTCACACATGAACTCAGTTAAGTTAAATCGAAGTGGAAATGAGATTAAAGTTAACGTGAGAAAGAGATTACGCCTTGGAAACGTGTTGAAAAGAATTAGGAAGACACGTAAAATGTTAGTACATCTTTCCGTAATGCCGATTGAAATTATTACAATTTAATGTACTGCACAGGGGCTACAAGACTTGAGCAATGTAAAACAAATGAACAGTACCAGAATTGACTAAAAGGAGCAGTACTAGACATGAGAAATGGTACGTGTTGTCAAGAGGGTGCCATTGGCTGGAAGAGAACATTTGTCGTGTTAGGACAGATGAAAAGCTGCAGAGGGAATGAGAAATATGGAAACTGTTTTTGAGAAAACTTATTTTCCCGAAGGATAATAGGCTTTCATAAGGGCAGTGTGATAGGTGGTGCGGCGATGGCACATATGAATGCATAACTATTTTGAAAAAGTCATAACATGTTGTGCAGATTGACACATAAGTACGTGGATTTATGGCGAGAGTGATGCGCAAGATAGCAAGGCTCAGTTTAACAACTTTAAAACTAAAGTTGCCTTTTAGGTATACATAATTGGGAAAATATTTTTGTATCTTCAAAGTGCAACGTTCTCTCCTGTTTTGAAAACATTTAAGTCTAAGGGCCCAATATAGAGTCTGGTGGAAGGGGCACTCCTCACAAAATTTATGGATAACCCACCCGCCATATTTTAAGTGTGTTATATATCTTTTGGTACATGTAAAAGGATGGACAGAAAATCCGTCATTTTGTGATAAAGTACCCGTTTAAAAAAACTCTAAATCAGACCCCAAGTCTGTACCCTTGATGACTTGCCGGTTACTCTCTTGTACAGATAAATTGATGGTCCGAAGGTGCGTTAAACTGGCTTTAAATGTATTGATATCATGTCCTCCAGGCCAACTTCGGTCTTCTGAGCATGACATATAGTCTGGGTTCCCTATACATTCATTTTACTTCTACTTAAGATAGGCTAAGGTTAGGTCATTTAAAGATCTGATTTGGCAAGAGAATCATCTCGGTAGCTCTTCTCCCTCGATGACTCGCCTGCTCTCGATGATTGAAAATCGAGGGACATACGCCTCTTGAAGTGGACTAGCTATATGTATCACAGATAACTAGTTAGAATGTTTACATTTCTCCGATTTAGCGAACCAAAGAGAGTACCTTATGAATGTATATGCGTGCTCCTTAAACTGCCAGCTGTATCTAATGGATACTGTACTTCTTTCGGTTATTATTTGCTCCCAAAGCTGAGTTGAGACAAAAATGAAGATATAGGTTTCAGGATGAATAGCTTTAGTGTTTCCTTTGTGGTGCAAAGGAAGAAACAATTGTTGTGTATCGGCCTGGTCCTTCTAACAAAACGAAAGAGATTTCTAATACCTTGGTTTAAGCTTTTTGGGGTAAGAAGTGGGAAACTGCCCACGACGTTTCCCAACCAATAATTGGCAGTTCCTAGGCTGTCTTGTAAATTACTTGGAAATATCTTATAAAACACTGTACAATCTTTACATTAGTCAGGGCGAGAACGGGTCAATTATCAACTGAAACTATCTATCATGTACAGCACCTGACTGAGGATTGTTTCAGCAAGGTATCTGTAAACGAAATGTATATTATTATAAATATGACTGAGTGTCAGGCTTGACTAACCAGAATGTTACAAGAACAGACTGTGGATTCCTCGGTCCACATAACTGCCAAGGCTGCCTTTTGGTTTTGCTAGGGGAAAGGAGAGCTCATCTATTGAAGATATAGCACATTTTCAAAATGAAGTGCTAAAATTAAGAAGAAAAAAAAAACTTTAAAATGGCTATGACCTTCTAAGACTGTACAGTTCAAATGGAGATAAAGAATAAATGTTCTTGTTGATTGAGGTGTATACAGTGTCTGCACAGGTCAAACTCTTTTTTTAGTTTGGGTTAAGTGGGCTTAAAATTTAACTTTTGATTGAGATACTATAGGAAAGTAATTGATATGTCTTTTCTTATCAATTCTTTGGGTTCCAAACACGTTTACAGAGTCTGTTTTCCATGTATTTATAACATTTGTCATATTTCCTTGAGTAAGTCTTGATGACATTCCTTTCTTGAGCTGCCTTATTAGAAACGGTAAATATTCCATTGCTGCAGTTGTCAGATATACGTCCCCTGAGCTCAATGCGTTTCTCCTGGCACAGTAAGAAGGAGGGGCACAATATCCATAAGTTGATTAACTACACGTCTGTGTCAAGCTCTGGGAGGATATTCTCAAATTGGATAAATGGAGTGCTGACATACTTCTGGCTCTATTCACTACAGAGGTTTACATTGATGTTGAAGATAGGAATCCAGCCTTAGTGGGCAGAGTTTGGATCTGAGTGAGGAAAGACTCATGTAGGGCGATGGTTTCTGCTCATCTAATCCGCCCAGATTTTTCACTTTTTGATCACCTAGTTTTTGATTTTTTTTTTTACTGTGGTGGAGTCTCATAACCTGTGACTCACCCACCGTAAACTCATGGCAAATGTACTGAGCTTGTCTACCTCTAATCTCCAACTTTGGCTGGTTACACATTAACATGTACACACACGTGTGTGAGGGTTGTGCGTGAGAGACTCCTGTCATGCACAGGCCAGGAAATGGTCACAGGTATCGTGGCACAGAATGGGCTCTGCAGGATTGGGTATTGACTTGGATTATACCTTATAATGATGGTGTATACATATAGGTAGAGTGTGTGGAGCTTACTGTCTTGCCTCCAGGGACAATAGATTATACACTTATAGGGAAGGCTGCCTACAGTGCAGCTCATCTTCCCCTTGGTCTGCAGACACCACAGGCATACCATTTTACACCCTAACCTGTGTGAAAAGATAAATTCTGCAAAGTCCAAAGACATATCTGTAAAGCTGTTGGGTCATCCGGGAATGTCATATAAATCTGGCTAAGCTCAGGATCAGAGTCCAGGCTTTTTAGCACCCTGCTGGGCTGGGTTAATTACTTTTCTCTTCAACGGCAGGAACAAAGGCCTCCTCCACACAAAGAGAGCACTTAATAGTGCTTAAGTCAGCTCCTGATAAGGAAAAGGGGTGGGGTGGATTGCTCTGCATCAATCAGCCAGCTGTCACCCTTTGCCAGGAAGAGGGCCTGCCCAAAACCACTAAGCAAAAGCAGGAGCCCAGAGCTCTAGAGCCAAACCAATAGGGAGGGCTTCTTTGAAGGTTTGGTGGGGAAGGCCCTAGCAATGATGTCAGTGAGGGGTGGAGCTGAGACCCCCAGAGCAGATGTGGCAAGTGACTCATGGGTGACACCATTCGAAAATATCCCAGTAGGCTATGCAGGAAATTTGGGACAGCGGCAGAGAGGTGATGTAGCTCTGCAGGATGGGCTAGAAGTGCATCCCTGCTGGAACTTCCTGCCCCCACTTAAAAAGTCCTGCACAGGGGAGAGAGCTCTCTCTTGGATGTGCTTTTCCGCTAGACACTGAAGGCAATTGCCATAGACAATTGGAAGGAAGATCCCCCCTGGTGGCCATCGGGACTAAGGACTCTGACTCTAATTGACCCCAGGATCAGTGGGACACTTCTCCGTACCAGAGAAGCTGGTTCCCTTACACCCCTTCAAACCAAGGACAACAGGAGCTCTTGCGTGGAGACACCTATTGACCTTGGTTGGATCTGTTCCTGTTGCTGTCATGAGGGCCAGCCAAACAAGTGAGGCATAGTTTTTATCCGCACAGGTAGTGCAATGCCAGGAGGTAGGAATTTTATGGATTCCTTCAGATGCTTGAAGTTTCCATTACAGAAATATAGAGAAAATGTGTGACTTCAGGAAAATATGGAGTGTTGCAGGGCATTGTGGGTAGGAAAATGGTGTGGGGTGCATTTGAAAGACACCACCATGGACTTCCTCAGATGCCTACTTTTTAGAAGTGACTGATTCTTGTAGGTTTATCCAGGTGGCAGCCTACCCAGTCCCAAAAAGTGCAGCCACTCACCAGTGAAAATGTGACAATATTGGGAGTTAGCCAAACTCTGCTGGCCCACATGTGAAATCAACATCCAAAAGAGTCAAATCCCCTTTTCCTTGCCATTGGGATGAGATGTTTAGTTAGCAGGGTGGGCAAAAAGACTGTACCCATGTTGGGGGGTGGGGGACATTGCCATGCCCATTATAGGCAGCCCCACCTCTAATAGTCAATGGTTCCTAGTAGGATTTCTGTCCCCCCAGAGGGCAGATCAAGGACTATTGCCTCACCTGACCCCAAGGGTGGGGGCATTGCCATGCCCAAACTTGGTAGCCCCCATCCCTACACTAATAAAAAAATAATCCTTGGTACCTGGTGGGCTTTCAGCCCCCCGGGTGGCAGGTCAGAGGCTATGGCCCACATTGGCTCCCCATGAGGCAGAAGGACTGTGCCCATTTTTTTGGGGTGGGGCATTGACAGAGCCATCATAGCCAGCCCTCACCCCTACAATAATAATAGAAAAAAAACCTGGAGTCCTAGTGGTCCTTCTGACCCCTTGGGTGCAGATAGGGGCTTTTGCCTCCATTTGCTCCCTCGGGGGCAGAAAGACTTTGCACACTTTTCTTGGGGTGGGGGCATTGACAAGGCCATTATGGCCAGCCCCCACCCCTACATTAATAATAGAAAAAGTCCTTGCCCAAGAAGCTGCTCCCCCCTCCCTGGTGCCCAGTGGGTGGATCTCTGCTTGGGATCGCTCTCCTTGAGCGATCCTCAAGCAGGGATTCACTTGGGAAAGGTACCAGTAGAAAGAGGAGGTTCTCCCCTTTACAATAATACCTCTTGGCTGTGATAGCCCCGAGCATTAAGGCAGGGAAAGTGAAGTGAGTTGATCAGCTTATTTCACTTTTGTTTTCAAGGAAATTATATCAGCGTGCTGCACCGCTGATGTCATTACCCTGACAACAAAGAAACAGCATCAGGAGGCGGGAAAGCTTTCTCCCACCTCTCAAGGCTGTTTCTTTTTGCAGGAAATACCACTGGTGCCCGCACCAAAGAGATTTCTAGTGCTGTGAACGCTGGGAGCCATCCGATGCACACGAGCACCAATGTGTCAGATGGCTCCTGCCAAATTACATACTTATGTATACACTGACAGACTCAATCACACCCAGACAGTCATTTATGCATATAGTGAAGCACCCAATCACATACTGACGCATATGCTTAGAGACTGAGGAACACAATGATGCATACCGTAGTGTAACCTGGCACAGGCGGATGCATACCTTGACACAGGCAGAGACACACAGATATAAACATGGAAATTAATAGAGTTAGAGTAGCTATACTGTAGTACTATAACTGTTTACATTGTCAGATAAATGCTTAAAAAATCCAATTTAATAATATGTAAATAAAAGCTAAATGTACTTATTTGTTTTCTCTTTGCAGACATCTACTTCCACTTAAAACAAGAGAATTACAATGCCATCAAAAACTGAACGAAGAAAGAAACAGAGGAAAGAAACTGAGAAACAAGAAGGGCAAAATGCACAGAATGTGTCGAAAGAGAAAAGAGCTGCTGGTAAGAACACAAAGAATTTTCTTAAAATAGTATGTGGAAAACTGCAAAGGGAGCAAAATCAAGTAACAAATTGTACATTAAAGTAGATAGTTTAATCAGAAGACAGAGGCAGTTTAAGAAAATTAGAATCAGAATGCTCTATAGTGGGGTAATTCAGAATCTTATAAGAACTATGAAGCTGTATTGAAGGAAAAGAGAAGTAGTCAAACTAAAGGAACGTATTGAGGTTGTAGTTGATAAGGCCTTTGCCCTCAAGAGGAAGCTATTTATTTTGATTCTAAACAGAATGAGGATAAAAAAGTACTGTCTATGTGAAAAAGATGCCAAAAGGAAAGATTTGTGACTAGAAGTAACTTCTGGAAAAATAATTGTGGCAAATAGAAGCATACTTCCAACAGAAAGCTACTTTCAAGAGAATAAATTAGTGCAAGCAGTTGAAATAACTGGAAGATGTTATGCGAAGAAGGATGGTACTCCAATACCAAAAGAGGAATTGTACCTAGGAATGTTGAAAAAGCGATAGCTGAAGAGGTGCAGGGAAGGCATAGACAAGCCCTTGTATACAAAAGGAACTGTAGCAGTATCTGAAGTGTTTGGAAGGAATCAATTGATATATTGAGAACATTCCTATGTATGTTTCCCTGCAAAAGTCTGAAGCAGAAAATAGGTATGTTGCAAGGATTAGAACCATGCAAAGTAAGGAAATATACTAATGTACACGGACATTCACAAGCATGTCTATCAAAGAAAGTGTGCCCAAGTACATTTCATCACTTCAGAATGTTAGCTGTACATCACTCAAAAATGGAAACTTTATTTAGGAGGCTTTACTATGTCAAAACTCCTGCCCCATGTTTAAGAGAAATGAATAGAACTCTTTTGAATGGCACAGTATTAGAGGTGGGAAGAGTTAGTGAAGATGGTCAGTTGCGTTTTTTTGGTCTTGAACAAAAGTGTAGGGAAAATGAGGAGTTAGTATGTGCAGGTGTAGAGGAACAGGACATAGGTATTAGTTTTTATAACTTTTGAGAAGAGATTAGGTAGTTTATCACAGGTTCTTCTGAGAAACTAAACTGTATTTGTATATATTGTCAACACACTCACTACAACAATCAAACTCATAGTGTTGTTCTGTACTCAAAAATGGAAGAAGAGAACAGAAATAAGTGTCTAGGATTTGCTGCTTATTTGTTTGTAGAGGAACCATTTGATTTGTCCACACAGCAAATTATATGTAAGTAATGCTATGATAAGTTAGAGGATAGTAAATTTCCAGCTAGAGCGGTACAGAATAATTTAGAATTAATTTAAATTCCACAAGAACTTCAAGATTTAAATGTTTATGAATCAATTCCCATACAATATATACATACTTTTCAAACTATTATTCATTTGGAACCAAAAACAGGCAATTGCCTCCAATGGAGTTACAGAAATGTCTTTAGGGTAGAGTTATGTTTTTACCATTAGATTTCAAACATAATGTTGAAACTATAGTGGTGCAGAGAGATTTTGATGAATCACGTATTATTCTAATAAATGGTGTCCCTACCAAGAACATACAAATATGGCAAGAGTTAGTGTATGTTAATCAAGTAAAAAAAGCAAAATTAGACCTGAAAATATTATTTCTTATAAAAATGTTGATGTTGTTTAAGATATAACACATATGGAGGATAAAACATTTCTGTCAAGAGGTCAAATTGAAAAGGTGGATCAATCCAGATCAGAAGAAATTTATGCACACTAAAGCATACATCCTCTGCATTCTAAAGTAGTTGTTGGTGATGCTAATGATCTGTTTCAAATGAAACAAGCAAAAATAGTTACATGAGTGTGGGAGAAAGGTTTGGAGTCTTGCTATTTTCCACAACTGTTTCCCACTAGAGTAGCTTGTCAGTATGATGACCGGCCTGTACAAATACCAGCAAATCAACTAGACTATATTCAGAGGACCTTAGATTTTACCAGTGTATTCCCTATATATTCCATCTATTATTTGAGAGTACCTTGTCAGGACTGTGTAATGTAGTATATCACATTCTAAAGACAGGAGTTAATCTGCAAAATCTCTCTGCAAGGGAAGTTCTTGACAAAGTTCAAGAAAAGGACGAAAACATGGAATACAACTTGATTAATTAGATAGTGTGCCATCATGGTACTAACGAGCATTGGTATCACCATTATGGTTAGCTGAAATATGTTGAGAAACCTAGGTGCACCTATTTGGTTTCTCACACTAAGTTACTCTGAGTATGTGTGGGATATCCTGCTTGAATTTTTGAGAGAAGCGAATTCAAACATTAAGGAAATCAAAGTGAAGACAGCTGATGAACTTTGCTCCTTGGATCCTGCTAATATTTGCTGATATTTAACCACAAGTTTCAAACCATGGTGTCTTTTATCTGCAACTAAACAAACCCTCTTCTTGACGAACTAACTAATTTCTTTTGGCATAAAGAGTACCAGGCAAAAGGTACTCCTCATATTCACATGTTTTTAAGGCTAAAAGATGCACCAAAATTTGAAACAGACAGTGATTCGTCTGTCCTCTATTTCACAGAACAGCATGTGACATGTGCCCTCCCAAAATATGGTGGTGAAAAAGGCCTAAAACAACAAGGTTTATGCTTACAAACTCATAGATGTGGCAAGGACTGTAAACAAAAACAGATGCAAAGGAAAATTGTACACAAGGTGTTGCTTTGGATTCGTCAACCAGGCATTTTACAAGGAAGATGAAACAGCTTTTTACCTGAAGTCAGACATACATTGGCATGAAAAATCACTGAAAAACACATAGAACCTCAGAAAAACAGAGGCCTCAAGGTATTTTAATCACTATAATCCAATCATTCTGGAAATGTAGAATGCGCACATGGATATACAGTTTGTTGCAGATAACTCCATCACTATTGCTCATTACATCACTTCATATGTTAAAAAAACAGAGAAGACAGAGTAAAAGGGGATATGGGAGGAGATTTCTGAAGAAAACAGCCCTACCAAGAAATTGTATAGCTTTAGCTTGAAAACTCTTTCGGATAGGGTCCTATGAGTGCTCGGACTGGTTGAGTTCGGCTAGTTTGTTCTCAAAGTCAAGGGGAATGGTTTGAGTAAATCTTGCCTTGTTTGTTTTCAAAGTCAAGGGGAATGGTTTGGGTAAATCTTGGCATAGCAAGCATGCAAAATAAAGGGGGTCATTATGCCTTTGGTGGATGGAAAAGCCGGTCCGCCAAAGTCCATATGGGCAGGTTGCCTCCAGTGCTGCTGTCTTCCACCTTGCCCCATTAAGAATTTCCCACTGGGTCAGCAGAAGGAAACAGTGTTTCCACCTGCTGGCCCATCGGGAAACGGCTGACAGCATTGTCTCTAGCTCACAATAGAGCCGGCGGCAATGCTGTAGTGCATAGGGTGCCCCAGCACCCGTCGCGATGTTCACTGTCTGCACCCCATCTCTGCCAGCCTTCATATGGCGGTGCTACTGCCATGTAATCGCTGGTGGAGAGGGGGGTCATGATCCCCAGGGCGGTGCTGCTTTCAGAGCTGCCCTGGTGGATTAGGACCGCCAGCACAGCCATATACTCCTGTCAAGGAAAACTGGATGTGCCGGCAATCCGACTGTGGCGCTACTGTCACGGTCATAATGTGGCGGTTGGACCACCACATTGGCAGCCGTTCAACTGCCGCAGTGGCCCTTACAGTCTCAAGACTGCCAGGGTTGCAATGACCCCCAAAGTGTTGAACTATTTCCCAGAAATTCAGTAGTTAGCAGAGTTCAATACGGAAAGTAGAGACATGGTGAAATCACATTTGTTGAAGGGAAACTCTCAGAGAAGAGGTTCACATCTAGAAAACATGTGCCTTTATGAAGTATTTTGAAGTACCGGTTGCTAAAAGTAGCTCCCGTAACAGCTTGTGAATGGGCAACAGAGGCTAACGAGTAAGCCAGCCTTGTTGTCTCAAAACAAAACAAATTCGTCCGAGTTCGGCATTCACAAGCGCTAGTTCAAAGAAAGTTCATGTAATTGTTTAAAGAATCAGCGGTCAATAAAACTTTAAAGCACAGATTGCTGAAGTAGGTTGAGCCGAGAATAAGCCGAGAATAAAAGGCATTGTTCTCTCCATTAGTCCTGGTGAGGCCCAAATGTTAAGGGGCCAAAACGCATCGACTTTTGTGATACATTGAGAGGTTGTAAGGAAGATCTATTTTACCTTTAAGGAGTTTGGAACACATCTCTCTAGGATTAAGTATGAAAAGTTCATAGAATTTGAGATGGGTTTTGAAGTATAACCATTGCATAAATGTGGATTATTGCATAATTGATATATATAACCACACCGTCTTCAAATTAGGAGAGCAATGGTAAACTATTTGTGTTTTTGACAGTATATGCTTGAATATGTTTTATCTATATGTATTTATGGTGCTTTTTTCAATGATTTTGGTCCATTTTTTGTAATCAAATGAATTAGTAAATACTGAAATTAATTTGCATTGCCGATGATGGATCAATAGCCTCATTGTGTGTTAATCAAGTTTAGAGTTTCTTTCCTACTATTAGACAACCTGTAGATTTTTCGTGTGTTTTCTACCCAAGTATAGTAGGGTTATATGGGTAGACCACTTTTCTCTGATTTTTATGAAGTACTTCAACACTACAAATATTGAAGCAATGTAAATGGAAACACAGAAGAGGGAAAATATGCAGTAGTTGGATGTGACAATTGTTTGGGAGACATACCAAAGGAAATCTAGATAACCACTGAAAATGTAGTTGCCAGACTTCAGACAGAAGAGAGATTTTTTTACTTGGCACCTCTAAAACTGTTCAAGCCTTGGCATGCTGAATGAGAATGACTTAGAGAATATTACTACTAAAAAGACTCTTTCAATGCAATGAAAGACAGCATTCAGTGTTCATTCTTTCCACTCCACTTGCAAATGTTGAAAGATGAGATTGAAGAGGAAGAAACCATTGCTGCTGAGATAGCTACGCAAAGTCACAAAGCAGCCAAAGTTCTGGACCACTAAGTCAAGATCCTCTTGGACAACCAGTTATTGAAAATGAAGCAGCCGTAGCCTTGAATGAGGTGGAGACTGCAAGGCAGCAAGCAAGAGAGGACAGTGTTAATTTTGAACACTTCGTTGCACAACTGAATGACAAACTGAAAAAAATTATTATATTGATATAAAAGATCAAATGGAGCATTGATTCCTGCAAAAGAAGAACAAATCTAAATGTTCTTCCTTTAAGCCAGTACTATCATACAGCAGTGGTCAAGCTAGCACCTCAAGACTTTTTATTTAAAGTTCTCACTGCTTACCTACAGAAGACTACAGAAGCAATTTTTCATGTGTAGGAACAGTACCAACTGGATTAGCTGCACAAAGGAATTACTTTACATCAACTACTTATGCTACCTGTTGAACATAACAGTAAACTGGAATACCAGAAATTATCTACTGAAGCTTGTTATGAGGTTTCAAGAGTATTGAAGAAACTGAAGCTTTTAATCATCGATGAGGTGAGTATGGTTTCAAACTTAATGATTGCCTTCATACACTTAAGAATACAGCACATTTTAAAAACAGAGTATGATGTGCTGTGGAAGCATTTAATTGTCTTCAGTGATCTATTGCAACTTACCCCTGTCAAAGGACAGCCTCTTTTTAAGACCCTTCTCTATAATGAAACACAACATTCTTTTTAGATATGTTGCCAATGTAAACATTTGGTTATACTTCCAAGGAACTAGTGAAAACTATCCATCAAGCATTTGATGTGGAATATGATAATATTCTAAAGGATATTTGAGCAGGAGTTATGTGTCCAGCTGCAGCAGTTCCCACTTTCTCTAGTGTATGCTATAACTATAAATAAATCTCAATGTTTAGGTGCTGCCGCAGCTTTTATTAGTATTGTAGGTACTGTATTTAAAGAAGGTAGGTCCTATGTAGCATTATCTTGCGTAATTTAGGTCAATGTCTTATTTAAGAGAAACAGATAACCTGTCTGAAGCGGTGGTTTACAAAAGATTTTATGCATGTTCAAATAAAGAACAAAAACAAGGACAAGCTAGAAGGTGTTAAGAAGGAAAAAGTGTAAAGTGAGGGAGCTAATGTAGGTTACCAGTTGGAAAACAGTTCAGGTGTCAACTGCTACGCAAATGGTGTTCTTGATGTACTCTTTTATTTACCACATTTTGTAAATGGAATAAAAAAAAACAGATAGCACACTGTGTTCTGCACTGTATCATTTGTTTCAGCGTTTACTCAGTGATAGGAATCTAATGCATTCTGCTTCAGTCATTCATGACCTTGTAGATACATGTAGTGGATCTGTAGTATATAATCTCAGCAGTCAACAAAATGCTCAAGAATTTATAATGGTCAATCTTGGAGTATTAGAAGAAGAAAAAGGAAATATTGATGCGTTTTGGTCTGATTTTCAAATGGAACCATGACTGTGAAGATTGCCCCTTTACATCCGCAACTCAAATACATTCTGAGCGATTTCTTTACTTAATACTACCGGACTGCAAACTGTCGTTTTGACAGATTGATTAAAAACACAAACCAAATTATGACCTGCCCAAATTGTAGATCAGATGTTATGTCTTTGTTACTTCCATTAAGAACTGTAAAATACCTTATATTAATTTTACAATGATGCAGAGCAGATGGATCTAAATTGGAAGCTGAAATTACAAACTTCAAAGCTGGACAAATATCAATTTCCGGTAGAACGTTTACTACTTTAGCTATTATCTTTCACAAAGGAGTTAGTATAACATCTGAACACTACACTGTCTACTTAAAGAGTGAAACTGGATAGATAGTATGCAATGACAGCAACCTTAAATTCAGACAAAAGCTGCCTTTCAAACTATGATATTCTTACCTTTTTTTTCTTCAACCAAAATTCTAAGGGGTATTTCTGGAAAAAAGTTATATACATTGTTTCTTCTACGTGGATTGTCAGTGTTTTAGACACCATTCGGAAGACGAGGGGTGATGTCTTCCTAAACATCTACAAAATTCAAGTTTCCTTTTATCTTTCATGAAGGAGTAAATATAACATGTGGTCACTACACTGTCTAATTAAGTAGTGAAATTGGATGGACACAGTGCAATAACAACAACCTTAAACTGAAACAGAGACTGCCTTTCAGACTACAAAATATTTACTTTATGTTTCTTTCAACCAAAGGTCTCACTAGTATCTCTGGAAAAAAAGTAATGTATTTGGATTTCGTCTACATGGATTGTCTGTCTTTTAGACATAATTCGGCCTACCGGTGTGATGTCTTCAAAAACGTCTCCAAAATGCAGATGTCCTTTATATCGTTTGGTACTGTTGCGATATTTATAATAATAAAATAATTATTTTTATCATGTTTGTTTAGATTAGCTTAGTAATTGTAGGTAAAACAATTGATTGATTGTATTGAGTGCAATACAGTGTCACTGATTTGTAGTGATATACTGTGCAGGTTTTTTTTTCTACAATCAATACGACTGCTTTTTCCCCACTGTTTAATGCTGATTCTTTATATAATACAACATTTATGTTGCTGAAGCATAAAAGCTGAGAAGAGAGAAAAAGGGTAAATTAAATGTTTAACTATAATGTGATATACTATAACAGCTTAATAATGTGAACTGTTCCCTTTTTGGAATTTTCTAAATGTAATACTAACTAATGTTTTTGTTCTTTGTCTTTTTCAATAGTGGTTGGAGTTGTATGTCTTCAGATGTGTCAACATACTTATAGTGCCACACAAGTATTTCTTTGTGGTACCCCTGGAGAGGGTCTTCTCGCACAAAAGCGCTTCACAAGTTTTGCCACTACTTCTGTTGCCTGGAGGGGGATGGTGAAAAACTCTCATGCAATGTATTGCTGCTTTTCTGGGGGTTGCTCCACCAAACAACTATGTTCAACAGAGTGTGGCAACTGATCCTCACTGCCATTGTATACCATTTTATTGGCAAATGCTAAAAAAATCACCAGACTTTAATTTAGAAAAAGAAAAGAGTAGGTGCTGAATTCATAGTTTTTTCCCTACTGTTAAAAAATGAAACTTTAATTAGTGCATTCATTATGGTGGACGAGTACAAAAACTGAGAACAGTAAAAAAAAAAGGAAAAGGAAATGCCTCACTACATTCTAAAATATTACTACCACATAATACATGTTTGCTGCTTGGTTTATAATATGAACTTATGCATTGCACAATGTAAAAATATATCTTGGAATTCTGCAAAAAGTAATACTAACTTATGTTTATGTTCTTCTTTTTAAACAGTTGAATGACACCATCTATTGGAGTAAAGTAATTTCTTAATTACTTCTTTTGCAGTTCTACAAACTAACAATATAAATGTTTACACCAAGGTCCATTTTCATAGAGCCACTTAGACATCCAGAACCACACTGGTTAAGCCACTCATACACCCAGTCACTCACTCATTCAGCCACTCACACACCCACACAACCACCAACAGTCAATAATATATTCAGTCACTACAGTCAGAGATAGGTAACAGCAAGAAAATCTTCCAAAGGGTCCTGAGTAATGAAAAACAGGTGCTAGCAACTTTATTCACAAGGCATTCCAGGTTGAATTTGCTGTCAACCATGACTCCCAGATTATGAACTGAGTCAGACAGAGAGATAGCCCTACCCGTAGGTGCTGGCCAGAGATTGGGAGGAAGCAAATCCAATGACTTGTTTCCAGAGCAACACAAAAACTCAGGCCCTGATTTATACTTCTTGACGCTAAACTGTGCTAACACAGTTTAGCGTAAAAAAGAATACAGCCGGCTAGTGCCATTCCAAGACGCCTGCTGGGCATCATATTTATGGAATGGCACAATCTGGCGCAAATGGTGGGCTAACGTCATGGGAAATCATGTTAGCCAGGTGGGGGTGGCGGTAGGGGAATAGAGGGTTTTGCGTTAAAAAAATGATGTTGGGCTGGTTAGAGTAAAAAAAGATTACTCTAACCAGCCTTGCGTCATTTCTTGACGCAAAACCTACCATACCACATGGCTCCTGTCTTATAAAAGACAGGAGTCATGCCCAGCACCCCAATGGCCAGCACAGGGGACAAGGGTCCCCTGGGCATGGCGATTGCACCCAGTGTCATGTATGGGGCCCATTTCAGGGCCCCCAATGGCAATTTAAAATAAATTATAAAATACTTACCTCTACTCACCTGGGATGGGGTCCCCCATCCTCCGCTGTCCCTCTGGTGTGGATGGGGGTGTCCCTGGGGCCTGGGGAGGGCACCTGAGGGCTTATTCCATGGTGATCCGCCATTGAAATAGGCCCACAGGTCCCCTAACGCCTGCCCTGACCTAGGCGTTAAATAATGTCAGTAAGCAAGCTTAGCACCATTATTTAGGCCCTCCCGTTCACAGTTTTTGCACAGGGAGATAAATACTGCACCTGGGCCTAAGAGTCATTTTTTCCCTGGGAACGCCTATCTTGCATCTCATTGATGCAGGAAAAAAATGACTTTAACTCCAATATTTTGATGCTAGATGGATCTAGCGTCAAAATATAAATATGGAGTAAAGTTTGCGCTGAAATAGCATTAAAAAAATTACGCTGTTTCAGCGCAGCATTATAAATATGGCTCTCAGTTTTGTCACTATTGAATTTAAGAGATTTGGAATTCAACCAGCAAATTGTATCTTTCATTCAATCATGAAAATCATTCACTACCGACTGCTGGTTGCCTTCAAGTGACAAAATAAGCTGGGTGTCATCTGCATGATTAATTACACCAACATTATAAGATCAGAGTGATCAGTGGCCTTATGTAGATAATAAAAAGAATGGGGCTAAGAGGTGAGCCCTGGGGCACGCCATGTTTAATGATAGTAAAATCGGTGCAGAAAGGGGGGAGGTCCACTCTCCCTGATAGCAATCAGACAGGTACGAGCAGATCCAATCAAGTACCAAGCAGCCGACTCCAATGGAGGCCAATCTAGTTAAAAACAAGTAGGGATTGACTGAATCGAATGCAGCAGAGAGAGCTCACTGGATCGGAACCACTGACTGACCCTGAAGAATCTGCATTGTAAGTTCATCCAAAGCTCTAATTAGAGTAGATTCCGTCCCTTGTCCTGGACGAAAGCCACATCGTGCTTCAGCTAGTAGGTTATGATCTTCCACATTTTGGGACAGCATTTTAGCAACAAAGCACTCCAGGATTTTAGTTGGATACAGCAGGTGGTAGATAGGCCTAAAGCTACTAAGAGCTGCTGGATCAAGTGACGGATCCCTTAGAACAGACGTTACTAAGACCTACTTCCACACAAAAGGCACTGTGCCCATTTTTTGTGATTGGCAGTATATTTGCATAGCAATGGGAATAGCTTGTCTGCCAACTCTTTCCAGTGCCTGTGAGGTAGAAGGTTCGGGGGGAGCCCAAGAATGTAGCCATATCATTGAAACGAGTTTCAGATAATGGTTCAAAGTGCTCTAGTTCGATCCCCTGATTATCAGATACGCAAAAGGCCCCATCAGGAACCAACATAATCGTGTCAGTTTCCTGGATGGAATGCTGAGATAGGTGAGAGGCCTTAATGTCTTCCAGAATCGTGTCAATCTTGCTTGTAAAAACCCCTATGAGGTTGTCACAGAAGGCCTGTGATGGAACGATTTCATGATTAGGACAAGCCGGGTTTGACACCTCTCTCAATATGTCAAAGACTTTTTTTGCATTATTGGGCACAGCCATGACAGCATTAGTTTAATA
Source organism: Pleurodeles waltl (assembly GCF_031143425.1). Lineage (NCBI taxonomy): Eukaryota > Metazoa > Chordata > Amphibia > Caudata > Salamandridae > Pleurodeles > Pleurodeles waltl. Next base: position 557,505,924 of record NC_090449.1, read on the forward strand.
CTCTGCTTTCGCCCTGGTGATTTCATTTTAAGTATCATACAAGGAATCCTTTGTAGGAGGCTGACTTCTATATAGTGTGCAAAAATGATGACCACTGTGCAGGGAGGCCAAGCAACCCCACTTTGGTATCCAGAGGCAAAAAGTAGACCACTAGTGCTCTGTTTTTGTGGTAGTGTGGGCGAGCAATAAGGGTTATTTTAGAGATGTGCTAAGCAATTGTTGTACTCACAGTATCAATAAATGTGGAAACATGCTCAGAAAAATAACTCAAGGCCAATTTACAAAAATACTTCAGATTCTTATAACAATTTTGAAACCAAGGTTATCAATACACAGTAAGTACTTCTTTTGCTATGATTTTTCAAAGTTTAGCAAACATACTCTTTTTATTCGTAATTACTCACCATAGGAATGAAAGGCAAAACATTTTAAAATGCATATAAAATCAGGAAATTCTCCCACAAGTGTCATCTTCTATTTTTAAGTCAAGGTCATAGAGATGTCCTGTAGGCCAGCTGGAGAAGTTTAGGTGGTTCCACATTCAAGCGGGAGCAGTAGCTGAAAGTCTTGGAGTTGGTGCAGAACGAAGAAGGCAAACATTTGGAAACACACTGCACAGATGGACTTAAAGGTAAGTTTGGTGGGTCCCCTTGGAGTGTACAGGTCACAAGGGGTTAGGGACCCCAAGAGCACAGCTGGTTTTCTGATGTGGGGGTCAGGGAGGCCGAGTCCAGTATAGATAGGTCAGCCAAGAGCTGTGCGTCAGGGAGTCCTTGGAGCCAAGTGCAGGTCACTTGGAGGGTAGATTGCAGGTTACCAGGGCCACTCAGGGGGGTGGTTTTTGGGTGTCCTAAAGTCCCTTGACTGGTGCTTCCTCCTGGGCTTTTGGGCGTCCAGAGTGGACTTCTGGGTGTCTGACGTTGAGGGTTCAGTACCCCAGGCAATGGGACATCTCAGGCTCTGAAGGTTGCAGTGCCACCAACCTTGGGGCACTGGTAGGATTTGTCCTTCAACTCTTTTATGTGGATTTTGGTCAGGCTGCTGGGTCCAGTTCATTGGTCAGTGGCCGGTCAGTGAACTGGACATCACTGGTTACTTGCTTGCAGGATGCAGGAGAGTGATACTGTCACTCTAAGGGAGGTTCTTGTCAATTTGCAAAAGGCTGGAAGTGCTCTGGGGTATTTCAGAGTCCTTTTAGCTTTCCAGGTGACACCTCAGTAGCGATTGTTAAGTCCTAGGAGCAGGAGGCAGGATTTGGTGCCTTTTTCTTACTCTTGTGCCTGTCAGATCTGATCTGCAGGTCTAGAGAGGCCTATTAAATACTGCATTTAGTGGGCATTAAGGGGAGTACCTGGTAGTGGTCAATGGGCCACCTACCATAGGGTGACTACACCCACTATGTAACCACTTCCTGTGGGATAAGGTTACATCCCTAACCCTGATTGGCTATTTTCCTACCATCCAAGATGGAAGAAAATGAAATGGAATGTTCACCTCACCTCCCACACCTGTGGGGTGGTGCAGGCTGAATGGGGCCACTCCTCCTACTCTGGCTAAGTTTTCCCATCAGTTTTCCCACAGAGAGTGGAGGAAAACCATTGGGTTGCCGTATGCTGCTAGCAGCAGAGGTGGGGGTCAGATTACAAAGGCGGTAAAGCCTTCGAAGCTGCCCATAGGTGCAGGGTGCCTGCCTAGGGGAGGGGATGTAACACCTCCACCAAGGAAAGGCTTTGGGGCATATTTATACTCCGTTTGCGCCGAATTAGCGTTGTTTTTTTCTACGCAAATTCGGCGCAAAACTAACGCCATATTTATACTTTGGCGTTAGACGCGTCTAGCGCCAAAGTATGGGCAAATAGCGTCATGAACGCCTTCCTTGCGTTAATGAGATGCAAGGAAGGTGTTCCCGTCTAAAAAAATGACGGCGACGCAAATGCGTCGTATTTATACTCCCGGGAAAAAATCACGCCCGGGAGTGGTCGGGTCAAAAAACCCCGCATTTGCGCCACTTTTTAACGCCTGGGTCAGGGTAGGCGTTAAGGGGCCTGTGGGCTCAAAATGAGCCCACAGGTGCCCTCCCCTGCCCCCAGGGACCCCCCCTGCCACCCTTGCCCACCCCAGGAGGACACCCAAGGATGGAGGGACCCATCCCAGGGACATTCAGGTAAGTTCAGGTAAGTATAAATTTTTTTTTTTTTTTTTTTGGGTGGCATAGGGGGGCCTTATTTGTGCCCCCCTACATGCCACTATGCCCAATGACCATGCCCAGGGTCATAAGTCCCCTGGGCATGGCCATTGGGCAAGGGGGCATGACTCCTGTCTTTACTAAGACAGGAGTCATTTAAATGGCGTCTGGGCGTTGAAAAAAATGGCGCAAATCGGGTTGAGGCGATTTTTTTGCCTCAACCTGACTTGCCCCATTTTAAGATGCCCTAACGCCATTTTCCCCCTACGTCGGCGCTGCCTGGTCTACGTGTTTTTTTTCCACGCACACCAGGCAGTGCCGGTCTGCTAGCGCCGGCTAACGCCATTCCATAAATACGGCGCCCGCATGGCACTTCAGAATGGCGTTAGACGGCGCTAAATTTTTTGACGCTAAACTGCGTTAGCGCAGTTTAGCGTCAAAAAGTATAAATATGGGCCTTTGTGTTCTGGTTTTTGAGAGCAGATGATCTCACTCCAGGAGTCCAGACTTCTGTCTGGTGGTGGCAGACTGGTAAAAACCAGCCAGAAACCATGCCAGGGCTGTTAGGTTTTGCAGAGGGCACCTCTAAGGTACCCTCTGGATACATTGAAAAATAAATCCAACACTCAGTGGGGGTTTATTATTATGAGGTGGTTGATACCAAACAGACCATTATTCATAGAAGCCATCATCAAGCTGGGAAGCTTATAATGACCAGTGTCCAGCACATGCATTTGCTATGGCTTCCCTCTACACTTACTATGCCTTAACTTTTGTAAAGACATAGTAGGGGCATATTTGCTCCTGCACAAGTATGCCCTCTCATGCATCATATTGCCTCCTGCATTAGGACTGTAAGGCCTGCCAGAGAGGTGACTTACCTATATTGCATGCAGTGTTAGTGGACATGGCACTTTTGTTGAGTGTCATGTAGAGTCTGCAACTTTTCAATACACCTTGTCATGCACTTGTAACATCAGTCTGCATGAGACTGGTGTGGGGCTTCTCAGAGTGGCACAATTGGTACTTCAGCTTTGGGGACCATTTACTAGTGGCTTGCAAGGGTGGTTGTAGTGCAAAGCATAGTACATTTTTGGCAGAAATAGATATGGCCCTGGGAACCTGTTTAGCAGTTTAAACCACATCATTTTCCAGGCAAAAGGTAGGGGGCTACCACGTCACAATAGGCCCTTTCTCACATCCATCCACACCTTTTTGTCTTCATCCTTATAGGAGGTGCACCAATTCCTTTTAGCTTTCTTACAGGTTAGGTTTAACATTTTGAAGGATAGGCCATACCAGGTAGCATAGGATCTATTAGCTAGATTCAGTTGCCTAATGGGAATGATAGAATTTAAAGTTTCAGAGATACAATTTTCTAATGCCTAGTAATTAATTTTCACAGGACTATTCAGGTTTAACAGCAATAGGTAGGTAGAAAATACCTTACCTTGGGGTAAATATGCAGTTTGTGCCAGGCTCTACCAAGTCGCTGACTGACAGCAGCCGAATTGGTGCACTACAATTTCTTCAATGAATCTGGAATTTTACTAAAACATGGTCCATCTAGCAGAGGGGCAGAATTTCCCTTTGTGGCAAAAAATAAGGTTGAGAGTACAATCACCTTTATCGTTGGGGCCATGTACCAGTTGCTGCATTCCTACTGTTTTGCAAGACCCTTTTAGAGCCTTGAATTGAAAAAGGAATTTCCCTCCGTCCACAGATTGAAATCGCCCAAGATGATTAAATTGGAGTGGGAAAGGGCCATATTAGTGGATACCTCTATAGGGGCTGTAAGCAGGAGCTTGAGGGGCCAGACGGGCTATATCATAGAATACCTGAAGGAATACAGCATTTGTAATTTTTCAGGGAAAATCTAAGTATTCAGGGCCATTTAACTCATCTAGGTTTAATGGTGAAAATCCCATTTTCCTTAAAGATTATCCCAACACCTCCTCTTTTTTTATTGACGTGAGGTTTATGAAAAGCCTTATAGCCCGGTGGAGAAGCCAGTCGAAGATCAAAAGCAGAATCCAGAGTTGTCCAAGCTTCAGCTGAAAACAGTGCGTCCAGTTTCTCAGTGAGTAGCATCAAATGAATTTCGGTGCAATGTTTATCTACGGATCTTACATTAAAGAGTCTACATCTGAGTGTGTTGGCCTTGCAAAACTTTATATCATCAGTGGCACTGGGTAGAGGCTCACCAGTCAAATGAAGTTGAGGCTCACCAATCCGAAGAATAAGAAGGGTGATAGAAATCGGTTTACTGATATCCAATAGTTGAAAATAGTTACTCTCTGGAATAGCACAGTCTAGCATTGTTGAAGCCCAATGAGTCTGAGGAGCGATGGGCAGCATGGCTGGTACTGTAAGTGGCCAGTGTGTGGATGGGCGCAGACGGGCTTGCCTTTGGCTCGCCCTGTGCACGCGTCTGTTGCGCAGTCTCTCCAGCCTCCATATTAAATAGCCTCCTACTTGTGAGGAAGACTAGAATGTCATCTGAGATAGCGGTGGGATGAGTATCGCTCTAACAGGCAATGTCACAAAACTTATCAAAACACACCCGAACAACTGCCCAACAGTGCAGTTCCCGTAAGTGCCCTCTAACTTGAATCAAAATGCTCAAATTGCAAATCAGCAAACATTAAAAGTGCAAAACAGCAAGAATTAAAACATTAAATATGATGCAGTAGCATACACTAACACAGTCAATCACTCACCCACACAGTTACTTACACACATACTCACTCACCCATATAGACACAAACACAGTTACTTACTCACCCATACAGTCACTGACACAACCACTCACCCACTCATACACCTACTATAATACACATTTACTCACCTATCCAGCCAGTCATACTCCCCCTGACTCCCCCATACAGACGCTCATGTACCATCTTACCCATACAACCATTCATATACACTCTCACTGCCCCATGCTGTCTCTCACCCCCCCCATTCAGTCAGCCATATAGCCACTTATACCCCATTGAATTATTTGTTGAGTCATTCACACAGTAACTTTCATGCCTATGCAGCCACTCACACAGTCACTCATTCACTCATACAGTCACTCACATAAACACTCAATCACTGACACAACTACATACAGAGACACTCACTCACCCACAGAGTCACTCACAACCAACGTCTCACTCATGCAGTCACTCATCCACTCAGTCACTCACTTATACAGCCACTAACACAGCCACTCATGCACCTATGCCTCCACTCACACACCCAGTATCTCACTCCCTATTCACTTTCTCATACCGCTACTAACACAGCATCTCACTCACCCATACAACCACTCACACACCCAGTATCTCACTCATACAGCCACTCAAGCCCCCAGTTACATCTGTTACATAATGAAATATGTCAGTATTAAACATACACAAGTGACTATTTTCAAATGTTAACATTTTTATTCAATTCTATGGCACTCCCGCCATGCACAGTTTTTTCGTCAAAAAGTGTACTGCAAATATTACATTGATATTATCAATGATGTTACCAAATATGTCATGAGTGCTGTAACTTGTGAGGTAATTATCAGTGCATGGCAAGGGCGCAAGTTATAGTTACCTTAGGGTACGAATTATAGTTTCTTGAGATAACTCTAATGATAACGTGAATTTCTATGGTTTTGCGTGTTTAAAATATGAGCCTAAGTATAACACCCCAGTAACCTTTGATTTTGAACTGAATTTCGATGTTTTTTTAATCATATTTCCTAGCTATAACTTCCCTGTAACCTTTGGTATTTTCAGTGAATTTCTATGTTTTTTTATCTTAAAGTAATTTGTATTACTATGCATTAATCCAGCCACTGCAGAACATGGCCTTTGGCTGTGCACATCTACGGTTCGCTGCAGAGCCTGGCCTGTGTCCAGGCCCTGTGGCCAACCCCATATAACCTCCCAACCTTGCACAATGCGTGGCTGGATTGCCCGCAGGGCCTGGCCTGTGGCCTGTCCCTGCGG